>NC_136790.1:46458057-47135557 GCF_951216825.1 Electrona antarctica
TCAAGGACCCCCACAAATGATATGTATTGGCCGCCAACCCCCATTTGAAAATATGTTGTTCGCTCTGAAAGAATATATATATTCAAAGATTTGCGCCACATTTTCGCGATTTTTCAAAAATAGCACATCTACAAGCTATAGCAGACCTACAAGCAATAGCAGACCTAGAAGCTCATAGCGCGGCACTCGGTGCCACGCTTGTAGATCTAAAGCATAACATAATGCTTAAAACACCAATCCCTACTATATACATAATACATAATAGTTGTGCACCTGTCGCTCATTAAAAGTATAAAGCAGTTCTGAATGATGCAGTGCGTTACGAGCTCGATTAGATATAATCAATCTATAATGAGAATAACCAACCCCCCTTTAGAGTAAACACACTCCATTCCACCTTCGCTATAGTGTTGGTTTCTTACATGTGTGGGTTTGTTCTCCTCTTTTGGAACCGAATAGTGAGAGAGAGAGAGAGAGAGAGAGAAGAGAGAGAGAGAGAGAGAGGGGTGGGGGGGGGGGGGGGGGGGGGGCCATAGAAATTGGGACGGCTATCTAACGTGTAGTGAGGAGTGACAGCTTGTTCCCGTGCCCGCTAATCGTCCTCATCTGTGCCTAGCTTGTCAATGCCCAGATTCTGTCAGTGCCAATCAGGCCCTTAATTGAACACAATTAGCCCCTCCCCCTCCCCCAATGCTTCAAAGGACCATTTCACTCTCTCCAACTCCACTCCCCCCCCCCCCCCCCCCACCCCCCCCCTTCGTCATTCTATCTCTCTCTAGTCTCCCCATATGCATCCTATGGTGCTATAGCTGCGGCCAGAAGACACTTTTCAGTTTTTATTAACGCGCGCCGCGGCCAATTAACGCAGTGACACGCAAGGCCAGGGCCCCCGTCATCTGCTGCCTGCCACCAGCCCCGCCCGGACCCCCCCCCCCCCCCCCCCCCCCCACACACACACACACACACACACACCCTCTGCCGCTGCGCCCCCACCCCTGCCACCACCTCCTCCTCCTCCGTGACCAAAACGCTCTAATTCAATTTATGCAATCACTGTTATTTTTAAATAGTCATTTTGTCTGCTCAGATGAGAGGCCTTACTGCCCGCTGGGCCGGCCCTCTCATGTGAGGGATGGGGTGGGGGGTTAGTAGGGGGGTTTGTGGGGGGGGGGGGGGGGGGGGGGTGGCAAGAGTCTATTGACTCTTTAGGAGAGACGGTAGCTCTCTGATATTATCGTCATTTTTGTCATTTTCTGTCTCGGTGTGGTAGAGGCACAGTCTAGTTGTTGTTTTAGTTTGATTTGTTCATTATGTATTTAATGTACATTTTTAGTTAACCCATTCTGGGCGGGAACCCCTTTTGGTGTTTTAAGCATTAGGCTATGTTGTACTCTAGCTGTTGAAAAATACAGTAGCAGATGTACAAGCTCATAGCACGGCACTCGGTGCCTGTAGGTCTGCTATTTTTGAAAAATGGTGAAAATGTGGCTCAAATGTTTGAATATATTCTTTCAGAGCGAACGTTTTTAACTCAAATCTTTGCTTCTGGGGGGTCCCTGGGACAACATATTTTCAGATGGGGGTCGACGGGCAATTACATATATTTTTGGGGGTCCTTGACATGAAAATGTTTGAGAACCACCGACATAGAAACATAGGGTTTCCAGAAAACTGTCAAGATTTGGAAGACATTTGTAGAATCGTCTAAATGATTCTTTAAATCCTTGAAACTTTATGTTTTCTCCACATATCATATATATATCGATGCTGCCCTTAAAAGTCAGACAGTTTCCAGACACAGTTTGACTCCAGGTTGGTGGACAACCAGACTGTAATCAGGCCCTCGGGGCGTCGGGGCTGGTCTTCAAATATTGATCTGAAAAATCCTGTGCCATCGCTGTGGATCTTTCTAATCAGTCTAAGCCCGACGCGCGGCCGGCCGGGGCATATCAGCCAGGCAGATCTGCTAATGTGCAACGATGCAATTCTGCAGCACTGCAGATATCTTACAGACATATGGAGTGCTTATATTTCCCCCCCTCTGCGCCCCGATGACCTCTGCCTAACTTAAAGGTACATCTCGGGGGCATTCCATTTGGGCATAACAGGGGGAGCTATCGGTGACAGAGGAACTAATCCAGTCCTGCGCAGATTAAGAGTGTTTGTGGAGAGTGGGGTGTGTTTGGCTCTGGCTCTGGGAACGGAACAGAGGGGACTCCTATCAGCTCTCCAGGCAGGCGAGCCTTCAGGCCAACACACTTCTACAGGAGTCTTTGTACTTCCCCAAAGCCTCCATCACTCTCCTCTCTCTCTCTCTCTCTCTCTCTCTCTCTCTCACTTTTTCTTCTCTCCTCCTGCACTCCTCCTCGCTCAATCCCCACTAGTCCCGTCCTATATAGACTTGTCATATTTTCACTGCAGCGACATTTGTTTTCCCGACATGAATACTTCTGCATTTGTCATTGTTGTTGTGTAATGTGTCATGCAGTATAGCTCCATTGCGTTGATGCTGAAAAGGTGCCACAGCGTGTCTTTGGGATTTGGTGGAATGAAGTGCGTTCATTCCCAACTGCTGTGTAGTAGGCAGCTGTGTATACAGTTGGGTGCCACCGATATTGTCCCTTATCATTTGACCCATTTAGGCCTGACCTCAAAATTTAAAAAAGATCCTTCTAAATCCTCCAGTTTTCTGAAATAAATATTTTCACGATTTTTCAAAAATAGCAGACCTACAAGCTCGTAGCGCGCCACTCGGTGGCGCGCTATGAGCTTGTAGATCTGCTATTTTTCAATAGCTAAATTATAACATAATGTTTAAAACACCAAAAGGGGTTCCCGCCCAAAATGGGTTAACTGTCCTTTTGCGCAGATCACGCAAACCTCAGCAAAAAGAAAAGGACAATATCGATGGCCTCCAACTGTAGGTTCAAGGTTGCAATATGACATTTAAATACGTCGCTGGCAATGAAATACAGTTTGACAAATTCCGTTTGTGATTTGTAAGTAGATTTCTTTTTGTCCTAATAATTGCTAAATTATGTAGTGCACTTCTCTCAGCTCTGCGGGAGTCAATATATTTGTATTCTGGAAGGAATACCCAACAAAGAGCAAGTCGTCAAACATTGGCACAGAACAAAAAAAAATCTAATTTTTACTGTTGAAGAAATTAGCAAGGTATAAAAAGAAACCCCTTTTTGTGTTTCAAATGCAGTATTTATTTATCTGAAAGGATGCACATTGTATCAATTTTCACTCTCCCCCCATTCACTTCGCCGCAGGCTGAAGGCTCAGAAGTTGAGAGAATTAATTACTTTTTTTTATTATTATTTATAAAGTAATCTATCTGTGGAGAGGAGACGGAGAAGGAGAGAGAGAGAGAGAGAGAGAGAGAGAGAGAGAGAGAGAGAGAGAGAGAGAGAGAGAGAGAGAGAGAGAGAGAGAGAGAGGCAGGGAACGCCCTGGAGCATTGTCCTTTAAACTGGGCCCTGGCTCCCATTATCTTCCTAACCAGCTACTCACACAAAGTCAAACAACAAACGCACTCTGGGCTGCTGAGGACACTGACTGTATGCAGGGAGAGAGACAGCATGAAATGATGAGAGAGAGAGAGAGAGAGAGAGAGAGAGAGGTTAGTGGAGAAGTCTGCGAAGGTATGAAGAGTCTGTTGAAGGAGAACTGCTGTTATCTCAAAACTTCATGTCTAAAAAATGTGTGTTCAAAACCTTGAGTGTTAATTTAAACACTGTTACCGTGGCCTATTTTTTTTGCACTCTTAGATTTATGAATACTCACAGTGTGTATACTTTCACCTGTAGTCTATTTTATTAACGCACATGTGTTTGTGTCATGAGTTATGTGTAAATTCAAAGTTACTGCTACCTTGTGCTGACTATGTTCCAATTCAGGCATAGTCAATCAAACAGTCAGACCAGAGGTAGCTTCTTTGACGATCCACAGACCATATCCTGATAGAGGAATCCATGGAGCAGTACGTGCCCTGTTGGCCTAGCTATACTCAATGCCTAAATGTCTTTAAATAAATACTTTTTGAAAAGTCTTTGAGGAAAATGAACGGGGAATTCTTTTCCGGGTCTCTTGTCGTCATGAAAGGGGGCGGGACCATAGAGTAATAAAAGGATAGGGACTGAACCGGAGCGTTAGCGTGTGCAAAGCGCTTTGCCAAACCCCTTATCCCTAAACTACTTTGCCTTTTTTTTCTTTTTTTTAACTATTTTGAAAAATATTTTTGGATAGTTAAAATACTGCAACCAAACAGTTGCGAGTAGTTGAATGAAACCATTATCCCCAATCGCAATTGTAAGGAGTTGTATTGGTGTGACATGTCCTTAAAACTGTCTTGTTGCAAGGAGTTGTATTGGTGTGACATGTCCTTAAAACTGTCTTGTTGTAAGGAGTTGCATTGGTGTGACATGTCCTTAAAACTGTCTTGTTGCAAGGAGTTGCATTGGTGTGACATGTCCTTAAAACTGTCTTGTTGCAAGGAGTTGTATTGGTGTGACATGTCCTTAAAACTGTTTCGTTGCAAGGAGTTGCATTGGTGTGACATGTCCTTAAAACTGTTTTGTAGCAAGGAGTTGCATTGGTGTGACATGTCCTTAAAACTTTTATTATTATTATTATATACCTTTATTGAAAGAATAAACCCCTTGAGATGTCACATCTCATTTTCGAGGGGGTCCTCAACAAAAATGAACAGTACATACAATACATGAATACATGAAAACTGTCTTGTTGCAAGGAGTTGCATTGGTGTGACATGTCCTTAAAACTGTTTCGTTGCGAGGAGTTGCATTGGTGTGACATGTCCTTAAAACTGTTTCGTTGCAAGGAGTTGCATTGGTGTGACACAGTGACATATGTCCTTAAAACGGTCTTGTAGCAATGAGTTGCATTGGTGTGACATGTCCTTAAAACTGTTTTGTAGCAAGGAGTTGCATTGGTGTGACATGTCCTTAAAACTGTTTTGTAGCAAGGAGTTGCATTGGTGTGACATGTCCTTAAAACTGTTTTGTAGCAAGGAGTTGCATTGGTGTGACATGTCCTTAAAACTGTTTCGTTGCAAGGAGTTGCATTGGTGTGGTTTGGGCCTAAGGGCTTGATTTATATTGTGTTGCATGCCAGTGGTGCGTGCGTGTTGTGAACTTGTATATCTGCTAATTTTGCCGATCGGCAAGCTTGGCTTTTCCCCTCATGGCAAAATAAAAACCACCACCGCAGAAACTGTCCTCTTGGGAAGGACATCCAAAGCACACACCAACTCCATGGACAACAGAAACTGTCCTCTTGGGAAGGACATCCAAAGCACACACCAACTCCATGGACAACAGCAACTGTCCTCTTGGGAAGGACGTCCAAAGCACACACCAACTCCATGGACAACAGAAACTGTCCTCTTGGGAAGGACATCCAAACACCAACTCCATGGACAACAGCGGTCTTCTCCCAGAGCGTCGCAACTTTTATCCCCCCTCCCTTTCTAAATGAGGAACGAAAGCCCCACCATCGTCAGTGATAAGAACCAAGTCTTTTGAAGAACTTGTACGGTCCAGGAATAGCAACAGGGCTGATTGTTGGCTATTCAGTTTCACAAGGAGGCATTGTAATCAAGCTTCAATTAACCAGCGACTAAATGGGACTCATGCCCTCCAGCTCTCTCTCTCTCTCTCTCTCTCTCTCTCTCTCTCTCTCTCTCTCTCTCTCTCTCTGTCTCTCTGGACCCCTGACATCCCCCATACCCCCACCCATCATCACCCATCGCATCACATGTGTCCTGCATGGAGAATTCTCTTATGGAATACATGTCACATGTTCTGTCTGCGCATGTTGCGAGGGGACAGGACAGGACAGGACAGGACAGGACAGGACAGGACAGGACAGGACAGGACAGGACAGGACAGGACAGGACAGGACAGGACAGGACAGGACAGGACAGGACAGGACAGGACAGGACAGGACAGGACAGGACAGGACAGGACAGGACAGGACCGGACCGGACAGGGCAGGGCAGGGCAGGGGGATTTCCATACTGATAGGATTAACATAAGGAAAACTGCTACGTATTCATTAATTAGTTTCACAACGGGCGAAAAATAGTTGTGGCCGCGATTGTCGATTCTTTAGTTGAATAAAGCTGGTTTTGACCAATCTGGGAAAAGAATCCAAGATAAATGCATTTATTCTGGATCGTGGAACGTGGAGCCGGGATGGCAGGTGACATTTTCACGTCCGGTTAATTTGCTATACGTTGGTGAAGACCACAATCTATCATAAACCACTGAAAAGACCACGTGACGTACATTTACGTCATCGTCGCTGGATTGGACTTGACGCAGATCTACGTCAACGGCGATGAATGTGTTGAGTGACTGAGTGACTGAGTGACTGAGTGACTGAGTGACTGAGTGCACATGTGCGTGTGTGCGTGCATGCGCGCGCGGCCGCATGCCACTTCTGTATAACCACCCCCATGATGGGTCTAAGTGGTTTAGCAGCCTGGAGGCCAAAGGCCAGCCCAGCGTGGCCGATCTCAACGTGAACCTGATGTTGAGAAGGAGTCTTCTCCTCCGGTGTAGGAGGAGGGGAGCATGTGTGGGAGCGTTCCCCTTTTCTCACCCCCACACACACACACACACACACACACACACACACACACACACACACACACACACACACACACACACACACACACACACACACACACACACACACACACACACAAACACAAACACACACACACACACACACACACACACACACACACACACACACACACACACTGCACTGCACCCTTTTCCCCCAATCCACCCCTGTGGAGTCTTAGAGCAGTGGTTCCCAAACTTTTTCATGTCAAGGACCCCCAAATTGACACTAATTAGCCCCACGGACCCCCATTTGAAGAGATGCAGGGACCCCCCATAAGAGAAGATGTTTATGGCCCTAGCAGTGATTTTGAACCATTTTAATTTCAAGGATCCCCAGTTTGACATACATTAGTCTACGGATACAGTATAGGCACTGTACAAAAAAAGGAGAAAAGAAAAAGGGGGGGTTCTTTTATTTTCTTCAAAAGGGCACATTGCTGTCCAGAGGGCACTAGCACCCCCTAGTGTAGCTCTGTGCACGCCACTGTTTGGAGGTAAAACAGCCCTGCACCATGTTATGTTTGGAGGTAAAACAGCTCTGCACCATGTTTGTTGGGCCCAGCGGTGAAGATTCTAGTAGTGAGTGATACCCACTATAGTGTTGTTTTTGGCAGCAAATTTTGATTTGAATAGTCTCTTGAATAGTTTATTTAGTTTTAGTCACATTTTAGTCACCCTCAGACTGTTTCAGTCGATTAAATATCATAAGACTTTAGTCGACTACATCTACAGTTGATTTAGTCGACTAAAATGTATTTTGTCGGGCCTTGATGTCGTCGTAATGACTGTTTTTACACTTGCTGAAAATAGCCAATCTACAAGCTTGCTGAGCTTGTAGATCTGCTATTTTCAGCATGCAACCGATTGTAAAATGACTGGATCTCTTGTCCACTGGTCCCTTCCTAACATTATAGTCTAGTTTTTATTTGCTGACGAAATTGTCAGTATATTTACTCTTAGTTTTAGTCATCGTAGCTTAGTTTTCATTTAGTTTCCATTTAGTTTTCGTCAGTGGAAAAAAGTAGTCGACGGACATTTTCCGTCTTAGTTTTAGTCGACGAAATCAACACTGATACCCACTATAGCGTTGTGTCTGTCTTTTTGGTGAAGGAAATGAATCAGCTCACTTCCGTAGGAAAGATCTGTTCAGTTGCAAATGCGATGCGGACACGCCCCCACTGAGTTCCAATCTGTTCTCTTGTCCATACCCACCATGCATGCATGCAGGCTGCCAACACTCCTGATTTTTAGGAGACTCTTGAATTTGTACCCCTTTATCCTTCCATGGCTCCTCGATTGAAATGTATCCTGAATTTCCTCTGATGATTCGTCAAATCAAACTCCCTGTTACAATGCACCAGAATACAAGAAAGTTATACATCTGTTCAAGACAAAAGGGTCTGGGCGGGAGCACCACCTGTAAATCTCCTGATTTCTCACTGTCTATAATGTTGGGCAGGTATCTATAGGCTATGCCAATATCACAATCACTGTCTATAATGTCGGGCAGGTATCTATAGGCTATGCCAATATCACAATCACTGTCTGTTGGGCAGGTATCTATAGGCTATGCCAATATCACCATCACTGTCTATAATGTTGGGCCGGTATCTATAGGCTATGCCAATATCACAATCACTGTCTATAATGTTGGGCAGGTATCTATAGGCTATGCCAATATCACAATCACTGTCTATAATGTTGGGCAGGTATCTATAGGCTATGCCAATATCACATGCTATTACGTTCATCTAGAATATTGAAATGGAATGCTTTTATGCGCTCAGTGGTTTTCAACCAGTGGTCCGGGGACCACCAGGTGTCCTTGAGGGGGTTCCAGGTGCGGTCCCCAGCTAAATTATGGAGAGTCGGTAACCAAATGGACCCTTATATAGATCTTTAACTCTTGAGAGCGTAAAATGAAACCAAGTGGACCTTGGTTTCATTTTACGCTCGCAAGAGTTACATTATATTGTTAAACATCTGCATTAATAACTTACAATAAGTCTACACAATTAGAGAACGTAGAATAATGTTTATTTTGATCAAACATTTGCCTGCATGTCTTGGGTCTGAGAGGCTGAATGTCATCGAATGGTTGTCCATGCAGCTCAAATACAGAATAAATAATGGGCCTTTCATATGATATGAAAAGGCTTGAAAACCACTGCGCTATAATATGAATAATGTGCACACTGTAATATACGGGCGAGGGAGGCCCAAGCCCCCCCCCCCCCCCCCCCCCCTCGTGCAGTAAGGCTTGTGTGGAGGCTATACTTTGTGTTGAGGATCCGAGGGATCACTTACCAGTTCCAACTGCATTACTATTCATGAGATGGGTAAGGCTCGGGGGCAGAGGATTAGGGAGTCCCTCAGTGCTTGTTGTGCTGTAGGCTGTGTGGAGGCTCAAGGCCTCAGGCTCTGGGAGGGGGACATCTACAGGGTCTGTCTGGCACTGATGGTGGGGTCTATTATCACCCTGGGACCCTTCTGTCCCACCGCGGAACACTTACTGGCACTGCCAGCTAATGGAAAAAAGTCTGTCTTTTTCCCCCATCCTCCTTTCTAGTTCTTTAACCTCATCAACCTCTTTGTATATCCTCGCTTTTCAATTTTATTTTTTCCCCCCTTCTTCTTCTTCTTCTTCTTCTTCTTCTTCTTCTTCTTCTTCTTCTTCTTCTTCTTCTTCTTCTTCTTCTTCTTCTTCTTCTTCTTCTTCTCCTCCTCCTCCTCCTCCTCCTCCTCCTCCTCCTCCTCCTCCTCCTCCTCCTCCTCCTCCTCCTCCTCCTCCTCCTCCTCCTTCTTCTTCTTCTTCTTCTTCTTCTTCTTCTTCTTCTTCTTCTTCCTCCATTGGTTAAATTGTGCTGCTGTATCGTATATGGCTTCTTTTAGGTGATGAAATGGGATTTCAAGAGTATTTATCTTCCATATTTCTGATAGGTCCTGCCTTATATAGCCTCGGAAACCCAGACGTTTTTAAAGTGAGTTATTACGGTTTGAAGTTGATTGATGGTTGGATCATGTCATCATCATTGTATTATCAGTTGAATTGGTTGGCTCAAACCCATATAAGGCATATACTGTATTTGTCATATTTAGTTTCACAGGAAAAATATGATTCACTTTTGATATACTGTAAGAATACAGCACATGTTGTTTGGCATTTATTGTTATATAGCACAACATGAGTTACATGACTGGGGATATATGGTCTGAAATGGTCAAAAGGCATTTTTCACTTAATCTCAACTTTAACCTTCATCACTATTGTCCGATTACAACTCGTCACAAGCTTATATACATCTGGCTTTTTCCCCAGCAATTTTTCCCGAACTTTATAGATTTTCAGAAAAAAGGTTGAAGGTGTTTTTTTTTTATGTGTGTCACCGACGTCTCAATCCCTGAACTTTTCCACATCTCTGCCACTTCCATGCCATGCCGGAAGGCAACATTCAGGAGAATAGCTTTTTTTCCCGAAGTCTCCTGTCCTGAACTTGAACACAGCATTTTGCGTTGAACAAATGTGTTTAGAAATCCATGTCGTTACACACCTGCATCTCCACTAGCTAAAGAGTGCTGGGGTTGCGCCACCGGAAATAGCAGATCTACAAGCTCACAACGCGTCACAGTGCGACGCTATTTTTGTCCAAAAGTGCCCTCTTAAAGGAGCATTCAGTGATTTGGGTGATTTGGAAAACCACCCAGTCCGCCCTGGTAACAAAATGTGCACATGCATGCTCTACAGTGGGGGGAAGTGCAACAGGCCAACAGCATGTGCACCAAGGCTCGCCCCCACTCGATCATGATTGGAGGAAGGCCCCTCTCATCCTGATTGGATGAAGGCTTTGCCACCCGCCACCAAAACGGAAACTAGGGTTTTTTGACCCCAGGGGCTCACTGGGGACAGGGAGGAACTCCTTATATGGTCAGCACACTCTATAGTAGGGAGGATTATCCAGAAAAAAAGAAAAAATAAGTGATATTTGAATTAAGTCAAATCACTGAATATACCTTTAACGGGATTTCAGCCCCTGCGCCCCCTCTCTAACACTCTCTGCTCCCTCCCCCTCCTCCCCCTCCTCCCTCCCCCCCACGCAGGTGATGAGCATCCTGAGTAACCCCGGCGGCGTGCCCTCCCAGTCCCAGCACGACTTCTCCATCTCCCCACTGCACGGCGGCCTGGACGGCGTGGTGGGCTCCAACGCCATCTCGGCCAGCTGCAGCCAGCGCTCCGCCGTGGACCATCCCATCAAGGGCGGCGGCGGCGGGGGCGTGGACGGCCTGGCGTCCTCCCAGTCCTACTGCCCTCCCACCTACAGCGCCAGCAGCTACAGCGTGGACCCCGTGGCCGCGGGCTACCAGTACAGCCAGTATGGACAGAGTGAGTAGTATATATATACACAGTCTAGACTATAGCTGCAGCTACAGCGTGGACCCCGTGGCCGTGGGCTACCAGTACAGCCAGTATGGACAGAGTGAGTAGTATATATACACAGTCTAGACTATAGCTCACACATGGGGCAACTCATGGCGGTGGCCCCCAGGGGGCCACACCTTCACTTAACCCATTTTGGACTGCGGTCGATTTAAAAAAAAAAGGCTTCTAAATCCTAAAATGTTTCTGAAAAACATATGTTTCTATGTCAGTTTCTATGTCAAGGACATAAAAATGTTATTTTTCAGGATTCCAATAAAAAACTCAAAAAACTTCAGGATTTCATTTCAAATATAGCAAAAATAGTTGATCTACAAGGTCAAAACACGTCACGTGCGACGTGTTTGGAGTGTGTAGATCGGCTATTTTTGCTACAACAGTGGCCCTCTGGAGTGAGTGTTGAAATATATAGTGGCCCTCTGGAGTGAGTGTTGAAATATATAGTGGCCCTCTGGAGTGAGTGTTGAAATATATAGTGGCCCTCTGGAGTGAGTGTGGAAATATATAGTGGCCCTCTGGAGTGAGTGTGGAAATATATAGTGGCCCTCTGGAGTGAGTGTGGAAATATATAGTGGCCCTCTGGAGTGAGTGTGGAAATATAGTGGCCCTCTGGAGTGAGTGTGGAAATATAGTGGCCCTCTGGAGTGAGTGTGGAAATAGAGTGGCCCTCTGGAGTGAGTGTGGAAATATATACTGTAGTGGCCCTCTGGAGTGAGTGTGGAAATAGAGTGGCCCTCTGGAGTGAGTGTGGAAATATAGTGGCCCTCTGGAGTGAGTGTGGAAATATAGTGGCCCTCTGGAGTGAGTGTGGAAATATAGTGACCCTCTGGAGTGAGTGTGGAAATATATAGTGGCCCTCTGGAGTGAGTGTGGAAATAGAGTGGCCCTCTGGAGTGAGTGTGGAAATATAGTGGCCCTCTGGAGTGAGTGTGGAAATATAGTGACCCTCTGGAGTGAGTGTGGAAATATATAGTGGCCCTCTGGAGTGAGTGTGGAAATAGAGTGGCCCTCTGGAGTGAGTGTGGAAATATAGTGGCCCTCTGGAGTGAGTGTGGAAATATAGTGGCCCTCTGGAGTGAGTGTGGAAATATATATAGTGGCCCTCTGGAGTGAGTGTGGAAATATAGTGGCCCTCTGGAGTGAGTGTGGAAATAGAGTGGCCCTCTGGAGTGAGTGTGGAAATATAGTAGCCCTCTGGAGTGAGTGTGGAAATACAGTGGCCCTCTGGAGTGAGTGTGGAAATATATAGTGGCCCTCTGGAGTGAGTGTGGAAATATAATGGCCCTCTGGAGTGAGTGTGGAAATATAATGGCCCTCTGGAGTGAGTGTGGAAATATAGTGGCCCTCTGGAGTGAGTGTGGAAATATAGTGACCCTCTGGAGTGAGTGTGGAAATATATAGTGGCCCTCTGGAGTGAGTGTGGAAATATAGTGGCCCTCTGGAGTGAGTGTGGAAATATAGTGACCCTCTGGAGTGAGTGTGGAAATATATAGTGGCCCTCTGGAGTGAGTGTGGAAATAGAGTGGCCCTCTGGAGTGAGTGTGGAAATATAGTGGCCCTCTGGAGTGAGTGTGGAAATATAGTGGCCCTCTGGAGTGAGTGTGGAAATATAGTGGCCCTCTGGAGTGAGTGTGGAAATATAGTGACCCTCTGGAGTGAGTGTGGAAATATAGTGACCCTCTGGAGTGAGTGTGGAAATATAGTGGCCCTCTCCATCGTCAAAGTTGCCCACTAAACAAACACATGGGTCTCTCTTGATCGCCACGCGCATTCCACACCCATTGTTTCTGTTCCCCTCAAATGCCTTTATCTTGGAAAAAAAGAAAGAAAAAAAAGATGTATTCAGCGGTCCAGAGCTGAATACATAAGTAGTAATCGTCGCGCTAAGACTGTGAGCTGATGATGAGATTCAATGTATTGTCAATGTATACAGTACAAGTAAGTACAACTGTCCGAGCGAAAAGAAAAATATCCGATCCGTCATCACAACAACACACATCGTATGTAACATAACATCCTGTGGGGGTCCTGTGGATCCTTCAAAATAAGGGTTGCACGGGAAAAATGCTGGCTGGCATGGGTGAATGAATGAATGAATGAATGAATGCTGGCAGGAAAAGTGTTAAGACAATGGACAGGACACACGAGTAAACAGCAGAGGGTGAGACCCTGATGCATAGAGCGCATATAGCAGCACTATACCAACAGAGCGACGTCCATTATAATTAGCCAACTATGAGAAAGTTTTTGCTACGACAGTAATATGCACTGTGGCCCTCTGGAGTGAGAGTGTAAATATGGTGGCCCTCTCCATCGTCAAAGTTGCCCACCCCTGCCATATAGTCTATACCTGTTGACATGAGTGCTCACTGCTTAGTGTGCGTTTAAGTTGTTTGTGTGTGTCGCTTCAATAAAACTATTGAAAGACACCGGTCTGAGTTGACAACGTTTGACAACGCATTTACAAGGGCGGCTAGCTACTGTATTACATAGGAGAAAAAGTCTGATTTGTGTATGAACAGTCATTACGACGGCGTCAATGCCCGTCAAAATACTTAGTCGACTAAATCAACTGTAGATTTAGTCGACTAAAATCTTATGACATTTAGTCGACTAAAACTAGAGACATTCCAGGTGACTAAAATGTGACTAAAACTAAATGAAAACTATTCAAGAGACTATGACTAAAACTTTAAAAATCTAAATTTGCTGCCAAAAACAACAGTGGTAAAGATTGCATTCGTCAAATTGTGGTCCTAAAAAAAAGGCTGATATGTCCTCGCAAGTATAGTGTGTGTGTACCTTGTAGTGTTTGTGGAAATGGCACCGCCTGCTGCAGGCTATTTAGCTATCTCTGGGGTTGACTCAATTTGAAAGATGGAGGTGACACAAGAGGAAGTGATGCCCATGCAAGTCCCCGGACGGAGAGCCCCCTGACCCTTAGCCCCCCCCCCTCCCCCTCCCTAGAAGCAAACACGTGCTCCTGATAAAGCCCCCCTCCCCCCCCCACCCCCCAACATCCTTGTCTAGAGCTGGCTTAGTCACACCCCACTACACTTGGATGGGAGAGAGAGAGGAGAGAGGCTACTTCAAAGGCATCGACACACACATGCACCGCACCCCCCCGGGGGCCGCAGTGTCCCCTCGCCCACCTCTCTCTCTCTCTTTCTTACTCTATTTTCTATCACTACGCACGCACGCACGCACGCACGCACGCACACACACACACACACACAACACAGGGCAGGAAAGAGTTAGCTTTATTAGATTAGCATAATTGTTGACTGATGCTGTCACAACCGCTCACAAGAGGCAAACGGAGGCACACTTCCCCCCATGATCATCCAGCCATCATTTGTGTCTATTTATAATAGCTTGAAGTGAAGGCGTGGTGGTGTGCTTTATAGCGCTTGTTGCGTTTAGTTATTTCTTTATTATTTTTCGTGTGGAGTATGTGTACTGTATGCAATGCATGTTGTGCATGCGTGCGTGCGTGCATGCATGCGTGCGTGCGTACGTGCGTGCACGTGTGTATGTGTGTGCGCGAGTGTTTTGTCAGCAGCCGGAGACTGACGGCAGTCCGGATGTGAGCTGATGTGAGGTTAATTAAGCCGCTGATTGAGCACAGTGGCTGATGGGTAATGAATGGAGGGAGGGAGAGAGAGAGAGAGAAGAGAGGAGTCTTGTTAGATGAAAATGATGGGCCGTGGGGAGCTGTGTGTGTCTGTGTGTGTGTGTGTGTGTGTGTGTGTGTGTGTGTGTGTGTGTGTGTGTGTGTGTGTGTGTGTGTGTGTGTGTGTGTGTGTGTGTGTGTGTGTGTGTGTGTGTGTGTGTGTGTGTGTGTTTGTGTGTGTGTGTGTGTGTGTGTGGAGCTGTGTGTGTGTGTGCGTGGGGAGCTGTGTGTGTGTGTGTGTGTGTGTGTGCGTGGGGAGCTGTGTTTGTGTGTGTGTGCGTGGGGAGCTGTGTGTGTGTGTGTGTGTGTGTGTGTGTGTGTGTGTGTGTGTGTGTGTGTGTGTGCGTGTGTGTGTGTGCGTGGGGAGCTGTGTGTGTGTGTGTGCGGCGCGCCACGCAGTGGAGGGCATGAAATCAGAGATGCCAAGTGTAAATGAAGACTGGCACGTCGGGCGCCACACGCGGGCCCCGTCTTGAGTGACAGCATGCAGGGGACACGCGGCAGGGCGAAACGTGCACGCTCCCTCCGTGCCAGAAGCGTGCCGTGCCACCACGCGGCCCTCCTGTGTGTGTGTGCGTGTGTGTGTGTGTGTGTGTGTGTGTCTATTGACAATTTCATCAACAGATAAAAACTAAAATGTTAGGAAGGGACTAGTGGACAAGAGATCCAGTATAAGTCATTTTACACTTGGTTGCATGCTGAAAATAGCTGATCTACAAGCTCACAACGCGTCACAGCGCAACGTGTTGTGAGCTTGTAGATCTGCTATTTTCAGCAAGTGTAAAATCAGTCATTACGACAGCATCAAGGCCCGCCAAAATACATTTTAGTCGACTAAATCAACTCTAGATTTAGTCGACTAAAATCTTACGATATTTAGTCGACTAAAACTAGACTAACACTAAAACATTCCGGGTGACTAAAATGTGACTAAAACTATGTTAAAACTATTCAAGAGACAACATTTTCTGCCAAAAACAACACTGGTTCCTCCTCGCACCGGTGAAACCACACCATGTAGAAATGGACCTGAAAGAGAGAGGGTCCGTTTGAGTACAATCTCTGGGTTCAATGAACACCCATTCATTTCAGTCAGAGGAATGAAAGGTGAGCGAATTGGACGTATATGGAATGGTGTGTGTGTGTGTGTGTGTGTGTGTGTGTGTGTGTGTGTGTGTGTGTGTGTGTGTGTGTGTGTGTGTGTGTGTGTGTGTGTGTGTGTGTGTGTGTGTGTCTGTGCGTGCTAGGGCATTCACTTCTAGTCATTTTTACTAGTTGACTAGTTGCCTAGTTTACTAGTCGTAGACTAGTTGTTTAACTATACCTATTATGTAAAAATAAATAAAAATAAAATGGTGTGATTAGGGTCCATTGGGCCACGCGGGCCGTGGCCCAGTCAGTTTAGAGCTGGCCCAGTCTAACTTCGAAGAGAGGGGGCGAAAAAACAAGAAAAACAACAAAAGATAGCCTACTTTGGCAGCCCTTGTGCATGCAAATTTCTGTTTAGTATAGCAAACCACAGCATGCAAGCCGCCTTTGTTTTAAATGGTCTCCCAAACTGCTCACACTTCACACCTATCGGCCGGGGATGCGCTATCGCCCCGCAATGCTAATTTGCCCGTGACACAGTCCCTATATGCCGTAGTTGTAACCGTGACACAGCCCCTATATGCCGTAGTTGTAACCGTGACACAGCCCCTATATGCCGTAGTTGTAACCGTGACACAGCCCCTATATACCGTAGTTGTAACCGTGACACAGCCCCTATATACCGTAGTTGTAACCGTGACACAGCCCCTATATACCGTAGTTGTAACCGTGACACAGCCCCTATATACCGTAGTTGTACCTGTGACACAGCCCCTATATACCGTAGTTGTAACCGTGACACAGCCCCTATATACCGTAGTTGTACCTGTGACACAGCCCCTACCGGTATATACCGTAGTTGTAACCATGACACAGCGCCCCCTATATACCGTAGTTGTAACCGTGACACAGCCCCTATATACCGTAGTTGTAACCGTGACACAGCCCCTATATACCGTAGTTGTAACCGTGACACAGCCCCTTATATATACCGTAGTTGTAACCGTGACACAGCCCCTATATACCGTAGTTGTAACCATGACACAGCGCCCCCTATATACCGTAGTTGTAACCGTGACACAGCCCCTATATACCGTAGTTGTAACCGTGACACAGCCCCTAAATACCGTAGTTGTAACCGTGACACAGCCCCTATATACCGTAGTTGTAACCTTGACACAGCCCCTATATACCGTAGTTGTAACCGTGACACAGCCCCTATATACCGTAGTTGTAACCTTGACACAGCCCCTATATACCGTAGTTGTAACCGTGACACAGCCCCTATATACCGTAGTTGTAACCTTGACACAGCCCCTATATACCGTAGTTGTAACCGTGACACAGCCCTGTAACCGTGACACAGCCCCTATATACCGTAGTTGTAACCGTGACACAGCCCCTATATACCGTAGTTGTAACCGTGACACAGCCCCTATATACCGTAGTTGTAACCGTGACACAGCCCCTATATACCGTAGTTGTAACCATGACACAGCGCCCCCTATATACCGTAGTTGTAACCGTGACACAGCCCCTATATACCGTAGTTGTAACCATGACACAGCGCCCCCTATATACCGTAGTTGTAAACGTGACACAGCCCCTATATACCGTAGTTGTAACCGTGACACAGCCCCTATATACCGTAGTTGTAACCGTGACACAGCCCCTATATACCGTAGCTGTAACCGTGACACAGCCCCTATATACCGTAGTTGTAACCGTGACACAGCGCCCCCTATATACCGTAGCTGTAACCGTGACACAGCCCCTATATACCGTAGCTGTAACCGTGACACAGCCCCTATATACCGTAGCTGTAACCGTGACACAGCCCCTATATACCGTAGTTGTAACCGTGACACAGCCCTATATACCGTAGCTGTAACCGTGACACAGCCCCTATATACTGTAGTTGTAACCGTGACACACCCCTATATACCGTAGTTGTAACCGTGACACAGCCCCTATATACCGTAGTTGTACCTGTGACACAGCCCCTATATACCGCAGTTGTAACCGTGACACAGCGCCCCCTATATACCGTAAAGTTGCCCCGACATAAAATCTTTCTTTCCCTTCTTTCTCCTCCTTTGCTCCATAGCCGCCGTGGACTACCTGGCCAAGAACGTGAGCTTGTCCACCCAGAGGAGGATGAAACTGGGGGACCACTCTGCGGTGCTGGGCCTCCTGCAGGTGGAGACGGGACAGGCCTACTGAGGGCATGCCCCCCCCCCCCCCCCCCAACACCACCCACCCAAAGCCTCTGCTCCGTCACCCCCCTCCGTCACCCCCCCATCGCCGCTGCTGCCCTCCACCCACAACCGGTGCACCGCCCGCCATGTTGCTCCGAAATAGCAGATCTATATACAAGCTCACAACGCGTCGCTTCCGCGACGCTTTGTGAGCTTGTATAAAGATCTGCTATTTCCGGGAGACTTTAGCCACATTCCAATACCTCAAATCTCGGCCACTCGCTCACTCACGCTCGGGTCACTTCCAGCATGGCAAATTATGGTGAAATTGGTGACCTGCCGAAATATGTGAGCATCTTGTGGACTCCACACAACTTACATGGAGGTCTTTAAATACGTGGCCTGAATACCTGCTATAGGTTGAACGATTTACATTCAGACACTGACGTTATGCGATTGTCTAGACGATGGTCACATATTTCAGTCACCAATTTCACCGTAACAGCTCCATGCTGGAGTGAGCGAGTGTGAATGAGTGAGTGTGAGTGAGCAAGTGTGAGTGAGTGAGCGAGTGTGAGCGAGAGTGAGTGAGTGAGTGTGAGTGAGTGAGTGAGTGTGAGTGAGTGAGTGAGCGAGTGTGAGTGAGTGAGTGAGTGTGAGCGAGAGTGAGTGAGCGAGTGGCCGAGATTTTGGGGTATTGGAATTGGCTTTTTAGTCATCGGGACTCAAACTTGTAGATCTGCTATTTTCGGGTAGAGTTTGTGTCGGGACTCTCTCTCTCTCACCATGCTCTCCCTCCTCCTCCTCCGAGCGCAGCCCAAAGCATTATGGGAATTGTAGTCCAGGAAGGAAGTGATCCCCCCCCCCCCCCCCCGACTATGACACCAGCACACACAAGCACGACGTGCACACTTTCTCCGGGCTGGGGCGGGGGGCGGGGAGGGGGGGGATGGGGCCGCCCGCCCACCACCACCACCACGTTCCAAGAAAGTGTGCGAGAGTGCGCTGCTGTCCCTGATTGGGACAAATTAATGCTCTCATGAAAATGGAACTGAGCTTTCTTCTTTTTTAATTTCCCCCCCCTTCATTGCCATTATATGAACTGCTACCGTCGCCTGGCTCTGCCCTCTCTCTGTTCTCAGTCTTCGGGTGGTTATTATGCCCCCCCCAACTCCCCCCCCCCCCCAACTCCAGAACACACAGGGGCGGGGGGGTGGGGCGGGGTGGGGGGGCGGTGGGACAGACAGACAGGATGGCCGTGGCCATGCATGTAGAACACATGCATCGACAACATGTACTTTGACCCCGTTGCTGTTTATAGTATAGTTAAAACAAAGCCCCCCCCCCCCCCCCCCCCCCAATATCATTTGAATGATCTCAACCTTATCGTTTCCCTTTTTTTTGTTAATATCGTTATGATAAGATTATTGTTGCTATGGTTACATGGTTATTATGATTAATGTGGTTTTTTATGTTGATCTTTGATGATTCCATGCGTAATAGCTCCTCCTCCTCCTCCTCCTCGTTATAAGGTGTCAGGGTGTGAAATAAATAATGTGTGAAACTCAACCCCAAAACCACCGAGGCAATCTGGGAATAATGTGTGCGTGCCAGTGTGGTTTTTGTCGACTAAAACTAAAACAAAAAATGTTCGTCGACTAGTGGACAAGACATCCAGTATAATTCATTTTACACTTGGTTGCATGCTGAGCTTGTAGATCGGCTATTTTCAGCAAGTGTAAAATCACTCATTACGACGGCATCAAGGCCCGTCAAAATACATTTTAGTCAACTAAATCAACTGTAGATTTCTGTAGAAAATCTTATGACTGAAACTAGACTAACACTAAAACATTCCAGGTGACAAAAATGTGACTAAAACTAAATGAAAACTATTCAAGAGACTTATATGACTAAAACTAAAATCAAAATTTTCTGCCAAAAACAACACATGGTGCGTGCGTGCGCGCGTGCGTGCGTGCGTGCGTGCGTGCGTGCGTGCGTGCGTGCGTGTATAGGCCGGCCGGTCGGTCGGTCAGACAAGGGAGGATGATTGTTTTTCCAGGCTGCTGTATCCCTGAGCGCCATAATGTTCACGAGCGATTTGACCTTCCCACCACTTTCATATTCGACTTGACATTCCTAAAGATCTCGGGCCACTCTGTGGGAAGTCTGGCTGCATGGGGCGGATTCTACGAAGGGGGGGGGGGGGGGGAATTAAAGCAAGCGGCCAAATAGCTTCCCTTCCTTAACCTCCATGCCATCCTTAGCCGCGGTCCGTGGGGAGGGGAGCATTGTTTGTATAAGAACAGGATTGTGGGGGGGGGGGGGGGGAAATTAATGTATTTTGTTTAGAAAATACGGACCTTGCCAAGTATAGGACTATAGCTTCAACCCCCAGCCACCACCCACCCTCGTCCACCCCTCCCAAATCCCATCTGCCGGGGAGCTCCTGTGTGACTTTAACAGGGTAAAGCAGATTAAATCACACAAACATAATGTCAACGCTAATTCACAGTGACCCTTCCCTTCCCCGCCGCTTCTCGCTGCCAGACAGCATTCTCTAGTTTTCCCCGGCTGTAATTAACACATTTTCTCCACCATGTACAATTCCGTTGACACATTCCACAGACATTTTACACACACATATATATATATAGATATATATTTAACCCATTTAAAAAATAATCTCCTAAATTCTGATATAATACCTCATGTTTCTGTATTAGTGGTGCTCAATATTTCATGTCAAGGACCCCCAAAAATTACATGTATTTGGCCACCGACCCCATCTGAAAATATGTTGTTCCAGGAACCTCCTCAGAAGCAAAGATATTAGTTAAGAACGTTCGCTCTGAAATAATATATATTCAAAGACTTGTGCCACATTTTCACGATTTCTTTCAAAAATAGCAGACCTACAAGCTCGTAGCGCGGCACCAGTATAACAAAATCACAAAAAACACCAAAAGGGGGTTCCCGCCCCAAAATGGGATAAGCTTTCCGTCTCTTTCTAATGTGAGATTAAAAGTAGGCGAGCTGTGTCCGCATGCAGTTTGGTATAGATCATTATAATCCAGTCATTTATGTGAAATGTCACAGCCAGGTAACAGCAACCAACCAGCAGGTATAACAGCCCTGATCTGGGCTACATACACATAAAGGTTTGTGACACAAAGCATATTTCTCAAGACCGGTTCTCGGTCACCTTCAAATGAAAAGTGTACATTAGACTGGGCAGATTGTGTATTGTTTGTTTATAAAGAGTATGTTTTATAATAAAACAGGAGGTCGTAGATAAGCAAGGGATCAGAAGTAATGTTTTATTTGAACTTTATTATTTTTGAAAATTTGAACTTTTTTTGTTGTACTATATTTTATTGATTTACTTTGATTATTATTATTATTATTATTTTACAGAAGTGTGTGTTTTGGGCCCGGTGAAGTATGGAATTATTTTTACAAAAAAACAAAAAAATAAGAATTAGGAAATGAAAAACAGATTGATTCCGTTAAATTTACTCAACTTCAAACTGTATATTAAAGCTTATAGCTGACAGAGCAGACTTCCCGGACTGTTGTATATTTGAAAGGTGGACCAGAGGAGGAGGAGGACGCATATCTTCAGGTGTCGGAGCGTTTGAGGGTGTTTTTGAGCAACAAGCACTTATTATTAGACTAATAACTTGTACAGACTGTGAACCGTTATATTCACACCCTGACCTCTGGCTCTCTGAGTGTTGGACGCTGCTGGAGGAGAACTCAGCTTGTTTGTCGTCAATGCCAGTTGAAGACCAGTCTTTCTGAGTTCTGGGGAAATTGAATAGAGTCACATTTGATTCACGGACCAATACGACTTTTCTTTTTTTTTGGGGGGGGGGGGGGGGGGGGGGGGAAGTCCTGCTTAAAAGTACTAGGCCTATTTACCGCTGACCCTGCTGCACTGAATTATAGAGCGGTTCCAAAATGCCCTGCTTTTAAAAGCATCCCTCTTGTGTATATTAAAAAAAAAGCAAAAAAAAAAAAAAAGAAGATTTTTTAGAATTGCCTTCTATAGTGTATCAAATCCATTTCTAACACTTGCGTCAAACAAACAGCATTTGGATATTTAAAGCATATTGACTGTGTATCTCTCCCATCCACCCCCCCCCCCCCCCCCCCCCCCTCTGATCCCCCCCCCCCCCTAACCTGTTTACTTGCTTTTCTGACATCTGTGGGGTTTTTTTGCTTTTATTCCCTCCTTTTTCTGTTCCGCATGTGTGTATATTATCATGGTATATAATTTATTCTGCTGTATGAAGTATTAGAAGTAGTTGGGAAAACTTGTATTGGTATTTACTACCTTTCTTCAGCCTGTTAAGGTGTGTTTACTGTAACACTGGCGTAACTGTTATCAATTAAAGATCTTAAAACCCGAACACCTGCTGCTTGTTGTCTCTTTCGTTGTGACGTTTTCCCTGTGATTCTTTTTAACGCAATGCTGAGCACCTCAACTTGCCCTTGCCAGTGTTGTTTTAACGCAATGCTGAGCACCTCAACTTGCCCTTGCCAGTGTTGTTTTAACGCAATGCTGAGCACCTCAACTTGCCCTTGCCAGTGTTGTTTTAACGCAATGCTGAGCACCTCAACTTGCCCTTGCCAGTGTTGTTTTCGTTGACTGAAACTAAGACAGAAAATGTTCGTCGACTACCTTTTTTCACTGACGAAGACTAAATGGAAACTAAATGAAAACTAAGCTACGATGACTGAAACTATAAGACTAAATATACTGACAATTTCGTCAACAAATAAAAACTAGACTAAAATGTTAGGAAGAGATTAATGGACAGGAGATCCAGTATAAGTCATTTTACACTTTGTTGCATGCCGAAAATAGCCGATCTACAAGCTCACAACGCGACAGACAACAGCTTTCGCCTTTATTTTATTTTATAGAGGGATAGGTATTACGGTAGGCTGACAGGAAATGGGGAGAGAGATGGGGGGGTGACAAGCCGTCGGGATCGGGAGTCGAACCCGCGGCACGCTGCCAGACTGGATTACCAGCCAAGGTGCCCTGATGGCTACACCAGCCGCCCGCGGGCCACCTGGCCTCATTTCTAACAAAGATAAGCGACGCTCACAAAAGGATACCTATACTGTATATGCAGTTTTTTGAGTGGTGTAAACCACTCCTACAACTGGCTTTTGTGTGCAGAAAAAAATGAGCATGGTTGCTATGTTCAAAATAATTTCTGACGTAATTAAATCACACCCGGGTGAACTGGATGACCGTAGCAACCATGGTCATTTTCTCTGCACAGAAAAAGCCAGTTGTGAAATCACATCCGGGTGTGATTTCATTACGTCAGATCAGAGCTGATCAGGCTACATAATACCTTACCTTATTTCATTACGTCAGACATTACGTCAGACCACAGCTGATCATGCTATATAAAACCTTACACCACTCAGTTCACACGGGTGTGATTTTTTTCTTATATTATATTAACCACTTGAACCCCAGCATCCATATTCTGGCCAAAAATAGAAGATCTACAAGCGTTGTGAGCTTGTTGAGTTATGCCTTATTTTTGGCAGATCCAGTTTACTAAGTCTAGAGGGTCTCAGTGGACAAAAACCTGTATTACTGTGACCAAAGGTTGCACTTAACTATGGAATGGTGCATTCCCCGTGTGTCGGGCACCATATATGGTGCCCAGGTCTCGTGACATCATGTGACATCATCAGGGATGGAGATGTGGAGACCCTGATGTCATAGTAAATGCGACCTGCTGTCGCAGTTAAGCTCATATATGGAGATCCCTGATGTCATCAATATTGGCCAGCAACTCTACATCTGACCTCAAACCCTCAGATCTCCATATATGGATATATGTCAGAACCTGTTCTGACATTCCATATGTTGATCCTTCCCCATTCATCAGCAGTCGACGAAAACTAGAGTCTCAACAATTCCATTCAAACTCTAGACGGGCCTGCCCCAAAGTTATTAGTGCAGCCGCGCCCAGCAGCCGGCGAAAACTAGAGTTCTCAAGCAGGCCCGAAAATTAAGGCCCGGCCCTACCTGGGCCCTCATCAAACCCAAGAGTGTCCCCGCTGCCACCCTTATGCAGCTGACCTGCATGACATTGTGTTGATCTGACCTCATCAAACCCTGTACACTCAAGACATGCTCCTTATATGGCCAGTAGGCCTACATAATTCATTCCATGTTGATCGGACCCCCCCATGACAAAGCGCCAGCGCTCGCCCAGTAGTCTGCCGTCAACGAGTCCCAAACCACAACCGTTAGTTTCCATATAAGGGACCATTATCGTCTGTAGCTCCAACTCGCTAAAGTATATTTTTGATCCGTTGTCTCCCAAGCAGCAATAAAGGTATAGGTTTTGAATTTGGTTTCCAGTAGGACACACAAAACAGAACTGGAATCCACATCATTTCCTATATACCGGTAGTAATTGTCAGCGCTTCCGCCTGTCAGACGGAAGCATTTGTCAGCCAAGTGAGCCAAGAGTGTCTGTCTGTCTGTCTGTCTGCCTGCCTGCCTGCCTGCCTGCCTGATCTATTAGGACGTGGGCTGGGGCCATCTATTAGGACGTGGGCTGGGGCCCGTCCATGGACTTCTGGAATGGTGTGTGTGTGTGTGTGTGTGTGTGTGTGTGTGTGTGTGTGTGTGTGTGTGTGTGTGTGTGTGTGTGTGTGTGTCACACAGTCACACAGCAGATCTCAGTGGTATGCAGTGAATGCGGAGGAAGTATCCAGTGTGCCATCGGAGGCATGCAGTGTAGATGAGCATGTCTCATATTCACCATCAGTGCTGTCTGTGTCAAAGGCATGTGAAGCATGCTACAGTATAGTTATTCAGCGCTGAGTGATGTTAAGCATCATTATGCCAGAACCGTGCACCCCATGCACGTGCACTCACTGTGAACTATTCAACTGACGAGGGCTCACTTTTCTCTCCTGTTCAAGCGTTTGACCTGCGAGGGCACCAGGAAATAATTCCCCATAAATCTTTCCCATATATACGTTTCAAAAAGTATTTATTTAAAGACCTGTAAGCCTCGGACAAAGACAACTCGGCAGGTGACGACTCATGACAACAAACACATTTGTTTTGGGGCCGAACAGATAATTAGAAAGACGAAAAAAAGGGCAGGTTACAACACTTTTATTTTTTCTTCCTTCTAATTATTTATCTATACTTTGTCCGAGGCTTAGAGGTCTTTCAAGCGCAAATAACATGCATTTTAAAACAGCTTTTAATATTTAATATCATATTGTCTATGTCCCTCAAAGTTATTTCTAATGGTTTGAGCCTCAATCACCACTCTGATATAACCATGCAGTCCTTGTCATTTCTTTCTGGACTTTGAAAGCAGTTTTAGCTGCAGTACCACAATGTCCTGAGGTGGTGGGGGCGCTGATATGCAGATTATCTTTGTTGTTTTTTAAAAACAAATCTGCCTAACGATGATGTCACTGGTGGATGGGTTTCTGAACCATATACATATAAGAAAGGCTTGATGGCTCGCCCGTGCTGCTGGCCAATGGAGAGCGACGTCGCTACGTGGCGGCCATCTTGCCGCAGTCCAGCACACTCACTCATAACATTGTGTCTATGGGGTATACTTATGTACTTTTTAAATAACCATAACTTGCTCAAATCAAACGGTTTGGTTTGTTATAAATGTCAGAGACATCCGCATACTTATATGCTTTTATACGACATTCATATAAAGAATAATATTAAGCTGATAAGCGTCCTGAATCATAGCCACGTTGATCAAGTTTGTAATAAACCCAACCGTTTGTAAATCCGTCAAGATTTGAGCGAGTTATGAGTGTTTTTGTTTGAGCAGATCTGTACTGTAGGACTGCAGCAAGATGGCCGACGGGTGAACGACGTCGGAGACTCCTTGAGCCATAAAGCCTTTATATATGTCTATGTTCTGAACGCCCACAGCCGTCCTATCACCGTTTCCACACTTGAGCAGACAAGCGCGGCCAAAGGAAGCTGACTGACGGCATCTTTTCCGGGTTTTTAGACAGCTGGTGGATGGAAACGAAGCTCCACCCACGCGACTGAATGCCGCGACGGCCAGATTCCCGGAAACGTTTGCCCCCGCGGCAGTCAGCCTGGGTGGCATGGGGGGGGGGGTCAGATCAACATATGGAATAAATTCTGTACTGGCCATATATGGAGTGTGTCTTGAGTGTACAGGGTTTGTTGAGGTCAGATCAGATCAACATATGGAATGTCAGAACAGGTCAACTCCATATAGGAAGATCAAAGGGTGGCAGCGGGGGCATGTGTCTTGAGTGTACAGGGTTTGATGAGGGCCCAGGTATAGGGCCTTTATTTGCAGGCCTGTTGAGAACTCTATACTAATAACTTTGGGGCAGGCCCGTCTAGGGTTTAAATGGACAGGTATCGGTCAAAAGGGAGACATCGCGTGGGGAGGATCAACATATGGAATGTCAGAACAGGTCAGCTCCATATATGGAAATCTTGATGATCCAGTCTTCTCCATGTATAGTATGGCTATCCAGGGTTTGATGAGGTCAGTGTCGTGATCTTCATACATGGAGATGGCCCTATATGGTGGCGTGACGTGTCACGAGGTGTGATGTCATGGGGCGTGATCATATATTGAGGCGTGACACGACTGACGGGAAATGCAGCCAGGTTTTCATAGTAAACTGCGACTGTGCTGTTTACTTTGTGTGTGATTTACTGCCACCTTTAGGCCTTGTATGTGTATTGCAGGTGATATGTACCTCCTAATTAGTCATTCTCCACACCTGGTTCAGGCTCACCAGGTGAGTTGATTAGGGGATTAGTTTGGTTTCTCAGCCCAGTTTAGTTCAAACCAGCACACTGTCAAGAACACACTGCATGTGGAGTGAACCTTTCTCTCTCTCAGGCCTTGGTTTGTGTTTAAGGTTCTTTACTGGTCGTCACTGAATTTTGTGAAACTGCAATACAGAAAAGAAAACAAACATTTGTGTCATATAATGTATCATAAACCAAAAACATTATTGTTAAGCATCAGATTGCAAAGTGAACATGCTGTAGTCACTGTACACTAATAGCATTCAATTAAATCAAATGACAAAACACATTACAACAAGATCTCAAACTTAACAAATTAAGCTTTAAGAGCTATGAGCTTTAACAAACTTACTGTACATATTGCTTTAAGAGCCATGCTTACCATTTAGACCTGAGGACGATTCTACAAATGTCTGAAAAAAGTGTTTTTCAGTGGTTCTCAAACATTTTCATGTCAAGGACCCCCAGAATTATATGTAGTTCCAACTTCCAGGGACCTCCCCAGAAGCAAAGATTTGAGTTAAAAACGTTCGCTCTGAAAGAATATATATATTCAAAGATTTGCGCGACATTTTCACGATTTTTCAAAAATAGCAGATCTACAAGTTCATAGCGCAGCACTCGGTGGTCTGCTATTTTTCAACAGCTAAAGCACAATATAATGCTTAAAACACCAAAAGGGGTTCCCGTTCAGAATGGATTAAGTAGCATGTGACATGTCAAACTAGGGTGTTTTCATGATGCTGAATCCATTCCAAGCAAAAAAAAAACTCCTTGGGCTAATAACAGCCATAGCCGTCATCACAAATATGATGAGGTCAGCACATTTGGGCAAGTGGCTATGGCCAAATGTAGCCCAATGAGTGTTTTTATGTAAAACTAATGGATTCAGCATCATGAAAACACCTCCGTTTTCTGGTTGTCCCCAGTCTGCATGCAGCACTTCTTCTCCCAGAGGTCCAGCAGCACTCCCCGTCACTCAGACAGTATATATATACACTCTTCTCCCCCCCCCCCCCCCCCCCTTTGATCCCCTAATTGATTGACTACAGGAGCAGGAGGATAAACCGAACCCACAAGAGCCGATTCCACTCGCTTGCCTCTCTGGAGTGGTTTAGATAAAGTGCAAAAGAGTGCCTGGGCCAACCCCCCCACCCCCCCACCCCCGCCCTGAATGGACGACGCGCGGTCATTGAAGGTGGGCTGCATGTGCGCCACGGTGGCTTAAAGCTGTGGGCTGTATGTGTCCCCGGGTCCGGGGGGCCTCGTGTCCTGCCCCTAGTGTGTATAAATATATACATGGCTGCCTGGCAGTATAATGGGTTTGTTTAGATCACAGGGATGGAAATGGAACTCCTGAGCCTCGCCGGGGCGTTGAGACCAGGAGGCCTCCCCTCCCGTATCGCTCAGGAGGCAGGGAGGGATGGATGGATGGATGGATGGATGGAGGAGTCCCCCCCCCCCCATGCCTCAGCCTTCCTAGCTGCTCATATTCACTGCACACACAATCATCCACGGAACGGGGAGCTCTGATTCAGATCTCATTTGGGACCGGGGAGGACCCTGAAGCTTTGGCCATCATGCCCGTCATGAATAACCTGCTATTGAAGAGCCGGTGCAGCCATGGAGAATGAGGTAGGAAGGTAGGATGTCAGCCAGCAGTCGCAGAGAGAGAGAGAGAGAGAGATTTCAGTCTAGGTGGCTGCTTGCTGTATATATATATGGGCCTCATTTTCAATGTGAGAATTTTGCAAAAATATGTTTGCATTTAACCCATTTCGACCTGAGGACGGTTCTACAAATGTCTTCTGTGTTTCTGTATCAGTGGTGCTCAATATTTCATGTCAAGGACCACAAAAATATCTGTAATTGGCCGCCGACCCCCATCTGAAAATATGTTGTTCCAGCGACCCGTTCACTCTGAAAGGATATATCTTCAAAGTTTTGCGCCACATTTTCATGACATTTCAAAAATAGCAGACCTACAAGCTTGTAGCACGCCAATCGGTGGTTCGCTATGAGCTTGTAGATCTGCTATTTTTCAATATAGATAAAGCATAACATAATGCTTAAAACACCAAAAGGGGTTCCCGACCGTCCAAAATGGGTTAAATATAATAAGAAAAGAAGGAAAAACAGAATTGGGGAGACGTGTGCAGGTATGCTGCGGATTGATTAAGTGACACTCTGGGGGTCTTCATTCTTCCAGATGACGTCGTCGTGTCACTGGGCCTAAAAAGCTCCCAGCTGTCGCCATGAAAGCCCTTACAGTGAAATAATCCCCCCCAAATCCGGTAATTATGCCACGCATACGCCGTGTACCTGAGCCTGGGCTTTGTACTCCCCACCTCAAGGATCCCACTGACACACACGCATGCACGCAGGCACACACGCACACACTCACGTGCATGCACAGTAGTACGCACGCACACACAAAACACACGTTATCTCCCACTCAACTTCGTGTTTCGCCTGCATGCACGGGGAGGAAAGGAAACGTATTTTAGGAATATTTTTGGATACTTTGAATTTCACGGTTGCCCCTCTCTCGGGTATTACAATGTAGATAGCTAATCTGCCGCGTATAAGCAAAACAATGCTAAGTCTGAAATAGGGTATTGTCATAGCTTAAAAAATAAAATAAAAATGTGATATGCCAGAATCAGTATCTCAGATGTTAAATAAACACACTCAAGTTCACCTATATTTAATATTAATTTTATATTATACTATACTGTACCTACAGAATTAAATTATTTCAAACACATTCATGCACGCACACAGATACGCAAGCGCACACACACACACACACACACACACACACACACACACACACACACACACACACACACACACACACACACACACACACACACACACACACACACACACACACACACACACACACACACACACACACACACACACACACACACACACACACACACACACACACACACCTCCCCTGAAGGATAAAGGGGGCGAGAGGAGAAGGGGGGGGAGGGGGAAAGCCAAGTGAAGTTGTAAATCTAAGAGATTGGAGTGAGATAAGAATCGCTGTGAAGCCTGGCTTGATTTACATTTAAAATCTGTGCTGCGCTCTCCAACTAATTAATATTAATAACAAAAATGGAAATGAGCACAGTGGCGGCCTTAAGTGAAGAACAAACTGGGTGCATTCAGTCAGGAGAATCAGGAGATACATACATAAGCCCTTTCTCAGGAGAAGTGGGCTCTCCAACAGGCGTGACGCCAGGGCATAGACCGCCATACACAGAGACAATTTTTCTAGATAATAGCCTATCATGCAGGATACAATTTAAATTAAAAAATGCAATTTTCACCTTGAAATGAACAAATGATTACAATTTCTATACAAATTAAGGCATCCAGGCTGTGCCTCAGTACTGCGCCAGGGCCATGAAACTTGACATAATTACCATGAAATACATTTTCAAATATTTGTATTTTGTCCATCGCTTTAAAACATGCCACTCTGTGCCTTCTGTAGGGTTTGTGATCTCACCTTCTGGGGGGAAATACATTAAAAAAAAGAGACTGAGAGAATCATCAGAGATGAAAAGCTCTTCAACAGGAGAGATAAAAATGTGGGGGGAAAAAAAAAACAACCTCCCGTACACACATAGTAAATCAGCGCAGCTCGGCACAGCGACCCCCGGAGCTATCTCTAAAAGCCAAATTACTGCTCCTTATCTAGGAAATCATATCTACTGGTTATCTACTCCTGAGATAGGCTCCCCTTCCCTTCCCTCGCTTTCTTTCCCCCAGCAGCCCTAGCTGTGCTCATCGCCAGAATGCTACTTATTTGTGATTACAGACAACCCTTTTGAATAAAAGATGTTGTGTGTTTGAAGATCCAAAGTTTGGGCAGATGCATGCGGAACTCTTGAGACTCTTTGGAGAAGGAAGGCCTGCATCGGGCGGCGGTAGTTCAGGGGTAGAGTGCCTGGATGGTAACCGCAAGGTTGCCAGTTCAAACCCGGGCTCCCCCAGAGTTACTGTCGAAGTGTCCTTGAGCAAGACACTGAACCCCTAATTGCTCCCGATGTGCTGGTTGGTGCCTTGCATGGTTTCCGTTGCCATCGGTGTATGAATGTGTGTGTGAATGGGTGAATGTAATGCACAATCTCTGTAAAGCGCCTTGGATAAAGGCACTATATAAATGCACCATTTACCATAAAGTAAATCAAAACTTGGGCAGAGCACTGTATTTGGCCATGCAGCAGTGCTGCTGGGGGTGGTCTGCTAGGGGAATATAAGAGGGATGAAAGTGTAGCCCATGGGAAAATATATGAGACAAGACCTCAAACTTCACTGGAGCTTTATATCACACGTGCTTGCTTTGCCTTTGACAGGGTTCATCCTGAGAAGAGGTGTTGAATTGACTTTAAATGCAGAACCTTATGTCCAGAAACATGTGGAAGGTGGAAACTCTCTCGTGAATTCTGAAGGAAAAGCTGCCACAAAAAAAAAAAGCTGCAAAGTTTCAGGTTGGAATGAGGCTGGACTTCTTGGATGAAATACGTTATATTAGTGTTTTGATGGAGAAAGAACAAAAAAAAATGCTTATAAATTTGTATTCAAATACAAATAGATAAAAATAAAAAGAATCAGCAAAAAAGAGAGAAGAAAACCTATAGGCATTCCCCAACGACGTCTGTGATAAACTATAGGAAGATTTGCAATGACAATAACTTCTGAATGCTCAATGACAATAACTGTTGAATGCTCAATGACAATAACTTCTGAATGCTCAATGACAATAACTGTTGAATGCTCAATGACAATAACTGTTGAATGCTCAATGACAATAACTTCTGAATGCTCAATGACAATAACTGTTGAATGCTCAATGACAATAACTGTTGAATGCTCAAGGCTATACGGTTAATTCATCCCACCGTCAACACAATTGTTTCCAGTCCAGTCGAGAGCAGTTCACACTCAGACAGTGATGTCTTGTAAACCTCCCCCCCCCCTCCCCTCCCCCTTCTCTTCTCCTATATACCATTCCATACCATCCCCTGTCTTTCCCCCTCCATCTGTTGGAGTCCCTCAACCCAGACAGAGGTGCACATCACATTTCAATAGTTGACCTCTTAACGCTGGGGTCAGCGTTGCACCGGCAGCGATTTCACACTGAAGATGAAAGGGAAATGAACACTGAGGATGCCATTGGGGTGACATGGGGGGCCTGGGGGGGGTCTGACCAGACCATCGCCACTACCGCTGACCGCTCCACTGCACCCTGCAGCTCCTCGGACATGAGAGGAGTAGGGAAACCCCGTCGTTGTACGGCCCAGTGTTGTTTTCGTCGACTAAAACTAAGATGAAAAATGTTGGTCGATTACCTTTTTCCACTGACGAAAACGAAATGGAAACTAAATGAAGACTAAGCCATGATGACTAAAACGGAGACTAAATATACAGAAGGTTTCGTCAACAAATAAAACCTATAGACTAAAATGTTAGGAAGGAACTAGTGGACAAGAGATCCAGTATAAGTCATTTTACAATTACTTGCATGCTGAAAATAGACTATCTACAAGCTTGTAGATCGGCTATTTTCAGCAAGTGAAAAAAACAGTCATTACGACGGCATCAAGGCCCGCCAAAATACATGTTGTTTGACTAAATCTACAGTTGACTAAAATCTAAAACTATAGACTAACACTAAAACACTCCAGGTGACTAAAATATGACTAAAACTAAATTAAGTTTTACTCCAAAGACTATGACTAAAACTAAAATAGAAATTTGCTGCCAAAAACAACACTGGTACGGCCGAGTCGCGCAAAGAAAATATAGCTGATCTACAAGCTTGCGACGCACCGAACCGCGACATGTCGCAAGCTTGCAGATCGGCTATTTTCCGGCATGCGACACCGACGACGCGTACTAAATCAGACGTTTAGACTGAGCGTTGCCACCTGTATAATAATAAATGTAGTTGTGTTCAACGTAGATTCAGGAGTAGATACCACCCACTGCTCAACCTAATCACTCCCCTCCCATATCTCCTCGTCAAGTCCACCTGCGTCTCCACGGCCGCACAGCCAATCACGTAACATTACCCACAGCATAAATACACACCTCATATCATTACTTACCTGTTTGATACCGCCTCGCGCTGCCAAAATTCCAAACCATTTGATACGCTTCACGCTGTCAAACCGCCAGGTAAAGCCTCTTTGCATTTCCTCATTTACGTTCCACTCATTCTCGTTCGGTCGATGCACATCATTTGTCACATTCCCAGCACTGTTGCTAAACACAGCTAAAGTTAAGACTAGTCCAGCAGTGCAAGTGAGTTCATAACGGGTAGTTTATAAAGTCCATTCCGCTCGCTCCGTCCGTCGCCGCCAAGGCCGACGGGCTCGAGTTAGATGTCCGACGCAGCAGCCATCTACATCGAGCGAAACCAGACTTTAACAGCCTCTACGGCAAAATGCATTACCCACCCAGCTAACATGTCCACGTGGGGCCCATGTGGGGTGCATATGCGTACTTTACGGGTTCCAAGTGGGCACCAGCTGACAGTCCACCTGGGGCCCATGTGGGGTGCATGCATACTTTATGGGTACCAAGTGGGCACCAGCTAACACGTCCGCCCGGGGCCCACGTGGGGTGCATGTATACTTTATGGGTACCAAGCGGGCACGGGCCAGAACTGGGCAATTACAACACAGTTAACTGGCCGTTTGCTGGGTATCACCGGACATCATCGGTCACCTACAGGGCTAGCTCCCGTCAGCCTGACGGCCCAGCTAAGCCGACCCGTTCGAGGCCTACCTGGCTCACCTCCGCTCCCAGCGCCCAGCCACCGTCGGGGCCACGCCCACCCGGGCTCCTCGCACCGGCTCCGCCTCCAGTCCCCTGGTGGCTCCTCCCCACCCCCCCCCCCCCCTCCCTCCCTCCTCTCCCTTCCCCCTCCCCCCACTCCCCGGATCGGCACACACTGCCGCATCCACACTCGGAGCAGCGCATCGCGCCCTCCGCCCCTTCCCCCTCCCACCCTCCTCCCCCTCTCCCTGGCGCCGAGCGCCCCCCATCCAGTCTTCCCTCCCCAACCGCACGGACAGCACCGAGTGCGTCCCTCCCTCCCCCCCTCCCACCCTCCTCTCCCTTCCCCCTCCTCCCGGCGCCGAGCGCCCCCCTCCCCGCGCTCCCCGGATCGGCACTCAGTGTCGCATCCACACTTGGAGTAGCGCTTTGCGCTCTCCACCCCTTCCCCCTCCCACCCTCCTCCCCCCTCCCCCTCTCCCCGGCGCCAAGCGCCCCCCACCCCGTCTTCCCCCCCCAACCGCACGGACAGCACCGAGTGCGTCCCTCCCCCCCACCCCTCCCACCCTCCTCTCCCTTCCCCCTCCTCCCGGCGCCGAGCGCCCCCTTCCCCGCGCTCCCCGGATCGGCACTCAGTGTCGCATCCACACTTGGAGTAGCGCTTTGCGCTCTCCACCCCTTCCCCCTCCCACCCTCCTCCCCCCTCCCCCTCTCCCCGGCGCCAAGCGCCCCCCACCCCGTCTTCCCCCCCCAACCGCACGGACAGCACCGAGTGCTTCCCACCCCCAATCGGCACCACGTGCACCCCCATTCGTCCCCATCCCAGGCCCACGGCCATCCCCAGGCTCACGAGCAGCCTCCCCCCCCCCCAATCGGCACCACGTGCACCCCCATTCGTCCCCATCCCAGGCCCACGGCCATCCCCAGGCTCACGAGCAGCCTCCCCCCCCCAATCGGCACCACGTGCACCCCCATTCGTCCCCAACCCAGGCCCACGGCCATCCCCAGGCTCACGAGCAGCCTCCCCCCCCCCCCAACCGGCACCACGTGCACCCCCAATCGTCCCCATCCCAGGCCCACAGCCATCCCCAGGCTCACGAGCAGCCTCCCCCCCCAATCGGCACCACGTGCACCCTCATTCGTCCCCATCCCAGGCCCACGGCCATCCCCAGGCTCACGAGCAGCCTCCCCCCCCCCCCCAATCGGCACCACGTGCACCCCCATTCGTCCCCATCCCAGGCCCACGGCCATCCCCAGGCTCACGAGCAGCCTCCCCCCCCCCCAATCGGCACCACGTGCACCCCCATTCGTCCCCAACCCAGGCCCACGGCCATCCCCAGGCTCACGAGCAGCCTCCCCCCCCCCCCAACCGGCACCACGTGCACCCCCAATCGTCCCCATCCCAGGCCCACGGCCATCCCCAGGCTCACGAGCAGCCTCCCCCCCCCCCAATCGGCACCACGTGCACCCCCATTCGCCCCCAACCCAGGCCCACGGCCATCCCCAGGCTCACGAGCAGCCTCCCCCCCCCAATCGGCACCACGTGCACCCCCATTCGCCCCCAACCCAGGCCCACGGCCATCCCCAGGCTCACCAGCAGCCCCCCCCGATCGGCACCACGCGCCTCCCTCATCAGACCGTAGGCGCCCCCGGTCCCCCCAATCCAGGCTCACGAGCAGCCTCCCCCCCCCCCCCCCCCCCCCCCCCCGATCGGCACCACGTGCCTCCCTCATCAGACCGTAGGCGCAGCGCGCCTCCGGTCCCCCCAACCCAGGCTCACGGGCAGCCTCCCCCCCCCCCCCCCCCAGGCTCAGCGCGTCGCGCAGCCTCCCCCCCCCCCCGAACGGCACCACGTGCCTCCCCCATCAGACCGTAGGCGCAGCGGGCCTCCGGCCTCCCCAACCCAGGCCCACCAGCAGCCCCCCCCCCCCCCCCGATCGGCAACACGTGCCTCCCTCATCAGACTGTAGGCGCAGCGCGCCCCCGCTCCCCCCAACCCAGGCTCACGAGCAGCCTCCCCCCCCCCCCCCCCCCCCGATCGGCACCACGTGCCTCCATCATCAGACCGTAGGCGCAGCGCTCCTCCGGTCTCCCCAGGCTCAAGGGCAGCCCCCCCCCCGATCGGCACCACGTGACTCCCTCATCAGACCGTAGGCGCAGCGCGCCCGCCCTTCCCCCAACCCAGGCTCACGAGCAGCCTCCCCCCCCCCCCCCCCCCCCGATCGGCACCACGTGCCTCCCCCATCAGACCGTAGGCGCAGCGCACAGCACAGCCTTCGCACCAGGTTCAGTGTGTCAAGCAGTCTCCGCACCAGGTTCAGCGCATCGTGCATCCTCCGCACCAGGGTCAGCGCAGCACGCCTCCGGTCTCCCCAACTCAGGCTCACGTGCAGCCCCCCCCCCCCCCCCCGAACGGCACCACGCCTCCCTCATCAGACCGTAGGCGCAGCACACCGCACAGCCTTCGCACCAGGTTCAGTGCCTCAAGCAGCCTCCGCAACAGGTCCAGCACAGCGCGCCTCCGGTCTCCCCAACTCAGGCTCACGTGCAGCCGACCCCCCCCCCCCCCCCCCCCCGAACGGCACCACGCCTCCCTCATCAGACCGTAGGCACAGCACACCGCACAGCCTTCGCACCAGGTTCAGTGCCTCAAGCAGTCTCCGCACCAGGTTCAGCGCATCGTGCAGCCTCCGCACCAGGTGAAGCGCATCGCGCAGCTCCGCCCCAGGTTCAGCACGCAGCGCAACCTCCGTCCAGGTTCAGTGCATTGCAGTTCAGGGCATCGCGCAGCCTCTGCCCCAGGTTCAGCGTGCCGCGCAACCTTCGCCTCAGCCCAACGCGCCCTCTCCATCTCCCACCCTCCTTACCCTCCACCTCTTCCCGGCACACTAAGCGCATCCTCCAACCGACCAGCACAGTGCGCCCATGCGGCAAGCCGCCCACGCTGCGTCGTGCTGCACCCTTCCCCGGCGCAGCACAACGTGCAGCCTCCAGTCGACCAGTGCATCACCCACCCCCCCCCCACCCCCCCCCCCCCCCCCTCCCCCGGATCAGCACCACGCGCTTCCGCCCTCAGCATACCGGCACACAGCACCAACGCCCCCCCCTCCCCCGGTCCAGCTCCATGGGCATCCTCCAGTCGACCAGCGCAACGCGCCCCAAGGTTTCCTCCAAGCAGACCACACCATTCCTCAAGCAGCCTTCGTTCCACGATCACTCCGACCATCACCATCGGGCGTCCCTCAAACAGCCCACACCACATGCTCTCGGGAACCCATCACCCCCACATTTTCCTTCAGGCATGCTGAAAGCCATCACACACACTTCACAAGCACGCCGGCCACTCCCAGATACCCCCCCCACCTCCCGATCGCCCCGGCAGGCGTTTCAACGCAACCCCCCCAACTAACAAACACGCCGACGGGCGTGGCAACGCACCCCGCCCACTCCCAACCTCCCCCTCCTACCCCCACTCAGGCAGGCGCTCCGCGTCTCACCCAGGTTAATACAACCCGCCGCCTCCTCCCACCTTTCCTACGAGCATGCCGGCAGGCGCGTCAACGCACCTCGCCCTTCCATCAACCGCATCACGTGCGGTCCACCCAACAGCCTCTGCCACGTTCTTTCGGGCCAAGAATGGTTGCACGAAGCATTCCTAATTCACTAGGCCAACACAGTCAGTCAACACCCTCGACAAAGGCAGATTCCAAAGCTTCTCCCCCGACGTCTCCACCATCGCCCCATTCCTCTCCCACTGCCATAAACGCCTCCATCTCCGCCCCCCTAACCCGCACGTCCATCTCGGCGGCACCTACTTCTTCCGCCCGCCGGACGGATCTCCAAGCCTCCACCTCTCAACCTCTCATCTCCTTGCCGCCTCGCAGCCTACAGCGCCACAACGCGCTGGTTCCGCCACGTCGCCTTCCCCTGACGTCAGACCTGCTCCGTCTCCGCCTACAACTCTCCCCCGCCGGTTACCTCACCCTGATCTCCCCCACGCAGGAGCGCACGTCCCTGCTCGCCTTCTTCGGCTTCCCACGGCGTTCCGAGGGTTCCACGTCCTCTTCGTCCCGGTACGACCCCTCACTCCACCCGAGCCTGTCCGACATCACCTTCCATTCCTCCGAAACCCTCACCTTCACGCTCAAACGGAGCAAGACGGACCAGCTAGGGCGTTCTTCCTCCATCCACCTATTCAAGACAAACTCACCACTCAGTCCTTACGAACCCCTCCTCCGCTACGTCACCACGAGACGATCCTGCCACGCCAACCCTCAAGACCCCCTATTCATCACCGAGTCCGGCTCCGTCGCCACCCGGTTCTGGTTCCACCATCACCTCCGACAGGTTCTCTCCCTCTCCGGTCTCCCCCCTCACCTCTACTCCGGCCACTCCTTCCGCATCGGCGCCGCCTCCTCCGCTTCCAGTCGAGGCCTCTCCGACCACCAACATCCGCGTCGTGGGAAGATGGTCCTCCCAGGCATACCACACCTACATCCGGTCCAACCTCCACGACGTACGCAACGCCCATCTCCAGCTAGGCAGACCGTAACGGCCACACTCCGCCTAGCCCGTCCGCCCAGGAAGGGGGTCCCCTCCTCCGCGGTCCTTCCCGAGGTTTCTCCCTCACTCCCCTCGAGGGAGTTTTTCCTCGCCCGACCGAGGGTCCAAGGACGGGAGGCTCCACGCACCGGTCGCTAGAGACCTTCTCCATCCTCCGGCCCCCCCACGGTTCGTATCAGACTTTTTGGGGGCAGCGTCCGAGCAGAGGCGACCGACCGCTCCCGGGTGAGCAGGTCGGTCGTCAAGCTCTCGAGACTACGTCCCCATCCTCAGTCTCGCCCTCCCCGGGCTCCTCATCATTACACCCACATCTCATTTGTGCAAATAAATACTACTAATCTTGAACAGTGGTGTGGTTTCTTACTAGTGAAATGTAGTTGTGTTCAACGTAGATTCAGGAGTAGATACCACCCACTGCTCAACCTAATCACTCCCCTCCCATATCTCCTCGTCAAGTCCACCTGCGTCTCCACGGCCGCACAGCCAATCACGTAACATTACCCACAGCATAAATACACACCTCATATCATTACTTACCTGTTTGATACCGCCTCGCGCTGCCAAAATTCCCCCCCCTCCTCCCCAACTAACCCCCTCCATCCTCAGCATTGCCCCGCTAACACTTCTCTCTCTTTCCTTCTCCCAGGAGCCCCCGGGGGGGCAGCGTCCGAGCAGAGGCGACCGACCGCTCCCGGGTGAGCAGGTCGGTCGTCAAGCTCTCGAGACTACGTCCCCATCCTCAGTCTCGCCCTCCCCGGGCTCCTCATCATTACACCCACATCTCATTTGTGCAAATAAATACTACTAATCTTGAACAGTGGTGTGGTTTCTTACTAGTGAACTGTCCGTTGGCTGATGCCCAAAACGCTGACATCCTGACCGCTTCGCTGCTCGGATACCATCACTATATGGTCAATTGCACAATTTCACAACCGAGTTCGAAACAGCATCAGTTCAGCCCACTGTACTGCTCTGGTGAGGGTGAGAGAGAACATCAGGTCTAGTTCCACAGCCGTGTATGTGAGACCAAACCGCTGCCTTTCTGGAAGGAAAGGAAAGGCCATGCATTATTATTATTTATTGAATAAATGATGCACTGAGACAATGACGGCTATGAATGAATGAATGGATGGACATTCTCTGCTGCTTCCAGCGCCGTGAGGCCTGAGCTCCTCAGAGCAATGTACCGCTTAAGTACCTGTCAGGTTCAGAAAGGTAGGGTGTAGTAGACTGTGTAAATGTGTGTGTAAATAGAGTGTCAGATCAGGACCCCAGGGAACGGAGGTGCACGGGGAGAGTGTGCACGTGTGCATGCAGGCGTTTGTTTGCATGCATGTGTGCGTGCGTGCATGGCATGCACGCGTGTGTGTGTGTGTGTGGGTCTGTTTGTCCAAGACTGTTTATAATGTGTATTTTGTCCGCGTGTTTATGTCACCGATGCATATGTTGTGTGTGTGTGTGTGTGTGTGTGTGTGTGTGTGCACGCGCGTGTGAGTGTGTGTGTGCGCACGCATGTGTGTGCGCGCGCGTGTGCATGTGTTTTTGTGTGCACTGGTGCATGTGAGTGTCACAATAATGACTGTTTAACCCTCCTCAGCATTCCCCCAGGGCCCAACATGCCCCCCACCACCACCATCCCCTTCCCCTCCATCTCTGCCTGCTCCTCGCGGCTGCATCATGGGGGCACAGCTGGAGAGCAAGAAGAAGCTCCTTATTCATTCATGAGAGAGCAGGCACACACACGCCCCGGATAAATAAAAAGGTTCATTTACTGGCGCTAAAGTGTTACTAATGACATGTACCTGCCGCCGAGCACCTCCGAAAATCTAATGTGACACACTGGAATGGAAAATCTATTCTGCCTGCCGCCGCCGCGCGCCGAAGGCCTCCAGTGGCGCCGCTAGAGCGTGGCCCTATGGAAATTTTCTTTCCTCGCCTTGCCCTCCAAATTGTGTGGGTCTCTCTCTCTCTCTCTCTCTCTCCTCTCTAAAACCAATATTTACAATCCCGTGGCCATTATGTCCTACGACGCCCTCTGCACCCCACTGTTCACGACCTCCGCATTAGCCGGAAATTGGACTTCATGCGAACTTAGCAGAGGAGGGGGGTGTCTAGCCCATTTTGGGCGGGGACCCCCTTTTGGTGTTTTAAGCATTATGTCATACTTTAGCTATTGAAAAATAGCAGATCTACAAGCTCATAGCGCGGCACTCAAGCTTGTAGGTCTGCTATTTTTGAAAAATCGTGAAAATGTGGCACAAATCTTTGAATATATTCTTTCAGAGCGAACGTTTTTAACTCAAATCTTTGCTTCCAGGGAGTCCCTGGAACAACATACTTTCAGATGGGGGGGTCCGTGGCCAAATACAGATAATTCTGGGGGTCCATGACATGAAATAGTTTGAGCACCACTGACATAGAAACATAGGGTTCTTCAGAAAACTGTCAGGATTTAGAAGATATTTTGTAGAGTGGAGCTCAGGTCTAAATAAGCTAGAGGGGGTCTCACCATGAGCATCACCGGCTCCAGTGGTGGAAAAAGTACTCTACTTAAGTAAAAGTATCAATGCTGCGATATAGAAATGCTCCGTTACCAGTAAAGAGGGGGTGCATACTTAGTTTAGACCAGGGGTTCTCAACCCGTGGGTCGCGACCCCTCGGGGGGTCGCCAAATTATTTTAGGGGGTCCCCAAATTATTTTCAAAAAAAAATAAATGTTTTTGTTTTTTCTTCACGATTTTTCAAAAATAGCAGACCTACAAGCTCGTAGCGCGCCACTCGGTGGCGCGCTATGAGCTTGTAGATCTGCTATTTTTCAATAGCTAAATTATAACAATGCTTAAAACACCAAAAGGGGTTCCCGCCCAAAATGGTTTAAGGTTATTGTAGCAGTCAATTTATATTGGGGGTCGGGAGGGGGGCGGGGCGGGGGTCCCGAGACATTGCCAAAGCATTTCCGGGGGTCCCCGGCCAAAAACGTTGAGAACCCCTGGTTTAGACTAGTCATTGGTTAGACATGGGTTAAGATTAAATGGTAAATGGTGCATTTATATAGCGCCTTTATCCAAGGCGCTTTACATAGATTGTGCATTACATTCACCCATTCACACACACATTCATACACCGATGGCGACGGAAGCCATGCAAGGTACCAACCAGCACATCGGGAGCAATTTGGGGTTCAGTGTCTTGCCCAAGGACACTTCGACATGTAGACAGGAGGAGCCGGGATTCGAACCGCCGACCCATGGATCATTGGACGACCTGCTCTACCTCCTGAGCCACAGTCGGTTAGGTTTAGGTCAGAATCAGAATCAATCTTTATTGTCACATCACATTACAAGTAAGGTGGGTGAAAAACTTGGTTGTGCAGGCTCATATTGCAGTTTAAGGTAGAGAGAGAAGGTGTGCTGCCCCGTGGGAGGTTATAGGTTTAGGGTGAGGGTAAAGAGTCCGGAATTCAGTATGTACTTCAGTGAAAGTCCAAAAGTATTGGCGTCAAAATGTACTTTAGGTAAAAAGTACTCATTGTGCAGAATGTCTCATTTCAAGTTTTCAAATGTATAAAAAACATATTTTTAAAATGGTCGAGATGTATAGAGGGCTGAAGTGCAGAAGTGCAGGTTAATGCCTGTTTTGTAATATTAATCAAAAGTTACAAAGTAACTAACGTTTTCACATAAATGTAGCGGAGTAAAAAGTACAACATTTGGATCCAAGATGTAGTGTAGTAGAAGTATTGAAAATTGGAAATACTCGAGTAAAGTACAAATACCTCAAGATTGTACATACATAAGTACAGTACTTAAGTAAATATATGTAGTTAGTTACTTTCCACCACTGACCCCCCCCCCCCCCCCCCCCCCACCACACACACACACACACAAAATTGGAACTGGAACACTATAAAAATTAAGCTCATAATAGCTATACTCTCTGCTGATTGGCTGAAATTTAGTCACCAACCTGAAAATGTTTATTTCTGTTTAGTGCTGGAGAGACTGGACAAACACTCACTTACACAAAATATCACTTACACTACCTTTAATCAATAACACAGCATATAGACCATATGTTGCAGCTATATGGGTGTTGTTGGAACTTGGCACAATGCGTGATATGAGACAATACCAGCCTTAAGTGTATATTATTGCTATACTGTTACCAGCAATTATCAACAAGATTTCAAAAAACCCCAGTGGGTTGTCATCATTATGCAATTGGGGAACTTAAGTGCATTCCAATTGTGGAGTTTCAATTTGGCCCAGGGCTGGACTGGGACAAAAATTCGGCCCGGTAATTTTTGCGTGAATCTGACCCAGACCGGCCCACTACAACCAGCGCGCAGATAGCAGAAACTCTACCGCCCGCTCCGTCGAGGCACACACAAGCCAAACAAGCCCTAATAGCACCACTTTTACAGAACAACATAAATGATACAAACCAACAGACTTGACAACCATTTGTTGCTCTCACAAGAATGATGCTGGCAAAAGGATTCAAGATAGAAGAGGGTTTATTTGTCACTCACTGATACAGGTACAGTGAAATTATCATGATGGCACTGGCAGAATGGCAGCACGCCCTGAACTTTCCTGGTGGCCTTCCGCCTATTGGCCTGCCTGCCTGTCAAAAAAAAAAAAAAAAAGTTTCAGCCCTGATTTGGCCATCATCAGGCTGGGTCAAAATGACGGCCCTGTCATTTGGCCCAGACCGGCCCACCACAACCTAGCCTACCTAGTGCCCTGCTCTGTCGAGGCTACACACACACAAATAAACAAGCCCTAATACCCTAAGTCACATGGCCCGTCCAGGCCTGTCATCAGGTGTATAACACAGTTGAAGGTGTGCCGATACAGTATAACCCATTTAGACCCGAGTACGATTCTATGCCTCCTGACAGTTTTCTGAAAAACCCATGTTTCTATGTCAGCGGTTCTCAATGTGGTTCTCATACGACTTAAAGAGGGAGTGCCACAATTTTTGTATTTTTCCAGTTTTTCATTTGTCTATGAGGTGACTTCATTAGACACCCTGGAGTCGTTTTTATGTGCAATGGTGTACTAACTTTGTATTTAGGGTTTCTTCCTGGAGAGTCAAACGGGCCAATTAAATAAACAGTAATATAGTGACATCCCACTATCAGCCCCTCCCCTAACCCCTACCCATTATCATACAACTACAGCTGTGGGTGCGGCTTCAGTTCAGGTGGATCACCACCCATCACCCCCCACCAGGCAAACCAGGCATACTTAATTAACTTGTGGGCGTGCCCACATAAAAACAATATTTTAACAAATACTGTACACTTTTTTGAAAACAATTATACCTCCTTATGTAACAATAAGACCTGATGATCATGTTTTAAGGTGGAAAAAAATCACGGGACTTTTTTGTAATTTTCTTATTTTTTTCTGAGCTCAATTGCGACCAAAAAAACGGAACTTTTAACATTCAGTATATTTTCTGTGGTCTGGGGTTTTCTGGCTCAAACCGGTGCTCTGAGTTTCCTGCTGTTTGTGATGTAAGAGCATCCCATATGTCAATGGGATTTGCCAGCAGATGTCACTGTTTTCACTGTTTTGCCTGTTTTCATTGCAGCTCAGAAAGACTTCCAAACCCCAGAGAAAGCTCCAGACCACAGAAAATCCACTGAATGTTCAAAGTTCAGGTTTCTTTGGGTGTAATTGAGGTCATGGAACCTAAAAGAAAAACGAAAAATAAAAATAAATGAAAATGAATGTCATGAAACCTTTAAAAGTCTTTGGCTCTAGTCTAGACCTTTTCACACTTAAGTTGACTTAACAACATCAACATGGGTCCGTGTTTATTTACCGTTGCAGTGTTGCAGAGAGTTTCAGTAGCTGACAGGAATTAAACCTTTCTGAACGGGAACCCCTTTTGGTGTTTTAAGCATTTTGTTATACTTTAGCTATTGAAGAGTGCCGCGCTATGAGCTTGTAGGTCTGCTATTTTTGAAAAATCGTGAAAAAGTGCTTCTTGCTTCTGGTGGGTCCCTGGAACAACATATTTTCAGATGGGGGTCGGCGGCCAAATACAGATAATTCTGGGGGTCCTTGACATGAAAAAGGTTGAGCACCACTGACATAGAAACATATTTGTTACATACATATTTTTTTTAAATCGGCCTCGTCTAAATGGGTTAAACTCAGACCCAAGCCGTTCCCTGGCAACACAATTCCACTGACAAGGTCTCTGCCCTGGAGTGAAATGGTGCATCGCTTAGCAAGACTAACATCACCCTTCAATACAAAAAAAAAAGGAAAAATAAAAGAACTGCACCGGTTCCACAGCTTTTTTATTGCAATTACCGGAAACCCATAATTACTTCAATATTTTCTGCAATTCAGGGTAAAATCTAATTACTTTAGCGTTTAGTTTAGCGAGACGACCCCTCTGTCGAATGCAGCAGCACACAATGATTCTCTGACTGGTAACTTCTTATTCTATGAGCTGTGAGCAATTTCGTTGGAATAATAAATCCAAAGACCTATTCTAAATAATCTATAAATGTTTAATTTCTCCTTTTCAACACATTATACCATATTTTCTGTTCCTATTGATTCATACGGTTATACCGCCAGTACATTTAAAGTGTGCTCTGAAGCAGGGCTGCAGGCTGTATAGGCAGTAAGCAGTGTTGTTTTTGGCAGCAATTTATTTTAGTTTTAGTCAGTCTTTTGAATAGTTTTCCTTTAGTTTTAGTCACATTTAGTCACCAGGAATGTTTCAGTGTTAGTCTAGTTTTAGTCGACTAAATATCATAAGCTTTTAGTCGACTAAATCTACGGCTGATTTAGTCGACTAAAATGTATTTTGGCGGGCCTTGATGCCGTCGTAATGACTGATTTTACTGGGTGACTGCCGACAGCCTCAGTGATCGTTGTCCTTCTCAGGCTAAAAGACATGCTTCATGTTAAAAGACTTCAGTCTTCAGGAGCAGAGAGAGAGAGAGAGAGAGTATCTAATTGAATCATGGCTCCCATCAGTGTCTCAACAGAGACTTAAATGACTGTTTGCTCAACATGTCTGCTCATTTTGACTGATTAATTCATATGAAGCCAAACGAAATGTTCTGCCTTGTTTGTCATATTACTACATCCCCGGCTCGACACTCCCTGCCTCCAAATTGAATGTTCTCGCGCTAATGCCTTATCAATGGTAGCTACTACCTCGAAGAAGTCTCAAATTGGCTCAAAAAGTCACTCAGTGTCTCGCGCTCAGGATGCGGCATCTATGCAAGCGAAGGCAATTGGAGTTGTGAAATGCACAACATGCCACCAACATGCCACCCATGAATAAAAAACTGAAACTGAATTATGTGTCAAATCAAAGGATAACAAAACAACAACAAAAACAAACACATTCCATGAATCACAATATTTGCAATAATTCTACTTTGGACAAGCCTAGAGTTGTCAATATCTGACTGACTGACTGACTGACTGACTGAGAGAGAGTTACAGGGGGTCCCCAGCTAAATGATAATTAGGAACCAAATGGACTTATGGGTCTGTATCTCTGAGAGTGTACAAGTCCATTTGGTTCCATTTGTACACTCTCAGAGTCAAATTAACATTGATTTTACAATATAAATTGGGGGTCCCAGAGATAGAAATGCCATTAAATGGGGGTCTGCGAGCTAATGAGTGTCCATTTGGGGGTCCGTGACATGAAAAAGTTTGTGAACCACTGGTATACAATGTAACAGCATTTGACTCAAGTGAACTTAACCCATTCTGGGTGGGAACCCCTTTTGGTGTTTTAAGCAAAAATAGCAGACCTACAAGCTCGTAGCGCGGCACTCGGTGCCGCACTATGAGCTTGTAGGTCTGCTATTTTTGAAATATCGTGAAAATGTGGCGCAAATCTTTGAATATATTCTTTCAGAAAAACATTTTTAACTCAAATCTTTGCTTCTGGAAGGTCCCTGAAACAACATATTTTCAGATGGGGGTCGGCGGCGAATTACATATCATTTTTGGGGTCCTTGACATGAAATATTGAGCACCACTGACGTAGAAACATAGGTTTTTCAGAAAACTGATAATTAAATATTAGCATACATCCAGATGTAAAGAGTATTTTGTCTTTAATATTTGAGTATTTTAATTGTTTCAATTTTGTTATTCTTTTTAAATAAAATGTGTATGTATGTATGTATGTATGTATGTATGTGTGCGTGCGTGCGTGCGTGTGTGCGTGCGTGCGTGCATGCGTGCGTGCGTATGTATGTATGTATGTAGGCCTAACAATACAAAATAAATAAACACTATTCATATTTATGAATGTCAAGGCCAATATGAGACTGGGGTTTATCAGATAGATTCTGTAACGTTCATATTCCACACAGAAGATACACAAGCTACTAAAACTGTTCACTTCAGCAATTTGGTCTGGCTTAAAATTATTCATAAGATCTGTGCATTATATTTCATAGCTGAAATGTTAAATGCATTCCATAGCCATTCTTACCATACATGGATTAGTTCTACCTAACAGTGTACTATTCAAGGCTATGCACTCTGTGAATAATAAAATCAACAAAAATGAGCAAACTGTTTCTAAAAGTGTTGGAATATGTGTCTCTGTGTGTGTGTGTGTGTGTGTGTGTGTGTGTGTGTGTGTGTGTGTGTGTGTGTGTGTGTGTGTGTGTGTGTGTGTGTGTGTGTGTGTGTGTGTGTGTTCGTGCATGTGCGCGTGTGTGTCTGTGTGTGCCATTTAGCGGTATGATACATTATTTGCATTGGTTAAATACTCCATGGATGTTGTTAGATCACAGACCTTGTGACAGCCACAATAATCGTCTTCCCTCCCAGTGCTTCCCCTGGGCCCTATAAACCACATTAACCACCACTCTCTAGCCAGGCAGTTCATTTAGGCTTATAGAAGAGGGGGCTTCCCCCTGAACACCACCGCCAATCCACCAAGGCAGAGTGGTGCAGTTGAGTGTATGGATTTATTCTGAGATTGACGAAGACACAATGACTTTGGATTTGACACAAATACGGATATTTACAAATGTGATGACTGTATTAAACGACGTGACATCTCTACAGAATATCTGCATATTTTCTTTTTTTATAGTTAAAATGTCATGTAGGCTACATTACACTCCCCCCCCCCCCTTTTTTCGTTTTTAGAGATTGAGCTACTGTAGCTGTTGCACTCAGTCCTCCCTTTACTCAAACCAGTATTCACTGACCTGTCCAATGATTGACTTCCTCTTAGCAGCCAGTCGAGAGAGATTCCATGACCAATCCCTCCCTCTCGGCGGATAAAAGAAGAGGGCTTTAACCTCGTTACTGTCAGCTTCTCACCTGGATCAAAAACCGACTCCTGCTCCAACGCATGCAAACCAATATCCTCCCATTCTCCAGCCCAGCCACCCTCCGGGAATACCTCGGCCCGAAAGTCCCTTCACAAAGGCCGGTGGCAGAGCCCTATCTCCGTGTTCACTTATTGAGTTACCTGTGGCTAAGCTCCGAGCGAGCACACACAATAGGCAGGCGGTTAATGACAGCGGAGGCCCTAACCCCTCGTCCCCGGCCCTCTCCCCGAGCCTCATTTCCGCGCGGCGGCTGCCATTTCACAGCTGTTAGCCACAGACTCCTCTTTGTCGTGATTAAGGGACAAATTAATAGACGCCTCCTGGTAATCAGCTTTCATTAGGGGGCTGTCAAACCATCAGCAAGGCGGAGCACTTTCACTGCACCGTCCGGACGGACGCGGGGAAAGAAGATCACTTCCCCGAGTCGGAAAAGATACATGCCGCAAAACAAACCGCCCCTGTGTACGGTTGTCGCGGCGGCGGCGGGTATGGTCCCGACTCTGAGCTATATGCTTCATTTGCGTTCTCTCTGTGGCTAACGTGTGGGTAACCAGTGCATTAATACGCTCCTTCGTGAGTTTGTGGCATTAAGTGCTTGTAGCCATGTGCGTTAACAACAGTGCTCCTCCGTGTGCAGCTCCAAGATGGAGGTCATCGTGGGAATGACTTAAAGAGTGGTCTTTCTGCTGGGGTGTGATTGGCCCCAGCATGCAGAAAATGGACTGTGAAATGTAAGGGAGGGGGAGGGGGGTCAAATAATTGATTTTTTCCCCCCCTGCCCGAATGCAGAATCCAGGGCAGGGCTGTTTAGTGAGTAATTTACAAGAGCAGTTCAGCCCCGCGCTGACTGGCATATCTGTGGAAAGTTCCCAGGGGCACAACGAGAAGATAACACGCACCTGAGTCCCTGCAGCAGCAGACAGACAGACAGACGGACGGACAGGACAGCCACTCGGCCACTGTACATCTGAGAGAGAGCACGAGATTCACTTGAAACTTACTTAACAGAAATATACTATAGGCAATATTGATCTCTATATGGACTCGAGTATACTTCATGCATTGCACATGCTTGCACTCTTATAGGCACACACAGCTAGTCATTGAGACAAACATGCAATCAGAAAAAAAAAAATCTCTCACTCTCTGACACGCACACGTGCACCACACGCACGCACGCACGCGTGCGTAATTCTTGTGCATGTGCACATGCAGGGCATGCACATGCACCACTTTCTCCCTTTCTCTCTCTCTCTCTCTCTCTTGCTTTCTTGCTGCATGTATTCCAAGAATTAATGAAATAAACTCCTCTGACTTCACCAGCATGAAGTTTGACATTCCGAGCGAGAGCTGAAGTAATTTCAGTATGTAGATTTTTAGACTTAAACCGATAGCCGTGTTGTGTGTGTCTGCGGTGCATAACCACCCCCACCCACCACCCGCTCAGCGGAGAGCAGACGGCATAGGGATGAGCATGACGGGATAGGAAACCTGTCCATGAGACACGATATAGGCCCCAGTGTTGCTTTTGGCAGCACATTTTGATTTTACTTTTAGTCAAATAGTCTCTTGAATAGCTTTTCATTTAGTTTTATAGTCACATTTTAGTCACCTGGAATGTTTTAGTGTTTAGTCTAGTTTTAGTCGACTAAATGTCATACGATTTTAGTCAACTAAATCTACAGTTGATTTAGTCGACTAAAATTTATTTTGACGGGCCTTGATACCGTAATGACTGATTTTACACTTGATACACGTAATGACTGATTTTACCTCTATGCTGAAAATAGCCAATCTACAAGCTCACAACGCGTCGCACTGCGACGCTTTGTGAGCTATTTTCAGCATGCAACCAAGTGTAAAAGGAGTTTCCTCTCCTCTATGGTCCTCTCTGCATTATATTCAGTGTCTCCTCTCCTCTCCTCTATGGTCCTCTCTGCATTATATTCAGTGTTTCCTCTCCTCTATGGTCCTCTCTGCATTATATTCAGTGTCTCCTCTCCTCTATGGTCCTCTCTGCATTATATTCAGTGTCTCCTCTCCTCTATGGTCCTCTCTGCATTATATTCAGTGTTTCCTCTCCTCTCCTCTATGGTCCTCTCTGCATTATATTCAGTGTCTCCTCTCCTCTCCTCTATGGTCCTCTCTGCATTATATTCAGTGTCTCCTCTCCTCTATGGTCCTCTCTGCATTATATTCAGTGTCTCCTCTCCTCTATGGTCCTCTCTGCATTATATTCAGTGTCTCCTCTCCTCTCCTCTATGGTCCTCTCTGCATTATATTCAGTGTCTCCTCTCCTCTATGGTCCTCTCTGCATTATATTCAGTGTCTCCTCTCCTCTCCTCTATGGTCCTCTCTGCATTATATTCAGTGTCTCCTCTCCTCTATGGTCCTCTCTGCATTATATTCAGTGTCTCCTCTCCTCTCCTCTATGGTCCTCTCTGCATTATATTCAGTGTCTCCTCTCCTCTATGGTCCTCTCTGCATTATATTCAGTGTCTCCTCTCCTCTCCTCTATGGTCCTCTCTGCATTATATTCAGTGTCTCCTCTCCTCTATGGTCCTCTCTGCATTATATTCAGTGTCTCCTCTCCTCTATGGTCCTCTCTGCATTATATTCAGTGTCTCCTCTCCACCACAGACTATGGTCCTCTCTGCATTATATTCAGTGTCTCCTCTCCACCACAGACTATGGTCCTCTCTGCATTATATTCAGTGTTTCCTCTCCTCTCCACCACAGCCTGAGGCAATCCAAACAAAAAGCTGTATACACCAGGGGCTAACGTATAATTACGCTATAGATTCTATAACGTAATTTTAGCACGACAAATACAATGCTGTTTTTCCTCTCAATTAAACATTCACATGTATTTTCTAGTGGCTAGAAGAAAATACATGTGAATGTTAATTGAGAGAGAAAAAAACCCCACACTGCTAACCAATCTGCATGGAGGAAATTGGTTTCATCTCTGATTTGACAAATTTCATGTCAAGTGAAGACATAAGTGGTGATGGTCTAGGTGCGTGACCTCTGTAATTGGAATTTATGGAAAACACTGTACACATTGTGTATTATGATGTGCGTTGTTGTTGTTGTTGTTACTGGACAAAAGAAAAACAATGTTGACGGGCCGGGAGTGGGACCACCTTGCTTCAGTGCGGCATTTGCATGGTGCATATTATGCAGGCTGCAGCGCTCTCTCATTTTGCTAAGCATGTTTGGGGAGAATTGCACCAAACAATTTTCAAGATCAATTCCCTGCGTCAAGAACAATGCCCACAAATCCCATTTATTCAAACCCATATTGTGTTGGAGAGGGCCCCTGTGTTTGCATGAAGGTAATTACAGTGGGATTTGATGCTGTGGTGTGCCCAGAATTCTCCAGCTTTAGATCAGGCTCAGGGGTTGCTCCACCCCATTAATACTCCATATGGGGAACCCAGCTGTGATCCGAATTGGAAGAGCGGGAGGGGAAATCGATTTCATTTGCTAGGATTATTGGTGTAACCGAGATGCCATTTGTATGAAACATAAAGTCTCATTTCAGAGGTTATGGATAAAACTGGATCAAGGGGTTGGGGTGTTTGTTTTATTCAATCAAACATTACAGAAATAGAGAAGTCAGTATTATACACACACTGGAGGCGGCGCTCCCCATCTGCACTGTGCAGAATTTTAATAGTGTTCCCTCACACCGTGTTGTGTTTATAATAATACTACTAACACAAAGCACACTTTGTTTTCACCACTTTCAACCTGGCATTCCTATTTTGGACACGTCATTATTATATAGGCAGAAATCCTTCATTATTTTTGATAAATAGCCACCCTATAACAACGTGGCAAATCAAATGTGTTGTTGTCGTCGTCAGCTTACAGGCTATTTTCGCCAGCGGACACCGCGGTAAATGGTGCATTTATATAGCGCCTTTATCCAAGGCGCTTTACATAGATTGTGCATCAATTCACCCATTCACACACGGCGGAAACCATGCAAGGCGCCAACCTGCACATCAGGAGCAATTAGGGGTTCAGTGTCTTGCTCAAGGAAACTTCGACACTAACTCTGGGGGAGCCCGGGTTTGAACTGGCAACCTTGCGGTTACCATCCAGCCACTCTACCCCTGAGCCACCGCCGTCCAAATGACGCCTGAGGGTCGAGAAGCGGCCTCAACCCTAAAGGCCGGGAAGCGTGCACGCATCCGCCTGGGTGACAGCAGACTGCTGGGCGAGCGCTGGCGCTTTAATTGCCATGGGGGGGTCAGATCAACATATGGAATGAATTCAGTACTGGCCATAAATGGAGCGTGTCTTGAGTGTACATGCTTTGATGAGGGTCAGATCAACATACTATGGAATGTCAGAACAGGTCAGCTCCATGGAGATCTAAGGGTGGCAGCGGGGGCATGTGTCTTGAGTGTACAGGGTTTGATGAGGGCCCAGGTATAGGGCCGGGCCTTAATTTTCAGGCCTGTTGAGAACTCTAGTATTCGCCGGATGCCGGGCACGGGGGGCAGGCCCGTCTAGAGTTTAAATGGACAGGTATCAGTCAAAAGGGAGACATCGAAGAGGAATGATGCATGGATGGGGAAGGATCAACATATGGAATGAATCAATCACACAAAGCCAACACACCTGCCGTGTAAGGACCACAGCAGACATATCAGACAGGGCTTATCAACACACCTGCCGTGTAAGGACCACAGCAGACATATCAGACAGGGCTTAGGGTGGTCAAAGATGATAAATGTACGTCTCATCGAATCATTGTTTGAAGTAAAGAACGTTCATTGCAACGGATGGTGTTGGCAAGGGTGAAGGGATCCTGGCACACTTCAAGGGTGAAAGGATCCTGGCACACTTCGCACCTTTGCCCCCCCCCCCCCCCCCCCCCCAAAACAGCTGAAACTTTCAACTGCCGGCGCGGTGCTCTACTCAACCCAAAGCTCGTGCCAGACCACTGCAGTTCCCACGTGTTTGAGGCAGGCCTTGGAGTGATGACAGGCCAGATGGGCAAATCTTTTCTTTTCTTCGCAAATCAAAGCCTTTTGGAATCAAAGGCGTATTTATCACACGCTCATACAAGTATGTGCAGTGAAACTTTATACTGTTGACAGGGTAACACAACTGGATGGCTTTGCTGATAACTTTGGACATAGTTGTTGTATTGACCTGTACTTTCGTTTCAAATGTATACCCAGAATACTGCAATCAATCAATCAATCAATCAATCAATCAATCAATCAATCAATCAATCAATCAATCAATCACTAATTATACTGTATAATGGACAACACCTTTATATATTATTTTGGTCTCAAACAAACTATTGAGATATTAACAAAGTCTCTTAGCTGAAAATAGCCAATCTATGAAACTGCAGTGATACGCGTTGTGAGTTTGTATGTAGATCTTCTATTTTCGCTCAATATTTGCCTGTTTTGACTGAATGTTTGCCCATTCATCTTTTTAACGTTTTAAAGTTAACCTATAAGTAAGGAACAGCTGTGTACTTGAATCGGAGACAAAGAGGTTGTGGTCTGTCCCGAAGGTTGTGCAAAATCTTCTGAAGCTCATTCTGGTAGACAAAATGGAGTGATGAAGGTCCTGGTTGATGTTGGGGGTGTTCCAGAGTAGTGGTGGGAAGGATAAAAGCATGTGTTCAGATCGCCATATCGTTACTACAGCTGAAGAGGGAAGTTATGTCATCAAGGCCAGCTGGCTCCAATACAGGCTGCACGCCTGCACCACTGTGAGAAAATGTTTGAACAGGGGTGGAAACATTAGGACAAATGATGTTCTACTGCTCTGGTGACATTTCTTCAACTATCCTGTACGTATAGCACTGATGTTTGTGGAATTGTGGAACGTGTCGAACGTTGCGAAGTTCGCTATAGAGCCGACTCAGCCCCGGTCGAGGTTGCGACCCGATATGGACCGAATAGTAAATCTTTGTCCCACTCATGCGAGGGGGGCGTCGCCATTTACTGGTGCTCTGACACAGATGTTCGCAAATGTGACACATATATGACTAGAGGTCGAAACAGTTCCGCGTGCGTCACAGAAGGGTAGCGCAGAAGTGCATTAATGGCGCTAAAGAACACCCTTGAGGGTAATATTGCAATTATACAACAGTTACCCTTAAAAAGAGAATCACTGAAAAATTATATCACCACAAATGTCCCAAGAAACTATAGCTAAAACAACGCAGATGAAACGATGCAAAGACGTGTTGTGAGCTGATTTGGAGCATCATTCTGTCTTTGCAACTAAACTGCATTGTTTAATCTGTCCTGACGTGTGAACGTAACATTAGCGCCAAGCTCCATTGTTAATCCAGGCCTGTCAGTAGTGGTGGATGACGCTTTGTGAGCTTGTGGATCTGCTATTTTCTAAAGATTTTTATGCATTTGAAATCTTGAAATGGGACATATTCTGTACAATGACTGCTTGTACTGTTGGTATACTTATTACTTTAAGTCCATTTCTGAAGCCAATACTTTTACTCAAGTACATTTTGAATTCCAGACTTTTACATATAACATATGAGTATTTCTATATTGCAGTATTGATACTAAAGTAAAAAAAATTGAGAACTTTTCCCGCCACTGTCAATCATGTATAATTCTTGGTACCGCCCCTGATCACCAGGTGGGGCGGAAAAAGAAGTCACTTCCTGTTTTGCTGTTTATACTTGAAAAAGGACAGTTGAAATGTCGTCCACCTATTGTAAATGTCGTACACACTATTGTAAATGTCGTACACACACACACACACACACACACACACACACACACACACACACACACACACACACACACACACACACACACACACACACACACACACACACACACACACACCCAGTCAATCCTTTTTCTTCAGTTTATTTTCTGTCATAATAATTAACAGGTTTAACAATTGAGATTTAGGCTTGTTGTCGATGATAAAGGAAATTGCAGAATTCCAGCATACAGTCTTTGTATTTTGACAGACAGGGAGAAAGCTGAGCCAAGTGTAAAAGGAGAATACGGCGGCTTCGTGCTGTATGTCCATGAGGGGCCAGTGTTTTCTTATGGGCCCGCTGTGGACTCCATGGAGAGAGAGAGAGAGAGAGGGGAAAGGGGCTTAGGTCTCCATGATCTCCATCTATGCTAATAAAAACACTTTAACCCATTTTGGGCTATTTTTGAAAACTCGCAAATCTTTGAATATATATTCTTTCAGTGTGTACGTTTTTTTACTACAAAAAGTGATAGTCCAATGCCAATCCAAATAGTTTAGCAACGGTTGCTATGCAGGTCAAGCTTTCTTCGCTGCTAATGTGCCTATTGGACAAGGATGGGTTGGGGAGGGACTTAGTGAAGGGCTAATAGAGAGTATGCACATGACATCATCGTACCTGGAAGTTATGCGGGAACGCCCACTAGTGGCAAAAAAATACTTTCTGGCCATGACAGCCCATTCATCCAAACAGAAAAGTCCTGTCTGATTGCATTAGACAATGTTAAACTCACCAGCAGCAATAGCTGTATGAAAAGCTTGAATTATCCTCTTTCTACCTGCAAAGTTTTTGTTTCATAAAAATAGAAACGTTATGAGCTACTTTCTGTCAAGAAATGCCCTGCATTTGATTATTTTTTCTAAGTGTCAGAGTTTGGAAGTGCTTGTTTTCAATAACACAACATTTTGCTGCCTCCTGCATTATGTGACATTTAGAAACAGGTGGTACGCAGGGCGGTTGAGTGATTTCCAACGAGCGCTTCCAAACTCCAACACTCCATGCTGCTCAATGTTTTGTCTGTCTAGATGAGGGGGGCGTGTCCTGGTGGGAAAATCATGCATGTACAAAAGCACTTCCACTTCTGCCCATGGGGGGGCACCACAAATGCCAAAGGTTTAACCGTAATGTTGTAGAAACCCTATTTTCCCCTGTAGCTTCACAAAACTGCAACCCATGACGTCCACAGCCCTGGGTAGGCCACCCAACCTGGTGGAGACATGTGCTCCTCTTTCTATTCAATTTTGACTTTGGCTTTTTTCCCAAACTTTATTCATTGGGAACACACTTCCCAACTCATGTTTGTGCTTTATTTTCTCTTCATCCATTTATTTTGCTCAAGCTTTTTTTAGGCACTATTCTTTGATGGTGTTTATGGAGACACTTTGAAGCTTTCTCCCTATGCCACTGCATAATCTCCATTTCTGTTCAACACAGACCCTCGTATGAATGAGGAGCAATGCAATGAAAGACTCGTGTTGTTGGCAGTCCTGAGCCAAAATAAAAAGTGGCATTTTTTATTTGTTTTGCCTCCCGTTTTGATTCTTGGTAATGCAGACAATCAACAGGGTAGAGGAGTTAAGTGCATTATACATTACCGAGGGTTAGAGAGCCACCTCGCTCTTGGAGCTCATCCTGACATAGCTGCTGCCACTTTGGGTTATGTGAGGAGTAAAGTACTTTACCAGGGACCGTGGAGCCGCACCGCGACGCTCCTTTGCATATCAAATAAACAGCAGCAGGGCACTCCAACGGTGCCAACCCCGACATGTATATGTACATATATCGTACAGCCAGGCACATGCACGCTTTCACTGAGATGTCATTGAAGCCTATACTATACCACTTGAATGTCCTCTGTCAAAGATGGAATTCACAGCAACCAAAGGGATTGAGAATATGCATAAATGGTAGTATACTTCCTGGGCCTGAGATTTTTCTTTTTTTTTAACCGAGACCATGGGGGGTGGGGGGGATAGTTGATTAAAGGCAAACCATTCTCTTAAAACAGAGTCATGTGTTAATACAATATAACAGAGCAGCGTCACTGGCGATAGTGATTGCATGTTCATTATAATATCGCAGACTATTCTGCGTGTTTTCACTTTTTCATATATTACATTGTTTCGATAAATCGTTGTATTTCAATAGCACATGCTTTCATATATACAGTCATAATAAGTGGAGGTTTTCATGGCTAAATCACAGGTTTATAGTCCCCCCTATTCTGTGTCCTCAATCCGTGAGGTAAAGAGATCCATGACTCTTATTTTCATCACAAAGCGTCTCAGGGTCCAGCAAAACAAACTGTTGTATGGATGTACCATTGATTTCACATTCACACGTCCGGACTTAAAGGGCCTATGGGATTGCCCATGAATTCCAAATCTTGTGTGCTTATACTCAACAGTCTGTCAAGTTGACATTCACTCTGCTCTGTAAACCGGCAAGATTATTCACTCAACAGGATCTCTTCTCCCTTTCATCCTGCAAACTACAGGCCAATGCAGCCGCTGACAGCCGAGCGATAGCATACAGATGGAAATGAAGCACCGAGCGACAGAATGGTGCTGTTTGTCAGACACAAGAGGAGAGGAGGGAAGGCTTCTGGGTTCAGGGAGCACATCACCGAGGAGAGGAGGGTAGGCTTCTGGGTTCAGGGAGCACATCACAGTGCTGAACCGGGTCCGCCTGCAGCCTGTGCCACTAAAGCGTTCTAGTCTGGATAGTGGTGAGATGACCACCGAACTACAACATGACGTCACGAGCCGCGGTAAAAAGCAAACCACTGCCACCGCCCCAGCCCTTCTCTCTGTTTTTACTCACCACCGCTCAACGTTATTTCAGCTCCGGTGGTCACCTCACCACCGGAAATCCAGACTATGAATGAGCCTTAACTTTTCTTCTCTTGTGGTCGTGGTGGAAGGTTTCATCACCCCTAAAAAAGCCTCACCCAAAACACCTGAAACAGGTTATTAACAGTGGTGGAAAGTAACTAAATTGATTTTCTTTAGTACTGTACTAAAGAAAGAAAATAAATACTGTAATATAATTCTGAGGTATTTGTATACCTTACCGGAGTATTTCCAATTTCCAATACTACTTCTACTCCACTACATCTCGGATCCAAGTATTGTACTTTTACTCCATTACATTTATTTGAAAATGTTTAAGTTACTATAGTTACTTGGTAGATTTTGATAATTATTACAAAACATACATTAACCACTTCAGCTCTCAAGATTTGCAAAGGCAAAACAGAAGTGCGGAGATGACATAATAGCTTTATTTTCTACACATAATACATACCGGTAGGCGAACATGAACATTATGAACGAACATAAGAATCTGGATTTTTACAGGTTGCTGCGCTGTAGGAAATATGTGTGGGTGTACAGTACAGATATGTTAAGTGTAGCGCGTAGGTCAAAGGCCTATTCCATTCACTTTATAATGTTTATGTTAGCCTCTGGTTATTCTGTCTCTGCTTTAGTGAGTTCCCAAACTTTGAACGTGAAGGACACTATTCTAAGCTGAAGGGAAGTGTTATCAATTGAATGTGTGGTTCATGTCAGTTGTGGAAGTTAAGTTATTGCCACAACACTGATAACAATCATGTAACAACTGACTGGCCTCAAAAACCGATATGAGTTATATCTACTGTGAAATATATATTTCCTTTTCCTTGGGCGAGAGGAAATGTGCACCACTATCCAGTTCAAAGAATATACATTCTGTCCAAATTCAATCATACTGTTAGTTACTACTGGAGATGGACATTGTGCTCTGTGGATCAAGGTTTGATTTGTAACAAACAAACAAACAGAAAATCGCAGAGGGATGTCATAATTAGTTAAGCTACTTAATCTATAGATCTCTGTGTATGACTAATAGGGAAAATAGTTCGCAGATCTGCCATTTTTGGTATTTTTTGAATTAAAAGGTCTTTTGACACATTTTGACACATCTTTTTCAAATTGACCCAAATAGGGCCACCAAATAGTAAAATTGTGTCCGATATTATCGAACATAAATATCAAACGTATAGCCTATACATTTCTCAAAAGGAAATTAAATGAATGTATTGAATTCAGTCTGAGCAGTGACTACAAGCAGGTATAATATACTGGTACTGAATATTCCCACAGCGATACAAATTAATGAGTGTGTGTGTGTATGTGTGTATGTGTGTGTGTGTGTGTGGGGGGGGGGGGGTATCAAAAGCAGAGGTACGGATCACAATTCACAGCCGTCCAGAGTAAACTAATCGGAGTTCTTCCCAGCATAATGCAAAGAAATACTAACTCCGATTTGCCTGTTTTCCACGAGTTCTCTCTCTCCTATACCCCGTTATCAGCACATAGAGCGTTCCACTCTCTCTCTCTCTTAAGGATGGAATAAAAGGCTCCCTCTTTTCTTGGGAATCAAGGCGGAGGCAGAGCCTTGGTGCCAGGGCTGATTCATGTCGCTCACACTGGTGGGATGTTATGCATGGGTAATTGATTGTGGATGCAGCATGGTCACCGTTGGATCTTGATGGTTGCTGCTGAAATGTCACCTTACTGATGTTACAGCGAGCGCAGATATTAAAAAGGCTGCTCTCAAAGGCTTCCATCCCAACCCCTCTCGTCTCCCACTGTGTCTGGGAGAGGCCGCTGCTGTTTGTCAGGGTTCCATTTCAGAAGGACGGATCTCGCATTCGCAACCTTATCTGCACAGGACAGTGCAAACCCACTTCCAGAAGTGCATTGAACATTTCCAATCGTAGGGGTATATCACTTTCGTCTTTTAAGTGGAAATCAAAAGTGTGGGAAATGTGGGGGAAAGGAGGACATAATTGCGATACCAGAGCTGTCTATGTTTATTGGCGGTTTGTGTCCTCTCCAAGACCCAGAAAAATTACACTCTGCGCTGAAAAATATCCCCTCTGACAACAATAAAGAAGCCATCATCTGGTGGAAATGTTTTCATGCTAGCTCGAAGAAGTTTTCAGATTTCAGATTGTTTGGAAGCGTCTCAGACATTAAGTCAGATAATGCAACACACACACACACACACACACACACACACACACACACACACACACACACACACACACACACACACACACACACACACACACACACACACACACACACACACAAAATATATATATATATATACATATATATACTGTATATATATGGGATTAAGGAGTGTACCAAAACTATGCAGAGACAGGTAAATCCCAAAAGGCAGGAACAGATAGACAACTTCATGCTTTTTACGCAACATGTTGCTGAGACAGTTAACTGTCGAGCATCCATTTTCCAATACCAAAGGATAGTTTGCTGCTCAGTAGCTTATAGGGTACATTGTTCCAAGCATACAGCTGCCACCATTTTTAGATGCCTTTGGAAAACCTGGAAAGGTGTGGCATGTTTCTTAATTTATGTTTTATGGTATGTTACAATTAAAAATAGTCAAAGTCATACTATTATTGCTGAAGTTGCAAAGTTGTACAGATTTTCACAAATTTAAATTAGCAAGCCTGCCTCATTTTTCTGCTTTAGGTATTTCACCATACTGTATAACATAAGCTGTTGAGCAACGTTCTGTTATACAGTATATGTATTTCCTTTGTGCTTCTTGTTGAAGGAATGAGCCATTCCTCGTTTTTTTTCCCTCGCTTATCGTACACACTGAAACCATTCAGAACCATGCAGGTTTTTCCCCATAATCAAGTGTGAATGAACATGTAAACTTAGCCAAGTATTAACCCATTTCGACCGAGACTAAAAAAAAAATCTTCTAAACCATAAAGGCGGGAAAAACCCATGTTTCTATGTCAGTCGTCCTCAAACAATTTCATGACTCCCAAAAATATATGTAATTGGCCGCCGACCCCCATCTGATAATATGTTGTTCCAGTGACCCCCCCAGAAGCAAAGGTATGAGTTAAATACTCGCTCTGAAAGAATATTATATTCAAAGATTTGCGCCACATTTTCATGATTTTAAAAAAAATAGCAGACCTACAAGCTCATAGCGCGGCACTCGGTGCCGCGCTATGAGCTTGTAGATCTGCTATTTTTCAATAGCTAAAGTATGACAAAATGCTTAAAACACCAAAAGGGGTTCCCGCCCAGAATGTGTTAACAGAACCTGGCCTTTCTTCTACACACCGTGGTTCTGGTTCATGCTGCTGTGTGGATCCTGGCTGGCGTGACAGAGGGAGAAGGCAAACAGCTTGAGGAGGGAAGAGGGCCCACAACAGACAAGCTCGACCAGGGGGGAGATCGAGGGCTGCAGCTGAAGGGGGGGAGAGAGAGAGGAGCATTAATGGCCAACATATGTGTGCATATTCCGGGGGTCTCTCAGGAGTAAATTACATTACCCAGTGCGCAAAATGGCCCGCATCGACGAGACGTGCGTAACGTGGCCTGAGACAGCTACCGTGTGAAAAAAGCCGGCCGTTGTGTGTGAGAGCCATGGTCTGATCTGTCACGGTGGGGCTTTTAAAGGAGTAACGGGGGTAGCAGCTGTTTCATTCACCTGTCCTGTCCCATATACGGCTCTCCATCAAGGCCAGAGGCTCACATCCTGCGCAGGTCTGCACCTACAGCAGTGTTCCTCCACAGTAATCTCACATGTAACAGTCCTATCTAATGTGACAACTTTTACAAGGCCCACAGCCCCACTGTTTTGCAGACTTGTAGAATGATATGCTTTTCCAATTGTATAAACACACCGGTTTAACCATTTAAACCCTGTGTATAGTATAGCCTACCGGTATTTTGTTTTCCCACCAACAGCGAACGTGTATCCGATCTACGAGCTCACAATGCATTTGTGTTGTGAGCCTGTAGAGCTGCTGTGTTGGCTGAATTCTCACCGAACATTTGCCTATTTTCGCCTGATGCTATGGCATGCTATAGGTTAACCAGGCTAATGGCATGCTATAGGTTAACCAGGCTAATGGCATGCTATAGGTTAACCAGGCTAATGGCATGCTATATGTTAACCAGGCTAATGGCATGCTATAGGTTAACCAGGCTAATGGCATGCTATATGTTAACCAGGCTAATGGCACGCTATAGGTTAACCAGGCTAATGGCATGCTATAGGTTAACCAGGCTAATGGCATGCTATATGTTAACCAGGCTAATGGCATGCTATAGGTTACCAGGCTAATGGCATGCTATAGGTTAACCAGGCTAATGGCATGCTATAGGTTAACCAGGCTAATGGCATGCTATATGTTAACCAGGCTAATGGCACGCTATAGGTTAACCAGGCTAATGGCATGCTATAGGTTAACCAGGCTAATGGCATGCTATAGGTTAACCAGGCTAATGGCATGCTATATGTTAACCAGGCTAATGGCATGCTAGGTTTCTATAGGTTCATGCGTTTCAGAGTGATAGCCATAAACGGGGTGCAGAGATTAAAATAGGGTGCATTTTGCATCCCAAAACGCAGTTCATAGTCAAGGGACGCAATAAAACAACGACCTCTGCATCCACGGGATGCACTACTGTACTGTTTTTTTATTCTAGTTTATTTTGCTAGCTTTAGTTATAATAATAATTTCTTCTTCTGTTTTCTACATGAATATAACCACATTATAACCATATAAAATGAAATGCTGCAATTTGTCAAAATGGCAAAATATGACTCCTAACGTCGTTGAAGTGGGACTCATAAAATGTCCCTGGGACTCATCTAAAAGACCATCCCTGCATCCTGGGACTGATTACATTGAAAACCTATTTCAGTCCGACAGGCATTAGTCCGAAACACCGTCGCTCTCGACATGCATGGTCGGTTACAACTAACCCGTGGCCAGGTTAAAACTCACCCGTGGCTCCCGACATGAGCCAATACTCTGTAACAAACCGATATGTAGATATTTAGCAGGGCATATGCTTTTAGCACTGGACAGTCCACGGGGCAAATCAATTCAAACACATGGTGACTCAGCCAGCTGGTCTCCGTCAGACCAACAGGTTGGTCTGTGGGCTAAATACGCTGTCATGATAATGTTGTTGTTGTTGATGATTTACTGTCCAGGTTCAAAACACTTAACTGTGTTGGAACTCGGAACACACTGGAGGACTTTACTGTGGTATAACGTCTTAAGAGGGGGGAAACACGAGCACAACACAAGCACACGATGGAATTAAAATACTGTTTGTTTATTTATTTATGCATGTGTTCCCTTGTTTGTATGTTTGTTTGAGGGGGTAAAGTTGATACAGTGCTGCTTAAGCCGTGGATTATCTGTCCGCGTCTTTTACTCTCTGCCTGTTTAGCATCAGCATGAATTCACCCACACTCAGCGTCTATATCACACATGCACAGAGCTCCCCGAGAGAGAGCGGACCTTAGGGAAAGCCCAAACCTCGGGGTGGTGGGGTGGGGGGCTCCCGCAGAACCGAGGAGAAGAGCCACCAAACGGGGCTGCATGGGGTTGAGCCCATGGGCATGGCCTTCTGGCTCTCTGGCAACCACTTCGTTAGGCACACACAACACTAATCCTCCTTGTGTCTCTATTACCCCTCTCTCTCCCTCGCAGAGGAGAGGAGTGGGCTGCATGGGGTTGTTAGGGTGGTGGTGGTGGGGTTGCACCGCTGCGGGGCCAGCAGTGTGTCATCAGCATATTCCCGCTTAAAGATAGGCCATGGCTGTACGACATTACGGCTTCTAATAGAGGCAAAGACAAGGCAACCAAGAGAGATATACATGCAGGAATGATGAACAAGAATGAGAGAAGGGAGAGTCACTTAGCCCCCCCCGTCAAAATAGTATTGTTAGAGGCATAATCTGAGGGTAGGCAGATTAGGCTATATTGCAAGTTGGATGGCTGTGAGGCAATTTAGGTTTATGTGGTTACACATACTCAATAATCTAAACAACACATTAATGTGCTGCCTTAATTTGTAATACTGCGTCTGTGCTTGAAAACAATTTGTTATGCATTGGATTTGTAGGAATCTCATTCTGGGGTAATTCTTAAGCATTTAACACAGATATTTTTAATGAATGTTGAGACATACTGAAGCCTACATCAAAGTATTCCATTTGATTTGTGCATTTTTAATGTCTCCTATATATGCATCCTAAAATCTTTGACGGTTTGATAATAAAAACAAATACAACAGATTGCAGGTATTATAAATGTTTTTTTATTTTTTATAAATGCAACATTTTACTATAGATTCATCATTACATCTTCTCTCATCATGCTTATACATGAGCCATGTTACTGAACGCTCCTGCTCTGAGTTCAAATCACTCAATTGGCGCCATCTTGTGGCTGTACTTGTGGCTGTCATCTGCCAACACACAGGTGCATGAAATTCAATGTCACCTTTTTTTTCCTCCCAGATAGCCTTGCTCGTCAGCCTCCAGCTGTCACCTGGGCTCTTGGCAGCGTATGGTAATAACATCAATCTGCAATCAAGATTATATGCTTGTCACTCATTTCTTGTACTCAGTGGCTCACAATGCGTGAACACAAGGTAAAGCCTGTGCACAGATGGGCAGATAAAATGCCCCTAAATATTCATCAGTTTGTCAGCATTCATCTCGACTGCTGCAACAACAAGCACTTGAGTACTTCCATTAGTTGACTGGCAAACTGTTTGCAAGTTATCACAGGTTTTGGTGCAAATTGGGCTGAAATGTAGCTACAAACTCAACAAATAGCCCTACATTTGAGGAAACATTCTCGCCGTTTTAATCTGTCCCCGTAGAAGAAAATGTACTGGAACCACTTTGAAAATTTGCAGCACCTCCTTTACTGTGAATCTGAAACAGGGTCTGCAGCTGTATTATATCTCAACTGAACAGAGCCTATAAAGCATGGAAGCGACGACATCCTGGCATTTCAAGTTTATTTCCATGTTTACACCATTCGTTGCAATAGTAACAGGATTACTTTGTGACAAACAGTAATTTGTGGAATTCCCTCATTTCATTCTGTGGATTTCTCTCTCTCCTCTCTCTCTCTCTCTCTCTCTCTCTCTCTCTCTCTCTCTCTCTCTGAAAAAAGATCCTTCATTCTAGAATGCACAGAGGTTTGATTCCAGAAGCCCTTCAAGTCTGAATAGACCAGATAATATAAAGCAGAGCACATGGCAGGCCTGGTGCGATAGGCGTAATAATAAGGGAGAGGTATATAGAGAATATTAAAAAAACACCTTTCGCTGATGAGCACCCTAACCCTGTTTTTCCTACATTTTTCACACAATTTTATGACATCGTTTAAAAAAATGTCAGCAGTTCCAACAGGTCAGGGACATTAATGTTACCGCAATATATACGAAATGAGGAAAGATCTTGGAGGGTTATAACACTATAATTGAGCCTTATCATTCCTCATGCCACTTGTTTCTGACACTGCTGTGCTGACAGTGTTACAGGCATTTAAAGCTGCACCCTTCCTGCTGTTTCCAGGGTAATTCTTCTGTGAGATCACATACTTTAGGGGTTGCATGAAAGGAATAAGTAAGTACATACATACTGTACAAACATACCGGTATACATACATAAATGAATTAACAAATGGAAATGAGCTCGAGTGCCACCGTGGGTCTGGTTAAGTTGATCCCCAGCTGCATATGTTGGTAATCACCGCTGCCTCTTGGATTCTCTCACAGGCACGCAATAAACAACCTTCTGCCAGCACCCCCTACGCTTTTGTCTAATCTGCCGTTTCACTGGGCTCTAGTTTGTTGCACAAATATGAAAGTAAATCTCTGCCGCAGAATGCACAGAGGCACATTAACCGGGATGGGTGCCTGCATACTAAAGCCCCAGACATTAAGTCTGGGATTTACAGTGGAATATGATTCCCCAAGGTGTCTTACGAGTTCCCAGACGGAGCTACATGCACAAACTTGGTGACCTTTTTACAACCTGCTGCCTTAATGTGTCAGTTTTTAAAACAATGCTTATGATCTAATTTAAATTATACTCGAGAGTAGTTCTGGTGCCATGAGGAAATGTGTGGCTTGCTTTAAATTAATATAACCTTTCAGAATCAGCTTTCTTGTCACATCACAGTTTTAAAGTAAAGTAAAAAAAAAGTGCAAGGGGGAAATTCGTTTTGTGCATATGGGGATCCATTTTCGTCACCGCTAAACCCCTTATCCCTACTTCTTTGCCTTTTTTTTACTATTTTGAAAAACATTTTTGAATAGTTCAACTAGCCAATCTACATTTACATGCTGTGAGCTTGTAGACTGGCCATTTTAACTATTCAAAAATATTTTGCAAAATAGTAAAAAAAAAAAAAAAGGCAAAAGAAGTTTAGGGATAAGGGGTTTAGCGGTGACGAAAATGGAGCCCATAGTGTCCTTTTTCCAAGCTTTTGCTACAATTAACGTAATATATTTTATTTTTTATATTGTATAAACACAACCGTTGTTTTGTTATAAACAGCATGGGTGCATGACATTTACTATTATTGATAAAGCACTTTATCAATGCCACATAAACGTTCACGTTTCTGATGTATGGGTAACTACCGCCACCTGCTGGAAGAAGTACTATACTGTACTTCTTTCATGGGTGATGATGCACATGATCTATGTTGTTTAATCTCGTTGTTTTGACAATTCACGTTAAACGTGCAAGCCAGGTAGCCTATTTACATTCATTAATAGGCTTAATTCAACAATATAGGCTACACCTTTAAGCACCTTGTGTGCAAAATGAAGTACATTAAAATGAAGACATTGAATCCAAAAGACTCACCAATGTATTTCTGCACAATGGGTTTTCTTTCCTCACATCTGCTTTGGCTTTGGAGATGGCATATTTGGCATTCATGAATTCTGTAAAAAAACAAAAAAAACACAAAAGCAACAGGTGAACACTAAGCACTGAGCTATAAGTCAGCATTTTTGTTAAATGTTTACCATCCTAATCAGTCTCAAAAGATCACAAAAACCTTCAAGAGGACCAAAGATAGCCATGCAGAGTTATTTGGTGGCTCCCACCATTTAATATTGTTCAAGTCTTATAATAAAACATATTGTATTTTGACCAATTGTCAACCTGAGATGAGATGAGAAGGGAAGAATCTGTTCAATGGGATGATATAGGAATTTACAGTAGGCCTATACAATAGGCCTATAGTGAAAAGTGTAGTTTGGTTGCCCTCGGTTGGCTTAATTTCCTCCAATAAATGTCACAGGAAAAGGAAAACTTGATGGTCAAATAAGATTATTGTTATCAACCTGTTAATTTGATTGTCCCCCAGGCACTCAACCCATTACAGAATTTCACACCTTATTTTACAATGTTTTGTCATTTATACTCTCATAATGTGGTCATAAATCACAACAGCTCAACTCTTACATGGAATAAAGATAGAAAACAATTATTTGTGAAATTGTGTTTGTTATTTGAACAATATAGGCCTATCTGATGTGATTTCTTAATCTCATGCACAGGTAGAATGTAGTGGCCATCTATAGAGTAAAAAAACACACCTGTGAAGTGACTAAAGTGAGTGGTGCAACTCCGTGTGGGGGTCCCCGGGGGGTCCGCGGAAGTCCCAGACCCACAGGCCCGGTTCCGGCTAGCCGCCCCGCGTCTGAAACAGTCGAGAAATGACAGAGTTACCGTGTGGGGGTCCCCGGGGGTCCCTGGAACATCCAGACCCCCAGGATTGTGCCCAGGGGGCCGGGCCGGGTCCGGTCCGTTTCCGGCAAGCCGCCCCGCGTCCGAAACGGTTGAGAAATGTGAAAACCAACCAGAAGCTATTTTCGTGCTTGGACAGACAGACCCAGGGACAGACAGACCCAGGGACAGACCCCGGGACACACATAGCTGTGTAATCGTTAACTGGGTTGCCTCAAACCCGTTATTATTTTCTTCTTCTAATCATTATCTAATACGGTATCTAGGTACATGTATATACAAATAATGCCTGAGATGGGAAAATATGTTTTTTTCCTAGTTAAAGATATCCCTAACCAATTAATATTGTGGGGTAGGCCTATTCAGAAAGTAAAACCTTTCGGTCAATAAATAGGCTAAATAAAGTCCAAAATCGTACCGGTTTCGTGGACTCATTTACCACTCGCCTCCACAGAAAGTTAGTCCACAACAATTCTCCAAGATGCATAGGCTAAATAATATAAGTTGGTGGTGCAGAAGACAAAAACTTAAACCGTAGGTTGCAACGGGTAGAAATAAAGTAAGTGAACAACTTTGAAGCAGTTTGCGCTGTTGCCCATAGCTTTTAGTAGTGATTAACCGAGAGGAAATCATCTAAAAACGCAAGCTTAATTTACTTTGTGTTATGATGTTTCTAATGTATAGGTTACTAGTAGGCTACCACCCCCTGCTGGACGAAGTATACTACTGTACTAATATTGCTTTTCAAACAATACGAAATAAGTATTAAACCTCGCGTTCACCAGGCTTTTAACGAAATAAGAGATTCTCAGACTTTTACACCCCAAGTATTATGCATGTGTAACGTGGACTGACAGGGGATAATGTAAATGTAACGCAAAAATATAATAGGCCTATAAGGTTCTCTGTCTGGCGCATGGGGTTGGCCCCGGCGTTAGACCATGTGTTACACCAACATTGGCAACCTATCGATTTATGTGAGGTCACGGTGGCGCATACTCCGCATAGCTCTGGTCCACAGTGGACACTGGACTGCTTCGCCTTCTATGATTCTGCGTTTTCGGTGTTGCTAATAAATTATTAGCAACACCGAAAACGCAGAATCAATCAAAACAAAAATTGGCACCAGGTCACATGTGTTTTTTACCTGTGACCTGGTGCCAATTTTTGTTTTACACCTCTGCTGCTTAGCGGACAGTGTGGTGTTGTAGAGGAGGTCTCCCCGGACGCGTGCATATGTCACACTAGTCGAAACATAGCAGGGATTTTTGTCCAGCGTCCACTTTAGTCCACTGTAGTCTGGAAATGGGAAGTTTTTTTATGTTTTTTTACCTGTGACCTGGTGCCAATTTTTGTTTTACACCTCTGCTGCTTAGCGGACAGTGTGGTGTTGTAGAGGAGGTCTCCCCGGACGCGTGCGTATGTCACACTAGTCGAAACATAGCAGGGATTTTTGTCCAGCGTCCACTTTAGTCCACTGTAGTCTGGACATGGGAAGTTTTTTTGACATTTTTTGACCTGTGACCTGGTGCCAATTTTTGTTTTACACCTCTGCTGCTTAGCGGACAGTGTGGTGTTGTAGAGGAGGTCTCCCCGGACGCGTGCGTATGTCACACTAGTCGAAACATAGCAGGGATTTTTGTCCAGCGTCCACTTTATAAAGTCCATGCTCTCCAGTGAATAGCATTTATCCATTTAGATAACTTTTTAATTACTTATCTTTACACAGAAACATTACTTATTACTTATTTTTACACAGAAACATAATGTGTGTCCTATAGCATCGTTTAAATGCTTAATTTATAGTTTTAATGTGCAAATTAATCTTTTTTTCAATACTCTAGAGGGTACTCTTATTTTGAAGAGATCGTCCACCGGAAGTCTTATATTTGCTCACTTAGATTTGCCAAAAGAACAGTGCTATAACTCACACAGAAGGCAGGAGAAATAGACTCCGCGGGCAGTCGGGGCTTTATTATTTTTTAAATCTTGCTAACAAAATGAACAGGGACACATTATAGTAACGGGATTACTTTTTTGGAAATGTAACTAGGTAACTAACTACTAAATTGCAAAACTAAGTAGTTACTTTATTCCGTTACCAATGAAAGTAGTCCGTTACATAACGCCGTTATTAATAGCGCCGTTACACCCAACACTGCTAATAATGCTATATTATCGGTGTGTTATTTATTGTTATCTGCGTTGGTATCTCTGAAAAGATTAACAAGCTAATTCTGTGCCGACCACAGAATTCGATATGTGACCGCAGTGTCGGCATAACACATTCTCTCATAACCACAGAATTCGATAGGTGACCAGTGTCGGCATAACACATTCTGTCATAACACGGTGGCGCAGTCAGACAACTGAGCTGCTGAAAGTATCCAACCCTCCACCATTATATCACCATGGCGGGCAAGAGAGCACTGGTGATCTTATCAAAGGGTGCAGAGGAGATGGAAACGGTCATTCCTGTGGACATCCTGCGCCGAGCTGGGGTCTGTACTCTGTAACGAGCCCGCATGGTGTTGTTGTGGGCTTTATATTAGCCACTAGCCTAGCCATGGTTGATGGTTCACATGACGCAACTGCCTCCTGTTTTACGCGATCGCTACATTTACAGTCCAAACGTGTATATAAACATTCCGATTTCAAATATAAAGTACTCGCCACATGTGCCACGGGTGTTAGACATTTGCTGGTACAGCGATTAGCATTGCTGTATCCCGCGTTGTTTAATAAAAAGCATTTTTATCCGAGCTGTTTTTTGCCATTGGCTTTCAACTACGCGCCCCTATCGGTCGGGAGGAGTGTGGCACTCGGTGTGTTCGATATAGGCACGCTGACCGCACTGCCAATACAGACTAATAGGCAAGTGCGCTCCCGGTGTGCAACTTTGTTATTTCCCAAACGAACCCCGCTTGAGAAAAGTAGCCGGGGCGCCTCCGTTATTGTCAATGCACGGCGGCGTCAGAAAAAGTTATGATGTATCAGAATGCAATACACCACCCAAACCGATAGTGTCGCGTAGTTAAAAGCATAATGGTGAAAAACTGAGCAACTGGCCGACGGTCGGATTAAAATGTTTTTTATTGAACAATAGGGAATGCACGGGTGATAATACTCGCCCGTGCAGAGCTCTATCATCCGTGGCCCCCGGGGGGTGAGCACTTTAGAGTTGAAATCTGGACGTTTATGTAGACTTTAACGTTGTAAATGTAGCAAGTGGCGCAAAACAGGGTGAAGTATTATGACAGTCCTGTTTCAGGGCTAGGCTTTACCACTTAATATCTATTTGCGTAACGTCCGTGAGGCTCATGACAGATTTTTCGCCAAGGTTAATAATCTGATGCATTCATTCATTCATTCATTCATTCATTCATTCATTCATTCGATAGTGAAAGTTATGCTGCAGCAAGACGTAAGCTACGTTAATATTAGTTGCACTGTCTGGCAAGATAGCATAGCTAAATGTTTTCTTCCATTAGTGTTTGGCAAGTAGGAAAGGTTGGTGCACTGCAGAGGCCAGTCTCTAAATGTCAAAGTTTAAATTGTCACTCACTGTAGTCTGTAGCTGTCTTAAGGTCCAGCTCCTCGCCTAGCCAGTGGTGGAAAAAGTACTCAAATGTTTTACTTAAGTAATAGTATAAATACTGCAATGTAGATGTACTCAAGTAAAAGTACAAAAGTATCTGCATCAAAAGATACTTAAAGTACTAAAAGTCAAAGTACTCATATTGCAGAATGTCCCATTTCACAAGTTAAAAATGTGTTCAAAATCATTTGATAATAGCCGATCTACAAGCTCACAATGCGTCGCATCGTGACGCATTGTGAGCTTGTAGATCTGCTATTTTCAAATGGCCGAAATGTATATATGGTTGAAGGTACAAATAAAAAATAATAATAATTGAAAGTTTACTTAAGTACAGTACTTGAGTAAATGTACTTTCCACCACTGCGCCTAGCCCTGGTCCAGCGCGCTCCTATGCCACCAAAATGTGGAACGCCCTACCAACAGTCATTAAGACATGCAAATCCCTTGACTCCTTCAAAACCGCTCTCAAAGGGCACCTACGGACGGCTGCAAGTCGAAACTGGCCCCCATAAAATCTGAATTCCTGTTCTGTTTGACTATATAGAAGTGTCTATTTGTACGTCTCTAAATGTTTTTGATGAATTGAACAAGGTGGACCCTCTTGTAAACAAGTGTAATGCTTAATTGGGTCGTCCACTCACAGTTAACAGTCTTTGTATTGAGTTTGTACTTGAAATGTACTGTAATTCTGTTAAACTTCTTTAAATTCTGTAAAACTGTTAATAAATATTTCAATCAATCAAAAAGCGAGTCTAGACTCGCTATATAATAAGCACTGGACCAGGGCTACTCCTCGCCATGTCTTAGCCCATAATGCCTATACATAAATGCTGATTGATATGCAATTTTGTTTCATTGGAATTCTAACACTTTTCAATATTATGACACCACTTCTACAGATTGCTGTGACTGTAGCAGGACTGACGGGTACAGAGCCAGTTACGTGCAGCAGAAATGTTGTCATTTGCCCAGATGCCAGCCTGGAGGATGCCAGCAAACAGGTGATCAGCATCCCTGAGAGAGATCAATGCTTTATTACAGGAGCCTTAAAGCCCTAGTAGTGACACATGGCTGTCGGTTAATGAGCTGTTCATTGTGGTCACAGCAATGCAGCTTTATTTCCGTGTCCCCCAGTAGTACAGTATTGTTCAAATGTACTGTTGCCAAAAAGGAGAAGGGCAAAGGAAAACACTAGCCCCCCCTCACCCTCTTCTCGCATTTTTATTGTATATGGAACATAGCCTCAAATTGCACCTTCTTAATCTAAACTGTGTTGTATATAGGCAACATAACCTACTGTGAAGCTGTTCACAAAAACGTTTACCTAATTGCTACTACAGGGAACACATGCACATTATATGTTACAATTTTTCTAGCACTCTTTATTCTATCCATTTGTTTGCTGTGCTTGCTGTGTTTTTTATATTATATATGTACACAAGATGTCCAACCTTGAACCTTGAAGAACGGAAATAAAGCCATCGTGCCATTGACAGCACTGACACTGTTTAAAAAAAGAAAAATCACACTTCCCGTGTGAAGTGAGGGGCGCTCTTATCATTATACATCGTCTCATGAACAACTGAATTTATGTGATTAGTTGGCCGATTTGCTCGTCTACATATGACGTAAATTTTCCCTTCATTGTCAATGGCATTTAATGTTTTTGTTGCCACAAATTTACGTCATATTTGGCGGACATTTGACCTAATTTCTCCTTTCGTCGTCAATGGCAAAAAATATTGAGACGTGTGGGGACAAAATGTACGTCATACACATGTGACCTAATTTCTCCTTTCATTGAAATGAATTGAACTGAATTTATGTGATGGCATTTATTGTTTGTGTTGGCACTGGCGGACATTTGACCTAATTTCTCCTTTCATTGGGTTAGGTTAAGTTAAGCACCGGTATTGTGGACACAGTTAAAATCCCAAACGATACCCACCACTGCTATTGAGCCCTACTGGCTGGTGTTCTGTCACATTCAACCTCACCCTGCTTGCTATAACATTTTGTCATGTTGTGTCTCAGGGTCCGTATGATGTGGTGCTTCTCCCAGGGGGGGGGCCAGGTGCGCAGAATTTGGCAGAGGTGAGAAATATACAATTCTTAAGTATTTTGATCTGCCAGGTTGCCTTTTGTAACCACTTTGTAACCGCAAGAATTTGAATAGGTAAACTAGAGATTTAGTTTAAGTAGGATTAGAAGGGTGCGTCCAGGTGGCGCAGGTCTCTCCTGATAGTCACTGTGTGTTTGGTGTCCATGCTGTCTCTCCTGATAGTCACTGTGTGTTTGGTGTCCATGCTGTCTCTCCTGATAGTCACTGTGTGTTTGGTGTCCATGATGCTGTCTCTCCTGATAGTCACTGTGTGTTTGGTGTCCATGCTGTCTCTCCTGATAGTCACTGTGTGTTTGGTGTCCATGATGCTGTCTCTCCTGATAGTCACTGTGTGTTTGGTGTCCATGATGTCTCTCCTGATAGTCACTGTGTGTTTGGTGTCCATGCTGCTGTTTCTCCTGATAGTCACTGTGTGTTTGGTGTCCATGCTGCTGTTTCTCCTGATAGTCACTGTGTGTTTGGTGTCCATGCTGTCTCTCCTGATAGTCACTGTGTGTTTGGTGTCCATGCTGTCTCTCCTGATAGTCACTGTGTGTTTGGTGTCCATGTCTCTCCTGATAGTCACTGTGTGTTTGGTGTCCATGCTGCTGTCTCTCCTGATAGTCACTGTGTGTTTGGTGTCCATGCTGCTGTCTCTCCTGATAGTCACTGTGTGTTTGGTGTCCATGATGTCTCTCCTGATAGTCACTGTGTGTTTGGTGTCCACGCTGTCTCTCCTGATAGTCTCCTTTGGTGAAGGAGGTGCTGAGAGATCAAGATGGCAGAAAAGGCCTGATTGCTGCAATCTGTGCAGGTACTGTTCCGTCTGCTCGGACCGGTGAATGGAACTATGTGTGATTTGCATTACATCAGGGCTGGATCTAATTCACATTTTCTCTCCGTCCTGTTTTTATATAGGTGCCTATGTTTTAAACTTTAAAACCCTTTAAAATGTAACCCATTTAGACCTGGGAACGATTCTACAAATGCCTTCTAAATCCGGACAGTTTTCTGAAAAACCCCATGTTTCTATGTCAGTGGTTTTCAAACTATTTCATGTCAAGGACCCCCAACAATATATGTAATTGTCCAACCGACCCTCATCTGAAAATATGTTGTTCCAGGGACTTCACCAGAAGCAAAGATTTGAGTTAAAAACATTCGCTCTGAAAGAATATATAGTCAAAGATTTGCGCCACATTTCACGATTTTTCAAACATAGCAGACCTACAAGCTCGTACCTACTAGCTTGTAGATCTGCTATTTTTCAATAGCTAAAGTGTAACATAATGCTTAAAACACAAAGGGGTTCTTGCCCAAAATGGGCAGGAACACCTTTTAAAATTTAAAGGGTACATTTCAACGTGTATTGATCACAGATTTGGCCATCATGCATGTCGCCTATAAGTTAAGTGAACTATGTGTGATTTGCATTACATCAGGGCTGGATCCAATTCACATTTTCTCTTATATAGGTGCCTATGTTTATAGGGTACATTTCAGCATGTATTGATGCACTATCAGAGGTGGCCATCATGCGTATGTCACCTATAAATTAAGTAAACATTTTTTAACTGTTAAACTTTTTATTTTATTTATTTTTTCATTTCTTTTTAATGCAATAACATTTTATACATTACTGTTTTAAAATCATACCCCTGTGTTAAATCAATGATACCCCTAAATGTGGATTTACACACACAACCTTTTATCTTTGTATATGATGTGTAATCTGTTAAAAGCTGTTTATTTGACAAATTGGAGCCGTGGTGGGTTAATTATTGACACCCCCATTATTGAAAATAGCTGGGTGTCCTAAGGTGATGCGTGTCCTATGGGACCGGGAGCTGTAACCAATGTTTTAACATGGCAGCATTTAATCATGGCAATACCATTTTGAAATGTACTCCCTCAGAAAGGCTAACCTGTGTATGTTTAGAGCGGAAGTTCACGTTTTGGGCGGGAACCCCTTTTGGTGTTTCGAGCATTATGTTATACTTTAGCAATTGAAAAATAGCAGATCTACAAGCAGATCTACGGCACCTAGTGCCACACTACGAGCTTGTAGGTCTGCTATTTTTGAAAAATCGTGAACTTTGAATATAATCTTCCAGGGTGAACGTTTTTAACTCAAATCTTTGCTTCCCGGGGTGTCACTGGAACAACATATTTTCAAATGGGGGTCCTTGGCCATATACAGATAATTCTGGGGGTCCTTGACATGAAAAAGGTTGAGCACCACTGACATAGAATCATGGGTTTTTCAGAAAACTGTCAGGAATTAGAAGATATTTGTTGAATCTTTTCTCAGGTCTAAATACTGTAGGTTAACAAGAATCACACCACCAGGAGACTACATACAGTTGGAGGCCATCGATATTGTCCTTTTCTTTTTGCTGAGGTTTGCGTGATCTGCACAAAAGGACAGTTAACCCATTTTGGGCGGGAACCCCTTTTGGTGTTTTAAACATTATGTTATAATTTAGCTATTGAAAAATAGCAGATCAAGCTCATAGCGCGCCACCGAGTGGCGCGCTACGAGCTTGTAGGTCTGCTATTTTTGAAAAATCGTGAAAATATTTATTTCAGAAAACTGGAGGATTTAGAAGGATTTTTTAAAATTTTGAGGTCAGGCCTAAATGGGTCAAATGATAAGGGACAATATCGGTGGCACCCAACTGTACATACAACATAGTGTACATGCCTTTTTGTGACTGAAAAGACTGGGCTCGTTTGTGTTTGACACGTAGAGCACACAATAACCGCAAGCCCACAATCGCCAGTCATATTTTTATTTGACAGCTTGTGGTTTAGGAAAGGACAATGGAAGGACGTTATGAATTGGGTCATGGGACCCATGTGGCACAGTGGGGTCCTAGAAAATGACTGAAATCCTCACTGGATTGAAATGGTATAAAGCACCTTCCACCACTGGTAACACTGGTAGCCAGTCCTTATTAACCTTTTAACCCATTTAGACCCGACACAAGATTCTACAAATGTCTTCTAAATCCTGACAGTTTTCTGAAAAACCCATGTTTCTGTGTCAGTGGTTCTCAAACATATCATATAATCAATACATATAATTCTCCGGCTCCTTGACATGAAAACCTTTGAGAACCACTGATATGAAACATACGGTTTTGAAGAAAACTGTCAGGATTTAGAAGCCTTTTTTTTGTTAGAATCGGCCTCAGGTCTAAATGGATTAAGGTTGACATAATTCACAGTGTTTTTTTTTTTTTTTTTTTTCACAAAATAACCTGACTGATGATAAATAAGTAATGATAAATTACTCGTAGCAATAATTGTGTCTCGTTCTAGTGTGTAGGGGACCTTGCATTATACTAGGATCACAGTAGCAGTCCGCACAGCAATAGACTAACAACATGTACCCCGGTCATAGACACATTATGAGTCATCGGAGAACAGCAGGGTGCACACAGCCACACAATACTCCATCACCTCCCTTGCTGTGTGGGTTTCAGTCTCTTTTCCAGGCTAGTTCTGTCTGGAGATTGTCAGTAACAAATGCACGTATGTTTTAGCTCGGCTTGAACCAGAGCCATCTAATAGAGTTATGATAATAGAGGGGGCAGAAACCGAGCGCTGTTCATGCAGCCTGAACGGAGACAAGCTGGAGTTGGAAATACATTGTTTTCAACGAGGGCGTGCAAATAAGAGCTATTTTAAGCATGTGTGCAACTAGCTCTGGTCCATAGCTCTAAATGCGTTTCATTTAGAGCTATGTTACTCTCAACTTCCGCCGCTCGCATGAATGCAGACCAGCCCCTCCTCTTTAGCGTAAATAAAAAGAACGATTTTGCTACTCACCAAAACAAAGGCGAGTTGTGTCATTAGAAAGCCTACTTTCCTTAGTGGACGCACTCTGAGCCCCCCACCACACGTATAAACTGTACTTTTTGGCCAGAAAGGGATTTTTTTTCACCGGAGGAAAAATATTCTCTATGAGGCAGTTCTCTGGGCAATATCGGTAGAGGGCGCAGCGGAGTAACTAAAAGTATTTTTTTCCCGGTGGAAACAAAATCCCCTTTTGGCCAAAAAGTACAGTTTATACGTGTGGTGGGGGGCTCAGACTCAGAGTGCGTCCACTAAGGAAAGTAGGCTTTCTAATGACACAACTCGCCTTTGTTTTGGTGAGTAGCAAAAACGTTCTTTTTATTTACGCTAAAGAGTAGAGGCTGGTCTGCATTCATGCGAGCGGCAGAAGTTGAGAGTAACATAGCTCTAAATGCAACGCATTAGAGCTATGGACCAGAGCTAGTGTGCAACATGCCAACTGTTTTAAAGTATTGTACAGTAACAACTAAAGTCTCTTTAATGTTTATGTTGTACTATTACTAACAATCTAAAATAAAGGGATTTAAGATCATTAAAGCTGGGCTGTTGCCTGAGTCCAATGCATTTCTGCCTACTTCCGGTCCAGGACTTGTCCCAGTTGGTTGTCCCCATTCTCAATAGAAGTCTATGTAGGAGAGCCTCCATTGGACTGAAGCCCCATGAAGTGAACGCAGTTTGTGTAACTCTTGTCTATATCTAAGGCTCTGGCTTGAACTAGCAAGACTGCTGCTCTTGCCAGAGAGAGGTGTAATCTTTAGACTGCACGGGAAGGCAGCCAAGCAGCAAAATCGATAACCTTCTATTGATTAGCAGTCTTTGCATGAGCTCACTGCAGTGGAGCAAACGATATCCTTTTCTCTTGAGTATGGGTCGAGGTCTTAAAACTGTATGCAGTACGTTATTCTTAGGCTAAATAACCTCCAAGGGACAGTTGTTGAAACTTAGTATGAGCTACAAACACTACGATACAAACACTACGATACGTGTATTAATAATATAATAATAAACCTTTATTTGTATAGCTGCATTCCATGACATGGAATGCAGCTCAAAGTGCTTTACAGAGCAATGGAGAAAGAAAAAAGAAGCAAGGCATAACACATTAAAAATAATAGCAGTAATGCAATACAGTGAGGACAAAAACATTAAAAGATCAATTAAAAGCAAGAGTGTAGAAGTAGGTCTTGAGCTGTGCTTTAAAAATGTCTATAGAGGCTGCCTGTCGAAGGTACAGTGGGAGTTTGTTCCACGCCGTCGGCCCGTAGAAGCAAAAAGCTGCTTCACCGAGCAGGCCAGCAGTGGAAGAGCAGTATTGAGTTTATATCACTGTGGATTTCTATTTGCACTGTTGCACATATGGCTACATTGTGTTGTAGTCGAGCATAACCTTTAGAGTTAGTCTGGCATCACATATTGCCATCGTGGTTCCATCAAAGGGCTGTTTTCTAGGCCTATCTCACAGCCCGCTTTCCACGCCCATTAGCATTTACACGTTTTTTTCTCTGGAGAATCTAAGTACATTTTCTAATGTGAAAATGTGACAGACCAATATTATTATGAAGCAAACAAGATGGTAAATCAGCTCGAACAGATAGAACAAACCTTACCTTGAGAAAACAAAAGTTGTAGACTTCTTAAATTACCTCTGTTAACATGTAGCGTCTATGGAGTGACGTCACGCTATCACCACTAACCCCGAAAGGGGACGTATTAAGGGGGCGGGGAAATTCTGTGAGATACGCTTATCTAGAACTTTGTGAAAATGAGAAGGTCACAATTATATTCTTCTATAAAGAAAAGCCAAACGATTTAAACATGAAATTCCCATTCCTTTTTTTCCCCCACAGGTCCCACTGCTCTCCTGGCACATGGCATTGGCTTCGGCAGCACAGTAACCACCCACCCTGCCATGAAGGAGAAGATGATGGCTGGAGGTATACACAGAAAACCCCTTTAGAAACCTTGAAGGTCCTTAACCCATTTTGACCCGAGATCAGATTCTAAAAATGTCTTCTACATCCTGACAGTTTTCTGAAAAAGCTATGTTTCTATGTCAGTCGTTCTTCGATTTAAAAAAAATAGCAGACCTACAAGCTCGTAGCGCGCCACTCGGTGGCGCGCTATGAGCTTGTAGATCTGCTATTTTTCAATAGCTAAAGCATAACATAATGCTAACACCAAAAGGGGTTCCTGCCCAAAATGGGTTAACACACCCGGGGAGCCTGACAAATAAATGATCCAAAAATGCATCTTATTTCACATCAAACTTATTATTTTCACTATGTTTCATTCATACAGCTTCTTGATTTGCCGTTAAAAATCTTCTAAAACATAATGATGTTGCTTTATCGCCCCGTACTATTTGTGTTCTGTGTGGATGTACTCAAAAAGAGCAGTTGACGTTCATGCAAATTAAAAGCACAACATAAATGCTGTATAATTGTATATAGGCTGTAAGGCAAAACATGGGCTGAAACCTTAACCTACTGCTAATGTTTCTAGAGATTTCAGACACGAGGGCAATTGCAGTTGTTCATAAGGTTCAGCAGATGGCGCTCTAAAAACTGTTTCTTGTGCCTGCTCTGCAGCACCATCTATGCAGTAGAGTAGAGCACACCCCTCAGAGATGATAGTGGGTGTAGGAATTTCTGACAGAACATAAGTGGGTCAATTTAAGCGATTTTGCATGCAAGTACATAAAGTAACATTTCTTCAGTTTACCTTTGGCTCTGGGAATGTTGCTAATGTATCGATTGCCGATTGATTGATTGATTGATTGATTTATTAACAGTTTGCAGAATTACAGTACATTTCAAGTACAACTCCATACAAAAACTGTTCACTGCGAGTGGACGACAATATAAAGCATTACACTTGTTTACAATAGGGCCCACCATTTTCAATTCATCAAAACATTTAGAGACGTACGAATATACAGATCAATGCATCATGCATGTTACAAGTATGAGGCTCAGACCAGGAATTGCTCAGGAAAGGAAAGTATAATTATTTTTTACCTACCGGTATCTCCTCTCTCTTCCTCTAGACCACTATACATATTCTGAGGCTCGAGTACAGAAGGACGGCCATTTCATCACCAGCCGTGGGCCCGGGACCAGTTTTGAATTTGCTCTAGCCATCGTGGAGGAGCTCATGGGGGCTGAGGTCGCAGCTCAAGTCAAAGCACCTCTGGTCCTGAAAGATTGAGTGATGACTGAACTGAAGGTGGTTCGCTTCAGCCATGGAGTTGGAAGTAGCACTAGTAGTCTATATCAGTGGTTTCCAAAGTGGGGTCCGGGGACACCCAGGGGTCCTTGAGGGAGTTCCAGGGGGTACCCAGCTAAAAGCAAATGGACCCTTATGGGTCTGTAACTCTTGAGTGTACGAATGGAACCAAATGAACCCTAACGGGTCCATTTGATTCCATTCGTACACTCTCAGAGTTACATCAACATTGATTTCACAATATAAATTGGGGGTCCCAGAGATATAAATGCCATTAAATGGGGGGGTCCGTAGACTAATGCATGTCAAACTGGGGGGGTCCTTGAAATTAAACAGGGTGAGAATCACTGCTAGAGCTGTAAAAAACTTCTCTTATGGGGGTCCCTGGCATGTCTTTTCAAATGGGGGGTCCACGGGCTCATCAGTGTCAATTTGGGGGTCCTTGACATGAAAAAGTGTGGGAACCATGGTCTATATAACTGCTGCCTAGCCCCAGCACTGTCAACTTAGCCACTGTCATGAGCACTAAATGGAATTTAAATAATTGTCACCTGTAAAGATGGGATTTATTTTTTGTAATGATGGGTTAACTTATGCTCTTTGTTCTCCTTTACTTTGTGAGGAGAAATTGCCTTTGCACTTTTAGTATTTCATAAATGACACAATAATGTGACTGGGCTTTTTCAAAATAAGTTGGAACGGTTATTGTCACAAAATTCAAATTACAATCCATCATTATTTATTACTCTACCTGCTACACAAAATGTAACCATTAAAGAATGACCTTGAACCTGCTGTAACATTATATCAAACCTTCATTGCTGTAATTAGGCTACCTACATCCAAATGTTAATTACATTGCTGTAATAATACCTACTGTATAATGTCATTAAAACGGAATGCTCTGGCTACCTTTGTGTTGTTTTAATACCATAACGTCATAGCTATTTTTATATTTGACGGGCCTGCAATACGTAGGAACTGTTTTATGGTTAACCAATTTTGGTTGGTGTTATACTTTAGCTATTGAAAAATAGCAGATCTACAAGCTCATAGCGTGGCACCAAGTGCCAAGCCTATGAGCTTGTAGGTCTGCTATTTTTGAAAAATCATAAATGTGGCACAAATCTTTGAATATATATATATATATTCTTTCAAACGTTTTAAACTCATATTTGCTTCTGGGGGGGAGGGGGGGGGTCCCTCATAATGATCATGATGAATGATGGACAAAAATCATAAATGTGGCACAAATCTTTGAATATATATATATATATTCTTTCAAACGTTTTAAACTCATATTTGCTTCTGGGGGGGGGGGGGGTCCCTCATAATGATCATGATGAATGATGGACAAAAGCCTGATTTCCTGACGGCTTCACTATAGATACAGCGCGGGAAACACAGAACGCAAATAGATTGACAGTTCGGTCTGACCAATTACAATGTGTGGGTGGCTGCAGTGAACGGCGGAAGCCAATGGGTGGCCACCCCGCAGCCAACAGGGCGGGGCTCCGCAGTAGCGCGTGGTCTCCATGTCTAAACAGCAGCAGTAGCAGGAGAGAGAAGGCAGAAGAAAGCTTCACTTCAAAGGAGAGGACAGATTTAGCAGAAGGGTAAGTGACTGAGTGTGTGTGTGTGTATTACAGCAAACATGTCAACACGGTCTGTGTGCTTGTCTGTGCGTTGTTTACACAGTTCGGTAAACGTTCATAGACACAAGACATGCTCGAGGCGAGAGTTATAAAACAGGCAAGTCTGCAGGTTTAGTTTCCTTCTTAATGAAGGCGCCATATGTATCTTTTTATAGAATTTTATGACACTACCATACATGTGTCTGTCGGCTAATAACGCTGTAGGACTGAGCAGTGTTTTCTACAGCCAACCGTGGCTTTGTTTGGCTGCATATATGGTGTAAATTAGCTGCCATGGTGGCATATGATATATATATATATATATATATATATATATATATATATATATATATATATATATATATAATGATGAGGAGGTATGATGATACGTTGTATCCAGAGCATTCTGACCGTCCATATATATATATATATATATATATGGACGGTCAGAATGCTCTGGATACAATGTATCATCATACCTCCTCATCATTCAAAGTGTGGATACAATGTACCTCTGTCTGGCTGCTCTGTCTGGATACAATGCACCTCATCTAGAGCTACTCCACATCATTCAAAGCTTCATGGCACGGATCGTTTGCGGCAAAAAGAACAGAAATACAAGCCCAATATAACGAATGCGACGTGTTGTTGGGCTTTTAGTTCTGTTGTTTCCTTTCGGCAAGCGACACCGTTGTAGGCTGCTATACAGAGCAGGCTTGCCCCCTAAGAGAAATGATGCTGCAGCAGCGCTGCGGTCAGAATGCTCTGGATACAATGTATCATCATACCTCCTCATCATTCAAAGTGTGGATACAATGTACCTCTGTCTGGCTGCTCTGTCTGGATACAATGCACCTCATCTAGAGCTACTCCACATCATTCAAAGCTTCATGGCACGGATCGTTTGCGGCAAAAAGAACAGAAATACAAGCCCAATATAACGAATGCGACGTGTTGTTGGGCTTTTAGTTCTGTTGTTTCCTTTCGGCAAGCGACACCGTTGTAGGCTGCTATACAGAGCAGGCTTGCCCCCTAAGAGAAATGATGCTGCAGCAGCGCTGTATAGCAACCACCCACATGACGTTCTCATTGCACTCCTGACTGCTGTGCTGACGTCCTGGGGATGTTTGCGACTGTTTTTTCTCAATAAACATGGAAATGCAGAGTATTGCGGGCGCGCTTTATAACGATAGGCGTCATCATATTATAGAATCTATATATGATGACGGCATATCGTTATATAGCGGTTGGCTCATGGTTGTCACTTTGTCATGATTGTGTTTTAGACTATTCTTGTATATGCTACTTATTCCCGGAACATGAGTGACTGATGGTGATGGCCAGTGTTTGGGATCATCTCTTTCTCAGTAGAATCAATTGCAGAACATGACTGTACAGCTAATTGCTGTATACTGTATGTTTCACTTGGTTGTAGCCGCTGGAAACGGATGTTTCTTCTGCTGGGTAAATAAAGTGTTTAGTCATTTCTTACCTCACAGAGCGGTGAGTAGAGGAAGGGGTTTCTCAAACAAGAAGGAAGTATATCGTTTACAACTAGTGTGGACCACCTGCATAAGCAGAAGCTCTATAGCTCTGACTCCAGTATTCTGCCACAGTTTTGTGAGTCACATGTCAATGTATGTTTGGTACCTATTCATGTGTGAGTATGTTTGGTGCACTGCACAACAATTTAGAGGCTAGTTTGACTGTGCAATGTTATTTAAAAAAAAAAACGTAATTATGATGTTTGTCCTACTTCATGAGATTAATTTATAGACTTTAATAAATAAATCATCGTTGTCATTCTCTCAGAATGCAAATCATATTGTACATTCTTATTAATGCCCCAGTGTTTTTGAGTGGTGCAGCCATTCCAAGGAACAGCAATGTCCATCCTTATAATTATGTCCCTCCATCCCTGGGCGCGTTCCTGTGGGTCTGGAAGTTCCGGGGACCCCCACACGGAGTTGCACCACTCAGTTCACACAGGAATTGTGATTTTCAGTAATTTCTGGAATGTTAATATTTTTGCACTGTTGCACTCTGCACTGCCACATAACACGTTAGAATAAGCCTATCTCACAGAATTTCCCCGCCCCCTTTTTACGCCCCCTTTCGGGGCTAGTGGTGATAGCGTGACGTCACTCCATAGACACTACATGTTAACAGAGGTTATTTAAGAAGTCTACAACTTTTGTTTTCTCAAGGTAAGGTTTGTTCTATCTGTTCGAGCTGATTTACCATCTTGTTTGCTTCATAATAATATTGGTCTGTCACATTTTTACATTAGAAAATGTACTTAGATTCTCCAGAGAAAAGAACGTGTAAATGCTAATGTTAAATGACACCACTATCTACCGGAAGTGGGCGTGGAAAGCGGGCTGTGAGATAGGCCTATTATTATGCTCGAGTACACTGACAAGTTAAGAGCTTGCTTCCCTATTTCTCTCTCTCTGTGTGTGTGTGTGTGTGTGTGTGTGTGTGTGTGTGTGTGTGTGTGTGTGTGTGTGTGTGTGTGTGTGTGTGTGTGTGTGTGTGTGTGTGTGTGTGTGTGTGTGTGTGTGTGTGTGTGTGTGTGTGTGGGGTTGGTTTGGTTTGGCTAATGAATGATGCAATTAAATTACACTGGTGCACTTTGCATCTCCTGATTAGATAAACTAGATGTTTGGGCCCTCACATCTAGAGTTCAGGCCGCTGTGCTGCAGTGTTTGGGACCTCACATCTAGAGTTCAGGCCGCTGCGCTGCAGTGTTTGGGACCTCACATCTAGAGTTCAGGCCGCTGTGCTGCAGTGTTTGGGACCTCACATCTAGAGTTCAGGCCGCTGCGCTGCAGTGTTTGGGACCTCACATCTAGAGTTCAGGCCGCTGTGCTGCAGTGTTTGGGACCTCACATCTAGAGTTCAGGCCGCTGTGCTGCAGTGTTTGTGACCTCACATCTAGAGTTCAGGCCGCTGTGCTGCAGTGTTTGGGACCTCACATCTAGAGTTCAGGCCGCTGTGCTGCAGTGTTTGGGACCTCACATCTAGAGTTCAGGCCGCTGTGCTGCAGTGTTTGTGACCTCACATCTAGAGTTCAGGCCGCTGTGCTGCAGTGTTTGGGACCTCACATCTAGAGTTCAGGCCGCTGTGCTGCAGTGTTTGGGCCCTCACATCTAGAGTTCAGGCCGCTGTGCTGCATTGTTTGTGACCTCACATCTAGAGTTCAGGCCGCTGTGCTGCAGTGTTTGGGACCTCACATCTAGAGTTCAGGCCGCTGTGCTGCAGTGTTTGGGACCTCACATCTAGAGTTCAGGCCGCTGTGCTGCAGTGTTTGGGACCTCACATCTAGAGTTCAGGCCGCTGTGCTGCAGTGTTTGGGACCTCACATCTAGAGTTCAGGCCGCTGTGCTGCAGTGTTTGTGACCTCACATCTAGAGTTCAGGCCGCTGTGCTGCAGTGTTTGGGACCTCACATCTAGAGTTCAGGCCGCTGTGCTGCAGTGTTTGGGCCCTCACATCTAGAGTTCAGGCCGCTGTGCTGCATTGTTTGTGACCTCACATCTAGAGTTCAGGCCGCTGTGCTGCAGTGTTTGGGACCTCACATCTAGAGTTCAGGCTGCTGTGCTGCAGTGTTTGGGACCTCACATCTAGGGCTCCATTTTCGTCACCGCTAAACCCCTTTATCCCTAAACTTCTTTGCCTTTTTTTACTATTTTGCTAAACATTTTTTAATAGTTAGAATGGCCAGTCTACAAGCTCACAACGTGTCAATGTCGATTGGCTAGTTGAACTATTCAAAAATGTTTTTCAAAATAGTAAAAAAAAAGGCAAAGAAGTTTAGGGATAAGGGGTTTAGCGGTGACAAAAATGGAGCCCCTAGAGTTCAGGCCGCTGCGCGGAGCTCACACACTGGCGACTGGCGCTCAGCACAAGTTGGGCAAATATGGAGATCTGTATCTGTGGACAACACACTGCATATTTTGTCATAGGCTATTTTATTTTTGGATATTAGAGAAGGTGTAAGTAGTGAGTAACATGAAATGACTGTACAAAAACACATTGAGTATGCACATGAACAGTGAGGCAGGTAGGAAAACTGCATTTTTGCACAGTATACCTAACCTATAACACAATACAAACACAACAGGTCTTACAAATCATTAGTCCAAGTTAGTTGCAAGATATCTGATAACTATTCTCCCCATCAAAGCAAATACAATTAAAGTAAAATAAGCAGATTTTAACAGATGATGGTCGTTGTCTTCATGGCATGTTGTTTTGTTGTAGGGAGTAATGTAGGGTTATTGCCTGCGTCTTGTTGCTGGTGGTGACCGGCATGGGTCCTTATTAGTGTAGTCAACACTACGTGGAAGTGTATATACCGCGGCTACTGCCATTCTAGTGAACAGAGTTATCGTAACTGTGTCTTACTATGGCTGTGGTGTGGATGCTGTCAACAAAGTGGTGACGATTTTGACGTCACAGGCTCAGCAAGCAGGCTGGTGGTGTTGCAAGAATGTGGTTTTCGTGAACATGGGTATTGTACTGTAAATATGACATTGGCATGGATGCAAGGTAGTGCGTTAGGTCTGGACAGGCGTGCTGTTGGTGTTGTGCATGGTGAGATGTGTGGTTTGGTAGGAGCAGAGTAATCTCGTAGGAGAGTAATTGTAACAATGGAATGCAGAAGTGCTCATTCTATCTCAATGGGATAGTTCCAGCCATAGGAGCAATGTTTGGAACTATAGCCCGTAGGCACCCGCTTTGCGGCGAGATCAAAGCGAGTCGCTACTCTCCTACTCTACACTCTGGGTAGGAGAAGGCGAACTTGATTTTATCTTTAGCTACTACGTAGTAGTAGCCTTGCCGAGCCATGAGGCCCATAGGGCAGGAGCCTCTCTCCTGTTTCTGTAGCATGAGGCAGCTTGATATACAAGTACACCCCCTGGACAAGACGCTAGTATGTCGCAGGGACTTACCCCCAATCCAACCCTTGATGGCTTTAGCCATAGTCTCTTGAATAGTTTTCATTTTAGTCACCTGGAATGTCTTGGTGTTAAGTCTAGTTTTAGTCGACTAAATCTACAGTTGATTTAGTCGACTAAAATGTATTTTGGCGGGCCTGGCGATGCCATCGTAGTGACTGTTTTTACACTTGCTGAAAATAGTCGATCTACAAGCTTGTAGATCTGCTATTTTCAGCATGAAACCAAGCGTAAAATGACTTATACTGGATCTCTTGTCCACTAGTCCCTTCCTAACATTTTAGTGTAGTCTCCGAGACTGGAGAAGAAGTGAAAATACCTTTTGACAAAATGACCACTTCCAGAAGCACTACTTTGCACTCTTTGTTGTGTCTCTGGAGAGTATGATCTTGACCTGCTGTACACACCGGTATACGTAACGTGTCTGCTTTAGATAACTTGTTAAAAATCAGCTGCTGAGCTTCCTTTGCAACGTGCATGGGACTTTTTCCCCTCATACGTCACGAAATTCGCTGCCACACAACCTTTAGAAATCGCGTTATAGCAGTTGCATTCAAACATTGCTCAGTAGCACTGTTTGTCTTTATTGCTCAAATCCTGCACCTTGAAGCAATACATCTAGTAATCTACCGTTATGGTACCATGCCAGTAGCTGATCGAGGCTTAGGTGGAACTTTGTGTTATAGTAGATGTTATAGAGCCTTTAACTAGCTGGCTTAACCCATTCTGAACGGGAACCCCTTTTGGCATCATGTTATACTTTAGCTATTGAAAAATTGCAGATCTACAAGCTCATAGCGCAGAGTGCACAGAGTGCCGCGCTATGAGCTTGTAGGTCTGCTATTTTTGAAAAATCGTGAATGTGGTGCAAATCTTTGAATATATTCTTTCTGAGCCAATGTTTTTAACTCACATCTTTGCTTCTGAGGGGTTCCTGGAACAACATATTTTCAGATGGGGGTCGGTGGCCAATTACATATAATTTTGGGGGTCCTTGACATGAAAATGTTTGAGAATGACAGATTTAGAAGGCATTTGTAGAATCGTTCCCAGGTCAAAATGGCTTAATACCTGTCGCTGTCACTTGCTCTGTGTCTACTAATCCTCAAGGCGGGCAGGCCTAATGGCCTTCTCTGAGCCCTTCCCAGAGGACCAGAGTCATGATTCAACATGAGGCACGCATGTCTCAATCTCTAGACTATCCTTGATTTGCAAGCTGGTCATGTTTCAGTGGCTTTATATTTAGTTTCATAAAGTATCACAGGGTCTTTATTTAAAGACCCCCATGAAGTGGGAATTGGAGCTATACTGTATATTCATGTCAAGTGAACTAATAAAATAACGGGTGGGGGCTTCGCAAGCGGAAAGGTTGAGCTAGCCAAAACGTCCACTGAATGTAACGGATCATGCAGTGGCGGTTGTGGAGTGTTGGAGCAGTATCCCACGGCTCAGCCCGGCCCCCTACCACCCCATTGAGTATTAAACCATTCTGGGTGGGAACCCCTTTTGGTGTTTTAAGCATTATGTTATGCTTTAGCTGTTGAAAAATAGCAGATCTGCAAGCTCATATAGCGTGGCACAGAGTGCCACACTACGAACTTGTAGGTCTGCTATTTTTGAAAAATCGTGTAAATGTGGCGCAAATCTTTTAATGTATATTTTTTCAGAGCGAATGTTTTTAACTAAAATCTTTGCTTCTGGGAGGTCCCTGGGACAACATATTTTGAGATGAGGGGCCGGTGGCCAAATTCATATAATTCTAGGGGTCCTTGACATGAAATAGTTTGAGAACCACTGACATAGAAACATAGGGTTTTTCAGAAAACTGTCAGGATTTAGAAGACATTTGTAGAATCATCCTCAGGTCTAAATGAGTTAACTCGACACTCGAGTCCTGACTTTAGTATTGTAGGTATTTATAGTCGACATTCATCGTGATGTCATATCTGACTGGTGCTATAATAATTTAAGATTATGATTTCATAGTATTTGAATATTTGTCTTAGTATGCTTGCAGCTATTTCATGCCCCTAAAGGCCTGGTTGTCCATTGTCCATAGCCTACTACTTTCAGAATAGAATAGTATAGTATAGTATAGTATATGTTTGTGTTTTCCTCAACTTCTCAGCTGGTGTTGAGAATGGCAAACACTTGAGCACCTGGCAGGAACACAGAGGCATCACCCTTCCCTTACCCAGCCGTCTGGCAATTAGAGGGTAAAAATAACCATACACTTATAATGTTAAAGGGACAGTTAGAAGATGTAGAACACTTCCTGGGGGTTTATGTGGTTTTATATATTTTAGCAGTGAGCCCAGTGTCTCACTTCCTTCCTGGACTACAATTCCCATAATGCTTTGGTGCACTGCTCCTCCTTGTGGATGTGTGTGTGTGTGTGTGTGTGTGTGTGTGTGTGTGTGTGTGTGTGTGTGTGTGTGTGTGTGTGTGTGTGTGTGTGTGTGTGTGTGTGTGTGTGTGTGTGTGTGTGTGTGTGTGTGTGTCCTCAGTGATGCATCTCAAGGTCATCACCTGGGACGTATCCTCAGTGATGTATCCCAAGGTCATCACCTGGGACGTATCCTCAGTGATGTATCCCAAGGTCATCACCTGGGACGTATCCTCAGTGATGTATCCCAAGGTCATCACCTGGGACGTATCCTCAGTGATGTATCCCAAGGTCATCACCTGGGATGTATCCTCAGTGATGTATCCCAAGGTCATCACCAGGGACGTATCCTCAGTGATGTATCTCAAGGTCATCACTTGGGACGTATCCTCAGGATGTATCCCAAGGTCATCACCTGGGACATATCCTCAGTGATGTATCCCAAGGTCATCACCTGGGACGTATCCTCAGTGATGCATCCCAAGGTCATCACCTGGGACGTATCCTCAGTGATGTATCCCAAGGTCATCAGGGTTTCGGGTCTACCAACATCATACCCCTCACTCAGGTGACCCAGGTGATCAAGTCCCGACTTACGTCCCAGTAGCTATACCCACGATCAGACCCATTAGGGAAAAAACAGGGCCACATAATCCGTTGGAACTACTCCAGAACTACTCTGCCAGGGCTGGGAGGTACGCTTCTGGCACATGGAAGGACTAGGCTCTGTGTATCAGTGTAATCTGAATAATGGAATTAATGTTTGCAAAACATAATTGCACGGTGTAGAGAGAGAGAGAGAGAGAGAGAGAGAGAGAGCCTAGTCAACAAACGGCAGGGTAAATGGTCATGTAAATATTGTGCAAACATGGAACCAAATAATAATGTTACGTCTACTGTAAAAAAACATTCTTAGCATTTGTGGTCAAGCAAACGGCATCTCTGTGGAAGTTAGTAACAAACTAGGCCTACACATCGGAAAATGTCTCTGCGATTATTCTAGTGATTACTTACATTTTTGAGCGGTGCCTCCGCTCCATTACGCAGCTATGTGTGTCCGTGTATGTACCGTATTTGGACGTCAGTACGAGCACGGAAAGCTGCAAAATAAAATAAAAACTAAGCTATGATAAACTAAGACTAAATATACTGACAATTTTGTCAACAAATGACTTGTCCTGTAATGGGAATTTTAGAACGCCAACTACAGTTGGACCCCAGGAAGAGTAGCTGCTACTAAGGTAGTAGCTAATGGGGATCCAAATAAACAAATAAACAAATAAACAGTTCCACATATATGCATTATTGTGTATTTATCTTCCTTCCATTAAGTCTCTTTGCTCACCGCAATGTGCTCAGTCTAATTCATGCAGCTGTCAATCTAACAGCTGACTTGACCCCTCCACGCTGTCAGCAAAGGTATACTTATTTGTGTCAGCCTTATGTTTAGCGCAGATCCATATATGGACAGTTAGTATTTGCATCTCTGTTAAGACAAGACTATAAGGACTGTCTGGGAATGGGGTGGAGGAAGCTTGCGCCCGGAGGGGCTGCTGGAAAAGGCAAGGAGGCCTGTTCCTCACTCTCTGTATATTGTTTCTCTGCTGAATCTTCTTAATAAATTCTCAATACTTGAGAACACCCTGAATAACTTTGTCATTCCTTCATCTTTGGAAGATTATTTAATCTACAACAAAGGGACCACTGGACAAGAGATCCAGTATAAGTCATTTTACAATTGTTTGCATGCTGAAAATAGCCGATCTACAAGCTCACAACGCGTCGCAGCGCGGCGCGTTGTGAGCTTGTAGATCGGCTATTTTCAGCAAGTGTAAATGTCATCGTCAATGTCAATAAACAGTCATTACGACGGAATCAAGGCCCGCCAAAATACATTTCAGTTGACTAAATCAACTGTAGATTTAGTCGACTAAAATCTTATATTTAGTCGACTAAAACTAGACTAACACTAAAACATTCCAGGTGACTAAAACTAAATAAACTATTCAAGAGACTATGACTAAAACTAAAATCAAAACTTGCTGCCAAAAACAACACTGCCGGCTTCCCTGATTGTCGGCTTCACTTGGCTGAGCTTTGCATCATATTTGTACTGCCAATATGAATTATGGTGTCTGCGAGAAGATTTGAGATAATATATTCATTGCTTGATCTAGCCGAGTCCCCTAAACCCCTTGAAACCCCCCCTCTCTCCTCAAGGACTCAGTCAGATGTACCTCTTTGTATTTTGTAAATACTGTGTTTCAATGTGTATACCCATAACCTCTGGGACTTTCATATGTGACAAGATGACAGGAAACTCCGATATTTCGCCTTTAGTCCTATATATGCATTTATGGACTTTGATGTCTATTATTTAATGACTGTCTGAACTGCTGAATATTTGCACTTGTGGTACAAGTTGGCTGTGTGTTCATGTGTCTGCACGGGACAGAGGAAGTTGTCTCACCTAGGGAGACTATATAATGTGACACTTCCCGTGTCTCCAGCAGACAACGCTGATGAAGGCTTGAATGCCGAAACGCGTTCGTTGCTGCTGCTCTGCAGCATATCATGTCAACAATTAAATAAATTAAGAGTGCCTTAAAACATGAGTTCCGTGAGTGCTGGTTTTCTCTTTTAGAGAAATGTTTGTTTAAGTTATTTACGCGACCGCGCACCCGGTAAGAATGCTCAAGAAGTTTGAGACCGTTTGGAGTTGTGCGGGCTATACCTTCATAAGATTTGAGATAAGCCTGAGACTCCAGCATGTCTGCCATATTCTGTGCAACACTCGCGTAATCTTGTGCCGTTCTCATCACTAACTTACCCGAACTTAAGTTAACAGTTCTACTGCGTATCCCGTGTTCCCCGCTATTTAATCCGGTGTCGGTGCTGCGTAATACGCTAAACCCGCTATTTGTTTAATGTGTTTAATCCGTTTTTTTTAATAATTAAAAAGAGAGCGGATTTGTCATGATGACGAAACCGGAAATCAATCTATGCTCTGGGCTACTAGGGCTTCTGGGAAAATGAGTTCAATGCAAGTGAACGGGGGGTTTGTTTGGACTGCAACATGCTGTGGAGGCTGTGTTCGTCTCGCAGCGGCATGTTTTTCTCTTTAACAACAAACTATGGGACTATTTTCCGCCGGATTTTCGCCGATCAAAGCTGCAAATACTTCGCCGTTATGCTCCAAAGGTAATCGATCAATCCTGGCAGCCTAGATAGGATGGATAGATTAATCTAAGGCCCCCGAAAGTGTTAAAGACGTAGTCCAATGTCCATTTCGGTGGCATGGAGTTTGTTTGTTTACAAGTGAGACAGTCGGCCAGCTCTACCAGATTGCTGCCATGTGGCTGATTTCTAACCTATAATGTTTTCAGATACATATTTTAGCATGCTGATTTAGTTTGAAACAAGTAATAGACTGCCTGAATGTCATCTTGAATGTGATTTAAAAACTGAGTAGTTCTGTAATCAAAATCAGCTGCGTTTGGATGAACATGCAACAATGGGAATCAAACAGGTGAATGGAATCAAGATACATTTTTATTCATGCAGGACTTTGACACGTTTTCACGCGTCATGTTTTCGTTCAAAGGAAGTAATTCAAATTGGATTTTTATGGACTTTTGATATAAAAATACACGAGTGGAAATGTTCTCATTGTTTTGGCATCCATTGTTAGGTATGCCCATATGATGGCCACGGATACCGTCTAAATGTGTGAAAAACATATTTTTAATTTCACTACGTCTTTAAGTTGCGTCTTTGGAAGTACAAACTTGCAAGTTCGCCTTACAAACTTCAGCTCGTTCACTGTGGATATGTGCAGATCTACAAGCTACGTCAACGTGTCACATGACATTTCACAAGTTTGCTAATCGCTAGTACAGTACAGACAGTAAGTGAGCATATTGAGAAACGGCCTTGGGTGTTTAGTTTTTGTTCCTTTGGTGAGGGAGAAAAGGCAGAGAAGCCTGTGCCTGTATGATTTGTTCAGAATCATTGTGTTGCTCTTCTCCCTCTGTTCTGAATGCTCTTCTCCCTCTGTTCTGAATGCTCTTCTCCCTCTGTTCTGAATGCTCTTCTCCCTCTGTTCTGAATGCGTGCCGACATGCAAAGGGAGGTGTGTTCATTTTAGAGAAAGTAAGAAAGGAGGGAGGGAACGAGAGGGGCGGGGAGGGACATGTGCTCTCATCTACGACTCTCTAGGCTGACATTCATTCTGTCTCCCCCCTTTCTCTTAATTCCCCCCCCCCCCCCCCCCCCCCCCCCCCCCCCGATGTTTGCGTGGGCCAATCTCTCGCGCGTGCGTGTCTTGGGTTAGTCTGTCTCATGTCTCACACACACACACACACGGCTCTCTGGCAACAGACGAGGGAATCCGTAGATGTGTTCGCTTCCCTCATTCTCGTTCCTTCTGTCGGAATTTGGCTGCTCTTCCTCTTATCTCGTTGCCATCCTCCTCCTCCTCCTCCTCTGTTCGGAGCTGTGACCGGTGTGTCAGGCGTTTCAGCGAGCAGACTGAGGTGGGTGTTCAGATGCATCACAGCCAGGTCTGTAGCTCTAGGTGTTGGACTATACCTCTCCGTCTCCCTCTCTCGCACTCGTCTCTCTCGGTCCCTCTCTCTCGTGCACTCTCGCTGTTTCTCTCCTCCCATATGTCAGAGAGTGTTGTGATGACGGTTGACTGTGATGTGTGTTGTCATTCTTTCCAGCGGAGCAGCAGCAGACAGATGCTACGTTTCACGACTGTCTTAAACCCTATTATGTTCTTAGCTGAAGGGTTCATATAGGTTAATAAACAGTAGGCTAATGGAGTGTAGGGCTTTTCTACCTGTCTAGATCTTCTCCCACTCGCTGTCTCTTCGTATGCTGGCCGTTGGTGCATTGAGAACTATCCTTGCATACCGTATCTCACTGGAATGCATTATTTCACTGTCTTGCATATCACATTTTATGCATAGATACCCTGTCTTCTTGAATTCTTTCCAGGGAGTCAGGGACCAGCCAATGCTGTCATGTTGTAAAAGAGAGAGGGGGAAAAATAGAAGTATCTTAAAATAGGTTTGCTAGAAGGTAAATTGCACGCACGCTACGCACACGTCCATTTCTCCTCATCTGCCCCTGATGCTGCTGCTGCTGCAGTGCTTATTGGTTGCAGTACGTTGCTGACGGGATCGGTAACACCCTGAAGCCCGGGCTTTAACTAAACTCCAGAGTTGCTGACCTGTGTGTACTGCATCATTTGAGAGGTTGTGACAGTTGGCCATGTGTTATGCTGTCACTAGTGTGTGTGTGTGTGTGTGTGTGTGTGTGTGTGTGTGTGTGTCACGTATGTGCATGCATGCCCATGTGAATTTATTTGTGTGTGTACGCATGCATGCCCATGGCCACATGTATATTTGTATCGTGTCACGTGTGTGTGTGTGTGTGTGTGTGTGTGTGTGTGTGTACTGTACATGTGTGACTGCCTGCCTGTGGGCTTTAGTCCAAGGCTGGAGAGGAAGCAGAGAGAGAAATGCAGGCTGCAGAGGTTTGGTTTGGTGCAGTATTTATAAGCTGTTGAATGCTCTGAAACAAGCGGCAGTGAAGAGAGAAGAGATGGCACATCATCTCTGTGAGTGAGCCCAATCGCTGTTATTCCCATATACTGTAGAAAACTTGTTTCCCCAAACAAAACGGAAGAAAAGAGCCGATCTACAAGCTCACAACGCGCCGCTTCGCGCCACGTTGTGAGCTGGTAGATCGGCTATTTTCACTAGTCTAATTTCTGTTTTGGGTCGCGAGTAGGGATGTGCCGATGAGACATTTTGGCCAATATCGATATCCGATTAATTGCTGGTATGGCCGATGACCGATATTACCGATGTCGATATGATCTCATTCTGTATTGAAAAATTATAATTTGTCCATTCTGAAAAATAAATGTAACAGGGTATCTGCACTGCAGGCAGATTTAACTTTAATACCTTTTATATTTAATATGGTGACTGAGTAAATGGTAAATGGTGCATTTATATAGCGCCTTTATCCAAGGCGCTTTACATAGATTGTGCATTACATTCACCCATTCACACACCGATTGCGGTGGAAGCCATGCAAGGTACCAACCAGCACATCGGGAGCAATTTGGGGTTCAGTGTCTTGCCCAAGGACACTTCGACATGTAGACAGGAGGAGCCGGGATTCGAACCGCTGACCCATGGATCATTGGACGACTACCTCTTGAGCCACAGTCGCCCCTTGAGCTTGTAGATCTGTTCAAGCTGTTACTTTCGGCTTGTTTATCTGTAAAGACTGATTGATTAATCGAACCAATGCCGATTAATCTAAAAACTAAAATAATTGGCCGATACCGATGTGTTTGCCGATTAATCTAATCTCCCATCACTAGTCTCGAGCGTTTGGGAAGCACTGCTGCAGAAAGCCTGGGCCTCCCCTCAGTCACACATGCCTACAGAGAAGACTCATGTATCCTGAAATAGCATACAGTAGTACAGTATGTCAACAGCATGTGTGTATGAACTTACAGAGGAATATAACGGTTGTCATCACTTCAACACTTCAAGAGCTACAGTGTCTCACAGTGCTGCTGTGTCTAACTTTTTTTTTGAGGGGTGCTAGCCCCTCCTATGCCCAGCTTTCCGGATTACGCAAATTGTGATTGGTCAAAATGAGATGATGTATGATGATAAGAGCGCCCCTCACTTCCCACAGGTGTGTTTAAAAAGAATGTATTAACACTTTCTCTGCCCACTAGGTGGTAGCGTAGAGCATCCAGTTCTCAATGTGTGATGATTAGAGCGTCCCTCACTTCACACGGGTGTGATTTATTAATTAATTAAAATATACCCATGTTTAAAAATAAATACAAACAATTCCATGAACATATACCGCTAAGAGCTTGTGAGCAAAGCTGCATTTCACTATTGACTTTCGTTAGGAACTAGGATGGAGCACATATCTCCACCCGGCTGGGTGGGCGACCTACCCAGGGTATAATTGCGAACGCAGTGATTGCGAATGCAGTGAGCATTTACTATGAGACCCAGCAGATCATGTCTGTGTGTCTGTGTGTGTGTCACGCTGTAACACCACCCGCCCACCACCAGAGGGCGCAGCTGTATCACACACACACACACACACACACACACACACACACACACACACACACACACACACACACACACACACACACACACACACACACACACACAACTTAACTTAAAAAAAACTTAACTTAAAAAAAACTTAACTTAAAAAAAAATGTAAAAAGAAAACTTAAAAAAAAACTTAACTTAAAAAAACTTAACTTAAAAAAAATCTTAAAAGAAAACGTAACTTAAAAAAAAACTTAAAAAGAGAACTTAAAAAAACAAAATAACTTAAAAAAAAAACTTAAAAAAAAATATAACTTAAAAAAATACCCTTAAAAAAGTACGTAATTTATTCTAATTGTTGTTATTGTAATTTACGAGCTGCGTTCACTTCCCGCGTTCGCGCGTCTTACTTATATGTGTATGGTTCAACATTTCACATTTGTAACGCCGCCTATGGGCAGAAGTGAAAGCATTTTTGGAGCTGCAGCCCTCCTCAATGATGACGCGATCTAGCTTGGGATGGATTGGTTGTGTTCACGATATGATGGTGTTCTTACAGCATGGCTAGCCATATTATCAGAGGGTCTTTCTGTGTTTCTGGAGCTACTGTAATCTCACACTTCTGCACAACGTATTTAACTTGAGTCCATGGGACATTGGTGTGGCTGAAACTTCATAGTTCAGGTGTTCTCAACCCTTCCCCCCCCCCCCCCATATTTTTATTTTATTTTTAAGCAGTGCTTAACCACTCCAACTGTGTCCAAATGATTACAACAATAGCGCTGTGTGACCACCAAGTGTCACTGTTGAGCAGCCTAACAGACACACACGCACACACACACACACACAGGTCACTTCAGATTGTCTTTTATTTTTTTCCTTTTTTTGAGTGGTGCTAACCACTCCTATAGACGGCTATGTGTGTCCCTTTGTCCCTATGTGTACGTGTCCACGCACGGAAATAGCGTTTGACCACCACCAAGTGTCACTGTTGCGCGCGCACACACACATACATACATACATACATACATACATACATACATACATACACGCGCGCACACACACACATACACGCGCGCACACACACACACACACACAGGCCAGGGAGGAGAGACAGTACAGTACAGTACAGTACAGTACCCAGTTCAGACCGGTATGATTTTTTTTTTTTTTTTTTTACACATTCAGAAAATAACTTGGTGACCCCCGAAATAACTTGGCGACCCGCAGGTTGTGAACCCCTGCAATTATAGGCAAGCAATGTTACACGTTACAAAGGTGGTCTTTATTTGCTTGTTCATGTGCCTGATGATAGTCTGGGGGGAAGAAGCTCTTTACTGTATACTGTCTGTAGCCTAATGGCTTCTGAGCCATTCCAGGCGGCATCAACTAAAACAGACCGTGGTTGGTTGGGGTGACTGCAATAATTGATGAATGATTATGCAAGCCTTGCTGACAAGCCTTCATCGTATAATGTCTCGCATGGATGGAGGGAAGTTCACATCCACTCATGCTGTGTACACGTTGCAGTACCTTGGGGCCCTGCGTACTGTCAGTGATGCAAATAGCCTGCATCCTTAGACTCACTACGTTGAGACAGGATGCAATCATGTCACCCTCTGGTAGGGATTTCACTTAGTTCACTATTTCCTATTATAATATGTAAATAACCCCCATCTGAAAATATGTAGTTCCAGGGACCCCTCCAGAAGCAAATATATGAGCTCTGAAAGAATATATATTCAAAGATTTGCGCCCACATTTCAGAAAACTGTAAGGTTTTAGAAGACATTTGTAGAATCGTAATGTGACATGAATTTGACAGTGCTGAATCCCCCCCCCCCCCCACACACCTTTTTTGAGTGGTGCAAACCACTCCAACAACCAGCTTTGTCTGTATCTATGTTTGTGTCTGTGTACGTGTCCGTGCACAGGTGAGCATGGTTGCTATGGTTAGTGTGTGACGTCACTGACATAGCTGATCAGACTATATAAGACCTTGCACCACTCAGTTCACATGGGTGTGATTTTTTTATATAGAGGGGGAATGGGGAAGCTTTTGCAATAGGATCAGATACCGTTGCTGTGCTACACTCGGCAAGAATCAAAGGGCAAAGTCAAGACTCTGAGTGCCTTGATGATGATGATGATGATGATGATGATGATGATGATGATGATGTCATCGAGTGAAATTGTGTCTCTGCTGCTGCATTAACAGTGCGTGGTGAGCTCATTTCTGGGACACAGACAGTGGCAGCACATTGTTCTATAGCTGATGACTGCATTTCAGTGGGAAAAAAGCTGAATTGCATGTACGTACATACAGTTGGAGGCCATCGATATTGTCCTTTTCTTTTTGCTGAGGTTTGTGTGATCTGCGCAAAAGGACAGTTAACCCATTTTGGGCGGGAACCCCTTTTGGTGTTTTAAACATTATGTTATAATTTAGCTATTGAAAAATAGCAGATCTACAAGCTCATAGCGCGCCACCGAGTGGCGCGCTACGAGCTTGTAGGTCTGCTATTTTTGAAAAATCGTGACAATATTTTGAGGTCAGGCCTAAATGGGTCAAATGATAAGGGACAATATCGGTGGCACCCAACTGTACATACCCCAAACATTAAATAACACCATTCCACAGTGTGCAGGTCAATGGTAAAAGGACTAGCCTCAGCTTTTGGCTTCTCGTGAATGCCGTTGACCTCTGGTTTCTAGCAGTTGGAGAGCATTGTGAAAATGAACAAATTATAGGCCTATTGTTTCAACTCTTAAACTAATTATAGGCCTATTGTTTCAACTCTAATACCGGAGTACTGATGTGAACTCTGTTAACCCCCACCTTTCAGGTCAGTATTGACACTGACAGCGTACGGTCATTTGATGACTGTAACAGTTGGAGCCATTAGTTGCAGCACTCCAACCTTCAACATAATTTGACTTCCACCTTCGTTCTTGCACTACAGACTTTGGTTATAACCGAGGTTTAATTTAGCAAGGCTTTGTTAAATATTCATGAACTGTGCTTATCTCACATTTACTGAGACCTCAGACTCTTGAGCCTCCATTGAGATCCACAGAATGTCCATTGGGGGCACCGTCCACCACCAGGTCCCAGTTTGGACATCACTGTTGTAAGTTCCTCACAGTCCTGATGGTAGCCTAAATGAGCAAGATTATGTCATCTGACTTTCTGCCTCACAGTTCTCACCCTCCTGATGTTACCGCAGGTTTTTAGATTCACACTAATGTAGGCTACAAGATTCAAGACTTTATTGCCATGTCAACAGGGTTGATTGGAATTTGTTTCAGTGCACTAAAAACAGACACATATTCATATCACATATTCAGACAGTAGACACGATACAAAAGTACAAACATCATATGAGGGGGACCAATAAATAAGAAGAATGCAAAACGTTACAATTCATGTTGAATAAATAAATAGCAATTCATCGCAGTTACAAAGCAGCTTCACGCTGTAAAGTGCGAGTGAAAAGAGGGTCAGCATTCAGGAGGCGAACAGCCTCGGGATAAGTGCTGTTCTTAAAGCGGGAGGTATTGCACTTTAGAGACCGCATCTGTGATATAAACAAATGTAAGCACGGCTAGCCAAAACATTGCTTTAAACGTAACTGTCTTTTCTCTTATGGCCTGGGGGAGCAACAAGGTTTGACCCAACGTGTGCTGTTACCGCTGCAACATTGTGTTATTGTGATGTTCCCTGCCCTTGGCTGGTAGCCTATTGTATGTCCTTGGAGCTCAATAAATCATCGTGATAGAGAGGAATCCCTGGATTCCCTGTACATGTACAGCGCTGGACAACACTCTGTTGTTCGGCTAATAAAACAAAGTTTGATTGTAATTGATGTTGTGCTTACTTGCTGTTAACCCATTTAGACCTGGGAACGATTCTACAAATGTGACCAGATTTGACTGAGAGCCTGCCATCGCGCACATTCCAGCTTTTCACCAGAGGAGAAAAACTTTTTTTTTTTTTTTTCCAAAATGAGTTAATAGCACAGGCAGACTCTTCACATACTAGAGCATGTCTGAAATAAGTGTCAGAGCTGAAATCGACATGTAAATATGAAATAAATGCTTAAACATGTAGCTAGGTGTAATGTTAGAGACCACAGAAGTGAACCTTTCAAGCCTGTTTTCTCAACTCGCTGTTTTCTGCAAGACATTACTCTATAAGCCATATCTCCAAAACTGGTGGGCCAAACTGAACAACCAATATGTCAATTTGAAGCTATGAGTCCGAAACGAAAATTCAAAAAAATCCAATGGCAGTCCCTCAGTCAAATTTAGTCACAAATGTCTTTCAAATCATGACAGTTTTCTGAAAAACCCTATGTTTCTATGTCAGTCGTTCTCAAACATTTTCATGTCAAGGACCCCCAAGATTATATGTAATTGGCCACCGACATTGCTGCTGAATGTGCTCAGTCGGAGGTGAAAATGCTGCCTGGGGGAATTCATTGCTTTCAAATGGTTTGAAAACAAACATGAAAATGATGAATTGACAACATTTACATTTGGTTTGTTGTACCAGTAACTTAACGTAATCTAAATCAGTGCTTTTCAACCCATTTCATATCAAGGCCCATTATTTATTAGGCAATTGAGTCACAGACCACCATTTGTTGAGATTTAGCCTCTCAGACCCAGAACTTAGAATGTTTCGTTGTCTCTTGATAAGATTTTGTCCACAATTCAATCCATGCTGTGTTGTTATGGTACCAGTAGGGCTTTCACTGAACTAGTGATTTGTACTAGTTCAGGGGTTCTCAACCCGTGGGTCGCGACCCCTCGGGGGGTCGCCAAATTATTTTAGGGGGTCCCCAAAAAAAAAAAAAAAAAAACTCGTATAGCGGCGCGCTATGAACTTGTAGATCTGCTATTTTTAAATAGCTAAATTATAACAATGCTTAAAACACCAAAAGGGGTTCCCGCCCAAAATGGTTTAAGGTTATTGTAGCAGTCAATTTATATTGGGGGTCGGGAGGGGGCAGGGCGGGGGTCCCGAGACATTGCCAAAGCATTTCCGGGGGTCCCCGGCCAAAAACGTTGAGAACCCCTGGACTAGTTGCCCAGTTTACTAGTCGAGTAGTCGACTAGTTGTTTAACTAGGCCTACCTACCTTTGACATGTTCAAAAGCACACTCAAAACACACCTTTTCAGACTTGCTTTTCCTACATAATCCCCCTCCCCCCTCCTTGTCCACCACCTTGTTTCTAGTTTTAACCTTTTAACTTTTTTACTAGTTTACTTTTTCTAATAAAAGTGTTTTTATTTTATTTTTCTCTAAAGCGACTTTGGGTACCTTGAAAAGCGCTATATACATTTTATGTATGTATTATTATGTAAAAAAAAGGAAATAAATGTTATGTTTTTTAATAATATTTGTACATTTAAAAACTGTACATTGGTGACTATAACTATAATCTAGCTGATCTTGAGGCCTACAAAAACGGAGATTTGTTTTTCTTATCAACTAGTCAACTAGTACCAACAAGGTCGATCGTGGATTTACTAGTCGACTAGTTGAATAGTCGATAGTTGCTTAAAGCCCTAGACTATAGGAGAGACAACGGTCAAGAATAACAATTATTCTATATTCTCTAATTGTGTAGACTTCTTGTAAATTAAGCAATGTAGAAGGTTAACAATAATTTAACGCTCATAACTCTCCATTTAGCTGGGGACCACCTGGAACCCCCTCAAGGAACTCTCCATTTAGCTGTGAGCTTGTAGATCTGCTATTTGTAGATCTGCTATTTTTCAATAGCTAAAGCATAACATAATGCTTAAAACACCAAAAGGGGTTCCCGCCCAAAATGGGCTAAAGGAAGAAAGGGGGGCTGAAATTGCACACGGTCCAGTGGACTGTCGATCGACCCCTTTGGCACAGGTTAAATTAATCATTTCAGCAGCAAGGTACTTGTCAAATACCTTTTTATTCTGCTCTGCTGATAATCTTAAACGTTTGACCTCCATTCACTTAGTACCATAATGGGTAGCAAGTTCTTCTCTGTGTGTGTGTGTGTGTGTGGGGGGGGGGGGGGGGGGGGGGGTGTTGCCTTTATTGATAGTGTAAGTGGGGAGTGACACGCAGTACAGTTGGGGGGGGGGGATTCAATAGTGAGTCAGTAGTCACGTTTCCCTGGTTTTGGGCAATATTGGCTCATGCACATAAACGTCTGAATGGAAACGCCTCGAAATGCGAATAAGTCTTCTTTTTGTTTGGATAAACACTTTTGCGCTTGAAGGGGGGGATTTTGGGGCTCTATCGAAAAAGTTAAATGCGCAAATGAATATATTTCTCCAAAACACCTCGGAACGGACGACGCTATAGTCTAGCGACTCTCGTAGATGTAATATGTATTCTGACATTTGAAAATGTCACAATCGATACATGAATCTTAGGCTAGGTTCCCTCGAAAGCTATTACCAGCCCCTGTCAAGTCAACAACACACGCCGGGTTGAAAGACAGCCTCTGGATAGCATAGATAGAGGACTTGTAGCCCAATCGCCAACCAGGCAGTCCGTGTATAATATTTGTGTATAGCCTAAAAGAACGCCAACATGTAAAATAAGTGTAAAATAATATGCGTCTAGTAGTGCCACCTACTGCTTATTTCATGAACTTGTTTCATATCTCCCATGAATCACACTATCAGTGGACGGAAATGGGTGAAAAATGCGCTTTTCTTTTTCAGTGATTCCTGAATCGTGGAGTGCTGGGGGCGTGTTCTCTCCTCCACGTAAGATGTTTATAAGCTCTAAACATGTCATGGTGCAATGCGTTGCGGGATTTTAGATCAGCTTTTTTTTTTCTCGATAAACTAAAAATATTGAAAATTAAAAAAACTAGATTTTTCGAACAAAGCTTCAAATATTATTATTTTTTGGGTTAGCCCTGCGCTAGTCTCCAGACAACTGTTCCACAATCTCTGAATGCTATATAGAGTGGAACTACACCAGAGTAAGGAAGCTGCCATTTCCTCTATTTTATTTCTTTATTTTTGCATTTCCTTTCCTGCAACAAGCTATATAATGGTGATTTCTATTCATATTAGGATAAAAGTGCGCAACTGTAAAGATGAAACGGAAGTGGGGAGGAGGCTCCACTTCCGATTTATCGCTTACTCATGATGGAGCTTCCATTGCTCCAGACTGTATGACGGAAGCATTTGGAAATTGCGAGCAACAGTCTGGCAACGCAAGACTAGCCCTGCGCTAAAGCAGGATAAAGATGTCACAGCATCGATGACAGTCAGTAATTTACAATAATGTGCCGTACACGGTTGTCACTGCAAGGAATTAAATGTGACACGGGCGCGCACATGCGTATAAATCCAAGCATCGGCCTATAAGTAATGTGGCGATGGCATCAGTAAATGTAAGAAATCGTGATACAGTCTCTCACGTGATGTGATGTGAGCATGTGACTTACTGTATGTGACGGTGCCGGTTGATGTGAGCATGTGACTTACCGTATGTGACGGTGCCGGCTGACCGGTTGATGTGAGCATGTGTCTTACCGTATGTGACGGTGCCGGTTGATGTGAGCATGTGTCTTACCGTATGTGACGGTGCCGGTTGATGTGAGCATGTGTCTTACCGTATGTGACGGTGCCCGGTTGATGTGAGCATGTGACTTACCGTATGTGACTTACCGTATGTGACGGTGCCGGTTGATGTGAGCATGTGACTTACCGTATGTGACTTACTGTATGTGACGGTGCCGGTTGATGTGAGCATGTGACTTACCGTATGTGACTTACCGTATGTGACTTACCGTATGTGACGGTGCCGGTTGATGTGAGCATGTGACTTACCGTATGTGACGGTGCCGGTTGATGTGAGCATGTGACTTACCGTATGTGACGGTGCCGGTTGATGTGAGCATGTGACTTACCGTATGTGACGGTGCCGGTTGATGTGAGCATGTGACTTACCGTATGTGACGGTGCCGGTTGATGTGAGCATGTGACTTACCGTATGTGACTTACCGTATGTGACCTACTCTATGTGACGGTGCCTGGTCATTACATAATAGCAGATCTACAAGCTAGTAGCGAGCCACCGAGTGGCGTGCTATGAACTTGTAGATCTGCTATTTTTCTATAGCTAAAGTATAACATCATTCTTAAAACACCAAAAGGAGTTCCCGTCCAAAATGGGCTAGACATTTATTTAACTTTATGTCCTCCCTCCTTCACCGTGGTGGTTGGTAATTTCAGTGGGACCCAAATGAATGCTCATTGTTCCATCCGACGAGACATTAGGGGAAGTGATCGGAGAGCAGATGCCTCAGATGGTCTTACTACTACTACCCATTCGTTTCCCAGCTCATTCATCCCTCCCTCCCTCCCTCCCTCCCTCCATTCATCCAACTCTCCCTCCATCCATCCCTACTCCAGACGTGGTACTGCGCCTGTTCCGCTCCAGGCATGCCAGTTGGCCAGAGCACATGTGGACCTAGCTATAGCTATAGTGCTCAAAAGCAATGGCTATGTACTTAATGTGGTGCCTGCCTCCATAAGGTGGACTCAAAATAGACCAAGCAGACATAACGGCTCTTAAAGGAAATGGGTTGAGGAAAACACTGTTGTGCTGAAGAGGACAGTGGCCGTATAGCCGGCAAAAGACGGTGATCAAAGAATGTTTTAACCCATTCAGGCCTGACGTCGAAATTAAAAAAAAAAGTTTTCTAAATCATGACAATTTTCGGAAAGATTTGAGGCACATTTTAACGATTTTTCAAAAATAGCAGACCTACAAGTTCATAGCGCGCCACTCGGTGGGCGCGCTATGAGCTTGTAGATCTGCTATTTTAAAATTGCTAAATTATAACATAATGTTTAAAACGATAACGCTAACGTGACATGGATGCGTTCCAGGTCTCAATGGATTAACAAAGATAAACGCATAATAAGGTTGAGAAACACACAGAAAATAATACAAAACGCCCTATATAAAATTATAATAAATTGAAAATACAAAAAAAAAAGGAAAAGAAAAGACATTACTGAATACTAGAATTGTTTGTTTTCAGTGAGCGCAGCGCAACGCATGTCTAGCAGAACCAGAAAGAAAGCAGAGAGAGAGATGCTGAGGTTGGAGAGAGGGACAGAGAAACGGAACTATGTCGGTGAGGAGCGAGGCAGAGAGAAATGTACTGTATAGTGGACTTGCCCAAGTGTAAGTGTTTCTAAGCGTGAATAGCTGTCATCTGCTAAGCTTTAACATGAGAATTACAAGAGGACATTCACAGTAGCATCCTCCATTTGTCCTCATGATGAAGGTCATCATCATGGCCGAGTTATTAAGGTCAAATGGAAATAACGACCGTAGTAACCTAGACAGGAATTGGCAGGTATAGGTAGGCTGTGCTCAACAACACCCATGGACCGTTGAATTTGTAATGGGACGTCTAATTGTTTAGCATAAGGTTTTCTGACTTGCCCTGTTGAAACTATACACAGGGATCCAATACACACTGGACCTGTATATTGGATAGGGGGCTCTGGCCCCAAAAAAGGTTGGGAACCCCTAGCTTAGATGAGTGTAAGGAGAAGGACAAAGGGTCCACTTGAGGGTCTTTGTGCGTGCGTGTGTGTGTGTGTGTGTGTGTCCGTGTCTGTGTGTGTCTGTGCGCGTGTGTGCGCGCACATATAAAAGCACACACAATACAGTTTCCTCTTATGTTCAGTGACATCCATCACATTTAATATTGTAACACCAATGTTAAGAATATAGAGTGTTACTTCTTTCCGAACATAACATATCGCTTGTTGCCGACCGACCTTTGCAATGCGTTTCCATTGACGTACTGCAAACGACCTCCTTGTTTCACTATGAGACGTGGAGACATTTCATTGGCATCCGTACAAGCGCCCGCACCTTAACACACTTAGACACTTCAGCTGCTGTTACACCAAGGAACACAGAAATAGACTGGTAAACAAGCACTTGAACTCCTCCGTACATTGATTGCCCGTGACACAGATTATGCATGCAGGCCGAAGGCGTGTATGTGGACATGCATAAACAGCATGCCGTTAACGCTTCATGCCTCCAGAAAACCTCCTGCACGCTTCACAGCACATGCACTGAAGCACTGTTGTTTTCGTCGACTGAAACTAAGACGAATTGTTTTTGTTGACTACCTTTTTCCACTGACGAAAACTAAATGAAAACTAAGCCTTGATGCCTAAAACTAAGACTAAATATACTGACAATTTCGTCAACAAATAAAACTAGACTAAAATGTTAGGAAGGGACTAGTGGACAAGATATCAAGTATAGTGATCGACCGATATGGTTTTTGGCCGATATATCCGATCACCGATTAGTGGACAATCAAAAAGCCGATAGCCGATTTATGAACCGATATTAATTTAAGTTAAAAAAATATATATGTTACTGTAAAACATTTTTTACAGTAACATAAATTCCAACACAAGAATTCCTTTAAATGCATTGGAGAATATGTATCGCTTATAAAAAAGGAAGTGCAAGAAGCACCAACATCGTTTCAGTAACACTTCCCCCCCTCCATCAAATGCAGCTTTTTTTTTAATTCAAGTGCAAACATGTACTGTAGCAGCATATATATAATTTTATCTATCTATCTATCTATCTATCTATCTATCTATCTATGAATGCACCAAGTGTTTGTGTGTGTGTGTGTGTAATTGTCCAGAACCGCCCCAAAAAGGCCTCTGCCCGGGCTCTTGACCAGGCCCATGCCCAGCGTCCATATGGAGCTGGCCTGTTCTGACCTCACAGCACTCCATATTTGGGCATGCCTGACACAGAAGACAGAACTCCACAAGCTGGCTGCATATACTCCCTATTTGGGCATGCCTTACAAAGAACTCCATATATGGGCATAAAAGGGAGACAGACCTGATATCTGGGTGGGGCATTCATTTCCAACTTGCATCGTTCCAAGTAGATCAGTGCCCAATGGGCTGTAGAGGCCCTATGGGCACCGTTCTAGTTTATCAAAATTGGTGATCTACAAGCCCACAGCACATTGCATCATGACATGTTGAGAGCTTGTAGATCTGCTGCCCAAACTCTCCAAAGCCATGTTACCTTGTTTTTACTCCACCACTGAAATTTGCCACTTTCAAGATCACTGGCCACTTTTTTAATGCATGTAGAATTTGTTTTTACCATTCATTTTATAGCAATAAAAGACAATATGTCTCAAAACACTGGCCAACAGTAAAAATTATTGGCAACTAAATGAATATGAATTAGAAATGAAGACTGCCAATGCTACTGATTGTTTCATTCTTCATTGGCTTGCAGTTAGTTATTGCATATAGACAAAATGCAATAATCATATTAGGCTGGTCAGGATGGGGGAAAAAAAAGTTGTGCTTCAGTTGGCTGGCACACACACACACACACACACAGTCACACACACACAACAGGCAATCAATAGACAACGCGTTACAGCTGTTGTTTGCAGCCATAGATATTAAGAAATAGATGCCTCATTTGCCGCTGCAGTTCATTGGAGCGACGTGTATCCCAATGAAGGCGGAAGTGCAGTGCTGAAGGCTTTTTTTTTTTTTTTTAACAAATCTTTATAACAGTCATGACCGTATACATTACAATACAAAACAAGACAAACAAACAAACACAAACAACAAAGTTATTAACAATACAACATCAGAGCAAGGGGGATTAGATTACTAACAGAAAACATTAAAGAGTGAACACAAAGCAACAGTTCTCCGCAGCTTTATTATTTAGAAGTGCTGAAGGCATTTGCTGAAGGCGACTGCGTCGCTCCCCAAGTGACGTCACTCATGTGACTCCTCCATGTCTCTCGCTGTCACTCAAGTGACTACTGGCCAATCACAGCGCGTCTTTTCCGGGACTTATGTTACGCACGCGGAAGCTTGACAAGCTTCCGCTTTGCTTCCGCTATTCTTCGCAAGGAATGTCGGGAAAATAGTGCCTTCAATGGTGACACACGCCTCAGAGCCGGAAGGGGCGTCTATGTATATATGTCTATGGTGTCTACTACTCCACTGGGAGTGGAGCACTGGGAGAGTCAGACACGCAGCTATACATCTCCTTACAACCGTACTCTACCGGATTTTCAATGAAAGTGGTTGTTTCACCATGTTTGCGCATTTATGAGAAATATAATAATCGGCCGTTTTTTTTCCGATTATTTGTTTTTAGCACCGATACCGATATTAATGAAAAACATGAATATCACGGCCGATTATCGGTCGATCACTAATCAAGTATAAGTCATTTTACACTTGGTTGCATGCTGAAAATAGCATATCTACAAGCTCACAACGCGTTGCGCTGCGACGCGTTGTGTAGATCGGCTATTTTCAGCAAGTGAGAAAATCAGTCATTACGACGGCATCAAGGCCCGCCAAAATACATTTTGTTCGACTAAATCAACTGTAGATTTAGTCGACTAAAATCTTATGACATTTAGTCGCCTGAAACTAGACTAAACACTAAGACATTCCAGGTGACTGAAAGTAAATGAAAACTATTGAAGAGAGTCTATGACTAAAACTAAAATCAAATTTTGCTGCCAAAAACAACACTGCACTAAAGGTCTATGTAGGTACTAGGTAGGCTGATGTGTGTGTCTGTGTGATGCATTGGCATTGGGCAGATAGGGGAACATTTAGGCCGATGTGTGTCTGTGTGATGCATTGGCATTGGGCAGATAGGGGAACATTTAGGCCGATGTGCGTCTGTGTGATGCATTGGCATTGGGCAGATAGGGGAACATTTAGGCCGATGTGTGTCTGTGTGATGCATTGGGCAGATAGGGGAACATTTAGGCCGATGTGTGTCTGTGTGATGCATTGGGCAGATAGGGGAACATTTAGGCCGATGTGTGTCTGTGTGATGCATTGGCATTGGGCAGATAGGGGAACATTTAGGCCAATGTGTGTCTGTGTGATGCATTGGCATTGGGCAGATAGGGGAACATTTAGGCCGATGTGTGTCTGTGTGATGCATTGGCATTGGGCAGATAGGGGAACATTTAGGCCGATGTGCGTCTGTGTGATGCATTGGCATTGGGCAGATAGGGGAACATTTAGGCCGATGTGTGTCTGTGTGATGCATTGGGCAGATAGGGGAACATTTAGGCCGATGTGTGTCTGTGTGATGCATTGGGCAGATAGGGGAACATTTAGGCCGATGTGTGTCTGTGTGATGCATTGGCATTGGGCAGATAGGGGAACATTTAGGCCGATGTGTGTCTGTGTGATGCATTGGCATTGGGCAGATAAGGGAACATTTAGGCCGATGTGTGTCTGTGTGATGCATTGGCATTGGGCAGATAGGGGAACATTTAGGCCGATGTGTGTCTGTGTGATGCATTGGCATTGGGCAGATAGGGGGACATTTAGGCCGATGTGTGTCTGTGTGATGCATTGGCATGGGGCAGATAGGGGAACATTTAGGCCGATGTGTGTCTGTGTGATGCATTGGGCAGATAGGGGGACATTTAGGCCGATGTGTGTCTGTGTGATGCATTGGCATGGGGCAGATAGGGGAACATTTAGGCCGATGTGTGTCTGTGTGATGCATTGGCATTGGGCAGATAGGGGAACATTTAGGCCGATGTGTGTCTGTGCGATGCATTGGCATTGGGCAGATAGATGGGGGGACATTTTAGTGTAACTTGGATGTTGTCAATCTTCCTTTCGTGTGAGACAGTCGGTGTCCTATTGAAGGTGTGTGGACTTTATGGTATTACTGCCTAATCTCTTTCATGTACCCACTTCATTCTATTAAAGCATGCTCCAATGGATTGGATTCATAATTGCTGTGCCTTGTAGCATTCTGCTTTTATGGGCCAACAGCCTGGACCAAATTACCACTGCGGATCAGACAGGCACCCTCTATAGACATTTTTAAGACACAGTTTAAGACTCACTTTTTTACTCTTGCTTTTAGTTGAGTTTTAAAATATCTGTTCTTATCTTTGTACCACTGCCTTTGCCTGATTTGACACTGCCTTATTGTACTATTGTTTTAACGGCATGCCTGTTTTAATGCTGTTTTTTCTTGCTTTTGTTTTTATTATCTTTTCTGCTCTGTAAAGCACTTTGAGCTACATTTATACGTATGAAAGGTGCTATATAAATAAAGTTTATTATTGTGTTGAGGCTAAGGCTTTTAGAAGGTCACTGTCCACTATACAAGATCAGGTCAGATGAACAGTTCTACTGCGTATCCCGTGTTCCCCGCTATTTAATCCATGTGTCGGTGCTGCGTAATACGCCAAACCCGCTATTTGTTTAATCCATTGAGACCTGGAACACATCCATGTCACGTTAGCGTTTAACCACATTAACCATTAACCAATTTTGGGCGGGAACCCCTTTTGGTGTTTTAAACATTATGTTATAATTTAGCTATTGAAAAATAGCAGATCTACAAGCTCATAGCGCGCCACTCGGTGGCGCGCTATGAGCTTGTAGGTCTGCTATTTTTGAAAAATCGTTAAAATGTACCTCAAATCTTTCCGAAAATTGTCATGATTTAGGCCTGAATGGGTTAATTCGCCGTTTATTAACCCATTTAGGCCTGACGTCGACATTTTAAAAATGTCTTCTAAATCCTGACAGTTTTCTGAAAAACCTTATGTACAGTATCAGTGGTGCTCAATATTTCATGTCAAGGGCCCCAAAAACTATATGTAATATGCATCCGCCCAACATCTGAAAATATGTTGTTCCAGGGACCTCCCCAGAAGCAAAGATTTGAGTTAAAATGTTCACTCTGTAACAATGTATTCAAAGAATTGAGGCACATTTTCACGATTTTTCAAAAATAGCAGATCTACAAGCTCACAGCGTGGCACTCTGTGCCGCGCTATGTAGATCTGCTATTTTTCAATAGCTAAAGTATAACATAATGCTTAAAACACCACTCTGGCCTCACTCACTGTTTGGGGGAAACGGTGATCTCTAGATCCTAGATTGACTATTTGAGACAGTGTTGTGAAAAGAGCAGTCTGGACAATGGATGGGGTGTCCTGCAGTGGTGGCGTGCACAGAGAGTGACCCTCGCTCTCTGTGAGAGAGTGACCCTCGCTGCCAACGCATCGGGGGAGTGAGTCAGACGTCGCCAGACGACGTGCATGCGATCAGACAGATGGAAGTCAGTGACATTGTCTTTCTCTTCTTGAGGCGTTTATTAACCCATGAAGACCTGAGAACAGATTCTACAAATGCCTTCTAAATCCTGAGAGTTTTCTGAAAAAACTCTGTTTCTATGTCAGTCGTTCTGAAACATTTTCAAGGACCCCCCCAAAAAATATGAATTTGGCCGCCGACCCCCCCCCATCTGAAAATATGTCGTTCCAGCGACCCCCCTCCCCCCCAGAAGCAAAGATTTGAGTTCAAAACGTTCACTCTGAAAGAATATATATTCAAAGATTAATGCCACATTTTCAAGATTTTTCAAAAATTAGCAGACCTACAAGCTCGTAGCGTGGCACGCGCTACGAGCTTGTAGATCTGCTATTTTTCAATAGCTAAAGCATAACGACGCTTGAAACACCAAAAGGGGTTCCCGTCCAGAATGGATTAATAGCATGCGTCTGATCCTGAGGCATGCAGGACAAGACACGGCGTCGCCCTCTCGCTCTCACACAGCTGATGATGAGCACAGTTAAAAGCTGTTACCTCTCAGCTGGCATTTAGAATCGCACGTCCCTTTTACGAGCAGAAGGTCACTGCTCTGCAAATCTGCAACCCTGTGAACCCTATGTAGCCTCCCTATTCTGGGCATGTCAAAATAGGTGAACATTTCAACGAAAATGGCAGGTCTCGTCTACACTACAAGCTCGTTGCATTGTGAACTTGTAGATCCATCCATCCATCCATCTTCAACCGCTTATCCGTAGTTGGGTCGTGGTGGCAACAGCTCCACCAGAGTGCTCCAGTCTTCCCTCTCCAGAGCAACATCCCCCTCCTGGGGGATCCCGAGACGTTCCAAGGCTAGTGAGTCGATGTACTCCCTCCATCTGCGCCTTGGTCTGCCCCGGGGTCTCCTCCCAGTGGCCCAGTGCATCGAGGACCCTATAGGTAGACGCTCGAGAGGCATCCTAACCAGATGCCCGAACCACCTAAGCTGGCTCCTTTCCAGGCAAAGGAGCAGCGGCTCTACTCCGAGTCTCTCCCGCGTGACTGAACTTCTCACCCTATCTCTAAGGGAGATGCCAGCCACCCGTCGGAGAAAACTCATTTCGGCCGCTTGTATTCGCGACCTTATTCTTTCGGTCATGACCCACACTTCATGACCATAGGTGAGAGTAGGAACGAAGATTGCTCGGTAGACAGAGAGCCTGTAGCTTTGCTATTAAATAGACAATCTAATTTTGGCTATTATACGAGATTTTGTGTATAAAAGGATACAAAGTATACAAAGTATACTTTATGTAGTGGTTAACCCATTTTGAACGGGAACCCCTTTTGGTGTTTTAACCCATTTAGACCTGAGGATGATTCTACAAATGTCTTCTAAATCAGTCACTGTCACAGACAGTGTTCTGAAATACCTATGTTTCTATATCAGTGGTGCTCAATATTTCATGTCAAGGACCCCAAAAATGATATGTAATTGACCACCGACCCCCATCTGAAAATATGTTGTTCCAGGGACCCCCCAGAAGCAAAGATTTGAGTTAAAAACGTTTGCTTTGAAAGAATATATATAAAGATTTGCGCCACATTTTCATGATTTTTCAAAAATAGCAGACCTACAAGCTTGTAGCGCGGCACTCGGTGCCGCGCTACGAGCTTGTACATCAGCTATTTTTCAAGTACAAGTAAGAGTAAAGAACCAAAACCAATATTAATGAAATGTCAGTAAAGCCAGCAAAGCACAAGGTATACACCCATCTAAATTTACAACGCAAATGTATTAAAAGCATTGTGTGTTGTCTCCACCAGGCCGAAGGCATGGGGAGAGAGTATGTTTTGCACTCCGTCCGTGTGTGTGTGTGTGTGTTGATGTGGCAGTTTTTGCACTGAACTAACGCGTGAGAAATACAAAGATGAGCGAAAGACTGTCTTAATAGATGATGTTTATTAACGTGACCACAGATGCTGGTTCCCCCAACCACACAGGCACGTATCCAAAAGCTTAATGTCAGAATACAGGAGGCACAGTTCATATAGCGTTAGTCCCGCCCACAAGGTGGACCCCGAGAGATGGGTCTCAGACAGGCCCCCGGAGACGGGAACACAGACAGAATAACAAGCTCACAGAGATGGAAGAACCATTTGCTTACAAGGAAGGGGGGTGGGGGGGGAACAGGTGAGAAGGGGGTTCCAAGTCACCAGAGCCAAAGTGTCAGACACACTGTGTTCTCACAGCAGGGATGAAAGCTTCAAAGTCAGGGTGTATAGACTAACTATCAATGTATGTAAATGACCTTTTGGTCAGATGGGAAATTCCTCGTCAAATCCCTCCTTTTGTTAATTAAACAACAACTTAATTTAACAATAATTGTGAATTTTCCATCAATATCAAAATAATACATCATAATATCACATTTGAAGAAAATACATAGTAAGTGAAATGGTTTAAGCAAAAGAATGACACAAAGCCCTAAGCATACAGCAATACCCATCATGATCTACACATCAAAGGGATCGTAGGCTGGATTTCCGGGTTCAATAATTTGGATCAGTTGGTACTGTACCAACTGGCCATGGATTAAATGACTTACACACTTTCTCATTAAAGGGACAATGCAACAGATAAAACAGAAAACAAAATCATATAACCAAATAAACCAAAAACCCTAAAAATGATACTAATACAGTACCCTGTTGAATTCATTTGACCTGTATTAGCACAGCAAAATATAACATAACAGATAAACAGAAAACAAAATCATATATTTCAAACAATATTTTCTTTCCAGATGAGAAACGATTTTCCCATGACGCAAACTGTCCAACACGCGTTAAGAGTCCACCGTCAAGTGATTCTCCCCACTTTTTTTTTTTTTTTTTTTTTCCCTTCTTTTTTTAATTGGGCCGTCTGATAGGGGGAGGTGTATGTGTGTGTGTGTGTGTGTGTGTGTGTGTGTGTGTGTGTGTGTGTGTGTGTGTGTGTGTGTGTGTAGGACAGTCCTCCAGGGGGGGTGTGTGTGTGTGTGTGTGTGTGTGTGTGTGCAATGGGTGCATAACCTGGACTGGCGATTGTATTCTTGTCTGGAAGCGCTGTCCCTCATCGGCCCCAGTTATCCTGTCCACCAGTCCCTGCCAGCCGGTGCCCATAATCCTCTTCGTCCCTTCGGTCTCTGCTGGCTCCCTCTGATGAATGGTAGGCTTGATCGTCATAATAGCCTGGCTCTGATGAATGGTAGGCTTGATCGTCATAATAGCCTGGCTCTGATGAATGGTAGGCTTGATCGTCATAATAGCCTCTACTGTCGTCATATGGTGTCTCCTGCTGTCGTTCTTCTTTGTCTGTTGACAGCGTAGTGACAGCACTAATCATGGCAAGTTGGAGGGCTTCGGTCTTTTCTTGATCCTGTTTCTTCTCTTTTTCGTTCATGTCGTTTTCGACTTCCTCTGCATGAGTTGCGTGCCTGAGGATGTCGGCCGGATCAGCTGTTCTGTAGCCAATGAGAGATTGTTTCACACGCTTAGAGAGTTTGTCATGCATGTTGCTTATTAGCTGACTGACCAGGAAGGCTTTGGCAAATGGGTCGTTCGGATCTTTTCCCCCTCCGTGGGTGAGTATGGCTTCCTCCAGGCGGTGGTGGAACTGACTGACCGTTTCATCTCTGCCCTGCTTACAGTTGTGCACTTCAGTCAGATTTAATATCGTTGGGAAGAGTGTCATAATCTTCTCACAAACTGTATCCACAGCAGTGATGTATCTGTAATTGTTCTCAAATTGTACATGGACGGGCCTCTCATCTTGATATGTTTGGGCAACATCTAGGACTGCTTGCATTTCGGAAGGTTCCATGTTCTTGGCACAGATGTCAAGTACCTCTTTCATGGTAGGTCTGTATGTACGACAAAAAGCCTGTAGTTCTTGAGTCCAGCGGCGTCCTCCCACTTCATTGGGCTTCTTTAGTGTAGCGGCATATTGGGATATGTCGTCTGGGGACCATAAGCGTTGTACCATCATTACGTCGCCGTACGGGTTGGCTACTTCTACCATTGGACATTGCATGTCAGCTGCCTGTATTATGTTGTCTTCCTCTTCATCCATCCATGGGTCAGAATAAAGTTCATTTGAGGTGGGCGTGTTGCCTGGCAGATGATAAAACCGTGGCGCCCCCTGTGCACGTGTTACTGCCCCAGGCCTTCTTCTTCCCTGCCCATATGACAGTGTGTTGTCCTGGGTGATGGCGATATTCTTGTGACGAGCCGCTGTCTCCCCGTTGTGAATAGGGGTGGACCGATATACTGGTGGGGGCAAGGTCTTCTGTCTTGTCGATGCGGGAACTGGAGTTGTTGGCTGTGCTGTGTTTGTATTGTTACCGTTGCCCAGCTCTGGGTTAGAAATGTCAGTGTAGGATGGACGTTGGTTATTATTGGTGTCATTGGCTTGAGTGGAGTTCATGTTGCCTTCTTTGCGTTGAACTTCTTCCAATAGGGTGAGCATAGCAGACACCAGGGATGGCGTCGGAGCGGAGGGGGGCTGTGGGTTTCCCAGAGAGGAGGGTTGAATGTTCTGGGGGGGGGTGGGGTGCGAGCTTGCAGTGAGATCAGAAGGTGTGAGGAGAGCAGTCTGTAGACAGGGGGGTTGACTGCTCTGTGGGGGTTGCGGGCTTGTGGTGAGATCAGAAGGTGTGAGGAGAGCAGTGACGTTTCGGCTGGTAGACGTCGGGGGTTGACTGGCTGGCATAGGAGGGCAGTCGAGGCCGATTTGGGATGGCGCCTGCAGAGAAGGATAAAAAATAGAATTCTGCGAATATTTGGGCCCTGAAGCGATATATGGAGGAGGAGCCTGTGGTTGGCTCTCCTCCTCCATTAAAGAATCTATGTCTGGCAGTTCTTTCATATGACTCTCCCGTTGTCTGTACTGTGCTTCCTCCATCCACATTGAAAATACTTTTTTGTTCAGGTCACATTTGTCAAGTTTGGATGTTTTTACTGTCTTTTTCTGTCTCATTTTCTTCTCAGCTTTTTTTAGTAGTTTATCTAATTCAAGCAATTTTCCCACACTTAAAGAGCCTTGCTCCGGAAACCCCATTTGTTTCCACTCATCAAGACAGTCTAACGCTCCTAGGCCATATTTCGCAACCATATCGCGCATTAGAGAAGACCACCTTTCTCTGTCCTCTGGGAGTGCGACTGCACTTTTTTTATTACCCATATTTAATTACTGCTATGTACTTTTTCAATAGTTTATCACAATCACTGAGACAGTAAAATGCTCCTAGACTATTTACTAGTATTTTCCCACCATGTTAATCTGTCACCTGTCCCTGTTCTCTGGGACCGGCACACTTTTCTCTCAGTACACAGCAATGTGGACTGTCTAGTCTTAAGTAACACGGTGTCTTTTTGTTACAATTTTGACTGCAATGTAACACGGTATCGTTATGCTACTATGTGAGGACAAAATGTCTTTATGTTGTTTTATACAACAAGGTATCTTATGTTTTCCCACAGAGTAACAAGGTGTCGTTGTGTTACAAACTTGACTTCATGCAACTATCTTTATGCTATTTTGTGAGGACAACAAATGTCTTTATGTTGTTTTATACAACAAGGTATCTTTGTTGTTTCCACAGATTAACAAGGTGTCGTTGTTTTTCAAAACATGCAACTATCTTTGTGCTATTCTGTGAGGACAGCAAAATGTCTTTATGCTGCTTGTGCAACAAGATATCTTTTGCTGTTTCCACAGTGTAACAAGGTGTCGTTGTGTTATTTAATGCAAGGTCGTTTTCTGTCCACTAGGCTAGATTTACACAATAGATAGGCTGGCAAAATATGGTCTTAGAATTTAGCATACTTAATTAAACCCTTTAAAAATGTAGCACTTCAATTGTCAGGAATATGTTTGGAAATTGGAAATTTCTCACCGTTTCAGTGTAGCCAACTAGCCACGGGTTTTTTTAAATCCAGGCGCTGAACTCCGTAGATCGCAGCCGCGGATTTCCTGTTGATCTCTGTCCTTTTTGAGCGTTGATGTGATGGACAATCGTGGCTTGATCTCCCGGAGCTCAGACATCGCTGGATCCCACTTCTAGACACCAAATTGATGTGGCAGTTTTTGCACTGAACTAACGCGTGAGAAATACAAAGATGAGCGAAAGACTGTCTTAATAGATGATGTTTATTAACGTGACCACAGATGCTGGTTCCCCCAACCACACAGGCACGTATCCAAAAGCTTAATGTCAGAATACAGGAGGCACAGTTCATATAGCGTTAGTCCCGCCCACAAGGTGGACCCCGAGAGATGGGTCTCAGACAGGCCCCCGGAGACGGGAACACAGACAGAATAACAAGCTCACAGAGATGGAAGAACCATTTGCTTACAAGGAAGGGGGGTGGGGGGGGAACAGGTGAGAAGGGGGTTCCAAGTCACCAGAGCCAAAGTGTCAGACACACTGTGTTCTCACAGCAGGGATGAAAGCTTCAAAGTCAGGGTGTATAGACTAACTATCAATGTATGTAAATGACCTTTTGGTCAGATGGGAAATTCCTCGTCAGTGTGTGTCCGTCCGTCCGTCCGTCCTTCCGTCCGTCCGTTACCAGCTAATCTCCGGCACCGTTAACCCGGTCGATGCCAAACTTTGCACACACATTCCCTGGATGCCAACGATGAACCTCTGCCCCACATTTTCCAGAACGGCCTGTTATAGCGCCACCATGAGGCAGCTTTTCACATTTTTTACCTAAAACTGCACCGATCTGCGTGAAACGTTGCATGCACACTCCCTAGAGGCCAAGGACAAACCTTTGACCTGCATTTTCCGCATCTGCCTTTTATAGCGCCACCAGGAGACTTTTGTAAAACACATTTTTTGATATTACTCCTCCAGATTCTGTCCAAAAATCTCACAAATCGTTACACAGTATCTCTATAGTCATGTGCTCAAGTCGGATCTGTCTGATATTTCATATTCCATCCTAATTGCCTATAATTGGCTTTCAAAGTTTGCAAGATTGCCCCGTTTTGAACAAAAGCCTCAAATCATGAACGCAGCATGCAATTTACGTGAAATCTTTCACACATTTTCTTACTAGGCTGAGGAATATATCCCACCCTTTTCACATTGGCCTGTTATAGCGCCACCAACAGGTTGATTTTTGCAAAACACATTTTTGGAACAAAATGCAAAATGCCTCAAATCATCCAATTGCCATCAAAGGCGTATGAAGAAATGGCACCCTTTTCACATTGGCATATTATAGCGCCACCATGAGGCCACAACCTGACCTGGCTTGGTGGAGACCTGTGCCCCGAGGGGCACTTTTTCTAGTTTGTAATGTTTTCGGCTGTCAACTTGCCCTACAGTGCTGTGTTGTTCACAGACTTGTGGATGAGAGCCTCTTTGAGTGAGTCATTGTGGGAGCTGAACATAATATGTCTGGCTGGGTTAAGTTCTATCCAAGTTGGTATTAAGCCTAGTTTGTTCTTGTTCCTGCATGACTCCTGTGGTTGTTCTTGTTCCTGCATGACTCCTGTGGTTGCAGTAACTTGTCTGAGGCTGTAAGGGTGGCATAGACCTTGGGCTACCAAACTTTTTCATGTCAAGGACCCCCAAATTGACACTATTTTAGCCCGCGGACTCACATTTGAAAATATGTGCCAAGGACCCCCATGAGAGAATATTTTTACGGCTCTAGCAGTGATTCTCAACCCGTTTAATTTCAAGGACCCCCAGTTTGACATGCATAAGTCTACGGACCCCCATTTAATTGCATTTATATCTCTGGGACCCCCACTTTATATTGTAAAATCTATGCTAATTTAACTCAGAGTGTACACGGGTCCATTTGGTTCCATTTGTACACTCAGAGTTACAGACCCATAAGGGTCCATTTGGTTCCAAACTGTCATTTAGCTGGGGACCCCCTGGAACTCCCTCACGGACCCCTAGGGGTCCCCGGACCCCACTTTGGGAACCACTAGCATAGACTAGAGGTTAAACCAAATACAGGCCTTGCACGGAATGCTTGTTTAGTTCTCTCTTCCATCATGGCTGCCTGTAACTGTTACCATTGTTTACTTCTCTCTCCCAGCACGGCTGCCTGTAACTGTTACCATTGGTGGCCAGATTGGCCACAACAAAATGCCAAATTGGTGTGCATTGGTAGAGTACGAAAAGAAAATCACACCTGTGTGTAGTGAGGGGCGATCTTGTAAAAATATCATACTTCTTCATGAATTAATTTGTCAACTTATGTTATTATCTTTTAATCATGATGATGCAATGTTTAAAAAAAACTCCACCACCATGATCATGTAAGATGACAACTGAATTTATGTGATTGGTTAGCCGATTTTCTCGCCTACATGTGACGTAAATTCTCCTTTCATTGTCAATGGCATTTAATGTTTGTGTTGCCACAAATTTACGACATATTTCAGGCACATGTGACGTAAATTCTCCTTTCATTGTCGATGGCAAAATGTGAGATGTGACGTGACGGAAAGCTGCATATAGGAGGGGCTAGCGCCCCTCAACAAACATTGTAAAAGCATTCCACAAGATCCAGTTATCATTCAGGGTTTGACATTAAAGGGTAACTAAACTTTCAGAGCGAACGTTTTTAACTCAAATCTTTGCTTCTGAGGGGTCCCTGGAACAATATATTTTCAGATGTGGGTCGGCGGCCAAATACATATCATTTCTGGGGTCCTTGACATGAAATATTGAGCACCAGTGATATAGAACATTCAGAAAACTGTCATGATTGAGATGTAGGACAATAGTCCCTCATGTGTTTCAGTTGAGATGTAGAACAATAGTCCCTCATGTGTTTCAGTTGAGATGTAGAACAATAGTCCCTCATGTGTTTCAGTTGAGATGTAGAACAATAGTCCCTCATGTGTTTCAGTTGAGATGTAGAACAATAGTCCCTCATGTGTTTCAGTTGAGATGTAGAACAATAGTCCCTCATGTGTTTCAGTTGAGATGTAGAACAATAGTCCCTCATGTGTTTCAGTTGAGATGTAGAACAATAGTCCCCCATGTGTTTCAGTTGAGATGTAGAACAATAGTCCCCCATGTGTTTCAGTTGAGATGTAGAACAATAGTCCCCCATGTGTTTCAGTTGAGATGTAGAACAATAGTCCCCCATGTGTTTCAGTTGAGATGTAGAACAATAGTCTACATGTGTTTCAGTTGAGATGTAGAACAATAGTCTACATGTGTGTCAGTTGAGATGTAGAACAATAGTCCTTCATGTGTTTCAGTTGAGATGTAGAACAATAGTCCCTCATGTGTTTCAGTTGAGATGTAGAACAATAGTCCCTCATGTGTTTCAGTTGAGATGTAGAACAATAGTCTACATGTGTTTCAGTTGAGATGTAGAACAATAGTCTACATGTGTTTCAGTTGAGATGTAGAACAATAGTCTACATGTGTTTCAGTTGAGATGTAGAACAATAGTCCCCCATGTGTTTCAGTTGAGATGTAGAACAATAGTCTACATGTGTGTCAGTTGAGATGTAAAACAATAGTCTACATGTGTGTCAGTTGAGATGTAGAACAATAGTCTGTGGTGGGTGACGTGACATGCTGTCCTTTGCTGTCCTCAGTGTCAAACGCGTATAAATACAAAATATATTTGTCAAAAACCTTCTGATTATTGTGCAGATTATTGTGCATGTGAACATACTCAAGATTAAAACATTTCATTCCTCATTTCTTCAGAATTTTCAACCAAACATAGCAAAACTCATATGGTGCGACTGTCCTGGCCCTGTTTCTCAAAGTAGGAACTTGAATAAAACTAAGGGGAAAAAATGCTAAAATTCTTAAAGAAATTCCATAAATATAATATAGATGTCTATTTGTGAGCCTAATCTTTTCAAAGTCCAAGCATAATGTTTTCAGTCATTTCTGATCAAAAAGATTTTGTCCCCCAAACCAAAATCATATTGTGTGACACCATTTTGGGAAATTTCAACAGGCAATTGTTTGGACACCCATTGGGATAGAGAGGTCCTTCTTCAGTAAGGCTGCTCAGCACTTGCATTACAATAGCATGACAGGTGTCTGTGGTGAATTATCATTTTAACATTTCCATGAAATACGATCTTGTTGGAACGCTGACCAATGCGACTCATCCGAGTGTCTGTGGGTGTGACACCTTTTTCATTAAAAAAGCTAAAGTTATTAGATTTTTTGGTCATAATTACATGAAAATCTATGTTGCTTTGTTATAGCTAGCATGTTGTTAGCATGCTAATGTGTAGCTAGTAGCCTCAAGGTTATGTTAAGTGCAGAAAACATAATATGGTGTGACACTATATCATAATGGTGTGACTGTCTGCCTGTCACGCCATATGACTTTTTTGTCTCACCATATGATGCAAACACCATATGATCCTACAGATATAACAATAAATAACAAAGACCCTTTTGTCCATTTAAACATTTGTTTTAAACAGCTTCACCTAAAACTTTCCTGTTGCTGTTTTTCCTGAGTAATTGTTTAATCAATCTGTAAAGTTCAGTACTCACTAATAGGTAGGTTAAAACACAGTTTGCTTTGAAAAATGAAGATATGATCATACGGTGTGACACTAAATCATTTGGTGTGACGTTCCAAATAGTGAAAAAATCATACCTTTATTAATGATGAAACCATTCATGTTCATGGATTAAATAGCAAATAGTATCAGGAAGAGTCACAAATATTTGTAATTTTAGAGAAAGTTTTGTCACAATAAATACAAAATATGTTGAAAGACAACATGGGCCTCACATTGAGTGTTGATTACGAAAATAATATACAGATTTAATACATTTTCACAAAACTATAGTGGATTACAGGTTAGTTATGATAAAGGACTTTGATAAAGTGAGTAACTTAAGAAAGGTGTACTCCATTTTCATTTTATAAACAATTATTGTCATGTCACACCATATGATGATTTTAGGCACAAGTACAACAACATGCTGAATACATTCTGATTCCAATAAAATATCTAAAAACAAAATATGTTTCCATAAAGATGAGAGTGAGTAGAACAAAAGTAAATCATTTTTATTCCTGTTATTTAAAGGTTTTTAAAAAACACTTTTTAGGGGTGTCACGTCACTGACCCACGTGTGTCAGTTGAGATGTAGAACAATAGTCCTGCATGTGTTTCAGTTGCGCGAGCGTGACAACATACAGCTCGTAATGACGACACTAGGCTAGGCGAAAAGTGCAAAGTATTTGCCAGTGATGTCACTGGCGGTGAGCTCGTCGTAGCGTGACGTCACGTCGGATGACATCCCTGAAGGAGTAAAGCCATCCCATATATGAAAGTTGCAGTTTGAGATTTCCCCCAGTTGTATTCCGCTGAACTCTCTGCAACGTCGGCCACAAACGAACGTGAAACAACCGTATTTAAGGTGTTACATCGTATTGATACCCCCGCGGAGGCCATGGCCGTAACCGCGGATCTTATCCGCGAGAAGCTCACCAAGGAGCTGGTGGCGATGCACGTGGAGGTGGAGGACACCTCGGCCGACAGGTGCGCTGCCAGCTTCAAGGTGTTGGTGGTGTCGTCGCGGTTCGAGGGGAAGCCTCTCCTACAGAGACACAGGCTGGTGAACGCGTGCCTGGAAGAAGAACTGAAAGAGATCCACGCCTTGGAACAGAAGACCCTCACGCCAGAACAATGGGAGAAACGACTCACGACACACGACGCACACATACCTCGCAGTTGAATACCACGCATACCATTAGGTGTGAGTACTGGGTACCAGTGTTTGGCAGTAAGTAATGCAGGGGTTCTCAACGTTTTTGGCCGGGGACCCCCGGAAATGCTTTGGCAATGTCTCGGGACCCCCGCCCCGCCCCCTCCCGACCCCCAATATAAATTGACTGCTACAATAACCTTAAACCATTTTGAGCGGGAACCCCTTTTGGTGTTTTAAGCATTGTTATAATTTAGCTATTGAAAAATAGCAGATCTACAAGCTCATAGCGCGCCACCGAGTGGCGCGCTACGAGCTTGTAGGTCTGCTATTTTAGAAAAATCGTGAAAATAAAAACATTTTGTTTTTGTTTTTGAAAATAAATTGGGGACCCCCTAAAATAATTTGGCGACCCCCCGAGGGGTCGCGACCCACGGGTTGAGAACCCCTGAAGTAATGTACTGTAATCGTTTTACCAGGGCGACATCCGACCGGACAGCGTCAAACTTTCCGCGCTTGTTCCAGTGGTTATTCGATCGGACCAGCGGGTTTCCGAGAACCAAAAAATAAATAAAACGCAAATATCCATTCCTGAACTGCTGTGAGTTCACTGAATCTGTGTATTTGGGGTCAGTTTATGCATTGCAGATTACTTCATAAATTCTTATCCCATGATTTTTGTAACCCTTCACCCAGTGTCGATTATCTAATGTAATCCTGGGCGCTACACTCCCTCTGCCAACCTGGGGAGAGCAACGGACTGACCTCATGCTTCCTTCTCTGCATGAGTAGTCCAAGCTGCTTCTTTTCACCTGACGGGAGAGAGTTTCCCTGGTTGGACGTTGCACGTGGAAGGAACACGTTATTCCAACCAGTTCCTTTCCCCTCCATCAGATGCCCCGGCTGGCCAGGGGGAGGCAGTATAGAGACCAGGGATTACTGCATGTATTTTGTGGTGCAAACTCCACACGGAAAGGCACTTTTTGCCAATCCCACCTTGGAGTATGGGCACTGATGACGCGGAGGAGAGAACACGCCCCCAGCATCCCCAGTGGAAATTGAACCCAGGACCTTCTAGCTGTGAGGCTCGGTGCTACCGACTGCATCACCGTGCCCTTGCATGCATCTCTGATTGACCAACGCGCCGTTTTCACTGATTGACGCTTGACCCCTTCTTTAGTGCGGTGTTGTTGCCACAATGAGTGGCAGCACCATGAATGGAACAGAAAGTACAGTTGGGTGCCACCGATATTGTCCCTTATTATTTGACCCATTTAGGCCTGACCTCAAAATTTTAAAAAATCCTTCTAAATCCTCCAGTTTTCTGAAATAAATATTTTCACGATTTTTCAAAAATAGCAGACCTACAAGCTCGTAGCGCGCCACTCGGTGGCACGCTATGAGCTTGTAGATCTGCTATTTTTCAATAGCTAAATTATAACATAATGTTTAAAACACCAAAAGGGGTTCCCGCCCAAAATGGGTTAACTGTCCTTTTGCGCAGATCACGCAAACCTCAGCAAAAAGAAAAGGACAATATCGATGGCCTCCAACTGTATATGGGACAAGAGGAAGATAAGTGGCAGAGTAAAATGTAATGCGCTTGACGCTTACAACAGTATTATTGTAAAACATATGTCTGTATTCCCAACTTGCATGGCTCTTATAACTAATAATAGGGATGTCAATCGACTCATATTTGGCAAATCGATAAGTCGAGGCCGCAAATCGACGTGTCGATCGATTTTTTTCCCTATTTTTTTCCATTCTTTTTTTGTTATTTCTTTGTTGTTGCTGCGCAGCAGTTGAGAACGCAACTATGCATTCCTTTAAGCAACACAACTTATGCGGCAGCTGCATCCATTCCATATGTTTAGAATTAGCATCGATGATCAAAGCCCAATAATACAAAATAAACTTTATTTTGTACACAACGACACTGAAGGAGCAGTGGCGCTATCGGCTATGCTACAGTTGGAGGCCATCGATATTGTCCTTTTCTTTTTGCTGAGGTTTGCGTGATCTGCGCAAAAGGACAGTTGGGCGGGAACCCCTTTTGGTGTTTTAAACATTATGTTATAATTTAGCTATTGAAAAATAGCAGATCTACAAGCTCATAGCGCGCCACCGAGTGGCGCGCTACGAGCTTGTAGGTCTGCTATTTTTTAAAAATCGTGAAAATATTTATTTCAGAAAACTGGAGGATTTAGAAGGATTTTTTTTTAAATTTTGAGGTCAGGCCTAAATGGGTCAAATGATAAGGGACAATATCGGTGGCACCCAACTGTATGTCCCAACTATCAAGTGTCTGCAACCTGTCACAAGTCCCCTAATGAACTGATACGGGACGCATGTTGTTCCGTATTTTAATGTCGGGTCGGGGAATAAATACAGTATGAATGACGGCGGGATTTATTTGACAACTCTGTCCTGCTTTCTTCACGAGAAGAGAAGAGCGCTCACAGCTCAGAACAGAGCGGACCTGTCTTTGAGCGTGAGCAATGAGATGTGAACCTGGGGTCTGGGGGCTCAGAGCTGCAGCCATTGGCTCATGATACGAGCACACGACCAATGGGACAGAGCATTCAGTGTTGCTAAGATACCCTTCCCCTTCACCCCACACCCTTTGACGATGGCGCCCTAACTGCAGCCAGGGCATGCATGTGAGGAGCAACGCTGACAGGCGCAGCACAGCAGTGTCACACAGACAAACACGTACCTCTCCCATTTGGAAAACATTTGAAACAGTAAAGTTTATAACGTTTTATAATAAGCCATTACAAAAAAATAAAATAAAAACGATTTTTCGACTCATACGTTTTTGAGTCGCGGAAGGCATGAGTCGAAAATCGAGTCGATTTTCAACTTTTTTCAACATCCCTAATCTAAAGTATAACAATGCTTAAAACACCAAAAGGGGTTCCCGCCCAGAATGGGAAGGGGGCAGGGCATTCCACACCTGAATAGCAGTGGTGTGGAAGGTGAATTTACCCATATTTGTTTTATAAGTGGGTGGCACCAGATCGATGTTTACGCTCCCTCCAGTATTGTGGCTGTGGGTGTCGCTTTTTTAAGGTAATTATTCAAGTAAGTGGGCACTGAGGGCATGGAGGGCAGAGCTGCATGTACAATTTTGATTGTCAGACCCATTTTTTGATTGTTTGACTCAGTCTTCTGTGCATTTGAACACACTGACTTATTGAAATGTTATGCCCACAGTTTAAAATGTACCTGCTCAGCGGTCACTAATTGAATATCACTTGTGTAATGTGGATTATTATTCAGTCATATAGCATTTTATGCTAGGGTTTCTTTTCTCTTGTGTTGCGTATAGTCGGGTAAAGGGGGTACTTGGGTTCAGAAATCGGATAAACTTGAGTACAAAGAAGAAAACATTTTGAGAACCATTTTACTATATTCAACGCATAGCAATTGTTCTGCAATCTGCACATAACTGTTGTGTCTGCCAACATGGAGGATACAGGGGCATTCTAGGTATTTCATGAAGCTCTTATTGGCTGTGTTTGTGGGTGTGGAGCTGGCAGGGGGATTGTGTCCTTGTCACTGCACTTGCAACACATTGCTTGTTCAGCAGAGGAAGGAACTGGCGGAGATGGCATGAACCTCTGTGCACATTAGGCCATTCTGGGCGGTAACCCTTTTTGGTGTTTTAAGCATTGTTATGCTTTCGTGACCGGTGACGTCAGACGCCGGTTTGACAGCTGTCAGAGAGCTAAAGCGGTATGCAGTTTGGTTGACAGAAAACTCAAACTATAACTTGTAAGTAAACACGCAATATTGTGAAAACTTACTACAAAAATATACAATGCCACCTAAGAAGAATGCCGTCCAAAAGTCAATGGAAGACAACATCGAGGATATTAAAAACTCACTCAACTATGTCACGGCTGAGCTGAGCACCCTGGTCAAACAGCAAGCATCGCTGCTGGAACTGGTGAATGAAGTCAAATCATTGAAAAACACCATCAAAGAGAGGGACAAAAGAATAGACGCATTGGAGCATAGGCTACATGATGTGGAACAATACACAAGGATGGAGGACGTGATCATAAGCGGGCTGAAAGTGAAGCCAAGAACCTACGCCGCGGCTGTAGGCAGAAGCGATGGCGAAGACGCTACGATTGAACATCAACAATCACTTGAATCACAAGTAATCACATTTTTCCTCCTCGCCGTCAGATGAAAACAAGTGGCTCATCATAACTCGTGTATCGGAGGAGGCCAGTGGTTGTCAAGACAACAGTAGAGGTTGGCAGAGATGGGGGACAAATCTCTGCAGGGGATTTGGCAAAATGACTCAATTGGGATGTTTCTCATGATTATTGGCAGCAGCAGCATTGGTAATGTTACTTTTAAAAGTAACCTGTTACTTTACCAGATTACTGTGCCATGCCCATGGGTAACGAGTGTCTGTCAGATTTGCAGCATGTCATTTTGCATTTGATGTTCACCAACAAATTCATAATTGAATCATTGGAATACTTCAATGACCTAAAGTTTAGGTCATTGAAGTATTCCAATGACCTAAGAGTTTAGGTTTAGCTTTAGTTTAGGTCCTAAACTAAAGCTAAACCTAAACTCTGCCTACGTCAACAGACAGAATCCAACTTGTTCAAAATGCGGCTGCTAGGGTTTTAACCAAAACTAAGATGAGAGATCATATTACTCCAGTTTTACACTCACTACATTGGCTCCCGGTGGTTTTTAGGATTGATTTTAAAATTCTTTTACTTGTTTATAAATCCCTAAACGGTCTTGCACCCTCATACCTCCGCGAATGCCTACCCAGATACGTTCCTAACCGCCCCCTCAGGTCCTCCACTGCTGGCCTGCTTGAAGTGCCTGAAAGAATGTCTACAAAAAAGTATGGTGAGGCAGCCTTCTGCTTCTATGGGCCTACAGCCTGGAATCGACTTCCATTTCAATTTAGACACGCACCCTCTGTAGACATTTTTAAAGCTCAACTCAAGACTCACCTTTTTACTCTTGCTTTTAATTGAGTTTTAGTTTTAGTTGAGTTCTCTATTCTGACCTTTTGCGGTGTGCTTTGTTTCTCGTCCATCTATGTTTTTATGCTTTTTTTGTTGTTTGCTCTTTACCATTGTTTTATCCGTCTAACTGCTTGCCTGTGTTTTATTGCTATTTTTATGTACTGCCCTGTGAAGCACTTTGAGTTGCATTTATGTATGAAAGGTGCTATACAAATAAAAGTTTATTATTATTATTATTACTCTGAATTAATGGTAAATGGTGCATTTATATACTGTAGCGCCTTTATCCAAGGCGCTAAGTGCATTACATTCACCCATTCACACGCACATTCACACACTGATGGTGGAGGAAACCATGCAAGGCACCAACCAGCACATCAGGAGCAATTAGGGTGTTCAGAGTCCTGCTCAAGGACACTTCGACACTAACTCTGGGGGAGCCCACAGGGATCGAACTGGGAACCTTGCGGTTCCCATCCGGCCAATTTACCCCTAAGCCACTCTACCCCTGTCTTGCTGTAGCTCATGGGTTCCCAAAGTGGGGTCCGGGGACCCCTAGGGGTACTTGAGGTAGTTCCAGGGGGTACCTAGCTCAATGTGAGATAGTTAGGAACCAAATGGACCCTTATGGGTCTGTAACTCAGAGAGTGTACAAATGGAAACGGGTCCATTTGGTTCCATTTGTACACTCTCAGAGTTAAAATAACAGTGGTTTTACAATATAAATTAGGGTACCAGAGATAGAAATGCCATTACATCGGGGGTCCGTATCATAATGCGTGTGAAACTGGAAACTGAAATGAAATGAATGTTTCGGAATCACTGCTAGAGCCGTAAAAATCCTCCCTGATAAATGTTGATTTGGGGGTCCTTGACACGAAAAAGTTTGGGAACCCCCGCTATAGCTGACACACACACACACATGGAAGGTTCCCCCGTGTGCCTCGCTGTCAACAAGTAGGAAATAAACGGAAATGCTGCGTAATTTTCTATTTTGTTTGTGTTTTGTGGCAACAAAAGTAACAGATTATATTTATTAGAAATTTGGTAAAACAAGTAGCACTTGCCCTAGCCTCGACGACCTTACAGGCGTGTGCAAAGGCTCAATTTATGTAACTTGGATAGCATTTTATGTAGACAGCATATACGCATAGATTCATTAGAGATATTCCACTGTTAGGTTCTTGGCATACGTACTGTATGACTCTTGATGACTATTTTTATGTTTTTGATGTATTACTGTGCATGTAGTGTTCTTACTTACTGTAAATCACATCTGCTAAATGCCTAAATTGTAATTGTAATCATTGGTAAACTAGTTGGTTATGGTTATACACTGGCATTCGGAAGCCCGCCATTCCGACTCGCCGCACTACTAACCCCGTCCATATAAAGGCTCATTCATACCTCACGTGACCACCGGAGCTGAAATAACGTTGAGCGGTGGTGAGTAAAAACAGAGAGAAGGACTGGGCGGTGGCGGTGGTTTGCTCTTCACCGCGGCTCGTGACGTCATGTTGTAGTTCGGTGGTCACCTCACCACCGAAAATCCAGACTATGAATGAATAACGCTTAACTCTAAGCGCACACCGAAGCCACGTCGTCTGAATGGTGGTGTATCAGAATGGCCACTCTATCCCCAATCTAGTTTTACAGTTACCATGGCAATAATCAGAATAGAAACAAGAAAAGAAGCGCTGTCTCCGTTGTGTGCCCCCCCCCCCCCCCCCCCCCCCATATTGGTACGATTATTGTTTTAGCTGTGGTGCGTCACGCGCACGCACGTGCACGAGCCAACATGAGCGCATCGCAGCATGCGAACAGAACAGCCGATATAGCCTATAAGCCTATATTGTTAAATAGAAACGTGTATGTTTGTGTGTCATAATCTCGTGCTTTGCGGCCGTTTGCGTGTGCTGTCTCCATTGTGTTCTCCCCCCCCCCCCCCCCCCTCCCTCATATTAGTATGATTATTATATTTTAGTAACGTGTATGCAGCCACGTTTGGTTTGAAGTTACATGGAGTGACGTTGTAACATTGCAAATACAGTTGTTCCGATACCGATACTGGTATCGGGTACTCGGGCCAATACCACCCTCGAGTACTCTTACTCGGTACTCGGAACCGGCCCCGATACTCTGACCCGAGTACCAAAACATCCAATTGACACTATAGGCTGAACGAATGCAACGGGAGCAAGTCTGACTCAACACTGCAGCAAATCCCCAAAAACAGCCGATCTACAAGCATAGATGACAACTGACAAGTGTAGATTGGAGATCCATCTGCATCTATGAGAAAAAGGGGGTACAATAAGTGGTTACTCAACAAAAATAAAAAGTACTTGTATCGGTACTCTGTATCGGCGAGTACTGAAAATGAATTACTCGTACTTGTAAAATGGTATCGGGACAACTCTAATTGCAAACGTGCCTGCACTGCCGCAGACAGTGTGTTAGTCTGCGTGGCTGCCAGGGATATCCCATCATAGACATATATATATATATATGCTTCCCATTGCCCAGAGGCTGCTTTGCCGTCCCATTGGCTAGAAGCAGCCAATCACGAGGTTGTTGCCAGTGTTGCCAGAAATAAGCTAACCAACCTCCAAAAACCAGGCAAGCAACTGTGGGGGAAAAAAAACAATCCAAGTTTTGCTGGAAATAAGCAGACTTGGCAACCTTGGAGTCGACTAGGTGGCGAACTGTGGTCTACATTTCACAAGTAGATAGTCAGATTTTCACCTGACAGAAAAACCTTTGGTTTGGTGGGTGGACGACACCTGCCTTTTACGTAGACACAGCTACAATGAAAGTTCTCTTTATCTGCTCAAAATAATGGTCTCAACAAAACAAACATGAATCAAGTTGTTAATGTTAATGCTTGTCATGTCACCCTGCTAGTGCTGGTATCAGAATACATTTGGGGCTCCATTCTCGTCACCGCTAAACCCCTTATCCCTAAACTTCTTTGCCTTTTTCTTTTACTATTTTGAAAAATAGTTCAACTAGCCAATCAACATTGACTTGTTGTTAGCTTGTAGACTGGCCGTTTTAACTATTTAAAAATGTTTTGCAAAATAGTGAAAAAAAGCCAAAGAAGTTTAGGTGGTTTACTTTAGTTTAGTTTATTTAGGATCCCCATTAGCTGTTACACCTGGCAACAGCTATTCTTCCTGGGGTCCTCACAGAATAATATACATACAATTTTCTTTTTTAAATAAAAACAACATTACAGATATCACAAAAGGAAAAAAAAAGAAATACATTACAGCATAACAAATATGGTTAGTGCATTCACTCTAGATTACATTAACTGGTACAGTATATTGACATAAATAGAATTACAATTTTACCATATATATAAGAAAATCCTTCAGTCTTTTCTTAAAATGCCTTTACCCTTAATGTCTGTGATGCATACTGGTAGAGAGTTCCAGAAAGTCATTGCCCTGTACATGACTGTATTCTTCATTGCGCCAGTTCTTGGCTTAGGCACTGTAAATCGACCCATTGCAACATGTCTGGTATTATGTCTGTGTCTATCACTGCTATAATGAATATTTTTATATAAGCATTTTGTTTTTTTTATTTGAACAAATGTTCCTAAAAATCCAGCCAGACTAGCAGCTAATCTCTGCTACACGCACAGCCATGACAGCTTCTGATGATTTAACAGTGTACTACAGTTGGGTGCCACCGATATTGTCCCTTATCATTTGACCCATTTAGGCCTGACCTCAAAATTAAAAAAAAATCCTTCTAAATCCTCAAGTTTTCTGAAATAAATATTTTCACGATTTTTCAAAAATAGCAGACCTACAAGCTCGTAGCGCGCCACTCGGTGGCGCGCTATGAGCTTGTAGATCTGCTATTTTTCAATAGCTAAATTATAACATAATGTTTAAAACACCAAAAGGGGTTCCCGCCCAAAATGGGTTAACTGTCCTTTTGCGCAGATCACGCAAACCTCAGCAAAAAGAAAAGGACAATATCGATGGCCTCCAACTGTACTAGATCTAGTATTGCAGTTCAGGGCAATGCGAGCTGCCTTATTCTGGGCTATTTGCAATTTACGCAGGTCCTTTTTAGCTGCATTGGACCACACAACTGGACAATAGTCAAGGTGGGCTATCACTATTGCCTGGATGACCTGGACAGCAGATGTTGGAGTTAAAAACGCAGCACATCTCCTAATCATGGACAAACCCCTCCCATTTTCTTAGTTATGTTTTCAATATGAGTAGACCATGTTAGATGAGTTTTGTTTCATCTACCTGCTCAATTGCTAAATCGCTCAGATTCAGATTCAATTTGGGTTTTGACTTGAGCATATGCTGTGATCCAAATACAATGGATTTAGTCTTTGAGATGTTCAGGACCATCCTATTGTTCACCACCCACTCTGATATGTTCTGTAGTTCCTTGTTGAGAGCTACAGACAGATCTTCCACATTAGTGGCAGACATATACAATGTAGTGTCATCAGAATACATGGCTATTTTGGCCCTGTCTAAGACCAGTGGCATGTCATTTGTAAATATAGTGAACAACAAAGGACCTAAGCAACTTCCTTGTGGAATTCCACAGTGAATATGTTTAGTGTCTGAGAGACTCCCATTATAGTATACTCTCTGTGCTCTGCTGGATAAATAGCTTTTTATCCACCTTAGTGCAGATAAGGTAAAACCATAACATGAAAGTTTGTAAAGCAATAGCTTGGGATCAATAATGTCGAACGCGGCACTACAAATCTAACAATACAGACCCCACTAGTCTCTTAGAATCCACATTCATTAGACAGTCATCTATTAACTGTGTCAGTGCTGTACATGTAGAAAGCCCATCTCTATAGGCGTGTTGAAAGTCAGTATTCAATACATTCTCAGATACATATGATTGAATTTGGTTAAAGACATATTTTTCCATTAGTTTAGCAAGAACTGGCAGAATGCTAATAGGGCGGCTGTTAACCCCTGTGATGTTTGTTTTAGAATTTTTTGGTATTGGAATAACTTTAGCTTCCTTCCATATTTGTGGACACACCCCCCACATCAGGCTTTGGTAAAAAATGTGAGTAATTGGATTAGTTACCAGGTGTACAGTGGGCTTCAGTAACTTCTCACTGTGTATTGAAAGGAACAGTTTCTCCACCACCTCAGAGCTGATGGGTTCAAAACTAAACATACAACACTTATTATTCATAATTTTGTCTAATATAGAGGAAACAATGCACACCATTACAAGACATATCCTTTCTTAACCTTTCTACTTTACTGGTGAAGAAGTTGTTAAAGTATTGAGCTATGTCATACTGTATGGCTTAGTGATAAAAGCCCCATCCACCTCAATGAAGGAGGAAGCCCTATTAGAGCAGGGGTTCTCAACGTTTTTGGCCGGGGACCCCCGGAAATGCTTTGGCAATGTCTCGGGACCCCCGCCTCGCCCCTTCCCGACCCCCAATATAAATTGACTGCTACAATAACCTTAAACCATTTTGGGCGGGAACCCCTTTTGATGTTTTAAGCATTGTTATAATTTAGCTATTGAAAAATAGCAGATCTACAAGCTCATAGCGCGCCACCGAGTGGCGCGCTATGAGCTTGTAGGTCTGCTATTTTTGAAAAATCGTGAAAATAAAATATATTTTTTTCACGACCCCGAGGGGTCGCGACCCACGGGTTGAGAACCCCTGTATTAGAGCATTGTTCAATGTTTCCCACATCATTTTACTGTCCGATTTTATTTCATTTATCCTTGTTTGATAATAACATTTCTTCATTATTTCTTAATTTATACAGTAGATCTGCCAGACTGCCAGATTCACTTGCCTTTTTCTTAGCGGTATTTCTTAAAGCCATGCAGTTTTTAATTTCATTATCAATCCAAGGTGCTCTTACAGATTTAACTAACTGGAGCATGCTTGTCAGCTATTGACAGAAATAACTGCATAAACAAATTCAAAGCTATCTCTGGATTTTCCTCTTCACCTACAGTATGGCATGGTATGTTTTCAAGTTCTTCTAGAAATGAGCCCTCCCTGAAGTTTTTAAAAGATCTTTTGTAAATTACTTTTTTTTTGGATTTTTGCCTTTCTCGTAAAAGCTACTATGTTGTGGTCATCCAAATTCAACAGAAATCACCTTTGAGCATAGATCAGCTGCATTTGTACAGATATGATCAATACAAATAGAGGAGATGCCATTTATTGTTATTTGTGTTCTGGTTGGCTTGTTTACTAACTGTGTTATCTGCAATAGCACGGAGAGTTTTCTTAAGTGAGCATGTTGGAGAGAACCAGTTAATATTCATGACTCCCAGTATATGCAATTCCTTATTACTGTCTGATGCTCTGTCCACCATGTCACATACACTGCTTAGGTACTGAGCATTGGAATCCGGTGGTCTGTAACAGCAACACAGCAATATAGGTTTAATATTAGGCAAGTGGACTTGTAGCCATAGAGCTTCAATGTCACAAGGTCATCTCTCCTCTTTACTGGAATATCATTTAAAATATAAAAAGCCACACCCCCACCATGAATATAGACTCTCAATTTCATATACTTTGTTGCGTAGACTGCAGATATTAATATGTGCAATCTTTAACCCCTTCTTTGGTAGATTGAGTGACATTGAGTCGTCTGACTGCATATCCATAGGTTAGTGTTCACCACCGACCCATAGGCCTCTCCTAAAAGAGCCCTTGGTGTAGTATGATAGACATTTGGCATTGAGCTGTGTGCAGTCCTTGTGTGCACATACAGTAACATGTTTGTCACATACAAGCGTTTGAGAAGGAAGCAGGAGGCTGCTGGGAGAGTGATGCATATTCGCCCTGCCTGTTTTATTTTAAAAAAACTGTATAGCACCTGCCTGCTCACTAGTGCATACTCAGCCCTTTCCCACAATCACTCTTCAACTACAGTTAACTCCCCCCCCCATCCCCCCCCCCCCCCCCCTCTCGCTCCCACGCACACACACACTTTATACACACCCATCTCACTGATGTGTGTTTGTGTTTGTTTTTTTTGCTGGCGGATTCACCTGGGGACGTAAATAAAGTGTCTGCTCAAAGAGCCGCCAGCCACTTGCTGCATTTGCGCCAGATTTCATTAGGAATTCTGGAACATTCTCAGTGTTTTCCTCCTGTTAGCAACGGCGTCTGTCAGCAAGCCGAGGGGGGGGGGGGGGGGGGTCTGTGGGGAGTGGGGCTGCAGAGGGAGTGAGGCTGCAGAGGCTACACAGGCTGGTAAGAGGACATCAGGATAAGGCATTTGAAAAGCTTGTGAATTATTGAACTACACTTTTTTTTTTAACAGCAGAAAAGAAAGCAACGAAACGGAGCGCACAAATCAAAGCACTTCTATCTGCCGCAGTGGCTCCGGTCCGCCCAGACTGAATCCTGTAGGAATCTATTCCATGGCTCTGGTCCGCCCAGACTGGATCCTATAGCGTGTGAAAACGTGTATGTCACCAAGAGGGGGGCGGCGTCTGAAAAGCTAGGGACAGCCCTCTCGTGGGCATTAAATTCTAGACCACATTACTCAGAATAGATCGAGTGACGGTGGTATGTTTTTGTAAATATTGAGCTCGTTCTTGGCGACAACATAGTGAACCAACACCAGGATGGATAGAAAGAACGTTGGGCCCAAATACATTACAAGGACAAGGAAAATGTTGTGAACAAACACGGCTGTGCTTAGATACTTTGTTGAACGTTATGTCTCTGCGCCCGTGTGCCGTACAGCCGAGATCCAAGCCATTCTATGTCTTTTTGTAAACTCGTCAATCTGGGTTCCTTGATGCTGTCTCCATGCTGGAAAGCTGAACATCTAATTCCGTTTTCTGGCTCATTTCCTCGACGTGACCTGCTGTGACACTTATTTCCTGAGCAAGTCTGCACCATTGTGAGGTCAGTTAAAAAAAAGAACGTATACAAGCACACGGATAGTCGCTCAATGTAAACAAACCAGACAAGCCAGCAAGTATGGCGGCCGCTACCACGTGACACATATGTTGACGCCCCCTCCAGGAGATTTTGGTACACCCTATAGGAATCTATTCCATGACTCCAGTCCACCCAGACTGAATCCTATAGGAATCTAGCTCCAGTCCACCCAGACTGAATCCTACAGGAATCTATTCCATGGCTCCAGTCCACCCAGACTGAATCCTATAGACTCAGAAATGGGTCTCATGGTCGCAGGCAACGTATTTCCTGTAGGCGGAGACGACATATCTGCGGTTTCCCCGCACCTCCTTCTACTACAGTGAATGGAAAAGTGACTGATGTTAGTCTGCCTCAAACGTTACTCTTTTACCTGCTTTTTACTAACACTAACATTACAAAGATGCCCAGAACACTTTAATGCAGGTAAAAGAGTAAAAGAGTATACGTCCGGCCGGGGAAACTCCCCCCTGTCAGGTCGAAAGAAGCAGCTTGGACTCCTCATGCTTAGAAGGAAGCATGAGGTCAGTCCACTGAATTCTTGTGGAGAAAAAGCGAGGTTCACATTTGAGCAAGAATTGTGCAGCACTAATATTGTGTGTGTGTGTGTGTGTGTGTGTGTGTGTGTGTGTGTGTGTGTGTGTGTGTGTGTGTGTGTGTGTGCGTGTCCGCGCTCTTAGGGGAGACCGCACACAACAGGTGATGTCATCTTTTGCACCTGCAGTGCTATCATATGATAATTGCACATCTCCAATTCCATCTCGGCTTTCAGTTTTGATACTTCCTCCGTTGGCTTATAATGCGATATCGTCCATCTATAATATGATTACATAAGGGCCATGTCTGGGTATGGGCTTATGATCGGGCCATCAGTCTTAGCCCACTGCATTTGAAAATGGGTTGGCTTATTATTTCTCAGTATCGGTGAAATTAAAATGCTGGGATGACATTGTACTGTTAACCCATTTAGACCTGAGGATGATTCTAAAAAAAATCTTCTAAATAAAGTTTTCTGAAAACCCTATGTTTCAATGTCGGTGGTTCTCAAACATTTTCATGTCACGGACCCCCAATGATATATGGAATTGGCCACCGACCCCCATCTGAAAATATGTTGTTCCAGGGACACCCCCCCCCCTAATATTCGAGTTAAAAAAAAGTTGTCTCTGAAAGAATATATATTCAAAGATTTACGCCACATTTTTCACGCCACATTTTTCAAAAATATTTTTCAATAGCTAAAGTATAACATAATCCTTAAAACACCAAAAGGGGTTCCCGTCCAGAAAAGGGTTAAGCAGGGGCCGCCTGAGGCCCACAGGCCGCAGGTTGAGTAGCACTGGTCCTGAACAACATGTTCCAGCGGGACATGTTGGATGGATGGTGTCAAAATGCGGGAATTTAGCTGATCTTCAAGTTCAGCTTTTAGGTTGTCTATTTTCGTCACGGGGACACCTTGGTACGACTAATTACAAGATTGGCTTCAGATCTGCTATACTTTGTAAGACCTTTGAAATTTTCCACACAAAACACTGAAAAACGGAGATCTATGCTAGGTTGACGGGACATGATCTGTGATTGCTGTAATTGCCAATACCGAGTCTAATAATGGCTGATTTCTGTGTTCTGACTGTATTGGTCTGGCCGATATATTTATATGGGCCTGGGGCTCTAGTATAAATCAGTAAGTGAAAGTTTCACTTTTTTTTTTAATATAATTTTTATCCCACAATTTTGTAACCCATTTTTCACCCCTGTGTCAATTATCTAATGTGATCCTGGGCTCTACACACTCTCCGCCAAACTCATGCTTCCTTCATGCATGAGTGTCCAAGTTGCTCCTTTACACCTGACAGGGGGGAGTTTCCCTGGTTGGACGTAGCGCGTGGAAGGAACACGTTATTCCGACCAGTTCGAAAGTTTCACTTTGAACATGACGTGTCAAAGATGAGTCATGCCAGACGATGACAAGGGGATGTACAGGATGCTGTGTGGGGCAGTGGTGTGAAGGGGGAAGCTGTCTCATGGCAGCAGACACTGATATATCTGCATTCTAGCGACAGCTAGCTGCCTGTCGGTTCAGTGACCTTAAACCATACACATCAGAGACGCCCAGTCCATAGTTACTTTGAAATGCTTAATTGCTTAACCCATTTAGAATTGAGGTCGATTCCCATGTTTCCTATGAAACCCATGTTTCTATGTCAGTTGTTCTCAAACATTTTCATGTCGAGGACCCCCAAAGATATATGTAATTGGCCGCCGACCCCCATCTGATAATATGTTGTTCCAGTGAGTATGGTGGGGGGGTCAGAGTCGGGCAGCCAATCATGACTAGGTCACGTCAAAGTCCGTAAAGCCACCAGCAGCGATCATAAGCCAGGTTTCACCTGCCAAAAATAGCTAGTCTCCTATCACGATATTGATATAATATCAATATATTGCCCCACCCTAGTTTCCAGACACTACTAGTATTCCGTCCCCTGTGTGTGTGTCCGGCAGTTCTTTGGATCAAAATTCAATTGTCTGGCGGCTGGCCCGAGGCTTTAATCCATTGAGACCTGGAACGCATCCATGTCACGTTAGCGTTTAACCACATTAACCATTAACCCATTTTGGGGCGGGAACCCCTTTTGGTGTTTTAAACATTGTTATAATTTAGCTATTGAAAAATAGCAGATCTACAAGCTCATAGCGCGCCACCGAGTGGCGCGCTATGAACTTGTAGGTCTGCTATTTTTGAAAAATCGTTAAAATGTGCCTCAAATCTTTCCGAAAATTGTCATGATTCAGAAAACTTTTTTTTTTAAATTTCGACGTCAGGCCTGAATGGGTTAATGGGATAACATTGTCCTTGACTCCGTTTCTTTCACTGCTCGCTGTTCCTTTTCTCCCTCCTCTCTTTCCCTTCACCCTCCTCTTCCACCCTGTTACTTTCCCGTCACCCTCCTCTTCCACCCTGTTACTTTCCCGTCACCCTCCTCTTCCACCCTGTTACTTTCCCGTCACCCTCCTCTTCCACCCTGTTACTTTCCCGTCACCCTCCTCTTCCACCCTGTTACTTTCCCGTCACCCTCCTCTTCCACCCTGTTACTTTCCCGTCACCCTCCTCTTCCACCCTGTTACTTTCCCGTCACCCTCCTCTTCCACCCTGTTACTTTCCCGTCACCCTCCTCTTCCACCCTGTTACTTTCCCGTCACCCTCCTCTTCCACCCTGTTACTTTCCCGTCACCCTCCTCTTCCACCCTGTTACTTTCCCGTCACCCTCCTCTTCCACCCTGTTACTTTCCCGTCACCCTCCTCTTCCACCCTGTTACTTTCCCTTCACCCTCCTCTTCCACCCTGTTACTTTCTCCTGTCTGCAGTTTTAATCTGCAAAGTGCACCATGGCCCATTAGAGCAGTACATCTGAGCTCTCTCACTCTCCCCCAAGTTGAGGGGTGTGTGTGTGTGTGTGTGTGTGTGTGTGTGTGTGTGTGTGTGTGTGTGTGTGTGTGTGTGTGTGTGTGTGTGTGTGTGTGTGTGTGTGTGTGTGTGTGTGTGTGTGTGTGTGTGTGTGTGTGTGTGTGTGTGTGTGTGTGTGTACCGACCGCAATGCTGCAGTCAGCAGCAGCACCGCAGGCATCATCATAGCATCTCTGTCGGACTGACTATGATTATAGTCATAATAATAGTCTTTTTGAATAGTTTTAGTCACCTGGAATGTTTTAGTGTTTCATGTATTTTGGTGGGCCTTGATGCTGATACTACACTTGCTTGTAGATCTGCTATTTTCAGCATGTGACCAAGTGTAAAATAACTTGTGTCTTTTCCTTGGGATCTCATGTCCACTGGTCCCTTCCTAACATTTTATATAAGTCTAGTTTTTATTTGTCGATGAAATTGTTAATACATGTAGTTTTAGTCATCATAGCTTAGTTTTCATTTAATTTCCATTTAGTCAACATATACAGTTGGGTGCCACCGATATTGTCCCTTATCATTTGACCCATTTAGGCCTGACCTCAACATTTTTAAAAAATCCTTCTAAATCCTCCAATTTTCTGAAATAAATATTTTCACGATTTTTCAAAAATAGCAGACCTACAAGCTCGTAGCGCGCCACTCGGTGGCGCGCTATGAGCTTGTAGATCTGCTATTTTTCAATAGCTAAATTATAACAATGTTTAAAACACCAAAAGGGGTTCCCGCCCAAAATGGGTTAACTGTCCTTTTGCGCAGATCACGCAAACCTCAGCAAAAAGAAAAGGACAATATCGATGGCCTCCAACTGTACGTTGTCGTGCGATGAAGTCAACGTGCTGGCAAATGAAACAGCAGATTTACAAGCGCCGCCACAACGTGCCACGTATATATACAAAGAGTTGTTGTGAGCTTGTAGATAGGCTATTTTTGGCACGCGACGTCGCGACCACATTAGTAGTACACAACAGATTATATACATACATTGAGCGTGACACACGAATCATGGAGTAATCGGCTGTATACGTACAGTACGTGCTAAGGCAGGGGTTCTCAACCCGTGGGTCGCGACCCCTCGGGGGGTCGCCAAATTATTTTAGGGGGTCCCCAAATTATTTTCAAAAAATAAATAAATAAAACATTTTAAAAAATAGCAGACCTACAAGCTCATAGCGCGCCACTCGGTGGCGCGCTATGAGCTTGTAGATCTGCTATTTTTCAATAGCTAAATTATAACATAATGCTTAAAACACCAAAAGGGGTTCCCGCCCAAAATGGGTTAAGGTTATTGTAGCAGTCAATTTATATTGGGGGTCGGGAGGGGGTGGGGCGGGGGTCCCGAGACATTGCCAAAGCATTTCCGGGGGTCCCCGGCCAAAAACGTTGAGAACCCCTGTGCTAAGAGACCAGACGTTGTGTGTCTTCACAGTATAGCTGCTCTCGGAATGATCTACACGCAGCTGTTTTCACTGGTGGAAACATGTACTCGCATGTTTTACTGAAGTGAAAGTATATCAATACTGCAATATAGAAATACTCTGGAATTCAAAATAGTCTTGTAACTTGGGTAAAAGTACAAAAGTATTGGCATCGAAATGTACTTGCACTACCAAAAGTAGTCATTATGACAGAATGTCTCATTTAAAAATTTCAAATGTATACAAAATCTTTTGAAAATAGCCGATCTACAAGCTCACAATGCGTTGCGTCGCGACGCATTGTGAGCTTGTAGATCGGCTATTTTCAAATGGCCGAAATGTATATAGGGCTGGAGTTGTTGATGCATGTTTTGTAATACATCTACAAAGTTACAAACTCGTAACTAAACGTTTTCGAAATAATGTAGTGGAGTAAAAGTACAATATTTGCCTCTGAGAGGAGTGGAAGTAAACTTATTGGAAATCGGAAAAAATACTCAAGTAAAGTAATTAAGTAAATTTACTTAGTTACTTCACACCAGTGGTTCCCAAAGTGGGGTCCGCGCCAAATAGCCAGAGGGGTCCGCAAAATAATTCCGTTTTTTTTCTTCTTTTTTTTTGCCAGTGAATTATGGTATGTGTGATATGTGAGCTTACCATAATAATCACAGTATTATTCAAGGGCTTTTGGATAGAAATTAAACAGACTGCATCACTTACAGTTGCAGAGGCTGAGTGTCTATGACTGTGACCAGCTGATGGTCGTTGACGCTTAATTGATGCATCAAGGAAGGAAATTATATGTTTCTGCACTGTCAAATAGGTCTACATCTATTCTAAGATAGCATCTTAAATACATGAAAATGTGTTGAAAATGAGTTTCATTTGTTTTAATACTGTACAAATAGTTCCAATGGCATCTAAATGTAAGGTTTCAAATTTGCTTATCGGTGTTGCAAGAATGAGGGGGTACCTGGAAAAACGTCTTCCTCCCCCAAGGGGTACCTGGGCCAAAAAAAGTTTGGGAACCCCTGCTTTCCACTACTGGGCTGTTTTGTGAGCCGTTGGCGTGCATGTGGCGCTCGTTGCACCGTGTTCTTCCTCTTGTGAGCCGTTGGCGTGCATGAGGCGCTCGTTGCACTGTGTTCTTCCTCTTGTGAGCCGGTGGCGTGCATGTGGCGCTCGTTGCACTGTGTTCTGTTTTGTGAGCCGGTGGCGTGCATGTGGCGCTCGCTGCACTGTGTTCTGTTTTGTGAGCCGCTGGCGTGCATGTGGCGCTCGTTGCACTGTGTTCTGTTTTGTGAGCCGCTGGCGTGCATGTGGCGCTCGTTGCACTGTGTTCTGTTTTGTGAGCCGGTGGCGTGCATGTGGCGCTCGCTGCACTGTGTTTTGTTTTGTGAGCCGGTGGCGTGCATGTGGCGCTGTGTTCTTCCTCTCGTGTGTCTCTCTAAAACAGTTGAAGACTTGCGTCATTTGAACTGCAGAGGAAATGCAACTGGATATCATCCATGGTCTCTTGCCAATGGCTAAAAGTGTTTCACTTAAACCTGGCGTGGCCTCTCTCTCGTCTCTCGCAGCCTTATGTCTCCAGTCCAGCGCACAGAAGCAGCGGTGGGACTATGTAAGCGATTATTAGCGATAGATTATAGCGATTATTTTCATAATCGATTTAACCCATTTTGGGCGGGAACCCCTTTTCGTGTTTTAAGCATTATGTTGTACTTTAGCTATTGAAAAATAGCAGATCTACAAGCTCATAGCGCGGCACCGAGTGCCGTGCTACGAGCTTGTAGGTCTGCTATTTTTTTAAAAACGTGAAAATGTATGGTTGAATATATTCTTTCAGAGCGAAGGTTTTTAACTCAAATCTTTGCTTCTGGTGGGTCCCGGAACAACATATTTTCAGATGGGGGTCGGCGGCCAAATACATTTTTGGGGGTCCTTGACATGAAAATGTTTGAGAACGAATGACATAGAAACATGGGTTTTTTCTGAAAACTGACATTTGTAGAATCGTCCTCAGGTCTAAATGGGTTAAATGATTTATCGATTAGTCGGATTATGGTCGGATTACCCATTTAGCTATCGCCTTTAAAATTTGATTTTATGTTGCTAACAAAACATTAAAGATGAATACCGGTAATTCATTCATAACCATGTGTTACAGTATGTCACTACTGTGCATGTGCAACTATCAGCAGATTGTACGGAGAGGGAGATGGCTCACCCCTTTTTTTTCCTTTTTTTTTAATGTATTTTTATTGAGGCTCTGAGATTTCACAACTGTTCAATCACAATTCAATGTATATAGAACCACACTTTTCTTTCTTCAACATAACATATGAAAACAACAAGAACCACAATACGGACATTACAATGCACACACAAAAAAAAAGACAAAACGAGTACACCACAGTCTTGACATGATTACATTACAGGTCACCAGAGTCTTTGTTATTCACTACCGTTCAATAAGGTACATTGAAGCACAGTCTAGAAGGGTCCACTGTATCTAAGACTGGTTCCCATACCTTTGTGAACCCTTCCATGTTATCACGGAGGAGATAAGTCAGTTTATCCAGAGGAACCACAGTCATTACCTCCGGCTCACCCCTTTTTAACTTAGTTACATTTAACACTGGAAAAACATCCACAAATAATTGCAAAAAAAACTCCAGCAATTAGCTGCCGATTCGATTACGATTACCAAAATGACTGTAGTTGGCAACTAATTGAATAATCAATTTGATTACGATGAATCGCTGCAGTCTTATATAGTAGAGGCCATAAAATCGCACCTTGAAAAGCCCTCCTGTATCCTCTGACAGAGATCAGAGAGATCAGAGACCGATGATGAGCTCTTCCTGTCCGGGAGGATTCTGCCTTCCGTCTGCCTGATGTCACAATTTAGATCTACGACCCAACGCCCCGTGACCCCCCATTCTCATCCCTTCAGGGTCATGCCATCATCATCTTTGTCGCCTCGTAGCCACGGAAGCGACCCGGGGAACACATGGCTATTCCGTTGCGCCGTGATTGAAGCGAAGAGAGCAGGCAGGCGTTAAATGAGCCCTTGAGGAGAACAAGGGACACCATATTCACCCTGCCGGGGTGGGTGATTGATGCCAGGAGAAAGTCACCTTCACGATGTCGTTATGACCCGTGTCCCTTTACGAGTGGCAGCTGGCCTTGTGTCGTCGCCAGTGTTGATTTCTTTTCTTTTTTTTTTGGCTTTCGCCTTTTTTTTTCCTACAGTTGGAGGCCATCGATATTGTCCTTTTCTTTTTGCTGAGTTTTGCGTGATCTGCGCAAAAGGACAGTTAACCCATTTTGGGCGGGAACCCCTTTTGGTGTTTTAAACATTATGTTATAATTTAGCTATTGAAAAATAGCAGATCTACAAGCTCATAAAACTGGAGGATTTAGAAGGATTTTTTAAAATGTTGACGTCAGGCCTAAATGGGTCAAATGATAAGGGACAATATCGGTGGCACCCAACTGTATATCTTTTTTTATGGCGGGACAGACAGTAGGCTGACAGGAAATAAGGAGAGAGATGGGGGAGTGACATGCAGTAAAGGCCGTCGGGATCGGGAGTCGAACCCGCGGCACACTGCCAGACTGGATTGCCAGCCAAGGTGCCTGGACCACAGAGCCGTGGCCCAGGCAGCCGCCAGTGTTGATTTTGACAGCAACATTTTGATTTTAGTTTAATTATAGTCATAATCATAGTCTTTTTGAATAGTTTTAATTTAGTTTTAGTCCTGGAATGTTTTAGTGTTTCATGTATTTTGGTGGGCCTTGATGCTGATACTACACTACACTTGCTTGTAGATCTGCTATTTTCAGCATGTGACCAAGTGTAAAATGACTTGTGTCTTTTCCTTGGGATCTCTTGTCCACTGGTCCCTTCCTAACATTGTATAGTCTAGTTTGTATTTGTTGATGAAATTGTTAATACATGTAGTTTTAGTCATCATAGCTTAGTTTTCATCTAGTCTCCATTTAGTTTTTGTCAGTGATAAAAGGTAGTCAACGGACATTCTTCTTCGTCATAGTATTAGTCGACCAAATCATCACTGCGACCCATACATACATACAGTTGGGTGCCACCGATATTGTCCCTTATCATTTGACCCATTTAGGCCTGACCTCAAAATTTAAAAAAATCCTTCTAAATCCTCCAGTTTTCTGAAATAAATATTTTCACGATTTTTCAAAAATAGCAGACCTACAAGCTCGTAGCGCGCCACTCGGTGGCGCGCTATGAGCTTGTAGATCTGCTATTTTTCAATAGCTAAATTATAACATAATGTTTAAAACACCAAAAGGGGTTCCCGCCCAAAATGGGTTAACTGTCCTTTTGCGCAGATCACGCAAACCTCAGCAAAAAGAAAAGGACAATATCGATGGCCTCCAACTGTACATAACTCATCTGCGTCCCCAGATCACCGCCGACACCACTTCCATTCTGGGTAACGTCTGCCATGTATCGTGGATCGGAAATGCTCCCACAACGTAGCCTCAGGGCTATTGGCGATATGGACCAAATACCTCCATCGATATTGTGATGATGTTATTGTATTGACAGTAATTCTTAATTTTTCAAGCATTTTTTTTGAAAATTGTAGATCTACAAAAATGGATAGTAGATCATCTTTTTGATTATTTTAGAAAAGGTATGAATACAAAGCAAGGCTTTTGCACACCTCCAGGCGACGGGTGTGTAGGAGAAAGACAGAAGAACCTCCCTCACACTGTCTTCACATGCAGTGAAAAGGTTTATTTAGACAGAAGAACCTCCCTCACACTGTCTTCACATGCAGTGAAAAGGTTTATTTAGACAGAAGAACCTCCCTCACACTGTCTTCACATGCAGTGAAAAGGTTTATTTAGACAGAAGAACCTCCCTCACACTGTCTTCACATGCAGTGAAAAGGTTTATTTAGAGACAGAAGAACCTCCCTCACACTGTCCTCACATGCAGTGGAAAGGTTTATTTAGACAGAAGAACCTCCCTCACACTGTCCTCACATGCAGTGAAAAGGTTTATTTTAAAGACAGAAGAACCTCCCTCACACTGTCCTCACATGCAGTGAAAAGGTTTATTTTAAAGACAGAAGAACCTCCCTCACACTGTCTTCACATGCAGTGAACAGGTTTATTTAGACAGAAGAACCTCTCTCACACTGTCTTCACATGCAGTGAACAGGTTTATTTAGACAGAAGAACCTCTCTCACACTGTCTTCACATGCAGTGAACAGGTTTATTTAGACAGAAGAACCTCTCTCACACTGTCTTCACATGCAGTGAACAGGTTTATTTAGACAGAAGAACCTCTCTCACACTGTCTTCACATGCAGTGAAAAGGTTTATTTAGACAGAAGAACCTCCCTCACACTGTCTTCACATGCAGTGAAAAGGTTTATTTAGACAGAAGAACCTCCCTCACACTGTCCTCACATGCAGTGAAAAGGTTTATTTTAAAGACAGAAGAACCTCCCTCACACTGTCCTCACATGCAGTGAAAAGGTTTATTTTAAAGACAGAAGAACCTCCCTCACACTGTCTTCACATGCAGTGAAAAGGTTTATTTAGACAGAAGAACCTCCCTCACACTGTCCTCACATGCAGTGAAAAGGTTTATTTTAAAGACAGAAGAACCTCCCTCACACTGTCCTCACATGCAGTGAAAAGGTTTATTTAGACAGAAGAACCCCCCTCACACTGTCTTCACATGCAGTGAAAAGGTCTATTTAGACAGAAGAACCTCCCTCACACTGTCTTCACATGCAGTGAAAAGGTTTATTTTAAAGACAGAAGAACCTCCCTCACACTGTCTTCACATGCAGTGAAAAAGGTCTATTTAGACAGAAGAACCTCCCTCACACTGTCTTCACATGCAGTGAAAAGGTCTATTTAGACAGAAGAACCTCCCTCACACTGCCTTCACATGCAGTGAAAAGGTCTATTTAGACAGAAGAACCTCCCTCACACTGTCTTCACATGCAGTGAAAAGGTTTATTTAGACAGAAGAACCTCCCTCACACTGTCTTCACATGCAGTGAAAAGGTTTATTTTAAAGACAGAAGAACCTCCCTCACACTGTCTTCACATGCAGTGAAAAAGGTGTATTTAGACAGAAGAACCTCCCTCACACTGTCTTCACATGCAGTGAAAAGGTTTATTTTAAAGACAGAAGAACCTCCCTCACACTGTCTTCACATGCAGTGAAAAGGTCTATTTAGACAGAAGAACCTCCCTCACACTGTCTTCACATGCAGTGAAAAGGTTTATTTAGACAGAAGAACCTCCCTCACACTGTCCTCACATGCAGTGAAAATTTTTATTTAGACAGAAGAACCTCCCTCACACTGTCTTCACATGCAGTGAAAAGGTTTATTTTAAAGACAGAAGAACCCCCCCTCACACCTTTGACCTGAGATCAGATTCTAAAAATGTCTTCTACATCCTGACAGTTTTTCTGAAAAAGCTATGTTTCTATGTCAGTCATTCTTCGATTTTTCAAAAATAGCAGACCTACAAGCTCGTAGCGCGCCACTCGGTGGCGCGCTATGAGCTTGTAGATCTGCTATTTTTCAATAGCTAAAGCATAACATAATACTAACACCAAAAGGGGTTCCTGCCCAGAATGGGTTAGACATTAACTTTTTCACGTCAAGGACCCCCAAATTGACGAATTAGCCCCATTAGAAAATATACGCGGTTGCTTTTACGGCAACCGCAGTGATTCTCAACCCGTTTAATTTCAAGGACCTCCAGTTTGATCTGAATCAGGCTACGGTTCCCCCATGTAATGGCATTTTTATCTCTGGGACCCTCATTTATATTGTAAAAGTCAATGTTAATATTGAACTCTGAGAGTGTACCAATGGAACCAAATGGACCCGTCAGGGGGGGGGGGGGGGGGGGGGGGGGGAACTACCTGTGAGTGGGGAGTGTTGGCTGATGAACGAATATCAACATCCTAATACATCCTAATGACTGCTGTCAAAATATGACCCCCAGTCAAAAATCACTTTGTTTGAAATAGACACTCATGCTTTCCAAGGTGTGATTTGGGGTCCTAGGGATGAATACAAAATGAATATCAACATCTTAAAACCAAAATGTTGAATTGTGGGTTTGAGCTCACATGCCCTTTTGATGTAAATCGAAAGGGGGGGGGGGGGGGGTCCATTTGGTTCCAATTAAACATTCAGTTCATTTATCTTTATCTTTATCCATAAAGATAGCCTGAAGGCCGTATAGGCACCTTGTTGTGAGCGTGTAGATCGTCTCTTTTCACTAGTTTTCTTTTCTAATTTATGGGATTGCTTAGATTTTTATTTGATTTCTTCATGAAATCACTGAAAGAAATCATCATTGACTTTGCTTTTAATTCATGGGAAATTGTAGCTTTTCTCGGGTATGTTTGACCCATAAAGGTTTGTCCGCGACCCACAAATGGGTCCCCGACAGTGGCCTACTGTATGATATGATATGATATAGTACTTTATTGTCAGTTTGCACTGAAATTTGTCTTGCGGCCCAGCGGCCTTGTATGCAACACATAGGCCATTCTTCGATTTTTCAAAAATAGCAGACCTACAAGCTCATAGCGCGCCACTCGGTGGCGCGCTATGAGCTTGTAGATCTGCTATTTTTCAATAGCTAAAGCATAACATAATACTAACACCAAAAGGGGTTCCTGCCCAGAATGCAACACATACGTAGGCCTATACACACGTTTAACAAAACACAAAAACAGAAATAAAAATACAGTTACATACATAGAGACATATAATAAGGGCACAGAGCAATGTCCACAGCTCAGTCTAGTGATGGACAAATCCCCCCACCCCTCACGCACACACACACACACACACTCCCCTGCTTTTAGTCTGCTGCGTGGCAGTGCCCTGCTTGCTGGGCACAGAATGCTGAATTATTCATAGAAGCAAGTCACGCCAAGCAGTGGATGATCAGCTGTGGCGTGCAGCTCACATGCATAACGCATTCAATGACGATGAGATTGTGAAGTAGCCTATTGTGAGAGTGTGAGTGTCGGTGCTTTTTTCTTTTTTCAGTATAAGTTTGCAAATGGAAAGAGCACAAAGTGTTGACGCAGGATGTTCCAAATAAATATGCTTTTGTCTCACAATAGAATTGTTCAGAGTGTTCCAGTTTCCACAGCCATGGATGTGAAGTAGATATTTATCTAAACTAATAAACGAAGGGGTGCGTGTGTGTGTGTGCATGTGCGTGCGTGTGCGTGCGTGCGTGCGTGCGTGCGCGCACCACACAAGCCGGCAGGGACAAATAACATAACTCTACCTATGGCAAAGATGTCCCACTGTGTGTGTGCGTGCGCGTCAGAGAGAGACATTTGTTTTTTGTTTATTTGGCATTTTTGCCTTTTATTGATAGGGTACAGCAATTAGACAGGAAAGGGGGAGAGAATTGTGGTGGGGGGGGGGGGGGGGGATATGGCAAAGGCCGACTGGCTCGGGACTCCAACCCGCGACGCCCCGTCAGGCTGGGTTACCAGCCCCTGTGCCTGGAGAGCAGTGTGGTTTTTGGCAGCAGATTTTGATTTTAGTTTTAGTCATAGTCTCTTGAATAGTTTTCATTTAGTTTTAGTCACATTTTAGTCACCCGGAATGTCTTAGTGTTAGTCTAGTTGTAGTCGACTAAATATCATAGTATTTTAGTCGACTAAATCTACAGTTGGTATGGTCGACTAAGATGTATTTTGGTGGGCCTTGATGCCATTGTAATGCCTGTGTTTTCAATTGCTGAAAATAGCCGATCTACAAGCTCACAACGCGTCACGCTGTGACGCGTTGTGAGCTTGTAGATCTGTTATTTTCAGCATTCAACCAATTGTAAAAGGACTTATACTGGATCTCTTGTCCACTAGTCCCTTCCTAACATAGTCTAGTTTTTATTTGTTGATGAAATTGTCAGTATATTTAGTCTTAGTTTTAGTCAACAAAATCAACACTGCAAGAGAGAAACATACAGTATTTATGTGAGTCCCAGTAACACACAGACCCCACCAGGGAATGAGTCCCAGGAACACACAGACCCCACCAGGGAATGAGTCCCAGGAACACACAGACCCCACCAGGAACACACAGACCCCACCAGGGAATGAGTCCCAGGAACACACAGACCCCACCAGGGAATGAGTCCCAGGAACACACAGACCCCACCAGGGAAGGAACACACAGACCCCACCAGTCCCAGGAACACACAGACCCCACCAGGGAATGAGTCCCAGGAACACACAGACCCCACCAGGGAATGAACACAGACCCCACCAGGGAAGGAACACACAGACCCCACCAGTCCCAGGAACACACAGACCCCACCTGTCCCAGGAACACACAGACCCCACCAGTCCCAGGAATACACAGACCCCACCAGGGAAGGAACACACAGACCCCACCAGTCCCAGGAACACACAGACCCCACCTGTCCCAGGAACACACAGACCCCACCAGTCCCAGGAATACACAGACCCCACCAGGGAAGGAACACACAGACCCCACCAGTCCCAGGAACACACAGACCCCACCAGTCCCAGGAATACACAGACCCCACCAGGGAAGGAACACACAGACCCCACCAGTCCCAGGAACACACAGACCCCACCAGTCCCAGGAATACACAGACCCCACCAGGGAAGGAACACACAGACCCCACCAGTCCCAGGAACACACAGACCCCACCAGGGAATGAGTCCCAGGAACACACAGACCCCACCAGGGAATGCTTCGCGGAACACTTGCCTAATAATACATAATATACATTTTGTGCCCATCTCGACTTCCCAACACTCCCCTTGACAATTCCCTCCCAATCAATAATTTCAAATTATTAATTTGATCTATTTCATCGCATTAAGTGTTCCAGTTCCAATGTGTGTCTGTTCATGTCTTTGTGTCATCACTTAACCATTCCACTTGTTTAATATGTATCCTGACTGCGTTCTCTATCCTGAGTTTCATTTTCGGGTTCTGAAAATGCATTTTCTGTTTTAATAAAAAGCTGGAGAAACATGGAGACTCCTGTTACTGAAACAAACACTTTATAGCAATGAGTACTACTAACACAATATAGAGCTCTTTTTTTTAATATTTAGGACTGACAATACAAACATTTTCAGTCTTTTGTTTCATCTTGAATCCATGTTTACTGCTCTACTTTACTTTATTTGTTTATTTGGACAGGACAATGCATATTAATGGACGTCACATGGACGTAAATACACCGGATATAGCACAGTTGCTAATTTTCATCCGCAGTCCTCACAAGAAACACAAAACGGAAAACAGACAGGCAAACAGTGGAATACATTTACATAACATTAGTGTCCTGAACCATCAGATCACGTCCTCATAGTGAGGAGATGGTGCCATCTTGTGGCCGTTTATGTGAATCAGCCAATATGATTTGTTACTTGACAGATGTGGAGTTTGACCTTTTGCTGGCCTTATACGCTAAGACAGTGGTTTTCAACCAGTGGTCCGGGGACCACCGGTGGTCCTTGCAGGGCTTCCAGGTGGTCCCCAGCTAAATGATGGAGAGTTGGTAAACAAATGGACCCTTATTAGATTGTTAACTCTTGAGAGCGAACAATTGTACACACTCGAGAGTTAAATTATTGTTAAACATCTGCATTACTTACTTTACAAGAAGTCTACACGATTAAATAATGTAGAATAGTTGTTATTTTAGGCCTGTTATCTCTCCTGACTAGCTCTTATGGTACCACATCAACACAGCATGGATGGAATTGTGGACAAAGTCGTATCCAACGACAACGAAACATTCTAAATGTTGTGTCTGAGAGGCTAAACCTCATCAAATGGTGGTTCCGTGGCTCAAATGCCGAATAAATAATGGACCCTGATATGATACCGGTTGAAAACCACTGCACTAAGAACATACAAGGACGTGGGCCTCTCGCTCTTTCTGTTTTCTGTTTTTTTTTTTTTACTTTAACTATTGAAAAATAGCAGACCTACAAGCTCGTAGCGCGGCACCGAGTGCCGCGCTACGAGCTTGTAGGTCTGCTATTTTTCTAAAATCGCAAAAATGTGGTGCACATCTTTGAATATATATTCTTTCAGAGCGGACGTTTTTAACTCAAATATTTGCTTCTGGGGGGTTCCTGGAACACCATATTTTCAGATGGGGGTCAGCGGCCAATTACAGTTGGAGGCCATCGATATTGTCCTTTTCTTTTTGCTGAGGTTTGCGTGATCTGCACATAAGGACAGTTAACCCATTTTGGGCGGGAACCCCTTTTGGTGTTTTAAACATTATGTTATAATTTAGCTATTGAAAAATAGCAGATCTACAAGCTCATAGCGCGCCACCGAGTGGCGCGCTACGAGCTTGTAGGTCTGCTATTTTTGAAAAATCGTGAAAATATTTATTTCAGAAAACTGGAGGATTTAGAAGGATTTTTTAAAATTTTGAGGTCAGGCCTAAATGGGTCAAATGATAAGGGACAATATCGGTGGCACCCAACTGTACATATACTGTATGTTTGGGGTCCTTGACATGAAAATATTTGAGAACGACTGACATAGAAACATAGGAGTTTTTCAGAAAACTGTCAGGATTTAGAAGACATTTGTAGAATCGTCCTTATGTCTAAATGCCATGCTGATCGTGCTCGTGTCTTTCTTGTGTCGCCCTGCAGAGGCCTTGTTGTTGTCCGGTGACAGACTCTACCCTGCCGTGCCGTCCCAGCGAATAGAGAGAACGCCCCCCAGGCAGGCTGGCCTCACCCTCACCCTCCTGCCTCCATGTATCCTGAATCCCAGGACTCGCCGGTCCGCCTCTCCAACCGACCGACTGGCTCACCTGGCATGAACTACAGGTGAGTCCTCGACACTGTGTGTGTGTGTGTGTGTGTGTGTGTGTGTGTGTGTGTGTGTGTGTGTGTGTGTGTGTGTGTGTGTGTGTGTGTGTGTGTGTGTGTGTGTGTGTGTGTGTGTGTGATTCAGCCGTGTGAACACTGTTAGATAGATGGATACTTTATTTGTCCTTTCGGACATTTGTTTTGTGCCAAGCAGTCATCAGGATACAGAAAACATATACAAACAAACAAGATCACAAAGTACATTGACGATAAAGAAACGATGCCAACAGAAGGCCACCAGTCATAGTTCCAAGAGGCATCACATAACACTTTATGCACGGAACTGAGATGGGGCCTGTTTGTTCATAAGTCCTATACTTATAGGAACAAACAATCTTGAGGCCCTAGCCCGCAGAGAAGGTACCATGCACCGTCGCCCTGATGGTAAAAGATGGTATAGACCAATTAATTGTTTACAAACATTGGGACTGGGCGGGTGACTGTTTCATGTAATCAATTCCCAACAGATCTCCAAACCTGTTGTTTTGGGGAGCGCTGGTTTCAGTCCATTCAATCTCTCTTGTGTGTTGGCTAGTGAGGTGCTCCCTAGGAGACATTTATACTTCAAAGCGCAACAGTACTCCACGCAGAGAACAGCTGATATACAAGCTCACATCGCGGATGCGACTGTTGTGAGCGTAGAGGTCTGTGTGCGTGACACCATCGCGGGACGAAGCATAAATTATACTTGATGGACTGCAGGTGCGCGTGCAGCCGACAGCCGTGCACAAATAGGCTCTGCTGCCATGTTCATGAGCGCACCTCCTGTGGTTTTGAGGACAACTGTTTTGAATTGCTATTATTGTTCAAACACGACAGAAACCAATGGATTATATATTTCAAGGGCGAGAGATCACAATAAAAATCCTAATCATTCTTCCTCCACACTGGGATAAAAACAGCATCTAAAAGTTTGATGGGGCGTTTTTTACACGTGAGTGTAGTTAGAACTTTTCCATTGCATCTTATGAGAGGTGGTGTTCTTCTGCTGCCTTTATGCGTGCACATGCTGTTGCTTATCAGTGTGACGTTGTCTGTTAAGGCGTCTATTGGCTGTGTAATGGGTGTGTATAGAGCGTCGCAGTCCCACCCCCTACCAGGGCCCAGGAAAGGATTCCCCGTTCATTTCAAAAAGTATTTATTTAAAGACCTTTTAAGCCTCGTACAAAGCCAACTCTTGTCGTGACAAATCATGACAACAAACAAATTAGAAAGAAGAAAAAAACGGCAGGTTACAACACTTTTTTTGTTGTTTTTCTTCTTTGTAATTATTTGTTTGGTCCAAAATATTGTGTTTGTTGTCATGAGTTGTCACGACTCGAGTTGGCTTCGTACCCCAGCTATTTTGCTGGACACGTTGATGATTTTATGGAGTTTGTTCTTATTAACCAATGATAATGAGCCATATGCTGTGTGTGTGTGTGTGTGCGTGTGCGTGTGCGTGTGCGTGTGCGTGTGCGCACTCGCACTTGTCCCCAGTGTCCCCACTGTGTCCTCAGTGTCCCCAGTAACAGCCACCAGGTTCACAGTATCACCGGGTGGTTTCACAGATCACAATATTTAGTATTGTGGCTTTGTGATGAAGTTGGATATAAGGATATGACAGTGACGGTGATTTATTTTCTGAATCAAGCCTCTATTGTTGGTGGAAAAATACCGTATATTGAAAACACATACCCAAACACATACAATTGAAGTATTGCTTGATTCTAAACGCCTGCCTTAAATGAACCCTGTACCAAATTTCTAAATTAAATATACATTAAATACATAGTAGGGAATATGACTTTTCTGTACGTTTTCTTTTCTTTGCCTACTTAAAATAAAAGCATATCATATCATATCATCATACTATAATTAACTCAACTAGACCTGTACGTGCTCGTCGGCCACCGGCCTACTTGAGAACGATGCAACTTGGGAACCTAATAATACCCATTGTCAACTTGTCATAGCACCCGTTTTAACTGTCTGTCTGTGTCCCACATGGAGATCTCTGTATCTGCCAGTCTGCCTGTGCCCGAAGAGTGCAAACTGACTGTGAAAAGTGTAGTGGTTAAGTAATCAATTGGCAGGTGTGGGGTTGCCATGGCAATCAATGAGGCAGAGGCTGGGAATTGCACAGGTAAGGGGACTTAGGCTGATTAGGCCCACTGGCAGAGCCTGACCAGAGCTTTTTGTGGTGGTTCTGGAGAACCGTGGGTCCGACCAACTCGATACCGGGCACTGCACTCCCTGTGGGGGTGTGGAACGTGTGTGTCCAATCTCCAATGTGAGTTGCGTGCATTCCAACCGTACACACACGCACGCAGACTGACGGAGACGTGGCGCATTTATAGTAGGATGTCTGAATGAATGTCAGAAACACTGTCGTAGCTCCTCACTGCCTGCACCAATCGCTCCCACTTTTCACACAGGCATTGACCATACTATTATGGAGGTCTTAACGAAGCCCTTTTTTTCCCCATTTAACAAATTATAAATGAAGAATTACTTTATTAGTGAATGAAAATAGCCCCACATGGGAAAACGCGCAACCTCACACCTCCTTCCCCCCTAGCGACACCTGCATCACAGGCCACTGGTGTTCATTACTGTAAGGGTGGGTGCAGGCTTTTGTTCCGCCATACAATTGGTCCGACTGGCATTAGACCGACAACCTACCTCAGACCCTATTGGTCCGACTGGCATTAGAACAACAACCTACCTCAAACCCTATTGGTCCAACTGTCATTAGAACAACAACCTACCTCAGACCCTATTGGTCCGACTGGCATTAGAACAACAACCTACCTCAAACCCTATTGGTCCGACTGGCATTAGAACAACAACCTACCTCAGACCCTATTGGTCCGACTGGCATTAGAACAACAACCTACCTCAAACCCTATTGGTCCAACTGGCATTAGAACAACAACCTACCTCAAACCCTATTGGTCCGACTGGCATTAGAACGACAACCTACCTCAAACCCTATTGGTCCGACTGGCATTAGAACAACAACCTACCTCAAACCCTATTGGTCCAACTGGCATTAGAACGACAACCTACCTCAAACCCTATTGGTCCGACTGGCATTAGAACAACAACCTACCTCAAACCCTATTGGTCCGACTGTCATTAGAACAACAACCTACCTCAAACCCTATTGGTCCAACTGGCATTAGAACAACAACCTACCTCAGACCCTATTGGTCCGACTGGCATTAGAACAACAACCTACCTCAGACCCTATTGGTCCGACTGGCATTAGAACGACAACCTACCTCAAACCCTATTGGTCTGACTGGCATTAGAACAACAACCTACCTCAAATGCTATTGGTCCGACTGGCATTAGAACAACAACCTACTGTACCTCAAACCCTAACCATAACCACAAGCATTGCATGTTCGCCAACCTTAATCCGATCGTTGTTTCCCCCCCCCCCCCCCCCTCTCTCTCCCCTGCAAGCACGCACGCACACAGTCAGGCTGTCAACATTAGCTTTTAGCAATCATTAGCATGGTCTGTGTAGCACCAAACTTTCACAACTAACTGCTATGTTTGTCAACCACAACTGCCAGAGTTTTGCTTTTGCCCAATGCCCACTTCAAAGAGCTTCTGGTCTAACACATCGTGGAGCAAACTCATTACGAGCCCAACGGAGGCATTCAGCCTAGCTGACGACAGCTCCCACACTAGTACACTCCGCACCTGGCCGGCGGCCGCACAGGCTGTCTGACGGAGAGGGGGAATGAGAGAGAGGCGGGGCTATTGGAATCTCTGGCTGCCTGCATTCACATGCATGCGTCTCTCAACCGTTCTGTCAAACTTCATCGCGCGTTAATTAAATTAACGCCGGTAAAAGGACTTTGCGTTAACGCACGATTAACGTGTTAACTTTGACAGCCTTAGTTTTATTATATATATATATATATATATATATATATATATATATTTTTTACCCCCGGGTGGGGGAAGCTTATTCCGCTTACCACCTGGGGGGGGCTCGCGTACCACAGGTTGAGAACCACTGGACTAGACAATTAAACACAATAAGCACAAGGAATTGACACTGCTGATTATAGTACAATTCCAATCACAGAGATTTGTGGAGAATTAAGACAGAACGAGACCTCTGAGCTGTGAATGTTGTGCAACATGACTCAAGCCGAGGCAGCTCCAACTCAGGTCTCACCGTCTCAGAGTCAGGAGCTCATTCTTTTATCAAACAGAATTTGCATTATGGGTGGTTTGAAGAGGCACTTTCCATGATTGTCCTAAACCTGTGTGCATAAGATAGCAAATATATAGGGAAAGCGCATCAACACGCCTACAGACACACCTCCACCCGCAAATATAGGAGTCAGCAAAATGAATAGTGGGTTGTGTGGCAGCAAGATAACGTTTACGGATAGTGGAAGCTCCTAAATGCGCAATCACGGAAAATGTTTATTACTTGAGGATAAAGCATGGCATAAGATGGAGCCCCTAATCTAGATTGCTTGCTATGAGACAATTAGACACAGGCATGGATGATTTTGGTTTAGAATGCACCTTGAGGGACCACTACACCTTTTCAACTTAACTTCGTACAGTTGGTCGTCGCTAATGTTCATGATAAAATACCACTTTTTTCCCCTACTCAGTCTGTGTCTCATAGGAGGGCTGCGGGCAGTTCAGAAACCAGTCTGTGTCTCATAGGAGCCTTTAGGAGGGCTGCGGGCAGTTCAGAAACCAGTCTGTGTCTCATAGGAGTGCTGCGGGCAGTTCAGAAACCAGTATGTGTCTCATAGGAGGGCTGTGGGCAGTTCAGAAACCAGTATGTGTCTCATAGGAGGGCTGTGGGCAGTTCAGAAACCAGTCTGTGTCTCATATGAGGGCTGTGGGCAGTTCAGAAACCAGTCTGTGTCTCATAGGAGGGCTGTGGGCAGTTCAGAAACCAGTATGTGTCTCATAGGAGGGCTGTGGGCAGTTCAGAAACCTGTCCACCAGTGACATCATCGTTAGGCAGATATGTTTTAAAGATGAAAAAATAAATAATAATAACGACATTATTATCGTGAGAACGATGGCTTCCATTTTCGCATTGCAACTTTTCAGGAATAGAAAGCCTGCAGTTTCTATTAGCTTAGTAGGAAAACAATTGTGTAATTTTATCATGAACATTTGTGAGGCCCAAGTAAAGTTGAAATGTGCTGAAGTTGTGCTATAAAGCTGCAATAATGTCTTTGTGTACTTGCTGGCATTCGAACCCTGGTCTCCCACTTTACAAATCCAATATCTGAGCAAGACGGAATCACAGCTTCTCCAGTGGTGACATTGGGCTTATTATGAGCTTCAGGCAGTGCTACCTTTGTCCAAGCAGTAGTTCTCCTACCGACGCCCTGGGTCTAAATGTCTCAGTGTAAGAGTATTAGTCTAGATGGAACGACACCCTTAGTCTAAATGTCTCAGTGGAAGAGTATTAGTCTAGATGGAACGACACCCTGGGTCTAAATGTCTCAGTGGAAGAGTATTAGTCTAGATGGAACGACACCCTGGGTCTAAATGTCTCAGTGGAAGAGTATTAGTCTAGATGGAACGACACCCTGGGTCTAAATGTCTCAGTGGAAGAGTATTAGTCTAGATGGAACGACACCCTTAGTCTAAATGTCTCAGTGGAAGAGTATTAGTCTAGATGGAACGACACCCTGGGTCTAAATGTCTCAGTGGAAGAGTATTAGTCTAGATGGAACGACACCCTGAGTCTAAAGGTCTGAGTGGAAGAGTATTAGTCTAGATGGAACGACACCCTGGGTCTAAATGTCTGAGTGGAAGAGTATTAGTCTAGATGGAACGACACCCTGAGTCTAAAGGTCTGAGTGGAAGAGTATTAGTCTAGATGGAACGACACCCTGGGTCTAAATGTCTGAGTGGAAGAGTATTAGTCTAGATGGAACGACACCCTGGGTCTAAATGTCTCAGTGGAAGAGTATTAGTCTAGATGGAACGACACCCTGAGTCTAAAGGTCTGAGTGGAAGAGTATTAGTCTAGATGGAACGACACCCTGGGTCTAAATGTCTGAGTGGAAGAGTATTAGTCTAGATGGAACGACACCCTGGGTCTAAATGTCTCAGTGGAAGAGTATTAGTCTAGATGGAACGACACCCTGGGTCTAAATGTCTCAGTGGAAGAGTATTAGTCTAGATGGAACGACACCCTGGGTCTAAAGGTCTCAGTGGAAGAGTATTAGTCTAGATGGAACGACACCCTGGGTCTAAATGTCTCAGTGGAAGAGTATCAGTCTAGATGGAACGACACCCTGAGTCTAAAGGTCTCAGTGGAAGAGTATTAAGGTCATTACACACTGGCGAATTAGCGACGCGAATAAAAAATTCGACACCGGAGCGAACACCGGAGCGAACAAATAAAGAGCGAAAACGGTCGCATTTTCGCACATTCGCACATTCGCCACTGATGTGGAAGCTTGCATTGACTTCAATTGGTTTTAAAAAAAGGCGAATTATTCGCACGAATAATTCGCGTCGCTAATTCGCCAGTGTGTAATGACCTTTAGTCTAGATGGAACGACACCCTGGGTCTAAATGTCTCAGTGGAAGAGTATTAGTCTAGATCAGGGGTTCTCAACCCGTGGGTCGCGACCCCTCGGGGGGTCGCCAAATTATTTTAGGGGGTCCCCAAATTATTAAAAAAAAAAAAAAAAGATTTATTTTTAAATTTAATTTTCACTTTTTTTCAAAAATAGCAGACCTACAAGCTCGTAGCGCGCCACTCGGTGGCGCGCTATGAGCTTGTAGATCTGCTATTTTTCAATAGCTAAATTATAACAATGCTTAAAACACCAAAAGGGGTTCCCGCCCAAAATGGTTTAAGGTTATTGTAGCAGTCAATTTATATTGGGGGTCGGGAGGGGGCGAGGCGGCGGTCCCGAGACATTGCCAAAGCATTTCCGGGGGTCCCCGGCCAAAAACGTTGAGAACCCCTGGTCTAGATGGAACGACACCCTGGGTCTAAAGGTATTTTGGTAGTATTATGAACAGTGATGGAAAAGGTGCTCAACCTTTAGCTATCGCAAATGTGCCAGTATGGTATAACATACTCTTCTACTACACAGACTGGTTAAACTAATGTTTTATTCACCAAATCAAGTTCAGAGGATTGCAGCTTTTAAAGTGCTTTCTCTTGCACAACAACATAAACAATTAAACATTTCAACATTTAGACTGCGAGGAGGACAGTTCTTTAGGTCTAAACTAGATCCTGGTTTGTCATAGTAGCTGATATTTCCTATTCCCTTTGTCTTCACTTTTTCCTCCGTGATTCTAAGCTCAACATTTCAAACTTGGTGTTCAGTGACGTCTTTCACCGTCTCCTTATTTCAGAACGGTGCCTTTTTGTTGTGGTCCTAATGGTCTCCGTTCCTCTCCTGCCTGCCTGTATCGATCTTGTTGCCAGAACTAACATCTTCTTTTGTACTGTTTTCCATTAACCCTAGTCTTTCCTCTTCTCTCTCTGTGCATCCAGTGCTCGCTATGGGAGCCCCAAACGACAGCTGCAATTTTACAGGTACCTGTCTTTCTGTCTGTCGCTCTGTCGATCTGTCGATCTGTCTTTCTGTCTGTCTGTCTTTCTGTCTGTCTAGTCTGTCTGTCTCTTATGTCTCTCTGGGACAGCCACAGTTTTCAACAGTTGGAGAATTTCAGAACGATCATATCCCATTCATTGCTACACAGTTTTAAACTCAGCAGTGCTGAGTCATCTGCGAACAGGAACAAGTTGCAGTCACAAGCTGATGTCATGTCGTTAACATTTACTAGGAACAGTAAAGGCCCTAGTATGCTTCCTTGTGTAACGCCACAGCTCACTGGGAGGGGGGGCAGTGTTCCGTTCACCTCCACCATCTGTTCTCTCCCCTCCAGGTAGGATTGTATCCAGCTCACTGGTGTGCTATCAAAACCAATTGCTTTTAGCTTGTTAACCAGTATGGAGTGGTTCACGGTGTCAAAAGCCTTTTGGAGGTCCAGCATGACCATGCCACAGTATTTGCCAGCATTCACCTCGTGTTTGATGTGGTCGTTCAAATAGAGGAGGCATGTGTCAGTGGAGTGGGATGTTCTGAAGCCAGATTGGAACTCGTACATTAATTTATTAGTGGCAAGATACTTTTCAACCTGTTCATAGACAATCTTTTCCATCACTTTCGAGATGGAGCTTAGAATAGAAATAGGGCGGTAGTTGCCGGGGTCTAATTTACGATAAGCACCTTTTAGGTGATAACCTTATCACCTTTAGGTCATAACCTTATCACCTAAAACGGTGACAAGGAGTTGAGGCCAGCATACCTTAGGTCTAAATGGGTTAAGCATTGACCCCGCCTCCCTCTGGTTCAGATATCCGAACCGCCGTGCCTGCAAATCCAAGGGGGACCACCCACCCAACTTCTAGACCAATCAGTGAACGGGGGGTGATAACCCGGAGTGAAAGGAAGGAAAAAGAAAAAATCAATCTGTGGATCTGTGAAATGAATAAGGTGGAGAAGAAGCACTGGTGATGTTATGTTCTTCCTTCATCATCACAGCTGTGTTGTTGCCGTGCTCATATGGCGTACAGCAGGGGTTCTCAACCCGTGGGTCGCGACCCCTCGGGGGGTCGCCAAATTATTTTAGGGGGGTCCCCAAATTATTTAAAAAAAAAAAAAAAATGTTTTTTAATTTTTTTTTCACGATTTTTCAAAAATAGCAGACCTACAAGCTCGTAGCGCGCCACTCGGTGGCGCGCTACGAGCTTGTAGATCTGCTATTTTTCAATAGCTAAATTATAACATAATGCTTAAAACAACAAAAGGGGTTCCCGCCCAAAATGGGTTAAGGTTATTGTAGCAGTCAATTTATATTGGGGGTCGGGAGGGGGCGGGGCGGGGGTCCCGAGACGTTGCCAAAGCATTTCCGGGGGTCCCCGGTCAAAAACGTTGAGAACCCCTGGTGTACAGTATGACTCCATCCATCTTCTGGTTGAGACAGCCAGGCCATTAGCTAAGTAGTTAAGGTGGAGCATGAGTCACGCTCTATCAAATGAAATGACTAACCAATCAGGAAGTAGACAGGCAAATCGACCAATGGCAAAGCTTCTAGGAAAATCTTTGAATGCAGATTGCGGCCCCTAGATGTGTCACAGAGGCTAATTTTTTGCGGGAGCGTTTAACTCATTGCTGGCTGTCTGAATACCAATTTTGAGGTATTTGTACTTGTACTTGAGTATTTCCAATTTCCGACTTTTACTGCACTTCTACTCCACTACGTCTCAGAGGCAAATGTTGTATTTTTACTCCAGTACAATATGAAAACTTTAGTTACTTTGTAGATTTTGATTATTATTACAAAACATACATTAACCACTTCAGCCGTATATTTTGGTCATTTGAAAATAGCCGATCTACAAGCCGATATGCATTGTGAGCTTGTAGATCTGCTATTTTGAAAATATCTGTATACATTTGAAAACTTTCAAATGGGACATTCTGCGACAATGAGTACTTTTACTTTTGGTACTTCCAGTACATTTTGGTGCCAGTGCTTTTGTGTACTTTCACTCAAGTACATTCCATTACGTGAATTCCAGACGTTGTCTTGTATTTCTATATTGCAGTATAGGTCATTTTACTTAAGTAAAACGTTTTGAGTACTTTTTCCCCACCAATGTCAGTAGGTGCCCTCCCTGTCTCGAGTGTCTTCCTATTGCTTTAGACTCAGAGCTCAGATCTACAGTTGGGTGCCACCGATATTGTCCCTTATCATTTGACCCATTTAGGCCTGACCTCAAAATTTTTAAAAATCCTTCTAAATCCTCCAGTTTTCTGAAATAAATATTTTCACGATTTTTCAAAAATAGCAGATCTACAAGCTCATAGCGCGCCACCGAGTGGCGCGCTATGAGCTTGTAGATCTGCTATTTTTCAATAGCTAAATTATAACATAATGTTTAAAACACCAAAAGGGGTTCCCACCCAAAACTGTCCTTTTGCGCAGATCACGCAAACCTCAGCAAAAAGAAAAGGACAATATCGATGGCCTCCAACTGTATAGACGATGCTTTATTCTGCTGATCGGGTTATAAAACGCCCTGCCCAGTCGGGGGATGATGTTCCCATAATGAGTTCTTTATCGGATTTTTATCTTGGCGCCTCGCAGCACATTTATATCCTTTTGTAAAGTGCAAGCCGTCCTACTAAGCTGTTCTTTTAGGTGAGAGGGGGGGGGATCAATAAGATCTGTCTGTCTGTCTGTCTGTCTGTCTGTCACATTTAACAGCTTAACGGGCAGATTCTGGGGAAAAAAAAGTTTACCCGTTTTCAATCATGCATCGAAACAATTAAGCCTAATTCATATTTACTATTCACCGCTGCACATGTTTAGTATTTACTGCGCTCAACGCTTTTGAGCGGTGCTAAGCACTCACAATTATTGTAGGGCTTTGTGTGTCGGTCTGTCTGTCTGGAGCACAGCATGTAGCATGACCTATTGACCCTTGCAGATTATTGGGGTCATTCACAGTTCATTCTCTCTCTCACACACACACACACACACACACACACACACACACACACACACACACACACACACACACACACACACACACACACACACACACACACACACACACAGCACTGCTCAGTTCACACGTGTGATTTTATTTTAGCTTTCAATTGTATTTGTTGTTGAGCGTTGGAGCATAAATCAGTCTTCCGTGGGAGTGATAGTTGCAGTAACGTTACTGTGTGATACTCAACTTATTAAGTTGCAGGACTGTATTCCCTTCGCCGTGATCTGCATTGCTTGCTTCATTGTCGGCATCATCTACCTTGTTGTTATAACCGTTGTCTGGTAAGTTTTCTCGTTGATAATGCTCACAGGTGTAATAATCACAGATGTGTGAATTGACCTGGATACGAATCGTTCATACAGTGTAGCACAACATATTAAAACGTTCGTTTATAAAGGGATGCGATAGAACCTTCCCCCCTCTTAAAAAAACGCTGCTAGGTGCACATAATGTAGGGGAAACACTGCTGGCGTGCTGGGGGGGGTGAAATCACGGCATTCCATCTTGAAGTGGTTATATGGGGCAGGAGCCACCAGGGCCTACAGTAGGTTTTGGCATTTGCTTTCATGTGGGGTGTGGCCTGGGGTTTTGACCTGCACTACAGTAGTCCCATAGAGCCATGTGGGGTGTGGCCTGGGGTTTTGACCTGCACTACAGTAGTCCCATAGAGCCATGTGGGGTGTGGCCTGGGGTTTTGACCTGCACTACAGTAGTCCTATAGAGCCATGTGGGGCGTGGCCTGGGGTTTTGACCTGCACCACAGTAGTCCTATAGAGCCATGTGGGGCGTGGCCTGGGGTTTTGACCTGCACTACAGTAGTCCTATAGAGCCATGTGGGGCGTGGCCTGGGGTTTTGACCTGCACTACAGTAGTCCTATAGAGCCATGTGGGGTGTGGCCTGGGGTTTTGACCTGCACTACAGTAGTCCTATAGAGCCATGTGGGGCGTGGCCTGGGGTTTTGACCTGCACTACAGTAGTCCTATAGAGCCATGTGGGGTGTGGCCTGGGGTTTTGACCTGCATTACAGTAGTCCTATAGAGCCATGTGGGGTGTGGCCTGGGGTTTTGACCTGCACTACAGTAGCCCTATAGAGCCATGTGGGGTGTGGCCTGGGGTTTTGACCTGCACTACAGTAGTCCTATAGAGCCATGTGGGGCGTGGCCTGGGGTTTTGACCTGCACTACAGTAGCCCTATAGAGCCATGTGGGGCGTGGCCTGGGGTTTTGACCTGCACTACAGTAGTCCTATAGAGCCATGTGGGGCGTGGCCTGGGGTTTTGACCTGCACTACAGTAGTCCTATAGAGCCATGTGGGGCGTGGCCTGGGGTTTTGACCTGCACTACAGTAGTCCTATAGAGCCATGTGGGGTGTGGCCTGGGGTTTTGACCTGCATTACAGTAGTCCTATAGAGCCATGTGGGGTGTGGCCTGGGGTTTTGACCTGCACTACAGTAGTCCTATAGAGCCATGTGGGGTGTGGCCTGGGGTTTTGACCTGCACTACAGTAGTCCTATAGAGCCATGTGGGGTGTGGCCTGGGGTTTTGACCTGCACTACAGTAGTCCCATAGAGCCATGTGGGGTGTGGCCTGGGGTTTTGACCTGCACTACAGTAGTCCCATAGAGCCATGTGGGGTGTGGCCTGGGGTTTTGACCTGCACTACAGTAGTCCTATAGAGCCATGTGGGGTGTGGCCTGGGGTTTTGACCTGCACTACAGTAGTCCTATAGAGCCATGTGGGGTGTGGCCTGGGGTTTTGACCTGCACTACAGTAGTCCTATAGAGCCATGTGGGGTGTGGCCTGGGGTTTTGACCTGCACTACAGTAGTCCTATAGAGCCATGTGGGGCGTGGCCTGGGGTTTTGACCTGCACTACAGTAGTCCTATAGAGCAGGGGTTCTCAACCCGTGGGTCGGGACCCCTCGGGGGGTCGCCAAATTATTTTAGGGGGTCCCCAAATGATTTTCAAAAAAATATATATATATATATTTATTTTTTTCATTTTTTTTTCACGTTTTTTCAAAAATAGCAGACCTACAAGCTCGTAGCGCGCCACTCGGTGGCGCGCTATGAGCTTGTAGATCTGCTATTTTTAAATAGCTAAATTATAACAATGCTTAAAACACCAAAAGGGGTTCCCGCCCAAAATGGTTTAAGGTTATTGTAGCAGTCAATTTATATTGGGGGTCGGGAGGGGGCGGGGCGGGGGTCCCGAGACGTTGCCAAAGCATTTTCGGGGGTCCCCGGCCAAAAACGTTGAGAACCCCTGCTATAGAGCAGCGGTTCCCAAAGTGGAAGTCGTTTTTTTTAACATTACAATTATGTTTATCTACGTGGTCATTTCTGCCAAGTTGCACAATACAAATATTTTTTGTGTTCATTGTGTTTCTCCCATGTTTGCTTTGGGCCAATAGCTGACATGATTACTAAAACTACAACATCAGTCAACCTGTCGTGACCCCAAACAGTAACAGCAGGACGCATGCTGCAGAAACAACAAAAAGACTCGGGACACTTGAAAGGTTTCTGCGGCCGCTTCAGATGAGGGGGTACCTGGAAAAATGTCTACCCCAAAAGGGGGTAGACCTGGTCCAAAAAAGTTTGGGAACCCCTGCTATAGAGCCATGTGCACTGCTAATGTTGCTGTGGTTGACACTGCATTCTGGGCCTCCCAAGTTACACTGGCTGTGGCTTTGTGGTAAGACTGGACTTGAACATGCTTAGTGGTTAGTTAGCCGCAATTTGCAACTCTAGATTTTTTTATAATGGGATGAATCTAGAGTTGCAATACCCTCCATTGACTCCCCACTCATCATTTTGCGTTTGCGATCTGCTTGTCTTAAACGACGTTAAACTCACCAACATTGCAGCTGTAGTCCAAGCTTGAATTATTCTCTTTCAATCTGCCGAGCTTGTTTTTCATAAAAATCCCCCGTAGACATGTTATGAGCTACTTTCTGTCAAGAAATTCTGTGCAAGTGATTCTTTTTCTAAGTTTGGAAGCGCTCGTCGTAAGTCACTGAACGTCCCTGCATGCATCTGTTTCGCATTTGCACATAATGCAGGAGGCAGCAGCGCGACCCCTTAATACAAACGAGCGCTTCCAAACTCCAACATTTCTTCTTCTTGACAGAAAGTAGCTCATAACATGTCTATGGGGGATTTTTATGAAAAACAAGCTCGGCAGATTGAAAGAGAATAATTCAAGCTTGGACTACAGCTGCAATGTTGGTGAGTTTAACGTCGTTTAAGACAAGCAGATCACAAACGCAAAATGATGAGTGGGGAGTCAATGGAGGGTATTGCAACTCTAGATTCATAACATTATAAAAGTTGCAAATTGCGGCTAGTGGTTAGTTAGTCTCTCTCTCTCTGTCTCTAGGTCGTCCTCAGACGCAGGCACGTGCAGAGAGTGTTAGAGGGGCAGGGTCTGAAATCCCGTAAGAGGGACACTTTTGGACAAAGAATTGCAGATCTACAAGCTCACAACGTGTCACAGCGATCAGCTATTTTCGGGGCGCAACCCAGCACTCTTTAGCTAGTGGACATGCAAGTGTATACGACATGGATTTCTAAACAACATGCAGCAAAATGCTGCGTTCCAAGGTCTGGAGACTTCTGAAAAAAACGCAATTCTCCTGAATGCTGCCTTTCCGGCAAGGCAGTAAATGCTGCATTCGTGGTCTGGAGAGGGCAGTTGTTTTACAGATGGGGTAAAAGGGCAGGGGCTGAAGCCCCCTTTGATGTCTCTGCTCAGACGGGCCTTCCATCGTCACTTCCAGTCATCCCGGTTCTCCATACATCCTCATCCTCGTTTTCAATGTAATGAGTCCCGGGATGCAGGGATGGTCTTTTAGTTGAGTCCCAGGGACATTTTATGAGTCCCACTTCAACGACGTTAGGAGTCATATTTTGCCATGTTTACAAATTGCAGCAGTGTTCTACATATTCATGTAGAAAACTACAAGAATAAATGATTATTATAACTAAAGCTAGCAAAATAAACTAGAATAAAAAACCGTACAGTAGTGTATCGCGTGGATGCAGAGGTCGTTATTTTATTGCGTCCCTTAACTATAAACTGCGTTTTGGGATGCAACATGCATCCTATTTTAATCTCTGCATACATGTGTGTGCGTACGTGCGACCGTGCGTGCACACGCCAGATCTGTGTGCGTGTTTGTGTGCGCGCACGCACATGCACACGCAACATCCAGGGCCCTCATTATCATCGTCTGAGCATTGTTTCCTGTGGAGCAACAATCAGAGGCTTTTAGTGCGAGAGAGGTTCTGGTGAATTATTCAGGGCTGATATTATTTGCTGCGGTTTGCAGAAACAAGCCGGTGCACTAAAACTAAATGACATAAATGGATTTCCTTCCATGAGATCTGTCTAAACGGGGAGGGGTAGGGAGGTGGGGTGGTGTACAGTACAGTACAGTGTGTGGGGGGTGTAAATGGATGCACTTTCTCATTCACTTAGACATTTCCTAGTAAGACCACTCCCAGTTTGGGTGGAACCCCGGCCAGCGCCGTCGACTGCAGTGGGTTTTATAAGATCACAGTGAAACCCCGCGACCCCCTGCTCATGAGCCGACCCCCGGTCCCAAGAAATCGGGTGAGTTTCAGGAAAGATTTGGCGCCTGTGATTTGCATCAGGAGGCTTACTGTACTGTAGGCTACTGTATGTGTTGTACTGTACGGGGGGGGGAGGGGATCCGGCTCGTTGATAAGTGGGCTTTGCCTGTCTGTAGTGTGCAGAGGGTGTGCTGTGCATGCTGCCTATAGCCTGGAGTTATCGTCTCATCCCCTTTGTCTTCTCGTGCGATAGAGACCAGTGGATGACATGCGATGGACACCCGTGGATGAGCAGCGCTGTGTGATGTGTGTCAAAGTCCTTCTTTACTAGACAGACCCCGTATCGAGAGATGGACTCTATAGACATTGGACTATACTTAAAACTGTGACAAAGTCGCTGAATAGTAGGCTAAATGGTGACAAAATCTATGAGATTTTGTGTCTGTTGAGATTTTGTTTTTTTTACGATTTCGTATTAGTTTATATCATTTTTTCGGTGTAGGTTTCATGAGTGCTGTTTGAGTCTTAAGGACTTCATCATAATCATAATAACTATATCCTTTTAGTCGCGGCAGGATACTGTATCCTCTCTTTATTATTCACACATTCCGGTGTTTGATAACACAAGTTGAGATTTCTTTCAATGCATTAATGCTGGGGGACTGACAGGAGCTGACATTGCGGAGACAAATATTGAAGCCTAAATAATTGAATTAAGGTATGTATTAAATTGATTATTGGATATTGTATTGATTGCATGGCTAAACGGGCACCTGTCCTTCACTTGTTGTTTGTACTTGATGAATCAGAGTTGGACAGAAGGGACTTTATTTTTATGTTTTGTGATTGAATTGAAAACTATATATTTATGTAGCCTATTCTAACTTGCTGGATTGAGGCGTGGTCATCTAGTATGCGTTCATAAATATGTTTAGGTCTACTCGTACCCTTTTTAGCTCATGTTTATTATCGCTTTTAGGTATTATACAATAGCCACCAACTTTTGTGGGGCGGGAAAAAAAATATTTGCTGTGTTCACAATGGTTCTCATTAACTAACAGTGCTTAACCCAGCTGTGTGTGAACATTTTCTGCAACATGTTGGGATTATTCAATGTGTTCTTACTCTACGCACACATTTACAACTGCCTGAAACCATAAGCATGCAAAAGAAATAATAGACCCCAGAGTCTTTGAAAATTTATGAAAATGTGAAAATGGATCTTGAATATATTAGAAATTGGCTAATATAGGTTAAATGTGTTCATGTAACTCAGAGTGTAAAAGTGGAGCAGGATTTATAGCATTACTATCTAACTGATTACAACTAACTTTATCATGATGATAATTAAAGCCGCAAATGTTAATGAATAAAACATTATTTTAGCCAGTCTGTATGTTATGTTATAGTATTATATAGCTATTGAAAAATAGCAGATCTACAAGCTCATAGCGCGCCACCGAGTGGCGCGCTACGAGCTTGTAGGTCTGCTATTTTTGAAAAATCGTGAAAATATTTATTTCAGAGGATTTAGAAGGATTTTTTTTAAATTTTGAGGTCAGGCCTAAATGGGTCAAATGATAAGGGACAATATCGGTGGCACCCAACTGTATGTTATGTTATAGTATTACAATATAAGTGGCACATCTCCAGCGGTTGGATTTGGTCTCCCTACTCAACCACTGAGGAATTTAGGCCCCATTTAGACTGCAGTCACATCCAGTGAAATCTGATTCAAATCTCATTCATTTCTCAAATCTGATCTTTTGGCCCGACCATTCACACTGACCAGCTATGATCTGCGTGTTCAGACTGGTAGTCAAATCCAGCCTAAATCTAGATCTGTGCCACATGCAGATTGGAATCTGATTTGTTTAACCCATTTAGACCTGACGTCGAAATACATTTTAAAAAGTCTTCTAAATCCTGACAGTTTTCTGAAAAACCTTATGTTTCTGTATCAGTGGTGCTCAATATTTCATGTCAAGGACCCCAAAAATGATATGTAATATGCCTCTGCCCCCCATTTGAAAATATGTTGTTCCAGGGACCCCCCAGAAGCAACCATTTGAGTTAAAATGTTCACTCTGTAACAATTTATATTCAAAGATTTGAGGCACATTTTCACGATTTTTCAAAAATAGCAGACCTACAAGCTTGTCGCCTCACAGCTAGAAGGTCCTGGGTTCGATTCCCGCTGGGATCGCTGTGGGTGCTGTGGGCTTGTTCTCACCTCCATCAGTGGGCATCAGTGCCCATACCCGAGGCGGGGTTGGCGAAAGGGCCTTTCTGTGTGGAGTTTGCATGTTCTCCCCGTGTCCCCTAGGGTAGGTACCCTCACAAAAAACATGCAGTAATCCTGGTCTCTGATGGAGGGGAAAGGAACTGGTCGGAATAATGTGTTCCTTCCACGCGCTATGTCCGACCGGGGAAACTCCCCCCCCCCTGTCAGGTGAAAAGAAGCAGCTTGGACTCCTCATGCATAGAAGGAAGCATGAGGGCAGTCCCCCCCAGGTTGGAAGAGGAAGTGTTGCGCCCAGGATTACATTAGATAATTGACACTGGGGGAAAAAATGGGTTGCAAAATCGTGGGATAAAAATGTAGAGAAAAAAATAAAAAAAATAAAACTAAGCTATGATGACTAAAACTAAGACTAAATATATTGAAAATTTCGTCTACAGTTAAAAACTAGATTAAAGTGTTAAGAAGGGACTAGTGGACAAGACTCACAAGCTCACAACGCGTCGCAGCAAGTGTAAAATCAGTCATTACGACGGCATCAAGGCCCGCCAAAATACATTTTAGTCGACTAAATCAACTGTAGATTTAGTCGACTAAAATCTTATGGCATTTAGTCGACTAAAACTAGACTAAAATGACTAAAATGTGACAAACTAAATAAACTATTCAAGAGACTGCCAAAAACAACACTGGTTTCCAGTTCAATCTGCTGGGTCAATAACAACGCTATGGGGAGATGAAACCCAACCGGAGAACGGGCAGTGGAGGAAAGTACAAAAATAAATAAAAAATAAAATAAATAAGTACATTTACTTAAGTACTGTACTTGAGTCCAATCTTGAGGCATTTGTACTTAAACTAATTTAGACCTGAGGACGACTCTACAAATGCTAAATCCTGACAGTTTTCTGTAAACCCCATGTTTCTATGTCAGTGGTGCTCAACCTTTTTCATGTGAAGGACCCCCAGAATTATCTGCATTTTGCAGCAGACCCCCCATCTGAAAATATGTTGTTCCAGCGACCCTCCGGAAACAAAGATTTGAGTTAAAACCGTTCACTCTGAAATAATACAGTCTATATTCAAAGATTTGCGGCACATTTTCACGATGTTTCAAAAATAGCAGATCTATAAGCTTGTAGCGCGGCACTCGGTGCCGTGCTATGAGCTTGTAGATCTGCTATTTTTCAATGAAGAATAACATAATGCTTAAAACACCAAAAGGGGTTCCCGTTCTGAATGGGTTAATCCAATTTCCAATACTTCTACTCCACTACATCTCTGATCCAAATAATGTACTTTTACCCCACTACATTTATTGGAAAGGTTTAGTCACTAGTTACAGTACTTTGTAGATTTTTAATATTATTCCAAAACATGCATTAACCACTTCAACCCTACATGCAGTACTGAAGTAAATGTTGAATTCCAGACTTGTAACAGAGTATTCCATTGCCGTATTGATACTTTTACTTAAGTAGAGTACTGGAAACGGGTACAATATGCCACCTTCTGGGAACCCAGAACTAGTCTATTTAGAATTATTCTGATTGATTCACAAGCAATGACAAAATTGACCAGTGTGCATCCGCCGTGAATCTAGCAGTATGTTTGCATGTGTACTTATTTTGTGCGCAGAGTAAGAACACTTCTATGCATACGTATATCATGTTAGTGAATAAGGCCCAACGTTGTGTTCTTCAGGAGAAGAACCTTTGGCTTCCATTGCTCAGTGGAATGGAAGTGAATTTATTAGCGGAACAGTAGTATAACCTCTACATTTCTGCCCTCTACGGGCAATACAACACATTACATGGTTATTGATATTGTCCACATTGAAATGTTGTGTTATACAAATAATTGAATTACGAACTAAGTTACCGTAGGTGTTACTTATTTCAGGTACGCAGTCGTAAAGGAGGCTACTGATGTTTAGAGCTAATAAACGGGTCCTTGGCTGAGCTCTGGTAAAAAAATCCACGAGTATTAGTGCAGGGGTTCTCAACCCGTGGGTCGCGACCCCTCGGGGGGTCGCCAAATTATTTTAGGGGGTCCCCAAATTATTTTCAAAAAAAAAAAAATAGCAGACCTACAAGCTCGTAGCGCGCCACTCGGTGGCGCGCTATGAGCTTGTAGATCTGCTATGGTTAAGGTTATTGTAGCAGTCAATTTATATTGGGGGTCGGGAGGGGGCGGGGCGGGGGTCCCGAGACATTGCCAAAGCATTTCCGGGGGTCCCCGGCCAAAAAGGTTGAGAACCCCTGTATTAGTGCATCGGCGGTGGCTCGGTTTGCTTATTCTTTTGTCTCTCGATGTGCTGGCCTATTTGTTGATCATCAGAAGTCCAGTGAGACTTTGATGGGATTTAAACCAATCGATTACTGAAAAGTTTGTCCTTCGGCTCTCCAGCCGGGCGAGAACCAGAATTATGCGACCACGGAATTGATTGTCCGAACACTGGGGTGCTTGATGCATGTGAATGCCTCCTCTCTCTCTCCCCCCAGTGAAGATGCAAATCGCATGATGATACGTCCTGTCTTTATACTACCTCCTCCTGTTCCTTAATCACCAGCCAGTCACCTGAATGCCTTCCCCTATCAGTGTAACCCTGCCATTGTGTGCCTGTCAGGGCTGAGTGGTGCCTCTGTACTGGGGCGACTCTGATTACAGAATGCATGGCTGTGTTCGGCGCGCTGCCCCAAAGCGGGAGAGAGATCTCTCTTTCATGGGAGGAGCAGGTGCTATTTAAGGAGGGCCGTTCGTTGTGTGCCCTGCTGCCGCCTCTCCGTTCCGTCCGTACGCCGCGGCCCCACTTTTCTTTCGCTCTGAGCCGCCTGCGCGGCTCGCCGCGGCAACAGCAGCAGCAGGAGGAGGAGGAGGAGGAGGGGGAGGAGGTTGGGGAGGGGGCATGTATGGGGGCATGTATGGCGGCGGCGGCGGCCCCGGCCGGGGGATGCCCATGCGGCGGCCGTCTAGTCTCAATTATACCAGCCATCACCAGAAGCCTCCGGGCGGCGGCGGCGTTCGGAAGAGCAGCAGCACCGGGAGCAGCGGCGGCACCACCACTGACGACGGCGGCGGCAAGATGCTGTCCATGTCCTACAGCGAGAGCATCCGGAGCGGCATCAGCCGCTACCACTCGGACCAGGGCCTCAACCAGCCCACCCCGCGGCCCGCGGACCCGGCCGAGCTGCAGCGGCTGCGGGAGCAGCGCATCGCCGCGCAGATCAAGAACATGGAGGACTTCCTGAAGATGAACGGCCTGGCGCTGGAGGAGTGCGTGTCCTACCAGACGGGCATGAAGTACAGGTAAGAAGGATACAGTTATTGGCAGAGCTTGGCCCGGGTTCCTGAAGGGACCACACTGGTGGCTGGTTGGTTGGTTGGTTGGTTGGGGGATGAGCGCACGTGACACTGCGCAAAAAAACATGGAATACGGATGTGTATATTACAGGAAACTCCCGTTTAAACTTTCCAACAAACTCCGGTAAACTCTCGAATTATATCATCACACCTGTATATTACCGTATTATATGCCTGCTAAACTTGAAGTTTACGGGTAAGTCTAGTGCCCATAATTGCCCGTTAACTCCTCTTTTCACGCATTGTGAGAGTGGCTGACGTTCGGAGATCCCACTGAAAGGACAGTGGGGATTCTGGTAGGATGTGGAAGGGCGAGGCTCCTCCTGTCAGTTTGTTAGGCGTTTGAAATGTGTAGCTTTCGAATTGGAGACTTTCCATAATCCTGTCTCTTTTCGACCTTTGCTGTTGATTTCATTTTCACAAGAAAAAAAGGGACGGATAATTGGAGCGTGTGTAATCTTTTCCCGCGGCTCACATCTTGTCTAGTCTTGCCATCATGTCCTCTAGCCCCGGCCGCGTGCTAAGATACTGGCTGTAGTATTATTCGTCTAGGTCGGCAGCATATTTGCCAATCTTTTCCCCCTCCATCGCAATTGGCCCGAGATATTGTCGCCCCTCTCTCTCTCTCACTCTCCCCCTCTGTCTCTGTCTTTGTCACTGCCATGCTCTCTTGCTACCGGCTTCTTCTTTACAAGCTGCGCGTTCCCATTCAGACCTGTTCCAGGGGCCACGCTGGTCTCTGTGTGTTGAGCGGAGCAGTGAGCCGTCCGTCGGTTCCGGCTCTGCAGTTCAGAAAGGCCCAACATGTGTCTCTGGAAGCGTGTCAAGCTCCTATACACTCATACGGTGGACTCCTCTTACTTCATACGTACTCTTCTTTGTACTCTTCTTACAATGTGCGGTATAGCTATAGTGTATTAGCCATGCAGTCACCTCGGTGGGTGGCAGGGGGGGGGGGGGGGGGGGGGGGGGGTCTCGTGCCTTGGGCAGGCTTAGCGGCTGTTGCTGGGACCCATGAGTCCTTTTTAGCTGATGTTGTTGTTGTCATATAAATATATATATGGACACGGATGGCTTTCATCAACACACAGGCTTGGCTGCTGCTGTTGTTTATCCAACCGAGAGCAGCAGGCACCACCAGGCACCACGGGGTAAGAGTATGGATGGACGCGGGGGGGGGGGGGGGAGGGGAGGAGGTGCAAAGGCGGTGCGGTTGTACCGCTGTGTGCTGGCACTGCAGTGTTGTGTGTCATTAACCCATTTAGGCCTGAAAAATTCTTCTAAATCCTGACAGTTTCCTGACAATACCTATGTTTCTGTATCAGTGGTGCTCAATATTTCATGTCAAGGACCCCAAAAATGATATGTATTTGGCCGCCGACCCCCCATCTGAAAATGTGTTGTTCCAGGGACCAGCAAAAGCAAAGATTTGAGTTAAAACGTTCACTGTGAAAGAATATTATATTCAAAGATTTGGGCCACATTTTCACGATTTTTCAAAGATAGCAGTCCTACAAGCTCATAGTGCGCCACTTGGTGGCGCACTATGAGCTTTAGATCTGCTATTTTTCAATAGCTAAATTATAACATAATGTTTAAAACACCAAAAGGGGTTCCCGCCCAAAATGGGTTAAAGCTGTGTTGTGTGTCATTAATGCTGGCCCGTTGCCCTGTCTATGGACGTCTCGGTCGCCGTTGCTTTAACCCTTTAAAACCGGGACAGCACAATCTGTCACTTTTAGATCTTGGCTGTGAGCTTGTCGTACATAATTCTATTTTTGAAGAATCGTGGAAAATGTGTGCAAAATTTTGAATACATGATGTGTTAATAAATATTTTGTCCCTGGAACTAAATGAAACATTTGGAGAACCACTGACATCTGACATAGAGACATACGCTTTATATGAAAACTGTGACGTTGTGCGTTTTAGTAGCGGGCGTATTGTCCGTGAAGTGTGTTCATTGTCGACGGGACCCTACTGGCGAAGAGGCGATCGTCGGAAAGTGGGGGCGGGGGAACGTCGCACAAAAACATGAAAATATTTGATCTTTGGACGGCGATAGCCAATCAAATTCATGCGTCGCTTTGTTTACCTTCCGTGCTATACCACCAATACGAGGCCATACGGTCGCCCAGAGTGTGAGGATTTAGAAGACATTCATTCTGTAGAATGGGCCTCCATGCAGGTCTTAATGGGTTAATGCTCGGTCAGTGACCCGTGCTGCGCTGGCGCCCGCGCCGTGCATGGCGGTCTTCAGTGACCCGTGCTGCGCTGGCGCCCGCGCCGTGCATGGCGGTCTTCACCCACTGCTCTGCGATCAGTGTTGTTTTTGGAAGCACCTTTTAGATTTTAGTTTTAGTCATATAGTCTCTTCAATAGTTTTCATTTAGTTTCAGTCACATTTTAGTCACCTGGAATGTTTTAGTGTTTCAGTCTAGTTTTAGTCGACTAAATATCATAAGATTTTAGTCGACTAAATATACAGGTGATTTAGACGACTAAAATGTATTTCGGCAGGCCTTGATGCCGTCGTTATGGATGATTTTAGAATTGCTGAAAATAGCCGATCTACAAGCTCACAACGCGTCGCAGTGCGACACGTTGTGAGCTTGTAGATTGACTATGTTCAGCATGCAACCAAGTGTAGGAGAAAACTATCGCACACCTAGCAATCAGGCGTATGCACAGGTGCGTAGGCCAGTGGACATCAATGAAAGCAATAAGGTACACCCGCACACTGTGTATCTGCTCGGCACAAGAGTATACTCTTGTGCCGAGCAGATACACAGTGACGAGCAGATACAGTGTGCGGGTGTACCTTATTGCTTTCAAGCATGCAACCAAGTAAAATTACTCTTGTCCACCAGTCTCTTCCTAACATTTTAGTCTAGTTTTTATTCGTTGACGAAATTGTCAGTATATATTTAGTCTTAGTTTTAGTCATCATATCTTAGTTTTCATTTAGTTTCCATTTAGTTTTCCATTTAGTTTTCAGTGAAAAAAGGGTAGTCGACGAACATTTTTCGTCTTAGTTTTGGTCGACTAAATCAACACTGCTTTGCGATGGAGCATGTAGAAACGGGGTGTCAGGTTACCCGCTGCATGGCTGACCTCCCTGATACGTCCACATCGATTCCTTATCACAACCACAGCCATATACAGTTGGGTGCCACCGATATTGTCCCTTATCATTTGACCCATTTAGGCCTGACCTCAAAATTTTGAAAAATCCTTCTAAATCCTCCAGTTTTCTGAAATAAATATTTTCACGATTTTTCAAAAATAGCAGACCTACAAGCTCGTAGCGCGCCACTCGGTGGCGCGCTATGAGCTTGTAGATCTGCTATTTTTCAATAGCTTAATTATAACAATGTTTAAAACACCAAAAGGGGTTCCCGCCCAAAATGGGTTAACTGTCCTTTTGTGCAGATCACGCAAACCTCAGCAAAAAGAAAAGGACAATATCGATGGCCTCCAACTGTATAAAGGCTAGATGGCTCAAGGCGGAGTCTCTGACGTAGTTCACCCGGCGGCCATCTTGCCTCGGGGCTACAGTACAGTATGTTCTATGGCCGCTCAAACAAAAATACTCATAACTCTTGACGGATTTACAAACAGGTTGGTTTATTACAAACGTTGTCAACGTGGCTATGATTCAGGACGCTTATCTGCTTAATTTTGTTTTTTATATGAACGTCGTATAAAAGCATATAAGAATGCGGACGTCTCTGACATTTATAACAAACCAAACCGTTTGAAAATCGGTTGAAAAGTGAGCAAGTTATGGTTATTTAAAAAGTACATGCCCCATAGACACAATGTTATGCTGCCTCGAGGTAAGATGGCCGCCACGTAGCAACGTCACTCTCCATTGGCCAGAGCGCGGGTGAGCCATCTAGCTTTCTTATAGCCACAGTTGTCCATCCATTTCCCAAGAACCACCTTTTTTCTGTCTTTTATTCTACTAGGACTGTCTCCGAATCTTAGAGTATATATTAATAGAGACGGCACCGGGAGGAAACCCTGAGGCGAAAAAGACATAGTGGCCAAATCTGGTACTGCAGCTCGAGCCAGCACTGGGCCGTTGACTATCATTGCACACGTTCATGTTATTGGGCCCATGACATGTGAACGCCCATGACACGTTCATGTCATTGGGCCCATGACACGTGAACGCCCATGACACGTTCATGTTATTGGGCCCATGACACGTGAACGCCCATGACACGTTCATGTTATTGGGCCCATGACACGTGAACGCTATGTTTCATAAGTGCGTGCAAATGGCGCAATGATAGTCAACGGCCAGCACGTTCATGTGTTTGGCCCAATCCATCCCAGAATGCACTCTGTTCCTACCCAGAAGGAGGAGTGAAATCGCCTCATGCGCTTTTGAGCAACGTAATGCAAGTGGATGGGAGGAGAAACCCGGTGCTGTCTCTATTCATATGTGACAAAAGTTGACTGAGAGACTGCCATTGGATTTTTTGGAATTTTTGTTTTTTCATGTCCTATGAAAGCTTCAAATGGACATTGATTGTTCAGTTTGACCCACCAGTTTTGGAGATATGGCTTATAGAGTAATGTCTTGCAGAAAACAACAAGTTGAGAAAACAGGCTTGAAAGGTTCACTTTTGTGGTCTCTAACGTTACACCTAGCTACATGTTTGGGCATTTATTTCATATTTACATGCCGATTTCAGCTCTGATACTTATTTCTAGTATGTGAAGAGTGCTATTAAATCATTTTGAAAAAAAAAAAAGAAAAAAAAAGTTTTTCTCCTCTGGTGAAAAGCTGTAATGTGCGCGATGGCAGTCTCTCAGTCAAATCTGGTCACATATATACTCTAAGCTCCGAATGGAAACCTGGATTGCTGCATAGCGTTCGGGTGCCACCGGATGGTGTTGTGTTTAACAGTGGGTGTTGGTTTTCCTCCGCCGGTACTTGTTGTTTCCTGAGATCAGCTGCAATTGTGTAATTGGCACCAATTGGGTCAGCGGTATAACATGCAACTTGGCAACCTCTGAGTCAAAGTGGAACTCATCATTATTTCAGGTGTGTCTGTGGTTGAGGTTCTGAAGCAGTAACGGTTGAGCTGCCTTAAACCCTATTTTATTGGATGAGGTAGAAACTGTTAGGCAATATGAGTACTCGACCAGCGTTGACACGAAAGGTTGCCCACCTGGCCAAGCCTGGCAGGTAAATAAAACGTTATTTACCTGGCCACGCCTGGCACTGGCAGGTCAATAAAACGTTATTTACCTGGCCACGCCTGGCACTGGCAGGTAAATAAAACGTTATTTACCTGGCCAAGCCTGGCAGGTAAATAAAACGTTATTTTCCTGCCAAGCCTGACGGGTAAATACAACTTTTGGCCAGGTGGAGTTTGCTTTCAGGTAACTTCCTGACCGGGCAAGTGTCCGTTTCAGAGGGGGGCGCAACCGTCAATAAACACAACACCATATATCTGTCTAAACACCTGGATGTGGCCAGAGCTCTGTCTTCTATAAACACACCAGATATCTGTCTAAACACCTGGATGTGGCCAGAGTGCTCCGTCTTCTATAAACACACCAGATATCTGTCTAAACACCTGGATGTGGCCAGAGCTCTGTCTTCTATAAACACACCAGATATCTGTCTAAACACCTGGATGTGGCCAGAGTGCTCCGTCTTCTATAAACACACCAGATATCTGTCTAAACACCTGGATGTGGCCAGAGCTCTGTCTTCTATAAACACACCAGATATCTGTCTAAACACCTGGATGTGGCCAGAGTGCTCCGTCTTCTATAAACACACCAGATATATGTCTAAACACCTGGACGTGGCCAGAGTGCTCTGTCTTATATAAACACACCACCAGATATCTGTCTAAACACCTGGACGTGACCAGAGCTCTGTCTTCTATAAACACACCAGATATCTGTCTAAACACCTGGATGTGGCCAGAGCTCTGTCTTATATAAACACACCACCAGATATCTGTCTAAACACCTGGACGTGACCAGAGCTCTGTCTTCTATAAACACACCAGATATCTGTCTAAACACCTGGATGTGGCCAGAGCTCTGTCTTATATAAACACACCACCAGATATCTGTCTAAACACCTGGACGTGACCAGAGCTCTGTCTTCTATAAACACACCAGATATCTGTCTAAACACCTGGATGTGGCCAGAGCTCTGTCTTCTATAAACACACCAGATATCTGTCTAAACACCTGGACGTGGCCAGAGTGCTCCGTCTTCTATAAACACACCAGATATCTGTCTAAACACCTGGATGTGGCCAGAGCTCTGTCTTCTATAAACACACCAGATATCTGTCTAAACACCTGGATGTGGCCAGAGTGCTCCGTCTTCTATAAACACACCAGATATCTGTCTAAACACCTGGATGTGGCCAGAGCTCTGTCTTCTATAAACACACCAGATATCTGTCTAAACACCTGGATGTGGCCAGAGTGCTCCGTCTTCTATAAACACACCAGATATCTGTCTAAACACCTGGACGTGGCCAGAGTGCTCTGTCTTATATAAACACACCACCAGATATCTGTCTAAACACCTGGACGTGACCAGAGCTCTGTCTTCTATAAACACACCAGATATCTGTCTAAACACCTGGATGTGGCCAGAGCTCTGTCTTCTATAAACACACCAGATATCTGTCTAAACACCTGGATGTGGCCAGAACTCTGTCTTCTATAAACACACCAGATATCTGTCTAAACACCTGGATGTGGCCAGAGCTCTGTCTTCTATAAACACACCAGATATCTGTCTAAACACCTGGATGTGGCCAGAGCTCTGTCTTCTATAAACACACCAGATATCTGTCCAAACACCTGGATGTGGCCAGAGTGCTCCGTCTTCTATAAACACACCAGATATCTGTCTAAACACCTGGACGTGGCCAGAGCTCTGTCTTCTATAAACACTCCACCAGATATGTCTAAACACCTGAGCGTGTCCAGAGTGCTCTGTCTTCTATAAACACACCACCAGATATCTGTCTAAACACCTGGAAGTGGCCACTGGCCAGAGTGCTCTGTCTTCTGGTCTGTCAAATAAGAGAACTGTTTACCTTTTAATGTTCTATTTTCACTGTTGCTGCACTTGAATATGAAATACTATATTCATAGCTATATGTAGGTATTTGGCCTACAAATTGAGGTATGGCATTGCTTTTATCGCACAGCCCCAGACAGGAAAAAAAAAAGGAAAAAAAAAACATATTTTACTCCTCATTTTATAATGGACAATTTACTTTTCCGGCAAGTGCACAGTTTGGACAGTTTTTGGACTGTTCCAACACAAGCCCTGCTTGATGACTGTTCCAACAAGCCCTGCTTGATGACTGTTCCAACAAGCCCTGCTTGATGACTGTTCCAACACAAGCCCTGCTTGATGACTGTTCCAACACAAGCCCTGCTTGGTGACTGTTCCAACACAAGCCCTGCTTGATGACTGTTCCAACACAAGCCCTGCTTGATGACTGTTCCAACACAAGCCCTGCTTGATGGCTGTTCCAACACAAGCCCTGCTTGATGACTGTTCCAACACAAGCCCTGCTTGATGACTGTTCCAACACAAGCCCTGCTTGATGACTGTTCCAACACAAGCCCTGCTTGATGGCTGTTCCAACACAAGCCCTGCTTGATGGCTGTTCCAACACAAGCCCTGCTTGATGGCTGTTCCAACACAAGCCCTGCTTGATGACTGTTCCAACACAAGCCCTGCTTGATGGCTGTTTCAACACAAGCCCTGCTTGATGACTGTTCCAACACAAGCCCTGCTTGATGGCTGTTCCAACACAAGCCCTGCTTGATGACTGTTCCAACACAAGCCCTGCTTGATGGCTGTTCCAACACAAGCCCTGCTTGATGACTGTTCCAACACAAGCCCTGCTTGATGGCTGTTCCAACACAAGCCCTGCTTGATGGCTGTTCCAACACAAGCCCTGATTGATGAACTGTTCCAACACAAGCCCTGCTTGATGACTGTTCCAACACAAGCCCTGCTTGATGAACTGTTCCAACACAAGCCCTGCTTGATGACTGTTCCAACACAAGCCCTGCTTGATGACTGTTCCAACACAAGCCCTGCTTGATGACTGTTCCAACACAAGCCCTGCTTGATGACTGTTCCAACACAAGCCCTGCTTGATGACTGTTCCAACACAAGCCCTGCTTGATGACTGTTCCAACACAAGCCCTGCTTGATGACTGTTCCAACAAGCCCTGCTTGATGACTGTTCCAAGGTTGTAATAATAATATCTGGGATTTATATAGCGCTTTTCATGACACTCAAAGACGCTTTACATGTGTTGGGGCCAGGGGGGGAACAAGAAAAGGACAACTTTATTAGAAAAAACTATAAGAATAAAACCAATAAACAAGTTTTAAAAACACATCAGCTTGGAAATGCGATGGTGAACAGGTGGGTTTTTAGTGCAGATTTGAAGGTGGGAAGTGAGGGGGCATCTCTGATGTGTTTGGGGAGAGCGTTCCAGAGGGTAGGGGCAGCCACAGAGAAGGCCCTGTGTTGTCATGGAATTCAAGCAGTGATGGCATTTATCAAGAAAGGTCAGCAGAGACATTTAATGTACAGACTGAGATAGTATAGGGCGGATGAAATCTGAATGAAGCTGTCTTCTGATCCTAGCGAGTATCCGCAAAATATGGCCTGGTCAACCCTGTGTGTGTGTGTGCGTGTGCGTGTGCGTGTGCGTGTGCGCGTGCGCGCCGAGCAGGTTATTCAAATAAAGTAAAACGATAACGTCTTTTTCTTCTCGGGGGGGCTTGAAACTATATCCTGTCACTCGCCACTCGGCCCATTAGGACTCTGGAAAACTTTCTACATTGTCCGTGTTGTGGTGTGCGTGCGTGCGCGCGCGCGCCGAGCAGGTCGTGTTGTTCAAATGAAGTAAAACGATAACGTCTTTTTCTTCCCGAGGGGCTTGAAACTATATCCCGTCACTCACCACTCGGCCCATTAGGACCCTGGAAAACTTTCTCCATTGTCCGTGTTGTGGTGTTGAATGAGCCTAGAGTTTACTGAGGCCAGACAGGAAGCCTCGCGTCTCCTGTTAGTGGATCTGTGGGGGATATTGTAGAAGAAGTATTGATTTCTCCTACTATTACTAATGGATATGGCAATGACCTCCATTATTTTTAGTCCATCACACATTATGTGGAACCTATGTGTTATCTTCACCTTTGAATGTGCTTCATCTTATCTTGTGCTTCATCTTATCTTGTTATAGTTACTGTACTGTACTGTGCTCTGTACTGTATTGTAGTGTACTGTGCTCTGAACTGTACTTTCATTATATTTGGAAAAAATAAATGACAGAAATGTGGGGGTCCCAGGAACATTCAGACCACCAGGAACGCGCCCAGGGGCAATTTTCGGCATTTACCATTTCCGCCCAAAGCTCGAAAATGATCTTGTGCCAAGACAAAGATCACGTATGGTCGGGAGCTTTCGTACGCTTTGTCCTCACCTGTTTTTCTGTCGTAGAACAGCGGAGCAGCATTGTTTGACCAGCTGAGAGGCTGTCACAGGCATCGAAACATATGTATTCACTCCTAAAATGTTAATATAAAACTGTATGTAGGCCTATATGGGCTACATGTAAAAAAAGAAAAAGAAAAGAAAAAAAAGCTATAGGCCTACATCAACGATGTGTCTGTGTCATATGAAATTGGTAGGAGATAATTACCAACTTTACAAGCAGTTAAAATCGCGCAATTAAAACAATGTTGCAAGTTTAGATGCTTACGCCATTTAAACAGTGTTTTCTGTTTTGCATGAGTGCATACCGTATGCGAGGATCTGCGCTGCCTGTGCTGGAATCCCCCTTTCTCGAGTTACATCTCGTCGTTTTAAGGATAAACCCGACGCAGCGCAAGTGCAGGGGAGTCGAGGGGACCGCACTAAGCCAGCCAGCCCACCACTGCCAGTGCCATGTAGGCTACATGAGGCTGGTTTAGGCCAGGGGTTCTCAACGTTTTTGGCCGGGGACCCCCGGAAATGCTTTGGCAATGTCTCGGGACCCCCGCCCCGCCCCCTCCCGACCCCCAATATAAATTGACTGCTACAATAACCTTAAACCATTTTGGGCGGGAACCCCTTTTGGTGTTTTAAGCATTGTTATAATTTAGCTATTGAAAAATAGCAGATCTACAAGCTCATAGCGCGCCACCGAGTGGCGCGCTACGAGCTTGTAGGTCTGCTATTTTTGAAAAATCGTGAAAATATATATATTTTTTAAAAAATATATATATTTTTTTTTAAATAATTTGGGGACCCCCTAAAATAATTTGGCGACCCCCCCCGAGGGGTCGCGACCCACGGGTTGAGAACCCCTGATGTAGGCTACATGAGGCTGGTTTAGGCAGCACATTCATATAATTGACAGTTGCCAGCCAGGCACTGCAGCGACTCGCGAGGCAATCTAAATAGATTGTCATAAACGTGCATGGTCATGGTGTCATGGACGGACCATCACAGTGATAGAGACAGACAGACAGACAGGACAGGACAGGAGGGAGGAGATCCAAAACAGCAGCGTGTGTGCGCGCCTATTTGTTATTTAATTCATGGTTCACAGGTTCAGCCAGGTTTTCCTTTCACTAATATATCTTGTTGTATATTAAATGAATAAAGACTTTAATAATTGAATATACAACTAACAACACACAGCAGGCGCGTAGCGTGGATCAAATAATTGACTGGGCAAATTAGCATGGGGGGGGGGGGGGCATCCCCGGCCGATAGGTGTGAAGTGTGAACGGTTTGGGGGACCATTTAAAACAAAGGAGGCTTGCATGCTGTGGTTTACTAACCAGAAAGGCAGGCGAGGCGATAGGAGAACAGACAGGGTAGGCATACAGCATTATTTAATTCATGCATGGCGTTCGTTCTTTATATATTTAAGATACAACACACTGCAGTTGCCGTTGGGCTTGCAAGTTGCGTGTGCGTGCGTGCGTGCGTGCGTCTGTGTGTGTGTATGAGAGGCGGGGGGGGGGGGGTGAGGCGGGCAGCAACTGCAAGGCAACTTTTTATTGACTTTTTTCGTCATGTAACTATGGTTTCCAAGGTCGTACTGCAGTTGTTCATGTCGCAAAAACGAGGGAGAGGCTTGATTTCATCGGGCGTGCCAGATAGATTTCAGCCGTCACATTTATTAACGTCGGAACGAAAATTATGGAAGGATCAGCTGTTTGCGATCACTTCATAAATGCCGTGGCGACGTGGGTGTACTACGAAACCTACACTCGAATTTGGGGCAGATTTTACACTCAATTGATAAATGAGGGCCATACCCTCTATAGACAGAGTTACCGTGTTGCCACCGAGTGGCGCACTACGAGCTTGTAGGTCTGCTATTTTTGAAAAATCGTGAAAAGGATTTAGAAGGATTTTTTTTTTAATTTTGAGGTCAGGCCTAAATGGGTCAAATGATAAGGGACAATATCGGTGGCACCCAACTGTACTGTACATACGTAGGGACACGCATGGCTGCGTAATGGAGCGCAGCCACCGCTCAAAAATGGCAACAAAACTGATCTCACTGAACCCAGTTTTGGCACAAAAACGGGGTGAAATTTTGACCTAACTGCTATGCCGCCAGAATGAACCAACAGACATAAAAGACGTGTGACTCCTTCCTTACCCTCCTTGAAGAGTGCTCTAAAACAGTAGTTCACAAAGTGGGGTCCGGGGACCCCCAGGGGTCCTTGAAGGAGTTCCAGGGGGTCCCCAGCTAAATGATAGTTTGGAACCAAAGGGACCCCTATGGGTCTGTAACTCTGAGAGTGCACAAATGGAACCAAATGGACCCTGGTCCATTTGGTTCCATTTGTACACATTCAGAGTTAAATTAACATTGATTTTATATAAATTGGGGGTCTCAGAGATAGAAATGCCATTAAATAGGGGTCTGTAGAATTAAACGGGTTGAGAATCACTGCTAGAGCCGTAAAAATCTTCTCTCATGGGGGTCCCTGGCATATCTCTTCAAATGGGGGTCCGCGGGGCTAATTAGTGTCAATTTGGGGGTCCTTGACATGAAAAAGTTTGGGAACTAGTGCTCTAAAAGAGCACCTTACAGGTGGCTGCAGTGTGCAACTGGCCCCTGTAAAAAGTCTAAGCTTATCAAGTTATCAACGGAGGTTTTGTGGGGGAACGGTTGTCACTTACCAGGTATATGCAGTTTATTGTTTATACCCCATGTTATGCTTAGCTTAATTTGTTTCATTTGTAAATGTTTCTTAATACTGTTAATTCAGTCTAATGTAACAACCTCCCCAAGACAAATTCCTTGTATGTGCAGCGTAGACATACCTTGCAATATAGGCGGTGCATAGTTACTTTCCTGAATTAATTCACAACCCTCTTTGTGACCATTGTAATACCACTTTAATGAGTAGACGAGTAATATTATGTGTTATTACTAAATGTACATCTAATCTAATAGCCTTGTGAAAAATAAGCATATAGACTTTTTTTTCTCTTTTTATTTAGGCTTATCTTATACCCTATATGGCACGAGCCATAACTAGAAAAAAGTACCCCAATTGGGGCACAGGTCTCCAGCAGGATAGGAGCATTTTTTTGGAAAAATGTCAAGTGGCATTTCTTCCTAAGCCTAGTGGGAATATGCGTGTATAGTTTCACCGCAATCGGACGCTGTGTTCATGATTTGCATTCCATTTAGCCTGCCTGCTCCTACGTACTTTGTGTGTGAAAGTAAAACACATGGTTAAAGATAACATAGAATAATGCTGAAGTACCATAATACGAAATAGTACTTTTGAGTTGGACATAATTGATAATAATTAACATCCCCACCACGGGAGTATAACCACTGACAACATGACGGCCTTCATTTCTGGTACTGACGGCTGTTCACCACTAGATGGTGCACATGTTCCACTTTAACTGTATTTATAGCTGCACACCACAGTACCTTTCACTGTGTATGTAGACTGTGTACTTACTGTACAGTAGGTTGGACTATCTGGATCTTTGTTTGATATAAATGTGACTATTTTCGACGTGCAACGCGTCATACGACTAAGTATGAATTAGGCTTGTCCTTTGAGAACACCCTGTGTCCAAACTACTAGCACATGTTATGGTATTTGGTTTTGTCAATTCTGACATTTCTTTAATACTTTAGGTGGGACAATATTGGACTGAAGCAATTTGAGAAAGATTGTGAATCATAAGTTAGAATGGAAAGCCAGTATTGTATGTGAAGAATGGGAACGTGGCCTTTGAATGAATCCAGTTTTCATCTGACAAGCATACATGCCCAAAGCAAAGAATACATTCAACATGAAATTATCTTTCTGGCGGGAAGTATGCACAAAAAAAACGAATTTCACCCACTTTTTGTTTACTTGTAAAACTGTGGTGTGACACTACAGTTCAGTTGATTCTGATTCTGACATCTCATCAATTATATTCATTATTAATCGTGCATAATTTCAATTTAAGGGGTGCTCCACCTAAAATGTTTTTCCCCCTATCAACACTATATATACATTGTTTTCTTCACATTTTTACATTTCGCCAACCCCACCTCGGGTATGGGCACTGATGACGCGGAGGAGGGAACACGCCCACAGCGTCCCCAGCGGGAATCGAACCCAGGACCTTCTAGCTGTGAGGCGACAGCACTACCGACTGTGCCACCGTGCCCCCTTTACTCTATCATTTAGAGTAAAGCTACTGTAGTAGGACTCTGGGCCAGCCTTGCTCTTCCTCTGTCTTTTACCCCATTTAGACCTGAGGTCGATTCTACAAATGCCTTCTAAATCCTGACAGTTTTCTGAAAAACTCATGTTTCTATTTCAGTGGTTCTCAAACATGTCAAGGACCCCCAAAAATATATGAAATTGGCCGTCGACCCCATCTGAATATATGTTGTTCCAGGGACCCCCCCCCCCCCCCCCTCCAGAAGCAAACACACTGTGTGAGTAGTTAAAAACGTTCACTCTTAGAATATATATTCAAAGATCTGCGCCACATTTTCACGATTAAAAAATAAATGGCAGATCTATGAGCTTGTAGATGAGCTCTTGTAGATCGTCCTCTTAACCATGTATACATGGTTGCAAAAATCGTGGGATAAAATATATTAAAGAGAAAACCGTCGCATGCCATTTGAGGCATCACAGCCACTTAAAACAGTGGTTAAGAGGAAGGGCCTGGAATTGTTACTTTGGATGGATCATTCCGCCTTTTACATGCACGCATGAATGCAGACGCATTCTCACACACACACACACACACACACACACACACACACACACACACACACACACACACACACACACACATGCCATGTATGCTGTGAACATTTCAGCTAGTGGCAGTGCTTAAGTTAAGTACACTGGATATGTCACACACACACACACACACACACACACACACACACACACACACACACACACGCCGTTGTACTGTACTGTATAGAGCTGCTATCTCTTCATGTGAAAATTGCTGTGCAAGAAATGTGCTGTACTGTTTGTTGTACTGGTCATCTCTCTCTCTCTGTGTGTGTGTGCGTGCGTGCGTGCGTGCGTGCGTGCGTGTGTGTGTGCGTGCGCGTACATTAGCCACAGGGCTCTGTATAGAGTGACATACCTCGTAGTGACAAGAGGAAGTGGGAGCTGGCCTCCGCTCCAGCCTCTCAGAACATTGTACTCATTGTCTCTTTGCATCCTGTAACAGTTTGTGGCTCAATAGCAGTACATTAGTACAAAATGTTTCCATTCGTCCTCCTCAATAGCAGTACATTAGTACAAAATGTTTCCATCCGTCCTCCTCAATAGCAGTACATTAGTACAAAATGTTTCCATTCGTCCTCCTCAATAGCAGTACATTAGTACAAAATGTTTCCATCCGTCCTCCTCAATAGCAGTACATTAGTACAAAATGTTTCCATTCGTCCTCCTCAATAGCAGTACATTTATACATTAGTACAAAATGTTTCCATCCGTCCTCCTCAATAGCAGTACATTAGTACAAAATGTTTCCATTCGTCCTCCTCAATAGCAGTACATTAGTACAAAATGTTTCCATTCGTCCTCCTCAATAGCAGTACATTAGTACAAAATGTTTCCATTCGTCCTCCTCAATAGCAGTACATTAGTACAAAATGTTTCCATTCGTCCTCCTCAATAGCAGTACATTAGTACAAAATGTTTCCATCCGTCCTCCTCAATAGCAGTACATTTATACATTAGTACAAAATGTTTCCATTCGTCGCTGAATAATGCATGAAGCTCTTCATGTTTTCTTGAAAGTGTGCCTTCCTAGTTCATACTGAGGCTGGCTTGTGTCCTTCCCTGAGGTACACATGCAGACACAATAAAACGCTGAATATTGTATAATATAATATCATATGAATACTTCTGAAATCCCCAAACTAAAAAAAAATGTGAAGAGATGCAGAATGATGCGGCTCTCCCCTCCTCCTGTCTTCTCCACCTTTCTCTCCATCTTTCATGGACTACTTTTCTTTTCTCCCCTGCTCCACTTGCTCCTGTGTGGGTTCCCATTCTCACTCTCTTTTGCCCATTTATTATTATAATAATAATAATATTGTATAGCACCTGTCATGACATGAAATGCAGCTCAAAGTGCTTTACAGAGTAATGGAGAAAAAAAAGAAAAGCAAGGCATAAACATTAAAAAACAAGAGCAGTAATGCAATAGGGTATAACCACTTAAACCCTATAGTATGTACTTGGTTGACCGGGGGCTCCCCCAGGGATGGGGTCTATCACCTCCTAGTATGTACCTGGTTGACCGGGGGCTCCCCCAGGGATGGGGTCTATCACCTCCTAGTATGTACTTGGTTGACCGGGGGCTCCCCCAGGGATGGGGTCTATCACCTCCTAGTATGTACCTGGTTGACCGGGGGCTCCCCCAGGGATGGGGTCTATCACCTCCTAGTATGTACCTGGTTGACCGGGGGCTCCCCCAGGGATGGGGTCTATCACCTCCTAGTATGTACTTGGTTGACCGGGGGCTCCCCCAGGGATGGGGTCTATCACCTCCTAGTATGTACTTGGTTGACCGGGGGCTCCCCCAGGGATGGCGTCTATCACCTCGTAGTATGTACTTGGTTGACCGGGGGCTCCCCCCAGGGATGGGGTCTATCACCTCCTAGTATGTACTTGGTTGACCGGGGTCTCCCCCAGGGATGGGGTCTGTCACCTCCTAGTATGTACCTGGTTGACCGGGGGCTCCCCCAGGGATGGGGTCTATCACCTCCTAGTATGTACCTGGTTGACCGGGGGCTCCCCCAGGGATGGGGTCTATCACCTCCTAGTATGTACTTGGTTGACCGGGGGCTCCCCCAGGGATGGGGTCTATCACCTCCTAGTATGTACTTGGTTGACCGGGGGCTCCCCCAGGGATGGGGTCTATCACCTCCTAGTATGTACCTGGTTGACCGGGGGCTCCCCCAGGGATGGGGTCTATCACCTCCTAGTATGTACCTGGTTGACCGGGGGCTCCCCCAGGGATGGGGTCTATCACCTCCTAGATTCACTCTCACTGAAAGTCTGCATATTAATAGGGTCTCTGGGGTTCAAGTTATTAACCTGAGGATGTCTTCTAAATCTTTTCTGAAAATCCCCTGTTTCTATGTCGGTGGCCGTGGCTCTCAAACTCATGAGTCATGTTAAGGACTTGATTTGAGTTAAAAACGTTTACTCTGAAATAATATATACAGTATTCAAAGATGTGTGCCACATTTTTGCGATTTTTGTACAGATCTACTGTACAAGCTCGTAGATCTATAGCTATTGTAGATCTATAGCTATTTGTCTATAGCTAAAGCATAAGATAATGCTTAAAACACCAAAAAGGGTTCCCGCCCAGAATGGGTTAAGACCTCCCTCACCTGCAGGCAAAGTGCACTGGACCCCGTACTTCTATAGACTTTAAGTACACTGGACCCCGTACTTCTATAGACTTTAAGTACACTGGACCCCGTACTTCTATAGACTTTAAGTACACTGGACCCCGTACTTCTATAGACTTTAAGTACACTGGACCCCGTACTTCTATAGACTTTAAGTACACTGGACCCCGTACTTCTATAGACTTTAAGTACACTGGACCCCGTACTTCTATAGACTTTAAGTACACTGGACCCCGTACTTCTATAGACTTACCATAAGTCTATAGACTTAGCATAACCTTTTGTCTTTTTTAGCTCCTGGCTTTTCTCGTCTTCCTCGTGTGTGACCTTCCTTCCACTGTTCTTCACTCTCCGTCTGCTTCACTGCCCGCCCTATTCTATATTCTTTCATTCATGTATTTATGGTATTATGTTAACGTACTCGAATTTCTCCCTGATGTTTTCCGTAAACAATGGCGTTAGCATTTTGGAAAGAAAATGCTAACGCATTCACGGTCTGCTATTTCTCCCTCGGCCCATCCCTGGGTTATTTTAAGGCATCATGTCGTTAGTGTCATTGAAGACCACCTTGGCGGGACCACCGGGGCTGGCGGTCGGGCCCGGACGCTGATGCTGCCTCCGCTGAAAGAATGTCCAGGTCAGGCATTTTGCCCGTGGAAAGTCAGTAACCGTAGAGCAGAGTAGGATCGCGCCAAGAAGCAGCCACCTGACCGTGTGATATGGCGTCTACAGAGACTATATTATGTACCGCAGTACAGGCGCATACGACATTAGACACACACACACACACACAGTCACACACAGACACACACACACACACAGTCACACACACACAGTCACACACACACACACACACCTAGGGAGGCGATGATGGCTCGTCCAGCAGACAGCTGAGAGAAACAGCTGTTTGACAACCCCTCTTTAACCCCCCCACGGGGCTTCTAGTCTGTGTCAACACCCTCTGAGGCGTTCTGAGTTCAACAGTGCACTTGTCCCAATAATAACGGCAGTAAACGCACGACGGGGTCATTCCGTTTAAAGGGTTTTCTTACCTTGTTGTTTGCCTTGTTGCACCTTGTCTCCCTGGCTTGGCCTCTGTGCCTGGAAATGTGACGGGTCTTTAGATAAGGAGGTGTTTGTTCTCACGAGTGAATTGTGAATCACACTCTGCGGGGACTGTATAAGCTTTAGTCTCACCTTCCCACCAGGTGACTGTATAAGCTTTAGTCTCACCTTCCCACCAGGTGACTTTACAGATCGCAAGGCCACAGAGGAAGGTGTGAGGGTGTTGTGTGGAACCTAGTCTCGCGTAGCCAGACAACTATTCCACAATCTCCGAATGCTATACAGAGTCTGGAACTATAGCCCCCATGAGCTGAGTAAGGAAGCTGCCATTTCCCTCTCCCGACCCCCAACGCACCTCGGACCAATGCTCCTTCGAACCAATGCTCCGTCGGATCATAGTATGCCTCCCCCTCTCACTTACAGGGACACAAAAAAATGTTAATGACGTTTAGAAGATTTAGAACACTTTCCTGGGGGTCTTTATGTGTGTAATATGTGGTTTTAGATATTTTAGATTTCAGCAGTGAGCCCAGTGTCTCTGATGTCATGGACACTGGGCTCACTTACTTCCTGGACTACAATTCCCATAATTCTTTGGTGCACTACTCCTTGTGGATAGGGGGAGGGGGCTGTCTTACTAAGACAACATGTAGAATAGTTTTGGAGATCCAAGGTTTCCGCCCGACTGCATCAATAACGGTAGATTGTCCATCTCTTGTTCTGTCTGGACATGACGACAAGGGACAGTGGAGGACTCTCTCCTGAGCCCTGCTGTCCCTCGGGAATGTCCCTGTGTTCACTGGAGAATTAAAAGCTGCAATGAGCTTCAACGCTCACAGATGTGGCTCTCGTTGATTTCCTTTAGATTTCCTTCGCTCCCTCAGTTTCTTTTCCTTTTCTTTTTTTTGTTTCTTGTTCACTAAAACCTTTAGGATTTGCTGACCTGGTACAGTATTTAGCTGGAGGAGCTCTCGGGGTCATCATAGCCTACTTGAGAGAAAAGCTTTCTCTTCATCCAAATTGCTGCTGAGACTGTAGAAATCGGCATTGCGTGTCGATGCTGCAGTTCCGCCGCCTCCAATTTATATACTGTGGTGTACGACTACTATAGTGCATACTTGACTTTTGTTTGTTGTTGACCGAAGTCGAGACAAAATGAACAATTTGTAATTAGAAGAACACACATTTAGAACACAAGATTTCAAATGGACTCATGAAGATTTCGTCCGTGATGTCACTGTGGTTTATAAATGTCTTCCGTGTTGCATAACAGTGACAACACTGTCCAATCTTTGGTATCTTCGTGGGAGTTTCACATGTGTTCATGATCAGATTGATGCGGTCGCCGCAAGCTCTCCTATTATGTCATGTTCACGCTAATGAAATGATTCATTATTATTTAAAAAATCACACCCGTGTGAAGTGAGGGGGCGCTCTTATCATCGTACATCATCATGAATCATCTCATACTGGCCAATCAGAATTTGCGTCCTCACCTTCATCATCAAGTTTGTGTTACGCAATGTTTGTGTTTACACAAACACCCACATTGGCCATTCGTTGTCAATGGCATTCAATGTTTGTGTTGGGACAGGATTTGGGTTACAGTAAACCAAAAGCTGGACATAGGAGGAGCTAGTGCCTCTCAAAAAAAGTCTATTTCATGTCAACATCCAACTACAGAATCTCAGAATATGTAACCCTTACCCAGGTAAAAAAAAAGTTTAACTAAAGTTTTCCACCTGTCCAAAAAGGCATTTCTGATGCCCATAACCTTAATAATCCCCCTATGCTTGTTGATATAACATTATGCAGTGAAATAACAACATATAAATAGCAGCCATTGACTGCATCAGTGTTGTTTTTGTTGACTGAAACTAAAACTAAAAATGTTCGTCAACTGCCCTTTTTCACTGAGGAAAACAAAATAAAAATGAGCTACGATGACTAAAACTATGACTAAATATACTGACAATTTTGTCAACAAATAAAAACTAGATAAAAACTAAGCTATGATGACTAAAACTAAAACTAAATATAATGACAATTTCGTCAACAAATAAAAACTATACTAAAATGCCAGGGAGGGACTAGTGGACAAGAGTAGAACAATAAAGAGAATTTAATGTTTGTTTTACATCACCATTACATCACCTAATCAACATGAGTTAGACTTTAATATATCGCCCCTCACTTCACACGGGTGTGATTTATTTAATTTTTTTTGTATCTAATGCATCAACTTTTCTTTTTGGCGTGTTTATCCATGAATGTGGATATGTACATCCATCCATCCATCTTCAACCGCTTATTTGTAGTCTGGTTGCGTGGGCAACAGCTCCACCAAAGAGCTCCAGACTTAAGTGGTTGACACCCAGCACAATTAAACATACACATAGTACATTTAGCCAGAAGCTTATGTTTCATACATAGAAAATGTCAAAACCTACTGTGTAATGAAAGGTAGAAAAGAAAAGCAGCACCGTGGCCCAAAATGGTTGAAAATCTGACAACATGTTACAATGTTTATTCATGCGGGCCTCGATGCGTCATCATGCATCGCGTTTTCGGAAGTAATTAATTATGGACTTTTGATACACAAAAAATTACATTTTCCCATTGTTTTGGCATATATTGGATATGCTCTAAAAGTGTGAAAAACATATTTTTCACTGGACAGCAATTATGTATCCATTTAACCCAGTGGGAGTGAGTCATTATATTAAGTTTTCCATCATGCTCGCTTGAAGCACAATTAGGTAATTGTGCTCCTATTCAGGCACACCATTTAAATGGCTTGGTTGAATGCTTCTGAAAGTTATTCTGATTGTAATTCTACTTCGTCAATGTTCAAGTATGTTATTTCAGTATATGGACTGCTGAGCTTAATAACAGCACCTGATTGCACCTCTTGAATTGTTAAACGGTGACCACAAGTTACAAGAATCAGTTGAGAATCATCTGACGAAACCACGTCAGAGTAGTTGAACTGGACATTGTTCTATAACTAGAACAATGTTGTCTTGTTAGTCTATAGGCTACTAGCCTGGTAAACCAACCACCCTGGAAGTAGGCTACTGCATGGGTTCAGTTGGTTGAACTGGACATTGGTTCAATCATTTGGTGTTGTCTTGTTGTACTGTACTGGGATCAGTAGTTAAACAGGATGCAAGCGTCGATATTTCTGTGACTGGTTATGGTTCCAAATACATTTGCAGATTCAATCAAAACATGTTCCATTCCTGGATGTATTTCTTACAATTGTGTTTTTTATCAAAAGGATGACAGAAAATGCTTTTTTTTAGATTAGATGGAAAAAAGTAAAGGGCTAAAATAATTGTCAGACTAAAACTAGACTAAAATGTCAACAGTTTTTGTTGACCAAAACTAGACAAATACATTTACGGATTATTGGACTAAGATTAAGACTAAAATGCTCAACTTTTAGTCAACTAAAACGTGACTAAATAAAAATAGGATGAGTTCGACTAAATACTATAAAAACTAACAACGGTGATTGAAACTGGACTAAGACCGAGACTAAATTTAAAAATAGCCGACAAAAACAACACTGGACTGCATGCCAGTCAACGTCTGTGTCTCGTCTTGGTACGATTGACACACCACCGCGTGACCCCCTCCCCCAACCACAGCCCCCCCTTTTGCCCCAATTACACAACACTGCTTACCACACAGATTATGAGTCACACACCCCAAGGCCAAGGGTGCTCTTTTTTGTCTTCTCTAGTCATTTGAAAAGGCCACAAATTTGCACTTAGTGTATATAATAATCTACACGTGTAACTGAAATAATACCTTGCCCTACTATGGGACCAACAACACCAGCTGCTGTCACATATGACTCTCGCAGTCAATTATACATCCTTCTTATCGCAGTGATGAAAAGCTGACGCCGCCATTAGATCTGTTTGTACACAACGCAGCGGTCGGGCTCCTGTGAGATGCGACACGATGGCGCGGATCAAGAGATCCTACAGATCCTACAGATCGGCTTTGACACGCCGTGTCAATCTGGGTGTCATCGCGATGATTTCCAACTAATCTCCATTAACCCTCTTCACATTTATCCCCTACTACCATGCTGTTTGCTGCAACCCGCCACACCCCGGCCTTAACCAATCCCTCCCAGCCCAGCCGTGCACGTCTCATATTATTTGCTGTGTTTGCAGCCCTCCTGTCCCTCAGGGCGCGGCCATCTATCTCACTCGGTCACTCAAATCCTCTCTAATGGTGTTCAATTAAACCCCCGCGTCTGTGGAACGTAAACCTCTCCCACTAGACAGCTGGGCCCGACGGTAACACGAGTCCCGATGACCGCGTGGCCACATTTCTACACTTCACTCACACTGTACTCACAAACACTGGGGACGGCCTGTCACATGGCCTTGACTCTCTGATCTCAGGATTACACACTGTGGGGATGTTGTCCCCATCACGTTGTTTTGCTCCCGATCCGATTCCGATCATTTTGATTTTGAGCATCTGCCGATACCGATTTTTTCCGATTGAATATTTATATTTTATAGAACACGTTTATGCCATATCATAATAGTACAATATCCCAAAGCACAGACCATTTCCAGTCTAATATCATGATATGGATATAATACTGATACTAGGGATGTCCCGATCACGTTTTTTGGCTCCTGATCCGATTCCGATCATTTGAAAATGAGGTGATCGGCCCCGAATTCCGATCACCCGATCCGATTTGGACAACCCTACCCTGCTGTTTGATCTGCAGCACTGGTTCAAGTAATTTATTTGGATGTGTAAACTTGAAACATTATTGTACTGTAAAAAGGTCTCTTTTCCCTTCGTCTTTATCCTTTTTAGTATAATGGTATTAGTTTACTATAATCAACACAAACACTTTATTTAGAAACACACCCAAATGTGCGTTGTGAGCTTGTAGATATGCCATTTTCACTAGTTTGGGCCCCGGCCTCGGCCTCAAGCTCAATGCCAAGAAAACAAAGGTAATGACAGTCAACAACGAGGTCAAAACCATTGCCACTGCCTCAACTGAACAGGATCTGAAGGTTCGGAGAGCAATTGCCTGGAAAGCCTTGCACGGGATGTGGAGAGTGTGGAAATCAGATATGGGAGAAGACCTTAAGAGGCTGCTCATAGCTACTGTGGAGTCAGTACTGCTGTATGGGGCCGAGACATGGACCCTTACAATACAACAGGAAAAAGCCCTGGATGGAGTCTACACAAGAATGCTACGAATGGCACTAGGTGTCACATGGACGGACCGCATCAGAAATGTGGACCTCTATGGGGACCTACCACGCGTCACGGACAAAGTCGGAGAGAGAAGGATGAGGCTGGCAAGGCACTGCGTCAGGCATCCAGTAAATTGACCCTATGGGAGCCAACCCAGGGCAAAGCCAGGAGGGGAAAGAAGCGTACCACCTATGTAGACGTGATGCGGAGCTCAAGAACCTGATGTTGGATAGTAATTTGTGGAGGGCAGCGATCCAGGAATCCCGAGTTGGTGTTGGCTAGACCTCACTCTCGCAGCAACAACATTTATCTTTCTTCCACGAAGACTACTCATCTTTAGATTTTCTCATGGGGCATGCTGTACAAAATTGATGCACCAAATTCACTATTTTTAGAGGGGGATGTTGCCAAGATTGTACTACAGTACGGTGGAAGGAACATGGATGCTCATGGACGGTGCTGTGAGGTGTATAAGTGGTCTCTAAACGTGCTAGTGTAGCTGAGAGGGGAGTCCAGGTTATTACTGCAGTGCCTCCGGCTTGGCTGGAGCATCCAAAGGTCAATTATTGTGTACTTTAGAGACCAAAGAAACAGAATAATTGACCTTTTTCACAACCATAACCTCAAACGTCCATGTCCAGTCCTATACCAATGGATTGCTGCTTGAAGGTCAGTCAAGCTGTCACAAAATCAGTGTTTTTGGCAGCAAATTTTGATTTTAGTTTTAGTCATACTCTCGTGAATAGTTTTCATTTAGTTTCAGTCACCCGGAATGTTTTTGTGTTAGTCTAGTTTTAGTCGACTAAATATCGTACGATTTTAGTCGACAAAAAAAATTTTGGCGGGCCTTGATGCCGTCGTAATGACTGATTTTACACTTGCTGAAAATAGCAGATCTACAAGCTCACAATCTGAGCTTGTAGATCTGTTATTTTCAGCATGCAACCAAGTGTAACATGACTTATACTGGATATCTTGTCCACTAGTCCCTTCCTAAAATGTTAGTCTCGTTTTTATTTGTTGACGAAATTGACAATATATTTATAGTCTTAGTTTTAGTCATCATAGCTTAGTTTTCATTTTTTTCCATTTAGTCTTTGTCAGTGAAAAAACATTTTTCGTCTTAGTTTTAGTCGACAAAATCAACACTGCTTGGCTGGAGCATCCAAAGGTCAATTGTGCACTTTGGACGGAGACCAAAGAAACAGAATAATTGACCTTTTGCACAACCATAACCTCAAACGTCCGTGTCCAGTTCTATACCATAGCAACGGATTGCTGCTTGAAGGTTGCTGCTTTCACAAAAATGAAGAAAAAGTGTGCAAGAGTGCAGAAGCAAGCATTTGAGTTAAAAACGTTCGCTCTGAAAGAACATATTGAAAGATTTGCGCCACATTTTCACGATTTTTCAAAAATAGCAGACCTACAACCTCGTAGCACGGCACCGAGTGCTGTGGATCCTGTGTTTTAGGATCCAAGATGGCCACAGCACCAGGAGGGGGTGGCCTTACTGGGCTGCGTTCACAAATTCAAGACACCTGTCTTGCGTTTGTCTTGTGTCTGTGTTTAATGGCTGCTCCAATGCATTTCCATTGGAACCCCATATGGTTTGACCAAACATTTTGTTTGATGGGGGGGGGGGGGGGGCAGAACACATCCATCGAAGCTGTGTTCAGACACAAGTCAGGTGTCAGACACAAGGCAAGTGTCTTGAATGCAGCCCAGTAAGGTCATATGTCGACCCCGCCCACTCGCCTCTGCCCCACCCCCTCCTGGTGCTACGGCCATCTTGGATCCTAAAACACAGGGAGAGAGGTGGGGCCGAGAAAGGCCCTTATTGTGTTATATGCCATCGGTCATTGATTTCCAAAGACTCCCCGTTGGCCTGGATGGACAACAGTGGACACAGTGAGGGGCAGACAAAGCAAAGCCAATAGTTTGTCTAAATCCGCTAATGTTCCATTCTTCTATCGCTGTTGACGAGGGAATACGTGAGTGGCGCGCCACAATTCTTACAGTATGTGCAACTTTCCTTCTTAAGCCTGACTTGTAGTATGATTTGATTTGCACTTAGTTGTGCGAGCCGAGGGTGTCATTGGACCGACCTCCCGCTAGTCAGACCATTACCTAACACTATCCCGACTACAGCAGTTTTGCTCTGCTGTAGTCGTGATCCCAGCAATAACACGTGTACCACCATTGTGTCTCTCCAATCCGTCCCCGGGCCTCTCTCTCTCTCTCTCTCCTTCTCCTCCCCCACACATCCAGTGAAGGGTTGTTGAGCGCTATCAGCGCTCTGCACTCACTCACCATGATTGAGGGTCCGAGAGGGGTTTTAGCAACTGGCTAGATCTTTTTTGGATAAGCACAAATCGGGCCATTTAATCAGAGCCCAAAGGAGACAGAGGCCACAGCACGAGGGAGTTGGACCGCGCACAGTCATACAGGAGGCTAGAATGGATTTTATTTTTCTTAAGACTTGAGATTTGTTCTGCACAGCTAACAGCAGAGATAGGCTATTGCATGGCTGCCTCTGTCGTGACTATACTGCTAACAGTGAGAACGCCAATGAACAAAAAGGATGCTTGTATGTTTTGTTATTTAAAGGTATATTCAGTGATTTCACTTAATTCAAATATCACTTCTTTTTTTCTTTTGTTGTGATAATCCTCCCTACTATAGAGTGTGCTGACCATATAAGGAGTTCCTCCCTGTCCCCAGTTAACCCCTGGGGGTCAAAAAAACGTAGGTTTCGTTTTTGGCTAGGTGGCCCAGCCTTCATCCAATCAGGATAGAGAGGGGCCTTCCGTCAATCATGATCGAGCGGGGGCGGGCCTTGGTGTGTGTGTGTGCTGTTGGCCTGTCGTCTGCCCCCCCCCCCCCCCCCCCACTACTGTAGTGCGTGCATGTGCACATCTTATTACTGGGGCGGACCGGGGGGTTTTCCAAATCACCCAAATCACTGAATGCTCCTTTACTCCTTTATTTTGTCCTTCTTGGTATAGGACAAAATGGGTGTCATCTTAATCCATTGAGACCTGGAACGCATCCATGTCACGTTAGCGTTTAACCACATTAACCATTAACCCATTTTGGGCGGGAACCCCTTTTGGTGTTTTAAACATTATGTTATAATTTAGCTATTGAAAAATAGCAGATCTACAAGCTCATAGCGCGCCACCGAGTGGCGCGCTATGAGCTTGTAGGTCTGCTATTTTTGAAAAATCGTTAAAATGTGCCTCAAATCTTTCCGAAAATTGTCATGATTTAGAAAACTTTTTTTTTTAAATTTCGACGTCAGGCCTGAATGGGTTAAAAGCTATAACTCCTGCATGCTGCGAAGAAGCCTACATTGTACAGTAAACGGTACAGTATGGTAGAGTGATAGTTTCAGCGTTGAGGTACAGTATATTCCATTTGAGCCCGGCTGAGCTGTGCAATATTGTGATTCGAGTGCCGCTGAAAAAAAGCCTACTTTGTCCAATCAAGACGCTTGGCTGGACGTGCGTGTCGTATAATGAGAACTCTTAACCACAGCACTTAAAAGGTTACATAAAGGTTACAGGCATACACATGAAGGTCAACGTTCTTAACCCCCGCAGCATCAAAACGGCCCAATTATTTAGTGTTTGCGTTATTTTTAGATTTGTTCCATCATGCCACATTGACAGATTTTTTTATAAATCCTAATAACTGACAATGAATAGAGCTTCATTGTGAAATTAATTGCTGCTTCTCCAAATGAAGCCAAGCGCAGAACCTCCCCAGTAATAGTGTTACTATATTTAGGATATATTCATAATCCTAATTAATGGCAGGAAGTGGCTGATTGAGGTGGTGATGGAGTTAAAAGTACAGTGACCCAGTTAGGGATGTCGGGGGTTAACCAGCTAGCCGGTTAGCCGACCGTTAAGAAATATCCGAGTATGCTTATCAGCTTTACGGTTAATTTGCATAATAATAAATGCGTGTTCTTAAATCCCTTTTATTTTAGATCGTTTTTAGTAATAGTACAACATAAACATTACAGAGACTGTAGTTGTCACTGTACAATACTTTAAAACAGTTGTCATGTTGCACACATGCCTAAAATTGCTGTTTTTTGCGCCGGCCAGCTTGTCACACTCCAGGCTGCATGAACAGCAGCGCTCAGGCGCTGTTTTCTGCCCCCCCAATGTCACAAAGTTCTCTGTTGTACTTCAATGGTTAGTTGGCTACCGCTACAACGGTAGCTTTGCGGTAGTCAAAACTTAAGCGAGTGACAGCAGGACGAGATTAACACAACATGTCGACCGTATCAATGCAGAGACCTACTTGGCATTATTAAATCCATATCCATTATTAGAACGTTTACAGCTGCCACCGCCGCTTCCTCCTCCTCCTCCTCCCCACACTGGCACAAGTCAGCCATGTGCTATCGATGTTTGAGGGTTTTCTCGTCAGCGAAAAGTCAACAAACAGAACACGGTCACATGCATGCTGATCTTCCTTAATAATAAAAAAAAGTCTTAGCCCATGCGTCCAGTGGCTTTATAGGTATAGGCTGCTCAGATTTGGACTGGACTTATTTATGTTTTGGACTAGAACCGGCGGACCTCTGTACTGTAGACGCGCAGATGCATGCATGCAGATGCGATGCGTTGTTTATTGATGATTAAGCCTACAACAATTTATTTATATTGTTAAATGTTGTTTGTCTTTTAAAAAGGAACATAAATAAATGTATACCATTCGTCTACCAACTTTAATTATGTAGCCTATACATGCATATTACATTTGGGGTAGCCTATTAAAAAAAAAAAAAAAAAAAAAAAAATCAACAACCGTTAATTAACCGGATAATGCCATCGGCTACCCGGCTGGCAAATGAACCGTTACCGACATCCCTAGACCCAGTACCGTGCATGTGTCCAATACAGCGTTGTTTTCGTCGATGAAAATTGTTCGTCGACTACCTTTTTTCACTGAGGAAAACTAAATGGAAACTACATACAAACTAAGCTATGATGAGTAAAACTAAGACTAAATATACTACAAGATTGTAGATCGGCTATTTTCAGCAAGTGTAAAAACAATCATTAAGACGGCATCAAGGCCCGCCAAAATACATTAAGGTTTACTAAATCAACTGTAGATTTAGTCGACTAAAATGCTATGATATATATATAGTCGACTAAAACTAGACAACTAAGACATTCCAGGTGACTAAAATGTGACTAAAACTAAATGAAAACTATTCAAGAGACTATGACAAAAAACTAAAATCTAAATTTGCTGCCAAAAACAACACTGGGTCTTGGCTGGCCAGGATGCAGTGCATCCAATGAGCTGCAGTTTGACCTGGCCAGGATGCAGTGCATCCAATGAGCTGCAGTTTGACCTTTCTATCAACCAGGGTTTTTTTCCCGTCATAGAGGAATTTGTGGCACCTCAAAGAGCTTTTATCCGCCTCCAAAGGAAAATCACCAGTATGAAAAAAGTATTGAGAGAGAGACATTTGTTTTTATCCTTGGTGCCCAAGACAGTAATATACAAGCTGTTACTTGCTGTTATCAACACATCAGTCACTAGGATGGTGGCCGTCAGATGGTTTCTAAGAATCACTCCCGTCCTCCTCCAACTCGCTCTCCTCCACCCCTTCAGTCACTAGGATGGTGGCCGTCGGATGGTTTCTAAGAATCACTCCCGTCCTCCTCCAACTCGCTCTCCTCCACCCCTTCAGTCACTAGGATGGTGGCCGTCAGATGGTTTCTAAGAATCACTCCCGTCCTCCTCCAACTCGCTCTCCTCCACCCCTTCCAGTGTTACAATACACAAAACTTATTCAATCATTTTGTTATCCCATTTAGACCTGAAACCTATGTTTCTATGTCAGCGGTGCTCAACCTTTTTCATGTCAAGGACCCCCAGAATTCATCTGTAATTGGCCGCGGACCCCCCCCCCCCCCCCCCATCTGAAAATATGTAGTTCCACAAAAATCTGAGTTACAAATGTTGACTCTGACTCTGATTTCTGCCACATTTTCACGATTTTTTCAAAAATAGCAGACCTACATGCTCGTAGCGCGGCACTCGGTGCCGCGCTATGAGCTTGTAGATCTGCTATTTTTTCAACAGCTAAAGTTTAAAATAATGCTTAAAAAAAACACCAAAAAGGGGTTCCCGCGCCCAGAACGGGTGTTAATTGGTGGAGCCTAATGGGCATCCGTGTTTAACAAACATTATATCAGAATTAACAAGAAAATGCACGGCCGGTGATTGTGATCGCTGTCAAATAAGGTAACGCAAACTCATTGCCTCATTTACTGTCGCGGTGGTGTAGTCAGTCACGGGTCACGACACCGACCAATCAGGTTTACTGTCATGCTTAGTCACCCCCCCCCCCCCCCCCCCCCCTTCCTCCCCCACTCCCCAGGTCCCATTCTGAGGCAGGAAAAGCCCACGTTAGTAATGAAAATGCTCCCGCTAGTGAAGTCAGCTGGGAGGCGTGCGTGTGACACGGGGAGGAATCTCTCCCCGTCTTCCTCTGCCATGGCGTGACTACTACACTGCAGCAGTTTAATGATGAGACATTTGTCTCATTGTCATTGACTTAATATGGAATGTTGTTGCATTTGCAAAAAAAACACGTATGACCTTTGGATGAATGTGAATAAATGGGAATTCCATAAAAAGGTCACCTGTTGATGATTAATTGTCACACAAATGATTGCAACTAAGGATTGAATAGTGTTTCTGACATTGGAACTGATGAATAAAGAGTACATTTCTGTTTGCCTGGTAATCAAAACACTGGCACATGTAGGGCAGATATGACAAACAACTGAAATATAACAAAGGAATTAAATTACTGACATATTCATTATTGTTATACTAAAACATTTAAAAAAAAGAAAATGTGGAATTGGCTGATCTATAAGCTTACAGTGTGTCGCAAAGTGACGTAAGTTGTAAGGTCTGCTATTTCAGATGAATGAAATGGACACAATTATGATGATTATGACAAAATTACTGCGATTTATCTCAAGTAATTGCGATTAAACAGTTATGGAATAATTGTGACAGGCCTACTTACTGTACTTAGCCGTTTGACCGCCAGGATTAACTAATCTATCTAGCGTGCATTGCATATACAACATAACAACATATTTTGAGATGGGGGTCGGAGGCCTATTACATGTAATTCTAGGGGTCCTTGACATGAAATAGTCTTCTAAATCATGACCGTTTTCTGAAAAACCCTACGTTTCTATGTCAGTGGTTCTCAAACTATTTCATGTCAAGCGCCCCAGAAATTATATACTTGGCCGCTGACCCCGCCCATCTGAAAACATGTTCTTCCAGGGGACCCCCCCCCCAGGGACCCAGCAGAAGCAAAGATATGAGTTAAAAAAATGTCCTCTGTGAAAGAATATATATTCAAAGAATTGCACCACATTTTCACGACTTTTCAAAAAATAGCCGCTCATAGCGTGGCACTGAGTGCCGCGCTGTGAGCTTGTCGATCTGCTATTTTTCAACAGCTAAAGTATAAAATATAGTTTAGGTTAAAAGCTAAAGCGACACCCATCCTTAATAATGGGTTAAAAACTGAGTATTTTACTTTGGATGTAATTCTTTGGCAAATGCACCGAATAGATAGACTGTTTTAGGTTCGGCAGGTCGGTCAGTTAGATTTAATGCCGTTAGAATCAGTACAGGTTACATCTGAAAGTGTTGATCTATCGATCCGTTCCGTGTGATGGATCACTAGCGTGTCACATGACGCATGCTCGTATTGATCAGCGTCGTTGCACGCCAGTTAATAAATGGGTATATATTCAGACTTGGAATAAATCAAGAGGTGAACAACGGGGATTATTTTGTGTAATGATGACAGGACATCAGTCATCGCCCAAATTCAGCAGTCAATAAAAAGCCATGGCTTTTGCAACGTATATTACTCTTTAACGGTAAAAATAATGGATGGAAATTCTACTTTCGTTCATATTTATTGTTGGCTTTAACCCCGTTCAGGACGGGAACCCCTTTCAGGTGTTTTTAAGCATTATGTTATACTTTAGCTATTGAAAAATAGCAGATCTACAAGCTCATAGCGCGGCACCGAGTGCCGCGCTACGAGCTTTGTAGGTCTGCTATTTTTGAAAAGTCGTGAAAATGTGGGCGCAAATCTTTGAATACATATCCTTTCAGAGTAAATCTTTGCTTCTGGGGAGCGTCCATGGAAGAGCATAATTTAAGATGGGGGGGGTCGGCGGGCCAATTACATATATTTTTTGGGGTCCTTTGAATTGAAATAATTTGAAAAAACACTGACAGAAAACTGTCATGATTTAGAAGACATTTTGTAGAATCGGTCTCGGGTCTAAATGGATTAAATAACAACACAAAAGTCCTGCTCGAGGCCCCGACCTCCCCAACGTGGTTCGAACCGACCACCATTACCATCCTTAGAGCCCGTGCTCTTTACTAGAGTGTGTAAATATTGAAATTGGAATAAGGGCCTTTCTCGGCCCCACTCCTCTCACATTGTTTATATTGTGTTTAGTTTCCAATATGGCCGCATAGGGGTTGGGGGTTGGGGCGGAGGTGAGTGGGCGGGGTCGACATAATGCCCTTACTGGGCTGCATTCAAGACACTTGCCTTGTGTCTGACACCTGACTTGTGTCTGAACACAAACAAAATGTTTGGTCAAACCATATGGACTTCCATTGGAAATGCATTGGAGCGGCCATTATACACAGACACAAGACGGGTGTCTTGAATGTGTGAACGCAGCCCAGTAAGGGCCCCCCCCCCCCCTCCTGGTCCTGTGGCCATCTTGGAAACTAAAACACAATATAAACAATGGGAGAGAGGTGTGGCCGAGAAAGGCCCTTAATGGTGCCTTAAAATGGCATGCGTGATATTGTACAGTGTGTATATACACTGAATAATTAACATTGTATGGTAAACTATAAGGGGTATTTTATAATGTTGGGTATCTAGGTCTTCTGTATGGTAAACTACAGAAGGTATTTTATAATGTTGGGTATCTAGGTCTTCTGTATGGTAAACTACAGAAGGTATTTTATAATGTTGGGTATCTAGGTCTTCTGTATGGTAAACTACAGAAGGTATTTTATAATGTTGGGTATCTAGGTCTTCTGTATGGTAAACTACAGAAGGTATTTTATAATGTTGGGTATCTAGGTCTTCTGTATGGTAAACTACAGAAGGTATTTTATAATGTTGTGTATCTAGGTCTTCTGTATGGTAAACTACAGATGGTATTTTATAATGTTGGGTATCTAGGTCTTCTGTATGGTAAACTACAGAAGGTATTTTATAATGTTGGGTATCTAGGTCTTCTGTATGGTAAACTACAGAAGGTATTTTATAATGTTGGGTATCTAGGTCTTCTGTATGGTAAACTACAGAAGGTATTTTATAATGTTGGGTATCTAGGTCTTCTGTATGGTAAACTACAGAAGGTATTTTATAATGTTGGGTATCTAGGTCTTCTGTATGGTAAACTACAGAAGGTATTTTATAATGTTGGGTATCTAGGTCTTCTGTATGGTAAACTACAGAAGGTATTTTATAATGTTGGGTATCTAGGTCTTCTGCATGGTAAACTACAGAAGGTATTTTATAATGTTGGGTATCTAGGTCTTCTGTATGGTAAACTACAGAAGGTATTTTATAATGTTGGGTATCTAGGTCTTCTGTATGGTAAACTACAGAAGGTATTTTATAATGTGGGTATCTAGGTCTTCTGTATGGTAAACTACAGAAGGTATTTTATAATGTTGGGTATCTAGGTCTTCTATATTGTGAGATATCTTGTGATATCAGCATCATATGTATTGTCACATCACAGTTTTCCCTTCTCCCTTAGAGATAGGGTGAGAAGTTCAGTCACGCGGGAGAGACTCAGAGTAGAGTCGCTGCTTCTTCGCCTGGAAAGGAGCCAGCTATGTGGTTTCGGGCATCTGGTTAGGATGCCTCTCGGGCGTCTCCCTAGGGAGGTCCTCGACGCACGTCCCACTGGGAGGAGACCCCGAGGCAGACCAAGGCGCAGATGGAGGGATTACATCGACTCACTGGCCTTGGAAGGTCTCGGGATCCCCCAGGAGGAAGTCACCAATGTTGCTCTGGAGAGGGAAGTCTGGAGCTCTCTGGTGGAGCTGTATTCTTGTTTACAATACAAGTAATGGGTTTCACAAGGAAGTGCCCTAAGGGTGGCCTTAAGCCCAAACCACACCAAAGGGTCGGGTTGGGACAAAACCTTTTTTTGAGGTAGACCGCATTGGTGTGGTTTACCTTAACCCTTTCTGGACGGGAACCCCTTTTGGTGTTTTAAGAAAATTGTGCTCGTAGCGCTACGAGCTTGTAGGTCTGCTATTTTTGAGTGGTGCAACCACTACCTTACGGAGCTATGTGTGTGGCTGGCTGGGTGGGTGGGTGGGTGCGTCTGAGCACGAAAACAGCATGGTTGTGCGCAACCTAACACACACAAACACACATGCACATATTAACTGTATATATGGTGATTTTGGGTGTGCCAGTACAGTGCCAGTACAGTACAGTACAGTAGAGGGACCCCCACACGGTAACGGTCATTTCTCAACCGTTTCGGACGCGGGGCCAGTGACGGATCAACCCCTCTCAAGGCCCTGGCGCTTCACAAAATCAAAAGGCCCTACAGATTCAGCCAATTAATTAATTAATTAATTAACATGCATTTCGCCTTTAGCACATGCACTACTGCCTGCGCTGCCCGCTGACAGCCTGACACAAGACACAGCCGCACTGGGCACAGCCTTTCCAACTTCAGTCTCTGCTAAACTATTATGTAAGGACTAGGAGATTACTTTATGGTTATTAATACAGTCATTAACAATAAACATGCAGCAGCGTGTTTTGTCTAAATTGTCTTTGTGGCCAACAAATGTAGCTACATTTGCAAACAGTGCTGTTGACCATGTTGTTACATGGTCCATATAACGTGTGTACCAACAGACAATGCCAATATGCTATATTAATATTAGAACGTTTTAAAGACAGATTAATTATTGACGACAATGCAACCAAGTTGTGGTGGGTGCAACGTCACTGAAAACTTTCATAATAGCAAATTAGCAATTACATTAATTTACTCACGAGTGCTGAAATCGTGAAATGGAGGATGTAAGAACACACTTTTGTTGCATTAGAGCAGGGTAAATATGAAGTTTTGCGCCAAGGTCTTGTGTTTATATTCCTCTTACATAGGCTGTAGGCTATGTTATTGTCGCAACAACAACACACGTTGGTCGGTCTGAGAGAGGGGGCCTTCCTGAGAGGGGGCTTCTGACGGCGTTGCTTACGAAGCGACGCGCAGCCGTCGGGAACCCCCCCAGGCCCCCCTTGCTGCTAGTATCAGGCTGCTACAGAAACTGTCAGACGAGAAGACCAAAAACACTAGCGGGGGTTCCTGTGTTGCGTTATATTTTTCGACAGAAGCAACAGTTGTACCTATAGTCTCGTACCGGGCCCTGCAAGCTTCGGGCCCTGGCGCTTAAGCTCCACCTAGTTCCATTGTTAGTCCGGCTCTGCGCGGGGCCGCTCACCGGAATCGGGCCGGCACCCTGGGTGCGTTCCTGTGGATGAAAATGTGGCCCAAATGTTTATGTATATTCTTTCAGAGCGAGCGTTTTTAAGTCAAATCTTTGCTTCTGGGAGGTCACTGGGGACAACATTATTTTCAGATGGGGTTCGGATGGGGTTCGGGGGCCTCACAACAAGAAGGTAGAGTCATCGTCATACCCCGGGGATCGTTAATGTGCACAGTACTAAATTCTACGACTCTATTTTGAGTTTTATTATCCTGAGTGATACACAGTAGTAACATTCAGAGGGTGGATGCTGGTGTTGGGTTCCTTATAGCCAGGCTTACAGGGGTTTGGACAGGCTAGGTGAGTGGGCCGGTGTGGATTACAGGACTGACACTCTATCTGAGCCCCCCCTATCCCCAGTTTCTGCTACCTGTCACTGGCTCCTCAATGCCTCCCTCCTTTCCCCCTGTGTGTCGTGACTCCCGTCCCGGGGGCTCTGGAGCGAAGCGGGCTGCAGCGTCAGGTCCCCCCCCCCCCCCCCCCCCCCCCCGGTGATAATGATAACGAAGGGAGGTGGTGGTGTAGTGGCACGATAAAGCATTGGACGGTGTGTGGCTTTTAGGGTCAAAGCAGCACACCGTTTCACACACGACCGCTTTGTTGATCGGGGGGGGGAGAGACATAAAAGCTGGAAGCCTTAGAGAGAATGGCATCGCCCCTCTTGACCTTTTCTACCCAAACCGGACCCAGAGCCCGTGACCTTATCAGCCTGAGTGAAGTGGACAAGGGACCAGTGAAGTGGACAAGGGACCAGCCAGCAGCCTTGTGTCATGATTCTGCAGCGATACTGCTGAGGATGGTGGATACTGTACACAGGCTGCCTTACAAAGCCAAACGTGCACTTGTTGGGTTTTTTGGCTGATATTGGGTTTATTTAAGAGTTTCAACTGGTCAGCCAAATGAGATATTGGCAAATAAGTGATATTACACTAATTGTAAAATAATGTTCTTGAGGTAATTGTTTTCCCCCTCCAAATCACGAAGGCTAATTATTTAAGATACACAACAACGTAGTTACTGTACTGCAGCATACAGTGTGTTTTGTGATGGAACCTTCCTCTCTCTCTCTCTCTCTCCCTCTCTCCCCCCCCCCCCCCCCCCCCCCCCGTTTGTTTTCTGTCTCATGCTCTCTCTCTCATTCTCTCTGTCACATCTGGTTTGGGGTCAATTCACTTTCAGTTTAATCAATGTGCAGGGGGTGGATTTCCAATCAAATGAAATTGTAAATCTTTCCACAAATGGGTTCATATATTCCAGTCAATGAAGGAGATCTGAGAGCACGTTGCTGTGTGAATCGCTTTGACCTGGATTGACTGGATACGAATAATAATGTTAATAGCTCAGTGCTTTTCTAAGTAAAAGGAATGGAACCGACTTCATTAGAAAAACAAAAACAATAAGTGCTATAGATAGCTATAGAAAAGATAGCTTTAAGCATGGGTTGGGGAGTCATCTTAACCAGGCCTCAGCTGGGAAAAGCTCTCTTGAAGGTGCGTGCGTGCGTGCGTGCTATAGGTGCTTCTCTGAAATTATGTGAAATCTAATTTAGATTATAGTTGCATCAAATCAGTTTCCCCTTTCACGGCCCTCTCGGTATTCTATTTTTAAGTCTGCGTGGAGAGCCAAAGGTCACGCGCTGGTTCCAAGAATAGGGCTGTCAGTTGGCAAAGAGGCTGCATGCTGTCTGCTGTATCTGTTCTGTTGTGATGGAGGCTTGCTGCCGAGGCAGCAGCTCAGCCCCTTTTCCTCCACGTCAGGCCCTGACGGCATCTCTTTTAATTATCTCCCCGGCACGCTCTAGAGCTGGCCACACTCTGATAAGTAAAGCCTCCGTGTGGTGTGGAAACTGGAAAGTAACTATAGGTACATTCACTTAACTCGTTTAGACCTGAGGACGATTCTACTGAATGTCTTCTAAATCCTGACAGTTTTCTGAAAAACCCCTATGTTTCTATGTCAGTGGTGCTCAAACTATTTCATGTCAAGGAGCCCAAGAATTATATGTAATCGGCCGCCGACCCCCACCTCCCAGAAGCAAATATTTGAGTTAAAACATTCGCAAGATTTGCACCACATTTTCACGATTAAAAAAAAGAAATAGCAGGTCGGCCTGGGCCATGGCTCAATGGTCCAGGCACCTTGGCTGGTAATCCAGTCTGGCAGAGTGCCGTGGGTTCGACTCCCGATCCCGACGGCCTTTACTGCATGTCACCCCCCCATCTCTCTCTCCCCATTTCCTGTCAGCCTACTGTCTGTCCCTCCATAAAAAATATAAAATAAAGTGGAAAGCCACAAAAAATAAATAATAGCAGATCGATCTACAAGCTCGTAGTGCGGCACTCTGTGCTGTGCTATGAGCTTGTAGATCTGCTATTTTTCAATAGCAGATCTACAAGCTGAGCGGTTGAGAAATGACCGTTACCGTGTGGGGGTCCCTCTACTGTACTGTACTGTACTGTACTGTACTGTCACTGTACTGTACTGGCACACCCAAAATCACCATATATACAGTTAATATGTGCATAACATAAAACCCAAAAGGGGTTCCTGCCCAGAATGGGTTAAATACCACTTGGAGGTGTTTGTACTACACTACATGTATTTGAAAACTTTAGTTGCCATGGTTACTTTGTAGGTTTTGATTATTATGTTATTCAAAAAACTGAAAATACATTGAAAATAGCCGATGTGCATCTATAGCGTTGTACATCTATAGCGTCTAGATCTGCTATTATCAAAGGATTTTTGTATACAGTACATTGTACTGTATATACATTTGAAAACATGTGTAACAAGTACTTTTTGATACCAATACTGTTGTACTTTTACTCAAGTCAATTTAGACTTCAGGACTTCTACTCGTCACGGAGTAGTTCTACGTCGCAGTATTGATATTTTTTACGGAAGTAAAACTTGCGAGTACCTTTTTCCACCAGTGTGTGTGTGTGTGTGTGTGTGTGTGTGTGTGCGCGCTGCCATCTGCAGCCATGGCTGCTCTGAGTCCAATCACCTTGTCTTGTTTACCTTTTGGCCACCCGCACAGCCGTTATACTCACACTCTCTATAGCTCCGCGGTTCACTGTTACCATACCACGCTATTCATTTTAAAACGGTTAGTCCCAATATTTGATTCTGATTGGCTGGTTTCTGATTAGACCACGTAGTAAATCTCACGATAATCCACACCTTCAATCACTTCATATCGTTCCCAGCTGCGTTACATTGATCCCGCAGCTCTGTAGCTGAACTTTGGGAAGGGGGAGCGCTTGATTGCCTTACGTTGTACAGACATCGAGCGCCTCCTATTCCCCCATCACAGAGACTGGCCCGAGTTAAAAACAAGGAAGTGTGGCTCGCTCTGGTGGGCGCACAAAATGTAGCTACTTTTGTGAATTAGGAATAGTTTTATGAGGTTAATATTGAATATTGATGTTTGTAACAGTGTTGCGTCGTGTCTCACTATGCCTCTCAGCCATTATAAAACACCTGGTAACCTGAGACCTCTTGTGGCTTATTGCAGGGTAACCTGAGACCTCTTGTGGCTTATTGCAGGGTAACCTGAGACCTCTTGTGGCTTATTGCAGGGGTTCTGCATGGGGACCCCCAATACAAACCCCAGACTGCAAAAATAACCATAATAATAGAGAAAATATATCATAATTGAATACTGAAACCAAAAAGTTTATGCATGCGCCACATACTATGTAAACTCTTAATTTCCATTTTCCAGCCATTCAGTTGCAAAAAAAAAGACTAACGTTTTTTTATTTATTTTTTTATAATAATGTGGTGACCCCCCAAAATAATTTGGCGACCCCCTGAAGGTCTGTTTGTAATAATAACTACATGAACTCCTAGCATCCCTATTCTGGGGCAAACATCTGATGGAAAATTAGCAGTAGATCGCTGTTTTCGGCGAAGACATTTTGTGTAGTGGGCGGTAAAATAGGGCGCCTTGTATAGACCCCTGGGGTCTCTGGTCAACTATTTACCATATATATATATATATATATATATATATATAGCATCTTACATGGAGGATAACCCAACAATAGCCAATATACAGTGCAGCATAGCACGGTAATTGGTTGTGGAGGCTTCCTCCTAGCTGGCATTGTGTGTGTACAGTGTTCTGATGAGATAGCATCATTCAACTGAATGAACGTGCCAGTGCTGATCATTTCTTCAGACTATTTCCATACCAAGTTGGGGTTGGGGAGGAGAGGGGGACGACGACAACAAACAATGCAGTTCCTTAGCTGCCAGACGCCATTGACATGCAATGGGTTCAGATAGAGTTACATAATGAATATTTCATGGGCCGCCGAACAGACGAGAGAGAGAGAGAGAGAGAGAGAGACCCCTTGGTCTGAGTGCCACGCAACGCGACACCAAGGATTCCTGTGTGATGAACGCGCCGCTCCGTTCATCTCATGGACTATTTGGCTATGCCAAATCCCTTCTTTTGAATTGTTTTCATTTAGTTGTAGTCCCATTTTAGTCACCTGGAATGTTTTAGTGTTTGTCTTGTTTTAGTCGACTAAATGTCATGGGATTTTAGTCGACTAAATCTACGGTTGATTTAGTCTACTCCAATGTATTTTGGCGGGCCTTGATGCCGTCGTAATGGCTGATTTTACACTTGCTGAAAATAGCTGATCTACAAGCTCACAACGCGTCGCAGCGCGGGGGTAAACAATAGGCCCATTGAGTATGAATGAATGAATGAATGATTGATTGATTGATTGAAAATGGTATTAACAGTTTGTATAGAATGGGTACAGTTCAATGACAGTACAGGTCAATACAAAATCTGCTATATACGAGGATAAAACCAGAAAAAAAGCACTTTTTATGTTTATTTATTTATTTATTTATTTATTTGACAGGGACAATGCTCATTAATCAACATTTCAGTTTTCACTTCCATGTAAATGTGCCAGAGTTAGCCATAAGCTAATTTTCATCTGTAGTCCCTGAGCAGGCTCTTAAAAAGTTAGTAAAACTAAACATACAATGACACATACAGTACAATACAATGCAATACAGATAAAATAAAGACTATACAGAGTGTGTAGTGGGCCAGCACACAACACCATGCGTTGATGCCATGTGTGCATATGTGCCAGCACCCAACACTATGTCCATACAAAAACACTATACAATACTGTACAATACAGGAACAGATCAACATGGTACAGGGAACAGAACAACTGCAAAGTGAAGTGAAAAATGACACCGGTGATGAATACTAAATAGTAAATAGAGTCCTCCATTTTCAATTCATCAGAACATTTATAGACATACAGATGTACACTTATATGCAACAAAATATGAAATCATACTGTAAGGGAAAATAAATGTGTAAACATAATATGTACAGTATAGTAGAAAAAGGGGGGGGGGGGGGCTTTAACTAGTTCTGAATAATAATTTAACTCGAGTGTGAAAATGGACCCATAAGTCAAATTGACCCTCTGGATTGTATATTGAAGACAGCCAGAGAGGTTATTTGAATACAGCCAGGCTTTTCTTGTGACAGCATCCATAAACATTCTGAACTCTCTCTCTCTCTCTCTCTCTCTCTCTCTCTCTCTCTCTCTCTCATATTGCTACAGCTCTCTCAATATCCCCCCCCCCCCTCACGGCTCCTCTTCACATCCCTCCCACTACACGGTCTTCCCTCCCCTCCCCCCCCCCCCCCCCCCTCTCCTCCTCTCTCTAGCCTGAGCGCACCACCACCGTGCCTCTTTTGTGCAGAGCATAAGGCGTAGAGCGTGCACATGTAAGTTTAATCCAGGCAGCGGTGTGTCTGTGTGAATGCATGGGGCTGCACACCCCCCCCACCCCCCCTTGACTGACAGAGTCGGTGTGTGTTCAGCAGCCGAATGGACAAACGGAACTGACTGGACAGACCTGGCGTTCTTGCACACTGTGCTCTCTCTCCTTCTCCTCTCCATCCCTTCTTCGTGTGGGTGGGTGTGTGTGTGCATCTTCTTCACTCCGAAAATTTTGGCAGCAAGAGGTGTTATCTGTCTACTGCTGAGCTCGGCTTAAAGGGGAAATTGCGAGAGTAAATCTTCCCGGCGGGCTCTGATGAGATTCTGAATCTGATTAATTGAGGAAGCGAGCACACATGGGACATAGGGAGGATTAACGAAAAAAAAGAAAAATCCACTTTCAGTGGAAATTCTCAGAAACGTATTTTGTGTTTTTGGAAGGTTTGAACTCATTTGTGGTGAAATGTGCTGGAACTGCTGTAGCCTGAAGTGACCTGAACTGAACTGTCGTGGTGTCTTTGGTGCACATGCACCTAAAAAGAGATGCTTTAGAATTTGTGGGATTTTGGACTACCATACGTTTGACTCAACGCGGTTCGATCTGCTTCCACGTGGATTTCTTTCATAGTCGCAAACGGTCTGCTGACCTGCTCCCCCCCCCCCCCCCTCCTCCTCCCCCTCTTCCGTCTCATCCGCTCACCCCTCCCCACCCCCCCCCCCCCCACCACCAGCAGCAGCAGCACCTCAGTCTCTGTGAGCGAGTCAGTCGGTCCAGTGGCTGCGCAGTGATTTCTGTGCTATTGAACGCGTGAGACCAGACTGGGGAAGTTATAGCTGCCGACCAGGATCCTAGAGAGCCTCTGCCTCAGGAGGAGGGACTTCTGGAATCTCTTGTCTTGACACCTGGTTGTTATACCCGGGAGGACAGTTTTTGTTTTTAATTTGTGTGTGGGGAAAGCGGCCCCGGAGGGCCACCACCACCACCAGCAGCAACAATGCAGGTGTCTCTGGTGTGCACGGAGCACCGTGGCGGCATCAGCCGCAGCACGGAGGAGCGTCTGAGGGGACAGAACGCCAGCAGCCCCGGGACGGGCACCCGGAACAAGTTCCGCGCCGTGGCCATGGTGGCCCGCCACCTGGGGCAGCTGTCTGTGCAGAGCGTGCCCTCCACCAGCGAGCAGAGCATAAGGACGGGCATGAAGTATAGGTAGGGCACCAACACCAGTCCAGTGGCCATGCCAGCGTTGGCACAAAGCAGTGTTGTTTTTTTTGTTTTGTTTTAGTCAGTCTTTTTGAATAGTTTTCATTTAGTTTTAGTCCCAGTTTAGTCACCTGGAATGTTTTAGTGTTAGTCTAGTTTGAGTCGACTAAATGTCATGGGATTTTAGTCGACTAAATCTACGGTTGATTTAGTCGACTATACAATGTAATTTGGCGGGCCTTGATGCCGTCGTAATGGCTGATTTTACACTTGCTGAAAATAGCTGATCTACAAGCTCACATCTGCTATTTTCAGCATGCAACCAAGTGTGAAATGACTTATACTGGATCACTTGTCCACTATAGTCCCTTCCTAACAGTTTTCGTCTTAGTATTAGTCGACGAAAACAACACTGGCACAAAGGAGGGTGATTGAAAAGTTTGAAAATAAAACTATTAAAAAAAAGTAGTCGTCATATAAATGACATTTATAGGCCATGTAAACTTCATCCTGCACATAATTCTACATTAATTAAAACTCTGAACTCTGACTGCAGGGGAAGCTGTTTTATATTTGAAAAAAGAGTGTTATATTTGTGTACAATCAAAATATGTTGGCTTTTTTTATTATGGTGTCATGAAAATGAATGTCGATATGTACACTGACTGAAAAATAAAAACATGGCACTTAATTTTTCTTAAATGTTGCAGACCCCTTGCTGTAATGTATGCTCCACACTGTAAACGGGTCAATTTGTACACTTTCAGAGTTAAACGGATACTTTGGTTTGATAGTGACTGAGTGTAGTGGTTTGATAGTGACTGAGTGTAGTGGTTTGATAGTGACTGAGTGTAGTGGTTTGATAGTGACTGAGTGTAGTGGTTTGATAGTGACTGAGTGTAGTGGTTTGATAGTGACTGAGTGTAGTGGTTTGATAGTGACTGAGTGTAGTGGTTTGATAGTGACTGAGTGTAGTGGTTTGATAGCGACTGAGTGTAGTGGTTTGATAGTGACTGAGTGTAGTGGTTTGATAGTGACTGAGTGTAGTGGTTTGATAGTGACTGAGTGTAGTGGTTTGATAGTGACTGAGTGTAGTGGTTTGATAGTGACTGAGTGTAGTGGTTTGATAGTGACTGAGTGTAGTGGGATGTTTTTTCTTGTTTTTCTTTTATGCCCGGGGCAGTCAACCTCCATGCCGTGCTTTCTAATCCACTAAACAACCGTCATAATTATTGAATCCATTAAAAACGTAAAGCCTCTATACTTAGTAAACTAATACTTAGTTGACCGAGGTCTTAGTGGACCTGTACTGTCCATGGTCGGTCTGCTCTTTTTATCCCTGCGATCTGCGAGTTAACACATTGCGTTGTGAGCTTGTAGATCTGCTATTTATTTCTGGGCCAACATAACACCCAGGAATATGGATTCTAGGGTTGAAGGGCTTAAGAGGACTTCCGAGTCCCACATCTCCTGCTGTGATTGGCTGTCAAATACCTGCTCTCAGGACTCGAGAGGTATTGGTTAACACCACGAACGCCTGGGTGTATTTAGGACCATTAAATCAGAGCGCCCAGCGATTTACAACAACGGAGCACATTTAGTGACGCACCAGGCGCCATCCCCGATGTAGCTGAAGTAGCTTGATGTAGCCAAAACACTCTCGAGGCGATCGGCAACAGCGGGACGTACCGCGGTGGGCCGTCTGACACATAATCTTTAGCATTGGACGGATTGATTTAGATCAAGAGTTATTCATGTTTTAAGATTTTCGGTCTCATCCGCTAAATTTTTTTTGGGGGGGGGACATTTTCGATGACGTCCCAAATCGAATGTTGCGCAACAGACGCTCCCAAGCCTGTGGAGCGATGCAATCAGTTTTGATATCCATAAATCTCCGTCCTTTTATTAATCTCCATCCTGAGCGCTGGCCGTTACTAATTGATAGGACGGAGAACTCCGCTTATGCCGCTCGGGGTGTTAATTAATCACACACACACACACACACACACACACACACACGCCCGTTTGCAATGTTCTAAGCTTGTCTTGCATGCTTCCCCCACTCGGACATGTCAAACCCTGATCTGTTTGGGATCATTTAGATGGATGTAGACATAGAACCTTATAGTGTACAGTTGGGTGCCACCGATATTGTCCCTTATCATTTGACCCATTTAGGCCTGACCTCAACATTTTAAAAAATCCTTCTAAATCCTCCAGTTTTCTGAAATAAATATTTTCACGATTATTAAAAAATAGCAGACCTACAAGCTCATAGCGCGCCACTCGGTGGCGCGCTATGAGCTTGTAGGTCTGCTATTTTTCAATAGCTAAATTATAACATAGTTTAAAACACCAAAAGGGGTTCCCGCCCAAAATGGGTTAACTGTCCTTTTGCGCAGATCACGCAAACCTCAGCAAAAAGAAAAGGACAATATCGATGGCCTCCAACTGTAGCTTTACTCTACAGAATGTTCTACTGTTAGACAGATGCTAGGTACTTAGCTTCCTTATGATTCTTGATGCCTAATGTTTATGTAGTTGATGTATTACCATGTATTGTTCTTGCTTACTGTAAATCGCTCTGGATTAAGAGCGTCTGCTAAATGCCTAAATTGTTTCCACAAAACACAACCGTGCCTTTTGGTATACACAGTGTGAGCTCTTGCATATCATCACATCCGACCTCATGAACGAGTGAGTGAGTATGTTGTTTCTGTTGTTGTTTTGTAGGTATGTAGAATTCAGATTGATCACAGTTGTCCATTCGTTCCAACTATGGCGAGAGCTGTAAGTTAAGCACATCATAGCCGCTCCAGAAAGGAGAGCGGTGGTACAGTCACCTCAAAACCAGGCTTCTCATTAGTGTATAATTATTAGACCAAAATGAGTCAAGACGTCCTTGAATTGCAGAACGCAGTGTGTTTTTTGAGTGGTGCAACCACTCCTATAAACAGCTATGTGTGTCCCCGGGTCTCCGAGCACGGAAATAGCGTTATAGCGTTTGTTCACCACCAATTGACTGTCTGCGTGCGTGCGTGCGTTTGTGTGTGCGAGCGAGAGAGAGAGAGACTGGAGTATTTCCAATTTTTACTTCTAACGACAAATATTATACTTTTACTCCGGTATACAGTAACTTAGTTACTGTGTAGATTTTTATTATTATTTCAAAACGTAGATTTGAAAACTTTAGGTTTTGATTATTATTCAAAAACACATTATATACATTACACATTACAATACATTAACCACTTCAGCCGTATATACATATCGACCATTTGAAATTAGCCGATCTACAAAGCTCACAATGTGAGCTTCAAAACATTTGTACATTTTGAACATTCGACATGGGACATTCTGCATAGTAATGAGTACTTTCTACCTCGGGTACTTTACTCAAGTAAATGTTGAATACCGGACTTTTACTTGTGAGAGAGAGGGAGAGGGGGAGAGAGGGAGAGGGGGAGAGAGGGAGAGAGGGAGAGGGGGAGAGAGGGAGAGGGGGAGGGGGGAGAGAGGGAGAGAAGGGAGGGAGCTAAGGTTAGTACTAGTGTGTGGGGAGCTGCCTGGGCTAGTGTCAGTGAGTATCATTTCAATGTGTCCGTTCAAGGAAAAGCTCGCCAGCACCACTGCATCCAAGAGATTGCATTTCAGTTCACATTTCACTGCTTTACTTCACTTATTGACATATTTATTTCATGTTTATTTCTTATCATCACCAGCTATTACACTTAATTATTTCACTGCCTAGTTTGTTAACCCATTCTGGGCAGGAACCCCTTTTTGTGTTTTAAGCATTTTGCTAGGCTTTAGCTATTGAAAAATAGCAGATCTACAAGCTATGAGCTTGTAGGTCTGCTATTTTTGAAAAAATCATGAAAATGTGGTGCAAATCTTTGAATATATATATTCTTTCAGAGCAAACGTTTTTAACTCAAATCTTTGCTTCTGGGGGGGTCCCTGTAACAATAGAATCGTTCCCAGGTCAAAATGGGTTAAATGAATACAGTATACTCAGTAATAGAGTATCACCAATACTCAGGTTTACGATACGTACAGTAGAATATTGCAGAGCCGTTATGCCATGTCAGACTGTTCCACGCCGTTACCCAAGCTGGAGAATAACATGCTGATATGCTGATGTATCCAGATCAGCCTTGTGTCGTTTGCAACGAGTCTATTCCAATTCCACGACGGCTCGAGACTCGAGAATAGATCAATGCTGACACAGTCTCAGCCCTGGGGCTAGGAATGCAACGTACTCTATCTATACGTGTGCTAATCTCCCCACAAGGCCAGGGAAAAGCATCAAATTGACTGTCTTTGGAGCGGTTTCGGATGTCATCTCCGTATTTAATGTCCGTCATCGGCTGTTATCAACACCAGTTCAGTGCAGCCAGTATGGACATTTCCACATACCGACGGTGTTGTCGGTATGTGGAACATCACGCCTACTTGTGTGCAACAAGCAAGTAGGCACTCGACAGAGTGCAGTTCTAATTTAAAATAGTTCAACATTGTGAGCTTGGTTATTTGAACTATTGTAAAAGGACTTATGGTCTTGATAAGAGCATACTGGTGAGTACAGGTTGATAACATTGGAAGCGGGTGGTCTTTTCAAGGTACGAAAGCACCGTGTACAGCTTTAGTTACCGCGAGCCAGCAGCCTGCCTGCCTGCCTGCCACAGCACACAGACGGACTGAGACATCCTCCTATGTGACACTGGGCCCGGCGTGACACCACTGCTTAAAATCATCACTGGCCCGGGCCGCGAGAGTTCGCGCTTTCCGCCGAGGAATGATTCTAAGTGGCTTTTGTCACTCAGGACTGAATTAATGATGCACACGACCAAAAAACGGCTTATTACGATTATGTAAAGTATTCAAGAAATGGAAGGGAGTAATCTGTGGGAGCGGGGAGACTGGGCAGGTGGTGGAGACAATCCCATAAGACCCCCCCCCCCTCCCTGTTCTTCACAGCCCCGTTCATAAGCCCTCTTCTCCATCCACTGAACCCGAGGTGTTAGCGCTTATGGGATTCACTCAGTCTCCGTTCCAGCGATGTCGGAGTATTTGCTTAGGCGAACCACATAAACAGCAGTGAAGTTGAATGTTTAACCCATTCAGGCCTGATGTCGAAATAAAAAAAACGTTCGCTCTGAAAGAATATTATATTCAAAGATTTGTGCCGCATTTTTACGATTTTTCAAAAATAGCAGACCTACAAGTTCATAGCGCGCCACTCGGTGGCGCGCTATGAGCTTGTAGATCTGCTATTTTTCAATAGCTAAAGTATAACATAATGCTTAGTTAAAACACCAAAAGGGGTTCCCGCCCAAAATGGGTTAAAAGCTATAATATGACACAGATGCGTCCTCAGGTCTAAATGGGTTAAGTGTGGATAATATGCACACTTCACATAGGAGTGCACAGTGTGCACTCCTCAATCTTGGCGGACCAGAAAAGCAAAAGCAAGGCTTCTTTGAACGTGCAAGAACAGACAGTTTTTAGAACACTTTTGTACGAACAGCAATCAGGCTCTTTATCTCCATGGCCAGTTATTTATGGGTCTACTGTATGTGCAATATCAAGTGACACCTTTATAATTATTTTTTTATGCTTATTCATAATACATTTTTTCATGTAATTGTCTTTTCTTTTTCTTTTTATGCTTTCGCCTTTTTTATATTTTTTTCATAGAGGAATAGACGGTAGGCTGACAGGAAATGGGGAGAGAGATGTGGGGGGTGACATGCAGTAAAGGCCGTCGGGATCGGGAGTCGAACTGACTGGACTACCAGCCAGGGTTCCTGGACCGCTGAGCCACGGCCCGGGCCGTCTCTCTCATTCTTATCCCCCCCACCCTCCCCCTTTTTGTGCTGTATTTTTAACCTTATATTGTATGCCTGTATGAGCTATGGGATCATCTGAATTTAACCTTATATTGTATGCCTGTATGAGCTATGGGATCATCTGAATTTAACCTTATATTGTATGCCTGTATGAGCTATGGGATCATCTGAATTTCCCCTCTGGGATCAATAAAGTATTTGTTTGTCTTTCTGTCTGTGTACTATTTTAAAATAGTTCAACATTGTGAGCTTGTAGGTTGGTTATTTGAACTATTGTAAAAGGACTTATACGGCAAGATATAGCTTTGCTTTAAAGTTTAACCCAAATTCTCTCCATGCACTATGGTTCCCCCTAGTCTTAAGGTTTTCTGTGTGCGTGTGTGCGTGTGTGCGTGTGTGCGTCCAGCTCCTCTTACCATGTGATTTTATGTCTAGATTGTAAATCCTTTGTGATTTGCTTCAGTTGGTGTACTGGCGCCTATTGATTGTTTGATCATCAGGCTTTAGTTTCGACATACTATTGGTCCGACTGTCATTAGACTGACAACCTCAAACCCTATTGGTCCGACTGTCATTAGACCGACAACCTACCTCAAACCCTATTGGTCCGACTGTCATTAGACCGACAACCTACCTCAAACCCTATTGGTCCGACTGTCATTAGACCGACAACCTACCTCAAACCCTATTGGTCCGACTGTCATTAGACTGACAACCTCAAACCCTATTGGTCCGACTGTCATTAGACCGACAACCTACCTCAAACCCTATTGGTCCGACTGTCATTAGACCGACAACCTACCTCAAACCCTATTGGTCCGACTGTCATTAGAACAACAACCTACCTCAAACCCTATTGGTCCGACTGTCATTAGAACGACAACCTACCTCAGACCCTATTGGTCCGACTGTCATTAGACGACAACCTACCTCAAACCCTATTGGTCCAACTGACATTAGAACAACAACCTACCTCAAACCCTATTGGTCCAACTGTCATTAGACTGACAACCTACCTCAGACCCTATTGGTCCGACTGTCATTAGACTGACAACCTACCTCAAACCCTATTGGTCCGACTGTCATTAGACGACAACCTACCTCAAACCCTATTGGTCCGACTGTCATTAGACGACAACCTACCTCAAACCCTATTGGTCCGACTGTCATTAGACTGACAACCTCAAACCCTATTGGTCCGACTGTCATTAGACTGACAACCTCAAACCCTATTGGTCCGACTGGCATTAGAACAACAACCTACCTCAAACCCTATTGGTCCGACTGTCATTAGACCGACAACCTACCTCAGACCCTATTGGTCCAACTGTCATTAGAACGACAACCTACCTCAAACCCTATTGGTCCGACTGTCATTAGACGACAACCTACCTCAAACCCTATTGGTCCGACTGTCATTAGACTGACAACCTCAGACCCTATTGGTCCAACTGGCATTAGAACAACAACCTACCTCAAACCCTATTGGTCCGACTGGCATTAGAACAACAACCTACCTCAAACCCTATTGGCCCGACTGGCATTAGAACAACAACCTACCTCAAACCCTATTGGTCCGACTGGCATTTGAACAACAACCTACCTCAGACCCTATTGGGCCGACTGGCAACCCATTCTGGGCGGGAACCCCTTTTGGTGTTTTAAGCATTATGTTATACTTTAGCTGTTGAAAAATAGCAGATCTACAAGCTCATGAGCTTGTATTTTTTTTTAATCGTGAAAATGTGGCAAGTCGCAAATCTTTGAATATATATTCTTTCAGAGCGAACATTTTCAACTCAAATCTTTGCTTCTGGAGGGTCCCTGGAACTGCATATTTTCAGATGGGGGTTGGCGGCCAAATACAGATAAATCTGGCGCTCCTTGACATGAAATCGTTTGAGAATGACTGATATAGAAACATAGGTTTTTCAGAAAACTGTCATGACTTAGAACAGGGGTTCTCAACGTTTTTGGCCGGGGACCCCCGGAAATGCTTTGGCAATGTCTCGGGACCCCCGCCCCGCCCCCTCCCGACCCCCAATATAAATTGACTGCTACAATAACCTTAAACCATTTTGGGCGGGAACCCCTTTTGGTGTTTTAAGCATTGTTATAATTTAGCTATTGAAAAATAGCAGATCTACAAGCTCATAGCGCGCCACCGAGTGGCGCGCTACGAGCTTGTAGGTCTGCTATTTTTGTAAAATCGTGAAAATAAAATTTAATTTAATTACATTTTTTTTTTTAAATAATTTGGGGACCCCCTAAAATAATTTGGCGACCCCCCGAGGGGTCGCGACCCACGGGTTGAGAACCCCTGACTTAGAAGACATTTTTGTAGAATCGTCCTCGGGTCTAAACGCGTTAAAGCACAAACTGAACTGAACTGAACTTCACAGACACAGTCCCGGAGTCAGTTAGCCCACATTAGAACGTGTGGGTTTTGCAGCTCTTCTCTGGTGCTCTACCATATCTTTTTACTGCAGTGCCCGCGTAAATATGAGGAGCTGACTTGCCGCGTCTTGCCTTGGCATAACTCTACAGTATAAACTGGCATATGCTGAGACTTCTAGCAGGGTTGTTGACGACTGAGGAGGTCCACTAGTTAGTTGTAAAATGTTGAAATTGAACCGGCGCCATGTTTTATAGCTCACTCGGCAAGAGTCGAGTTTTGAGCAGATGGCGTTCGCATCACATAGCTGACTGTGTGGGGAAGGCGAGGGGTATCATTGACAGGGACAGAGAGAGGTGGGGGGGGGGAAACGCAGCTTCACCTACAAAGCAAATTCACCGATAACATGTCTTCATTTGGTCTCACCTTGAAGTCTGATGCATTGTACACACAGGTCTGAGCAGATGGACGGTGGCATTTCCCAAGGAGATTATTTAGACATGAAAGCTGAAACATTGACTCACTTTACGCAGATAATCACTGTGTTCTCACCTTGAAGTATGATGCATTGTACACACAGGTCTGAGCAGATGGACGGTGGCATTTCCCAAGGAGATTATTTAGACATGAAAGCTGAATCATTGACTCACTTTACGCAGATAATCACTGTGTTCTCTCATGTATGTCTAATGTGAAAAATGCATGATTGGGAACTGTGGTATAGTAGTAATAATAATTTAAAGTCAAGTTGTTGTTGTTGTTTTTTTCCCCTTGTACTGTATGTCAGGGGTTCTCAACCCGTGGGTCGCGACCCCTCGGGGGGTCGCCAAATTATTTTAGGGGGTCCCTAAATTATTTTCAAAAAAGAAAAGATTTATTTTTAAATTTTATTTTCACTTTTTTTCAAAAATAGCAGACCTACAAGCTCGTAGCGCGCCACTCGGTGGCGCGCTACGAGCTTGTAGATCTGCTATTTTTCAATAGGGTCCCCGGCCAAAAACGTTGAAAACCCCTGCTGTATGTAATGCAATTGTGCTTTATATATGTTGTTATTGGAGCAGGAAGGCAGGCTTGGTAGAGGTCTGGGTGGTAAAAGACGTGGGCTTGTGATATGAATATGAGGAGCGTGGGTGGCTGCGTGCCAGGACCGTTCAGTGCTCTCGGACTTCTCTCCTCCTACTGACAGTATGGTGTGCATGTGGACCGTGGAGACTGCAAGCTGAGCACAACCCAGCAATGCACTGCAGTAGAAAAACAATACGGTCATCCACTGCTTACAGACTGCAGAACCGACGGCTCTGAGTAATCACTTAAAACTGGAATGGAATTTTTTGGACAGGCAGGCAGGCCAATAGGCGGCAGGCCACCAGGAAAGGTCCGGGCGTGCTGCCATTCTGCCAGTGCCATCATGATAATGTCACTGTACCTGTATCAGTGATTGACAAATAAACCCTCTACAAAGGGTTGTGTAGTTGTCTGTTGGTTTGTATCATTTATGTTGTTCTGTAAAAGTGGTGGTATTAGGGCTTGTTTGTTTGTGTGCCTCAACGGAGTGGGCGGTAGAGTTTCTGCTATCTGCGCGCTGGTTGTGGTGGGCCGGTCGGTCTGGGCCAAATTCACGCGAAAAGGACCGGGCCGAATTTTTGTCCCAGTCCAGCCCTGTGTCAAGTCTGTTTGACCTATTTCCCACCATTGTATCAAACGGTATTAATTATCAAATAAAAAAACGAATAAATAAACTCCCAGTAAGCGCAGCAGAGGTCACGCTCAAACTTAATACGGTCGAGAAGCAGGAGTTAAACTATAAATCTGGTGTCAGTGAGCGAGGTCAGATGTAGAGTTTCTGGCCGGCTCATATATGCAGATCTAGTACTGTATGTCAAACCATGTATGGCTATCCGGGGTTTGTCGTGACTTTCATATATGGAGATCCATTTGTTGTACCAACTGCGAGTGCTGTTGCTTTGGCTTTGACCAAGAAAAATGCACAATGAATACTGTATAGCGTGTCTTGAGTTTAGAGGGTTTGATGATGTCAGACTGACATATGGAGCGTGCCACGAGCTGTGATGTCACGAGGCGTGACGGACTGACAACTAGATATAATATAATGGAGATCTAGGCAGGTCTCCATGATGTCACTATAGGCGTGACCATTATATGGAGGCGTGATGTCACGAGGCGTGACCATTATATGGAGGCGTGATGTCACAAGGTGTGACCATATATGGAGACGTGACGTGACACACAGAAATGCAGATTTTCATAGTAAATGTGGACACATTTTTATCCAAACGATAAGAAAATATTGTACGTTTTGGGTCTGAGAGGCTAAATGTCATCAAATGGTGGTCCGTGGCTCAAATGCCGAATAAACGATGGGCCTCAGTATCTGAACCCTATTCAGTTATGAATAGGGTTGAAAACCACTGTCCTAACGCTAAGTGACTGAGTCCAGATATGAATAGGGTTGAAAACCACTGTCCTAACGCTAAGTGACTGAGTCCAGATATGAATAGGGTTGAAAACCACTGTCCTAACGCTAAGTGACTGAGTCCAGATATGAATAGGGTTGAAAACCACTGTCCTAATGCTGTGACTGAGTCCAGATATGAATAGGGTTGAAAACCACTGTCCTAACGCTAAGTGACTGAGTCCAGATATGTATAGGGTTGAAAACCACTGTCCTAACGCTGTGACTGAGTCCAGATATGAATAGGGTTGAAAACCACTGTCCTAACGCTGTGACTGAATTGCAGTCACAGCGTTCTAAATTGCAGTATTGGTACTTTTACTTAAGTAAAACAATTGAGTACTTAAGTTATCTGTAAGTAAACCTGTAAAAAGCTTTGTAGCATCAAGTCTCTTGCACACCTGACTGACCTGAAGAAATTTGCGTCAGTAGAGTGGACACAATTTAAGAAAACAGGGACGCCTGCATATACTGTCTGCACTTGTTCAATAAAGGTGCAATTTAATACACAACGTTTCGGTCAAGGACCATCTTCAGGCATAAACAGGTCCCATATTAAATTATGTCTTTATTGAGCAATGTGCAGACACTGTGTGTCGGGACATTGCCTAATAAATAGTGTCTTTATTGAGCGGACCATTTGCGGGTGTCCTTGATGCCTCGATGGCATCGGATTCTGAAATCATATGCCTAATACAGTAAGTTAGGTATGACATGTTGTTTTCAGTTGTAAACCCCTTTTGGATAGTTCAACCCTATTTTTCAGTGAGACAGGATAGCTGGGAATCGTAGTTCTTATCGTCAGTGAGGGAAAGTAACTAAGTACAGTACATGTAATTAAGTACAATGTCCAGGTATTATTTTTGTACTTTACTTGAGTATTTACAATTTCTAATACTTTTACTTCTTCAACATATTGTACTTTTACTACATTTACTACATTACATACAGTATAAACATACAGCGCTATATACATTTCGGCCAACTATTTGTATAAGTTTGAAAACTTGAAATGGGACATTCTGCACAATGAGTACTTTTACTTGTTGTACTTTAAGTACATTTTGATGCCAATACTTTAGTACTTTTCCTGGAGTACATTATGAATGCCGGACTTTTAGCTGTAATGGAGTTAGTTCTACATTGCAGTATTGATACGTTTACTTAAAGGACCACTTCACCACTTTTCAACATCTCTTCATATAATTGATCCTCACTAATGTTCATGATAAAACACCACCATTTTTTCCTACTCGGTCTGTTTCTCATAGGAGGGGTTTGGGCAGTTTGGACACCCGTCCACCAGTGACATCATCATTAGGCAGATTTTTTTTTAAACAAGATTTGTTTTAAAATATATTTAGATTTTTATTATCGTGAGAACGATGGCTTCAACTTTTGCATTGCAACTTTTCAGGAAAAGAAAGCCTGCCGTTTCTATTAGCTTGGATTCACCATCGATGATGTCACTGGTGGACGGGTTTCTGAACTGCCCACAGCCTTCCTATGAGACACAGACTGAGTAGGGAAAAAAATGGTGGTATTTTATCATGAACATTAGTTAGGACCAATTATAGGAAGAGAAGTTGAAAAGTGGTGAAGTGGTCCTTTAAAGCTTGTATTCCCAAAATTAATTTAGTCTCTGTGACACATCTAAGGGCCGCAATCTGCATTCAAAGGTTTTCCTAGAAGCTTTGTCATTGGTCGATTTGCCCGTCTACATCCTGATGGGTCATTTCGACCAGTTTTTTTAACCAGTGACAAAGCTTCTAGGAACATCTTTGAATGCAGATTGCGGCCCCTAGATGTGTCACAGAGACTAAATCATTTTCCCATTGCTGGCTGTCTGAATACCGACACAAAAGGTCATTCAAATGTTGACATAGTATTGCTTATAGCTACTTCAACCCATTCAGACCTGAGGACGATTCTACAAATGCCTTCTAAATGCTAACAGTTTTCTGAAAAACTCATGTTTCTATATCAGTGGTTCTCAAACCTTTTCATGTCAAGGACTCCCAAAAATATATGTATTTGGCCCCCGACCCCCATCTGAAAATATGCATTTCCCGGGACCCCCCAGAAGCGTAGATTTGAATTAAAAACATTCGCTCTGAAATAATATATATTCAAAGATCGTAGCACGGCACTCGGTGCCGCGCTATGAGCTTGTAGTCTGTCTGCTATTTTCCAATAGCTAAAGTAGAACAGAATGCTTAAAACGCCAAAATGGGTACTTCCCGCCCCAAAAAGTGTTAAAGGGGAAAACCACCCATTTTCAACATTTTACTATGTCATTAATATACCTTAGAGCTGTTGTGTGGAAATAATAAAAGACGTCCTCCCATTTTGTGTTTCCTAGAACTGTAATTATGAAAAAAATCATTAACATGGTGAAACACATCTTGATGACATCATCAAGATGCGTTTCACCATGTTAATGATTTTCTTCAGACCTCTAGTTCTAGGAAACACAGAATGGGGGGACTTTTTTATTATTTCCACACAACAGCTCTAAGGTATATTAATGACATAGTAAAATGTTGAAAATGAGTGGAATGCCCCTTTAAAACGCCAAAATGGGTACTTCCCGCCCCAAAAAGTGTTAAGTAAAACAATTGAGTACTTTTCCCACCACTGCAAGTACACCCATATACAGTATGGCCTGATGTCATGAGCACTGTCTGGCGTGCATCAGCGCAGATCCAGCAGCATGTTCATGAATGTTGTCGAGTGCAGGAGCTGGAGCACCGTAGGCCTGAACTACGTAGGTATACCATCTTTAATGTGAACAGAACATTCACCATCTGTTTGCCCTGGGCACACTGAGAGGAAATGCAGTGGGATGCTTCATTTATTGATGGATACTTGTGATTTGTGCATGCATGCGCACACACATTTCAGTGTGTGTGCTCCACCCACTGAACGGTGGGTGGAGCGGTTTGGGTGTTCTGTGTCAGTAGCGTCAGAGTCACAGTTGTGTTAACCCATTTTGACCTGAGTTCGATTCTACAAATGTCTTCTAAATGCTGACAGTTTTCTGAAAAACCTCATGTTTCTATGTCAGTGGTTCTCAAACTATTTCATGTCAAGGACCCCCAGAAATATATGTAATTGGTCGCCGACCCCATCTCAAAATATGTAGTTCCAGGGACGCGGCACTCTATGAGCTTGTAGATCTGCTATTTTTCAACAGCTAAAGCATAACGTAATGCTTAAAACACCAAAAGGGGTTCCCGTTCAGAATGGATTAAGTTGAATGGAGAAATGGAGACAGCTGCTCTTCCGTTGCCTGACTGATGGAGTTTAATTAGAGCCTGCGTTGTCTGTGCTTCAGCGGTGCTTTGATCTCAGAATTGTCTTCTAAAACAACACACTAGAAATAGCCTAGTGTGTATTAATTCTGCCTCTGCATGGACCAGGAATAGGGCTTCCCCTGTTTCACTCTCTTCCATCGTCAACGACTTAAAGGACCACTTCACCACTTTTCAACCTACACTGTATCTTCATATCATTGGTCCTTACTAATGATCATTATAAAATGGCACAATCTTTTTCTACTCAGTCTGTCTCTCCTAGGAGGGCTGTGGGCAGTTTAGAAACCAGTCTGTGTCTCATAGGAGGGCTGTGGGCAGTTCAGAAACCAGTCTGTCTCATAGGAGGGCTGTGGGCAGTTCAGAAACCAGGCTGTGTCTCATAAGAGGGCTGTGGGCAGTTCAGAAACCAGTCTGTGTCTCATAGGAGGGCTGTGGGCAGTTCAGAAACCAGGCTGTGTCTCATAAGAGGGCTGTGGACAGTTCAGAAACCAGTCTGTGTCTCATAGGAGGGCTGTGGGCAGTTCGCTAAACAATATTTACTTAAATTACACATTGACTGACATATTTTAACTTGGGACCGTCCCAAAATAATCATATTTGAACTGGGGTCCCCCCCAAAACACTGGAGCTGTGTGGAACTCCATATTTGGATGAACCTGACATCATATCTGATGAGGTCAGATTCCATGCATCTCTCAACGGCTTAAAAGGCTGATTCCACACAGTGTGAGGAGCAGTAGCTTGAGAGAGACGAACCAAACCCAGAGAAGAGATGGAGAAACTGTGTGAGTCTGAGATGAGGAGAATTCAACAATACTCTGTGAATGTAACTCTGGACCCTGATACAGCACAGCCCTGCCTCATCCTGTCTGAGGATGGAAAACAAGTGAGTGATGGAAACGTAAGGAAGAATCTCCCAAACAACAAAGAGAGATTCTCTACATGTATAGATGTCTTAGGAAAACAAAGCTTTTCCACAGGAAGGTTTTACTATGAGGTCCAGGTTGGAGGGAAGACTGCCTGGGATGTAGGAGTGGTCAGAGAGTCCATCAACAGGAAGGGAGTCATCTATGCGTGTCCCAACAATGGTTTCTGGACTATAGGGTTGAGGAATGGAAATGAGTACAAGGCTAATGCTTACCCTCATGTCCTCCTCCCTGTAAGAGAGAAGCTCCAGAAAGTGGGAGTGTTTGTGGATTATGAGGAGGGTCTGGTCTCCTTTTATGATGTGGAGACCAGAGGAAATCTCTACTCTTTCACTGGCTGCTCCTTCACTGAGAGACTATATCCATACTTCTGTCCTTGGCCTAATGCTGGTGGTACAAACTCTGCTCCTCTGATAATCTCTCCTGTCAATCACTCTGATATGAGAGCTGATCTGCATTTACAAGAGAATGTGTGAATGACACAGTACAAGGACGGAGCACGCCGGCCTACTTGGGGCCATGCATGTTGGTCATAGTCTTTGGAATTTAACTTCTAGTTTTAGTCGACTAAAAAAAGGCCAAACTCAGATCTACAAGCTCACAATGCGTCGCAGAGCGACGTGTTGTGAGCTTGTAGATCTGATATTTTCGCCATGGAAACCAAGTGTAAAATGACTTACACTGGATCTCTTGTCCACTAGTGCCGTCCTAACATTTTAGTCTAGTTTTTATTTGTCGATGAAATTGTCTGTATATTAAGTCTTCGTTTTAGTCATCGTAACTTAGTTTTCGTCCGTGAAAAAAGGTAGTCGACGAACAAGTTTCGTCTTAGTTTTAGTCGACAAAAACAACACAGGTCTGGTATAGGGTTATCGGATGCTGCTTTTGTCTGTTGATTAGTGTGATTCTGCGAGACAAAAGGCCGGTGTTATGTTACGTACATGGATCATGTTATATTACTCTCGTATGACGAGAGAGGATAGGGTGGATGATGCCATTTCTGGTTTGAACTTTAATGCTTATTTATACTCTGGTTACTTTTATGTTCCATGTTGCATTTAATGAGCTATAGTTTGTTGAACTGTGTTTATGTAATGTCCTGATGTCGTCTGTGATTGGTGAATAATAACAACGGGGCTGTCACTGTACCGTATAGTCTAAGCCTGACTGGCAGGCTGCCAAATGAAGACAGACCGATACAGTGGTAAACAATTATGTCTTCTCACGGCGTCGCGGCTCAGTCATCCTTTTGATATGAATAATTCTAGTCAACAGTGTTGGCATTGAATCATTTGAATAGATGCAGTCACCGTTTGGTGGTTGTCTTCACCTCGAGTGACACCACAAAGTTCAAATGTGAAATAATAAGCCTTGGGACTTGTCTGGCTAGATTTTGATGTCACTGTTACATGCCCGATATCTAGGAGGAGAGTATACTATATCTAGATAAAGTGTGTGTGTGTGTGTGTGTGTGTGTGTGTGTGTGTGTGTGTGTGTGTGTGTGTGTGTGTGTGTGTGTGTGTGTGTGTGTGTGTGTGTGTGTGTGTGTGTGTGTGTGTGTGTGTGTGTGTGTGTGTGTGTGGTCTCTGTTGGAACATGACAACGCCCAGTCGGTCTGTATTAGAACATGACAACGCCCAGTCGGTCTCTATTAGAACATGACAACGCCCAGTCGGTCTCTATTAGAACATGACAACGCCCAGTCGGTCTCTGTTAGAACATGACAACGCCCAGTCGGTCTCTATTAGAACATGACAACGCCCAGTCGGTCTGTATTAGAACATGACAACGCCCAGTCGGTCTGTATTAGAACATGACAACGCCCAGTCGGTCTCTATTAGAACATGACAACGCCCAGTCGGTCTCTGTTAGAACATGACAACGCCCAGTCGGTCTCTATTAGAACATGACAACGCCCAGTCGGTATGTATTAGAACATGACAACGCCCAGTCGGTCTGTGTTAGAACATGACAACGCCCAGTCGGTCTCTATTAGAACATGACAACGCCCAGTCGGTCTCTATTAGAACATGACAACGCCCAGTCGGTCTCTATTAGAACATGACAACGCCCAGTCGGTCTCTGTTAGAACATGACAACGCCCAGTCGGTCTCTGTTAGAACATGACAACGCCCAGTCGGTCTCTATATTAGAACATGACAACGCCCAGTCGGTCTCTATATTAGAACATGACAACGCCCAGTCGGTCTCTATTAGAACATGACAACGCCCAGTTGGTCTCTATTAGAACATGACAACGCCCAGTCGGTCTCTGTTAGAACATGACAACGCCCAGTCGGTCTCTATTAGAACATGACAACGCCCAGTCGGTCTCTGTTAGAACATGACCACGCCCAGTCGGTCTCTATTAGAACATGACCACGCCCAGTCGGTCTCTATTAGAACATGACAACGCCCAGTCGGTCTCTATTAGAACATGACAACGCCCAGTCGGTCTCTATTAGAACATGACAACGCCCAGTCGGTCTCTATTAGAACATGACAACGCCCAGTCGGTCTCTATTAGAACATGACAACGCCCAGTCGGTCTCTATATTAGAACATGACAACGCCCAGTCGGTCTCTATTAGAACATGACAACGCCCAGTCGGTCTCTGTTAGAACATGACAACGCCCAGTCGGTCTCTATTAGAACATGACAACGCCCAGTCGGTCTCTATATTAGAACATGACAACGCCCAGTCGGTCTCTATATTAGAACATGACAACGCCCAGTCGGTCTCTGTTAGAACATGACAACGCCCAGTCGGTCTCTATTAGAACATGACAACGCCCAGTCGGTCTCTATTAGAACATGACAACGCCCAGTCGGTCTCTATTAGAACATGACAACGCCCAGTCGGTCTCTATTAGAACATGACAACGCCCAGTCGGTCTCTGTTAGAACATGACCACGCCCAGTCGGTCTCTATTAGAACATGACAACGCCCAGTCGGTCTGTATTAGAACATGACAACGCCCAGTCGGTCTCTATTAGAACATGACCACGCCCAGTCGGTCTCTATTTGAACATGACAACGCCCAGTCGGTCTCTATTAGAACATGACAACGCCCAGTCGGTCTGTATTAGAACATGACAACGCCCAGTCGGTCTCTATTAGAACATGACAACGCCCAGTCGGTCTCTATTAGAACATGACAACGCCCAGTCGGTCTCTGTTAGAACATGACAACGCCCAGTCGGTCTCTGTTAGAACATGACAACGCCCAGTCGGTCTCTATTAGAACATGACAACTCCCAGTCGGTCTCTGTTAGAACATGACAACGCCCAGTCGGTCTCTGTTAGAACATGACAACGCCCAGTCGGTCTCTATTAGAACATGACAACGCCCAGTCGGTCTGTATTAGAACATGAAAACGCCCAGTCGGTCTGTATTAGAACATGAAAACGCCCAGTCGGTCTGTATTAGAACATGACCACGCCCAGTCGGTCTCTATTAGAACATGACAACGCCCAGTCGGTCTGTATTAGAACATGAAAACGCCCAGTCGGTCTGTATTAGAACATGAAAACGCCCAGTCGGTCTGTATTAGAATATGACAACGCCCAACTCATGTAAAAAGAAAGAAACCCTTCTTGCCAAAAGCCTCGCCCAGTAGGGGAGAGGTAGGGTAGCCGCTGCCTCGCCCATATTTCTGGCAGATATAGTTGAGGGGTGATTTCTCCATTCTGCGTCTATTGGCTAGATCGTCTTTATTTTATTTATTTTTGTTTGCTATTTGTCATACAAAAATCAATTTTTTAAATGTTTTGTTTTTACAAATCATTCAAACCCCCGACATTCCACCTGCAGCCAACTTTTGAACTTGGGGCCATCTGCGAGGTGGTATTAATAGTTTCTGCTCTGTGTGACTGACTGTATCCCTGCTAAACAAATTCCTCCTCACACAGCTACGTGACTCCGTTTCTCCATTCCTCATCCCGACCTGTCCGTCCATTGCCTTCACTCCGAGCCACAGCCCTGCCGCGCGCCTCTTTTCACGCCATTGACCAATGTTTCCTCCTCTCCGCTACGCACCCCTCTTATACTCCCTACCTGAGTTCCGCAGGTCTTTGCAGTGGTGTAATGCAGAGGTTCTCAACCCGTGGGTCGCGACCCCTCGGGGGGTCGCCAAATTATTTTAGGGGGTCCCCAAATTATTTTCGAAAAAAAAAAAAAAAAAAAGATTTTTTTTAAAATTTTATTTTCACGATTTTTCAAAAATAGCAGACCTACAAGCTACGACCTATGAGCTTGTAGATCTGCTATTTTTCAATAGCTAAATTATAACAATGCTTAAAACACCAAAAGGGGTTCCCGACCAAAATGGTTTAAGGTTATTGTAGCAGTCAATTTATATTGTGGGTCGGGAGGGGGCGGGGCGGGGGTCCCGAGACATTGCCAAAGCATTTCCGGGGGTCCCCGGCCAAAAACGTTGAGAACCCCTGGTGTAATGTAACTAAGTACATTTACATAACTTTATTGCTGCCGCTAGGTGGCAGCATAAGCACACCCAAGGAAGGCCACCCGTCCACTCTAACTCTACGATCCTTGTTTCCTTTCCAGGTTATTCAGGGAGGTGGGGGCTTTTGTTATGAGCACAGTGTTCAGTCGCATTAGCTCAGATCCCTTAGCTATCATTACAAACGGTTACATGTGCTCAGCGATGCGCTACAAACTCACAAATGATTTACGATCGTCGGGATGCGCGGCGGCTCACCACGGACAGCGCTCGAAGCTTTAGAGATACAGCGATTTGAAAATCCTGTTAAAATGGAGGCTTAATGGAGCTGGATTTAAAAATCCCATAGCTGGTGGGGACGGAGGCTCTCCATACTAACCAGAGCAATGCTAAAAGGTAAAGTGACGGTCGCCGCTTTCATATATGGAGTATACGGTTGTCTACGAACATGCGCGTAGTTAGCACCAGTAGGTACCGATAGCCTAGCTATGTTTATCAACGTAGATAGCAGCGAAAAAGTTAAGCTCTGTACTTACTGTAAGTACAATTTTGAGGTACTGGAGTATTTCTAAATTGAAGTGCTCTACATTTTAGAGGTGAATATATTACTTTTACTCCACTACATTTAAAAACTTTAGTGACTAGTTACTTCGTAGATTTTTACAAAATTATTGTAATTATTACAAAACATTCACTAACCACTTCAGCACTATATACATTTTGTCCATTTGAAAATAGCCGATCTACAAGCTCACAATGCGTCGCATCGCAACGCATTATGAGCTTGTAGATCGGCTATTTTCACACAAAAAATATTTTTTTTACATTTTGAAAACTTGTGAAATGGGACATTACTTGTATGTTGCAGTATTGATTTGTTTACTTAAGTAATTTTCCACCACTGGGTATTAGATGAACGGGGCCGAAAATAATCTGGGCTGAATAATGCATGCTATCACATAGTCAGCCTTTAATGGCCCCGCTTGAACGGAGTGATGCCGCGCCACACAATCAGCTAAAGTGTTCCGCCGCGTCCACTGCCAGCGACCTCGCCGCCAAAGGAAATCGGCGTGTTTGTTGTCCATTTCCCTCCTCTTTGAGAATAAATATGGCCATGGGTATGTGTGAAAAACAACTTGCGGTATCGCACGGCATTTGTCTTTTTGTTTTACCACATGAACCCTATACCGTTTCTATTCTGAGGTGAAAACATTCCCATTTAGGCCTGACATCGAAATGTTAAAAATGTCTTCTAAATCATGACAATTTTCTGAATAACCTCATGTTTCTATATCAGTGGTTCTCAATATTTCATGTCAAGGACCCCAAAAATTACCGGTATATGTAATTGGCCACCGACCCCTATCTGAAAATATGTAGTTCCAGGGACCCCCCCCAAAATCAAAGGTATGAGTTAAAAATGTTGGCTCTGAAAGATTCAAAGATTTGAGGCACATTTTCACTCTTTTTCAAAAATAGCAGATCTACTACTTATAGATCTGCTATTTTTCAATAGCTAAAGTATAACAGAATGCTTAAAACACCAAAAGGGGTTCCCGTACAGAATGGGTTAAAGTAGCAGATCTACAAGCTCTCAACATGTCACGGAGCATTGTGAAAGAGATTTTGTGTAGAGACAAACGTTTTCCAGTCTTGACTATAGTTTGACGCCCTGTCAGTCTGCAGTTCCATGCCTCTTCTCGAGCAAGAATCTCGTGACAGTGGTTGAGACTGTGTACGACTGTACGTTATCCTCCACCTCTCTTCTATCTCGGAATTGTCTGTCGCTCTAATTCAGCAACGGCACGACGTGCTGCATCGTTGAAGTGTCCAGACGTTGCAGGTCCAATGCACACATTTCCACCTGGGAGGCAAAACTATGGAGATCAGATGTCGGACTCTAAGATATCAAAATAAACACGGTACGGCTTGGGTGTTACCTGACGAAAAATAAAATAACCTTCAACAACATTTCCAAACACATGTACAGTTGGAGGCCATCGATATTGTCCTTTTCTTTTTGCGTGATCTGCGCAAAAGGACAGTTAACCCATTTTGGGCGGGAACCCCTTTTGGTGTTTTAAACATTATGTTATAATTTAGCTATTGAAAAATAGCAGATCTACAAGCTCATAGCGCGCCACCGAGTGGCGCGCTACGAGCTTGTAGGTCTGCTATTTTTGAAAAATCGTGAAAATATTTATTTCAGAAAACTGGAGGATTTAGAAGGATTTTTTAAAATGTTGAGGTCAGGCCTAAATGGGTCAAATGATAAGGGACAATATCGGTGGCACCCAACTGTACTGTAGGCTCTCTACGGGTCCGTGCTCAAACAGGCACGACGGCACACAATCAGAATAGAAAATCACACCCGTTATTGTGAACTGATTGGTGCAACTCCATGGTGGGGGTCCCCGGAACTTCCAGACTCACAGGCCCGCGTCCGAAACGGTTACCTTGTGGGGTTTCCCCGGAACATCCAGACCCCCAGGGGGCCGGGCCGGTTCCCGCAAGCTGCTCTTTCACTATAGCCTACGACTTTAACTCATTGAAAAATATCGGCCGATATGTGGCTGATATATCGGCTCATGCCTCTAGTGGCAACATCTCACATTGCTCTGGTGTGCCTGGAGGAGACCCATGCAGCCCTACTGAGCTGAGATAGGAACTCCATCTGCCATTATAGGAAACATATTATGGCAGTTCTCAGAGGAGGCAGCACCTCCGTCCAGGCCAGGGCCCCTAGCGGGGGTCATCAAAAAAGGCCTGGGTAGAGTGAGGATAATGTATGCGTCATCTTTTTGCCTACAGCCCAGCTCATGTGCAAGTGCAACACATTATATAAACAGATATAGGCCCCCGAAATAGACCTTCAGTTATGGGAACAAATAAACAAACCAGAGGATGGCTGCCTAACCTAGAGGTGGTGGTCATTAAACGGCCACTTTGCCCCTTTAGCAACCAGGTCTTATGTTAATGATGTTTAGGACACAAGAAACACTTGCTCCTGCTCTTATGTGTGTTTTTGGATATTTTAGTAGCCTAGTTTAAAATGCCTGTGATGTCACAGGCACTGGTCTGTGGTCTCACCTCCTTACTGGACTATTAAAAGAGGCCAGAAGTGAAGACCGTACGGTGGACTCCATGTTGCTCCCTGGAAGGAAAGACACATGCGCAATTGAGACCAAGGAAGCTGAACGTGGAAGTGTTGGCTGCATATAGCCCATTGCGCATGTTTCTTTCCTTCCAGGGAGCAACATGGAGTGATGGAGTCCACCGTACGGTCTTCGCTTCCTGTCCTCATTGAATAGTCCTTGACTGGACTACATGTTGTCTCAGTAAGACAGCCCTCTCCCTCTCCACAAGGAGGAGCAGTGCACCAAAGCATTATGGGCATTGTAGGAATTCAGCAATCCAGTCAAACCCTCTAGTCAAACACACTTCATTATATTTTTCTCTGGCCATAGGGTGCAAATTTCAAATTGTACTACGGTTATCTACTACAAATAACATTGAGTGACTGCTATTTCTTCCAGTGGTGAAATGACCTTTCAAACGACAACTTCAACCATTTTCAACCTATACCTTCCTTAGAGTATATATTAATAGAGACGGCACCCAGAGGAAACCCTGAGGTGAAATGGACATAGTGGCCGAATTTTGTATTGCAGCGCTGGGCCCAAACACATGAATGCGCTGGTCTGTTGACTATCATTGCGCACGTTCATGATGACATGTGAACGCTGAACGCGTGCAATGATAGTCAACGGCCAGCGCGTTCATGAGTTTGGCCCAATCAAACCCAGAAGGCACTCTGTTCCTACCCAGAAGGAGGAGTGAAATCGCCATATGCGCTTTTGAGCAACTTAATGCAAGTGGATGGGAGGAGAAACCCGATGCCGTCTCTATTAATATATACTCTAAGATACCTTTGTGTAATTGGTCATCACACTTTTGTAATGAGCATCAGTGAGGAGTCGGGCCAATTGTCTCGAGACACGAGAGCACTTAAGCATCTCTTACCGGGTCCACGGCTCAGAATGACTTCCAATAACTTGAAAAGATCAATAGCACTCACTTAAAAAGTGCTTTTTAGGCTCTTTTTTTATTTTGGTCCGGAAACAAAATAATGTTTTGGCCTAGTGTAATGATTAACGTTTTTACAGGTAAAAAAAAAGTAAGAAAAATAATTCACTTAGATTATTCATTACCCTGAGGAAGGCTCTGGCCTAAACATTAATTTGTTTAATAAGGGCCGCCAGACTGCAGTAAGAGTCCCGGTCTTCGCAGCATAGTACAGTTGGGTGCCACCGATATTGTCCCTCATCATTTGACCCATTTAGGCCTGACCTCAAAATTTAAAAAAAATCCTTCTAAATCCTCCAGTTTTCTGAAATAAATATTTTCACGATTTTTCAAAAATAGCAGACCTACAAGCTCGTAGCGCGCCACTCGGTGGCGCGCTACGAGCTTGTAGATCTGCTATTTTTCAATAGCTAAATTATAACATAATGTTTAAAACACCAAAAGGGGTTCCCGCCCAAAATGGGTTAACTGATCACGCAAACCTCAGCAAAAAGAAAAGGACAATATCGATGGCCTCCAACTGTAGTAGCTATTCCATTATTGAGGAGGATGAGAGGGGCAGGTGACCTTATGTATGGCCAGGGTCCATGTCTACCAGCGCTTAGCGAGAACCTGACCCCTTCATGGAGGGCAGTGTTCAAGTTCAGTCCAGTAAAATGTTATGAACAACAAACACGCCACTGACAATGATACTTCGTTATGACGAAGAAAAGCAGCTGTCCTGATATCCCTGTTCATTTTTAGATTTTGTGAAGAAGTCTACTCTGGTACGGTGTGCAGTATAAGGGCTGTGCCAATATATCCATATTGCGATATATCGCGATACTTCCTCCCGCGATATATATTGTCTCGTCCTCCCAATATGGTGATAGTGATTAGTTAGTAGTAGTTGTGAACGCAGTGAGCATTTACTATGAGACCCAGCAGATCATGTCTGTGTGTCTGTGTGTCACGCTGTAACACCACCCACCCACCACCAGAGGGCGCAGCTGTATCACACACAAAAACACACACACATGCACGCACACACACACACACACACGCACGCACGCACACACACACACACACACACACACACACAAAACTTAACTTAAAAAAAAACTTAACTTTAAAAAAAAACTTAAAAAGGAAAAACTTTAAAAGGAAAAACTTAAAAAAAACTTAACTTAAAAAAAATCTTAAAAAACACAAAAAAACGAGAACTTAAAAAAAACCTTAAAAAATTACGTAATTTATTCTAATTGTTGTTTTTGCAATTTACGAGCTGCGTTCGCTTCCCGCGTTCGCGCGTCTTACTTGTAGTAGTAGTAGTACTAGGCTACCCATTGTTGTGGGTAAGTTGCAAAGTTACAGTCAGTGATTTACTGTTTGGAGGACGCAAGATTCATGTACTTAACCCATTTAGACCATTTAGACCTTCATTCTACAAATGTCTTCTAAATCATGACAGTTTTCTGAAAAACCATGTTTCTGTCATTCTCAAACATTTTCATGTCAAGGACCCCCAAAATTACATGTAATATGCCGCCGACCCCCATCTGAAAATATGTTAAACATTGGCTCTGAAAGAATGTATATTCAAAGATTTGCGCCACAATTTTTCAAAAATAGCAGACCTGCAAGCTATGTGTGAGTGCCGCGCTATGAGCTTGTAGATCTGCTATTTTTCAATAGCTAAAGTATAACATAATGCTTAAAACACCAAAAGGGGTTCCCCGCCAAAATGGGTTAATTGCCAGTTTAACACACAAAATATTGTAATTTGTTTGTATTTCGGAATAAATAAATTATTCCAGATTGTTTCGCCTTTTACGGTTATCTTTTTCATTTTCAGTTACAGATATCGTGATTCGTGATATATCGTTGATGAAATCTCTCTTGCAACATATTGAATATCGCAATATATCGAATATTGCGATATTATCATTATCGATGGCCTATAATATCGCCACAAATATGGTATCGTGATGTGCCTGCATACAGTTGGAGGCCATCGATATTGTCCTTTTCTTTTTGCTGAGGTTTGCGTGATCTGCGCAAAAGGACAGTTAACCCATTTTGGGCGGGAACCCCTTTTGGTGTTTTAAACATTATGTTATAATTTAGCTATTGAAAAATATCAGATCTACAAGCTCATAACGCGCCACCGAGTGGCGCGCTACGAGCTTGTAGGTCTGCTATTTTTGAAAAATCGTGAAAATATTTATTTCAGAAAACTGGAGGATTTAGAAGGATTTTTTTTAATTTTGAGGTCAGGCCTAAATGGGTCAAATAATAAGGGACAATATCGGTGGCACCCAACTGTATCGTCCCACCCCTAGTGTGCAGCGGCCGTCTTCCAAACAGTGTTGTTTTCGTCGACTAAGACTATGACGAAAAATGTCCGTCGGCCACCTTTTTTCACTGACGAAAACTAAATGGAAACTAAATTAAAACTAAGCTATGGTGACTAAGACTAAATATACTGTCGATGTTGTCAACAAATAAAAACTAGACTTAAATGTTAGGAAGGCACTGGTGGACAAGAGTCATTTTACACTTGGTTGCATGCTGAAAATAGCCGATCTACAAGTAGATCGGCTATTTTCAGCAAGTGTAAAATCTGCCATTACGACTGCATCAAGGCCCACCAAAATACATTTTAGTCGACTAAATCAACTGTAGATTTAGTCGGCCAAAATCGTAGGATATTTAGTCGACTAAAACTAGACTAAACACTAAAACATTCCAGGTGACTGAAATGTGACTAAAACTAAATGAAAACGTTTCAAGAGACTATGACTAAAACTAAAATCCAAATGTACACTGTCAAAAACAACACTGCTTCCAAAGCCTGCTCATGCTTATCGTTGACGCGATAACCTTACGTTTCTAGCCGCCGAAAACGGTGTGACTCTGGAGGCTCTGTCTAACACGTGCCCCCCCCGCTGCCCCCCCCCCCCCCCCCCCTGTATAATTGAACGTGTTTGATTGTACATCTCGTTGTGCGAGCATGCTGCCTCGCAGTGTTTTCACACATTATAAGAATAATTCAGCTAATCACGTTAACCGGACGCGTTTGATGATATGAATATGATGCCAGAGCGCCGCAAGGCAGGAAAGACATTCGGTGCTGGAAGCTTTATATTATTCTATAGCACATGACGCAGTGTCTAGATAGAGAGAGAGAGACACACACACACACACACACACACCTCCCCACTCACCTCCCCGTTTGTCTAGAGAGAGACTGAGTCAGATTCAAAGGAAAAGAGGGCGCTGTTTTTCCTTTAACAATTGACAATTTTCAGAAAGATTTGAGGCACATTTTAACGAAAATAGCAGACCTACAAGTTCATATGAGCTTGTAGATCTGCTATTTTTCAATAGCTAAATTATAACATAATGTTTAAAACACCAAAAGGGGTTCCCGCCCAAAATGGGTTAATGTTTTGACGATGGGTTCTCAGATCGGTCTGGAGAGAGACACACACACATATATAAACACCACCAATAATACAAAATAATAAACGCAGACACCGTCCATCTCAAGCAGGGAAACCGCAGAAGCTAAACAAAGAGTTAAATATCTCAATCCACCATTAACCACTTGTACTCGTGTGAAAGGGATTCTGGCATGTCCGTTGCATGAGCACGTATATAAACAGGGCTTGAGTGGTTATTAGACCTGAGGGCGATTCTACAAATGGCTTCTAAATCTTGACAGTTTTCACAAAACCCCATGCTTCTATGTCAGTGGTTCTCAAACATTTTCATGTCAAGGACCCCCAAAATGATCTGTATTTGGCCACCGACCCCCATCTGAAAATATGTTGTTTCAGGGACCCCCCCCCCCCCCTGATTTGAGTTAAAAACGTTCACTCTGTAACAATAATATATTCAAAGATTTAAGGCACATTTTCACGATTTTTCAAAAATAGCAGACCTACAAGCTCATTTATTTTTATTTTTATTTTTTGTCTGGGAATATCTCAATTTGCTCCCTCTCCCACTGTCCCCCCTGGGTTATTTTAGCCAACGCAATTAAGAGGCATTTAATTGTACAGTAGTTTGCCTGAGGGGAGTTGTTAACCTTGCCACCATGCCCCCCCCCAACCCCCAAGGCATTGAGAGAGCAAGGTGGTCAGACCAGATAGCCTTATCATGCGGCATGCAGTCACACATGGGGGTCGGGGTGGCCTGTGTAGAGCGGCCAGATGGGAACCGCCAGATTCTCAGTTTCATCCCGGAGAGCAACGGTCTTTACACCCCGGGGCAAATAATTACCTTTTTTATTTGTGAGTGTGTCCCTGGGTCCCTGGGTCTGTCCCTGGCTGGGTCCCTGGGTCTGTCCCTGGGTCTGTCCCTGGCTGGGTCCCTGGGTCTGTCCCTGGGTCCCTGGGTCTGTCCCTGGCTGGGTCCCTGGGTCCCTGGGTCTGTCCCTGGGTCTGTCCCTGGCTGGGTCCCTGGGTCTGTCCCTGGCTGGGTCCCTGGGTCTGTCCCTGGGTCCCTGGGTCTGTCCCTGGCTGGGTCCCTGGGTCTGTCCCTGGGTCCCTGGGTCTGTCCCTGGGTCCCTGGGTCTGTCCCTGGCTGGGTCCCTGGGCCTGTCCCTGGCTGGGTCCCTGGGTCTGTCCCTGGCTGGGTCCCTGGGTCTGTCCCTGGCTGGGTCCCTGGGTCTGTCCCTGGCTGGGTCCCTGGGTCTGTCCCTGGCTGGGTCCCTGGGTCTGTTCCTGGCTGAGTCCCTGGGTCTGTCCCTGGCTGGGTCCCTGGGTCTGTCCCTGGCTGGGTCCCTGGGTCTGTCCCTGGTCCCTGTTTTCATGTCCCGGTATATAGGGCTGAAGTGGTTATTGTATGTTTTGTAATAACACAAATCTACAAAGTAACTAGTAACTACAGTTTTCAAATAATTGTAGTGGAGTAAAATACAACATTTGCCTCTGAGATGTAGTGGAGAAGTAAAAGTATTAGAAATTGGAAATAGTAAAGTACAAATAACTAAAGATGTTACTTAAGCACAGTAAACAGACTTTGTTACTTTACACCACTCGGCACACTTGGCAGTGCGAACAGGAGTGGTGAGGCTGGGACGGACGCGAAGGGTTCAAAAACACACGACTAAGCCTTTATTAGATTCGAGGGTGATTTGACATCCCTGACGGATGAGACGGGTCGCAACCTTTTTTAACCCCCTTTAAACCCTGCATGCTTCATTGATGATCTGTCTGCACCCAATCTCTCAACATTCTAGAATGTCCGCCTATTTTGGGTGTATTTCTGCCTTGCCCGGGGTATAGGGACACAAGGGCTTCCAGTTCAAGTACTGTCCGTTTGTGTAGAACGGACATTTACTAGATCAGGGGTTCTCAACCCGTGGGTCGCGACCCCTCGGGGGGTCGCCAAATTATTTTAGGGGGTCCCCAAATTATTTTCAAAAAAAAAAAAAAAAAGATTTTTTTTAAAATTTTATTTTCACGATTTTTCAAAAATAGCAGACCTACAAGCTCGTAGCGCGCCACTCGGTGGCGCGCTATGAGCTTGTAGATCTGCTATTTTTCAATAGCTAAATTATAACAATGCTTAAAACACCAAAAGGGGTTCCCGCCCAAATTGGGGGTCGGGAGGGGGCGGGGCGGGGGTCCCGAGACATTGCCAAAGCATTTCCGGGGGTCCCCGGCCAAAAACGTTGAGAACCCCTGTACTAGATTGTTAATGCGATTTCACTCAACAACCAGAGAGTAGCAGCTAATGGAGATGTTCAGTGTGAAGGGGAGACTTAATCCATTCTGGGCCGGAACCCCTTTTGGTGTTTTTAGCATTATGTTCTACTTTAGCTATTGATCTACAAGCTCGTAGCGGCACCGAGTGCCGCTACGAGCTTGTAGATCTGCTATTTTTGAAAAATCGTGAAAATGTGTTGCAAATCTTTGAATATATATATTCTTTCAGAGCAAACGTTTTTAACTCAAATCTTTGTTTCTGGGGTGTCACTGGAACATATTTTCAGATGGGGTCGGCGGCCGATTACATATAATTCTGGGGGTCCTTGACATGAAAATTTGTGAGAACCACTGACACAAAAACATAGGGTTTTTCAGAAAACTGTCAGGATTTAGAAGACATTTGTAGAATCTTCCTCGGGTCTAAATGGGTTAAGAGGAGACCAGACATTTGAGGACATTTGTTTCTGTTCTCAGTACAACACAAATCTATTGCCCACTTAGCTTGCTTTGAGAGGAGATGATATTGTCCGGATTTAGACGTATGCGTTTTAACACGGTTTAGCCGACGCCGCACAGTGCAGCTTTTAGCAGCCTGTCTTTATTTGCCATGCAGAGGAGGATGATGAAAGACATGATTTTTTTGCTTCTTTGTCACTGCGGCAGTTTAGGAATCTTAACCGCCGCTTCAACGAGACAACCCACACAGGCATAATCCCACTCACACGCACACACACACACACACGCACACGCACACACGCACTGTTCAATACACACTGACACACGCATGCACTTCGAGACATATGTTCACTCAGCCGAACCCCCCCCCCCCCCCCAGTCTCTCTCCTTTCTCTCTCTCTTCGCACATGCTAGAGGTTCTAATTGTAATTCTATCCAAACAGGCCCGCTGTAACAAAAATACTCCTACACATCTGTTACATCATCATCCCTGATCCCACATCTCTTCCATCTACACGGCACGCTTTGCCACTTTATAATTTATCTCTGCTGCCGCATTAGGACACACAGCCTTTTTTAATGTGTTTAATGGCGTCTTAGATTAAGTACATTGTGTCGCGTGCGTGCGTGCGTGTGTGCGTGCGTGCGTGCGTGCGTGCGTGCGTGTGCGCGCGTGTGTATGTGTTTGTATGTATGTGTATCACTGTATAATTAATGTGATGTTAATTCCAACAGATCTTTTTCGTGGTTTGATTCTAAACCTTGTCTCTTGTAATCTTCAGTCTCCGATGATCAGAATGTAACATAATTCAACGTCTATGTTTCTGTGTGAAAATAGCTCCATTATATTATATCATCATCTCTCTATCTGTGTACTTGAACTGTACGTGACTCACCCACTACTGTGCCGCTACAGTACTACTGGATGTGAATCTCTCACAATAACATTGACTCTCTGCTTTATATTCTGTTTGTTGTTGATAGTCAATCGGTGACTCAGCTTTTTCATTTGAGATGATCATTGTGACTAAATTTGACTGAGGGACTGCCATTGGATGTTTTTGAATTTTCGTTTTCTCATATCATATGAAAGCAGGGAATCATAGCTTCAAATTGACATATTGGTTGTTCAGTTTGACCCTCCAGTTTTGGAGATATGGCTTATAGAGTAATGTCTTGCAGAAAACAGCGAGTTGAAAGGTTCACTTCTGTGGTCTCTAACATTACACCTAGCTACATGTTTAAGCATTTATTTCATATTTACATGTCGATATCAGCTCTGACACTTATTTCAGACATGCTCTAGTATGTGAAGAGTCTGCCTGTGCTATTAACTCATAAAAAAAAAGCAGTCTCTCAGTCAAATCTGGTCACAGATGATGATCATTCATCAGTGGTGGAAAAAGTATTCACGCTTTTTACTTAAGTAAAAGTATCAATACTGCAATGTAGAACTATACTACACCGTTACAAGTAAAAGTCCTGGAATTCAAAATGTACTTGGGTAAAAGTACAAAAGTATCGGCGTCGAAATGTACTTAAAAGTACAAAGTGCTAATTTTTTGAAAAGATCGTGAAAATGTGTCGCAAATCATTGAATATAATATTCTTGCACAGTGGAGGGGGGGGGGGGGGGGGGTCTACTTTTTCCACCACTGTCCATAAGCATCCACACTACAACAATAAGAGTCAGTTCTACACAGAGCTTACCCATTTAGGACTGAGACCAGATTCTACCAATGTCTTCTACATCCTGATTCCTGACCTGTGTTTCTATGTCAGTGGTTTTCAAACTATTTCATGTCAAGGACCCCCAGAAATATCTGTAATTGGCCCCGGAACCCAATCCCAAAGAAGCAAAGATTTGAGTTAAAAGTGTTCACCTGGAGGAAATAATATCATTTTATATTCAAAGATTCGCACCACATTGTAAAGATTTTTCAAATAATAATAGCAGATCTACAAGCTAGATCTGCTATTCTTTCAATAGCTAACGTATAACATAAACACCAAAAGGGTGTTTCCCCGTCCTGATTCTGAATGGGCTGTTAAACACTGAGGACTTTACTGTACTGTACTGTACTGTACTGTACTGTACTGTACTGTACTGTACTGTACTGTACTGTACTGTACTGTACTGTACTGTACTGTACTGTACTGTACTGTACATGCAGGGCAGTCTGTCTGTCTGTCTGTCTGTCTGTCTGTCTGTCTGTCTCAGCCCAAATACATTCTGCCTCCAAAACCCTCACTCAAGTCAAAACCCGCTTTTTTTTAATTTAAATCTCCAAATCCATACAAAACCCCATCCTCCCTCCCCTTCTGTCCATAATCCCTCGTATCAGACACTTTGCAGCAGACTGTTGCGTACAGTATATACAGTATACACAGCATGGGGTAAAAACCAGAGATTATACAATACAGACCTCCGTGTCTCTTATCCCATTCTGGATGGGAAACCCCTCTTGGTGTTTTGAAGCAATTATGTTATACTTTTAGCTATTGAAAAAAATAGCAGATCTACAAGCTCGTAGCACGGCACTCGGTGCCGCGCTACGAGCTTGTAGATCTGCATTTTTTTTTTTTTTTTTTGTGAAAATGCAAGCGCTCATCTTTCAATTTATATTCTTTCAGAGCGAACAAGTCTTTGCTTCTGGGGGGGGGGGGCGACCCTGCCCTGGAGCAACATATTTTCAGATGGGGGTCGTGGCCAATTACATATAGTTTTTGGGGTCCTTCACATGAAATAGTTTGAGCGTCACTGATAAAGAAACAGGGGTTTTTCAGAAAAAAACTGTCATGATTTATAAGACTTTTCTTTTTTTTCTTCTCGACGTCAGGCCTAAATGGCTTAAATGAGGCTTGAAGTTCCCATCTAATGGTGTCTCACGTACTGCATATGTAACTCAATTCAACATTAATGCTAATGCCTTTCTGCTTTGACAGAAACCTTGGAAAGTCGGGCCTGCGGGTGTCCTGCCTTGGATTAGGTAAGAGTTCCTGGGCCAGCAAGAATAAATAAAGTGTGTGTGTGTGTGTGTGTGTGTGTGTGTGTGTGTGTGTGTGTGTGTGTGTGTGTGTGTGTGTGTGTGTGTGTGTGTGTGTGTGTGTGTGTGTGTGTGTGTGTGTGTGTGTGTGTGTGTGTGTGTGTGTGTGTGTGTGTGTGTGTGTGTGTGTGTGTGTGTGTGTGTGTGCGTGCGTGTGCGTGCACACGTAGTTCAAGCATCTATTGTTTTCGCACTGAGGGCATGTGGGCATGCACAGACTGAAAGACTGCATAATTTAGATAGATGGACTCGTATGGCTTCACAAACGGGGTTCACAAACAAACAAACACAAACTCAATTTTCATAACCAATTATGGCTTATTTAGCCAATCCACAAGCTCACAACAAGTTGCATTGCTCACCTTCAGACTTGGCTAAAATATGTAATTTAGATAGCATATTATGTAGACACACATATCATTCTATGGTGTTTATTTACTTATAGTTTCATTGTACAGACATTCTACTGTTTGCTTATGATCCTTGATGACAGTGGATTGTGCCTTCTACCTGCACTATTCATATGTTTAATTCGTCATTTTATTGCCAATAGAAAAATCTGTGACATACACACTATATATCATTCTAACACGGTAATCCTATAGTATTATACCCAGTCCTGATGGTGGCGGTAACTTCACCATTATGCCGATTTTGACCAATCAGAGCGAATCTGGCGATGTTGTTTGCTGTTAACAGAACATCAACATCCGCTATCTTTCTGCACTGTGCTACACAGTCAGATGTCCGGGATGCTAAACTATCATCGTTTATTTTATGAACTAAGTCAAATTAAGCTCTAATCAAGCCCCAAATATCGCATTTTACGCAGCGATGCACATAGCGTGCACATAGCGCGTGCGAGAGCGTGCACGCGCGGATTTTGGCCAGTTTTAGATGGATTACATCGGCCATTAGCCAAACAAGCTAAAGGTTGCTACATTTTGCTACATTAAGCCCCCGATTACAGGGAATTAAACGATTACGTCAATTACGGCAACGGTTATGAGGGATTTTTTTATTCATTACATCAATTACGTCAATAGCCATAAGAGGGATATTAACTATGTGAAAACGGAGCCGAGTTGCACTGCACTTGGTGTGATCCTCTTCAACCTACAGTGCACCAAGTCTCTTCACAAAAAATAACAGATCTACGAGCTCACAGCGCATCATGTTGTGACACGTTGTGAGCTTGTAGATTGGCTATTTTTTGGTGGATGTTCCCCACCAGAATAGGGACGCTGGGGTTTCAGTGCAGTTAAACGCCAATTATAACAGGTCGTTTCGAGGAAGCAATCCCATTGGTTGAAACAGCTTTCTAGCTGGATGAAGAGGTTATTTTTAGGGATGTCCCGATCACGTTTTGTTTGCTCGCGATCCGATTCCGATCATTTGATGTTGAGTATCTGCCAATACCGATTTTTCCTGATCCGATATTTATATTTTTATAAAACACATATCACAATAGTGCAATATCCAAAATCACAGACAATTTCCAGTCTAATATCATGATATGGATATAATATTGATACTAGGGATGTCCCAATTTCGTTATTATTATTTATTGATTTTGTTTTGCCCCCGATCCGATTCCGATCATTTGAAAATGACGTGATCGGCCCCCGACCATCACGTCATTCGGTTCGGGACAACCCTAGCTATTGTTCAGGGGTGGGCATGAGCCCCAAACAAAAACGGTGTTTTTGTATGATAACGCATGTTCAACTGCATGTATGGTACAGTTGGGTGCCACCGATATTGTCCATTATCATTTGACCCATTTAGGCCTGACCTCAAAATTTTAAAAAATAAATATTTTCACGATTTTTCAAAAATAGCAGACCTACAAGCTCGTAGCGCGCCACTCGGTGGCGCGCTATGAGCTTGTAGATCTGCTATTTTTCAATAGCCAAATTATAACATAATGTTTAAAACACCAAAAGGGGTTCCCGCCCAAAATGGGTTAACTGTCCTTTTGCGCAGATCACGCAAACCTCAGCAAAAAGAAAAGGACAATATCGATGGCCTCCAACTGTATGTATGACTGTGTTTCATTTCAATGCGTGCACCGGTATATATATCCTCACACCTACGTTGTCTCTCTCTCTCTCTTCCTCTGCAGGAACATGGGTGACGTTTGGCGGACAGATAACGGATGAGGTGAGAGCTTATGGATATAGATTAGTCTATTATTCTCCAACGTCAGTCAGTCAGCACCGGGAGGGCGGGATGGGGGGGGTTCACAGATTGCCTGTATGATCCTAATGCGCCCCGTGTCGACTCGGGGGGGGGGGGGGGGGGGGGGGGGGCAAGGACCTTCTTTCCTGCTTACTCTGCAAACGTATTGAAAGAGGGGAAAAAGCTGTGCAGCCAGAGCATATAAACATGAGCCATATATGGAAGGTGCATGCAATGCAGCCAGAGCATATAAACATGAGCTATATAGGAAGGTGCATGCAATGCATCCACTGAGGCATAATGAAAAGGCGTGCGGAGGAGGATTCATAATTGAATGGCATTCCCTCTTTAAGTAAAATAATCCACTGCTTTGCTACTTCCCCGTTCACCAGATGGCAGAGCAGCTGATGACGATGGCCTATGAGAATGGCATCAATCTGTTTGACACGGCCGAGGTCTACGCAGCTGGAAAGTGAGTTGCACCTCCTCCTCCTCTAGCTCCTCCTAATCATCTAGCTCCTCCTCTAGCTCCTCCTCCTCCTCTAGCCCCTCCTCCTCCTCACAACCACAGGTTCACTGATCAGCGAGGAAGCCTAGCACCTCCTCCTCCTCTAGCACATCCTCCTCCTCTAGCTCCTCCTCCTCCTCTAGCCCCTCCTCCTCCTCACAAGCACAGGTTCACTTATCAGCGAGGAAGGATGCCGTCGGTCACACCAAACAACTGGCCCTGAATGCTAGGCCTTATAAGGCATAGTTAACACCCTGCGCGGCAAGGACGGAGTTCTCCGTTCAATCAATTAGTAACGCCCAGCGCTTTTGATCAAAAGGAGATTGATCAAAAGGACGGAGATTATTGATATCAAAACCGATCGCATCGCTCCACAGGCTGTGAGCGTCTGTTGGGCAGCATTCGATGTTATTTTCTGGTGGGACGTCATCGAAAATGTACCCCCCCCCCCCCCCCCCCCCCCCCATTTTAGCCGACGAGATCGAAAATCTTAAAACGTGAATAACTCTTGATCTAAATCATTCCGTCCAATGCTAACCAAAGATCATGTATTAGATGGCCCACCACGGTCCCGTCGCCTGCCGCGTTAGAATGAATCATACCTCCCGTTGTTGTCGATCGCATCAAGAGTGTTTTGGCTACATCAAGCTACTTCAGCTACATCCGGGATAGCATCCGGTCCGTCGCTAAATGTGCTCCGCTGCTATAAATCGCTGGGCGCTATGATTTAATGGATTAAATAACCCTGGGCGTTCGGGGTGTTCAGGTCAAACATTCCTAACCATAAACATAATGACCTTGAAGTATAGTTCACTTATTATTATTATTATTATTATTTTTCAATAGCTAAATTATAACAATGTTTAAAACACCAAAAGGGGTTCCCGCCCAAAATGGGTTAACTGTCCTTTTGCGCAGATCACGCAAACCTCAGCAAAAAGAAAAGGACAATATCGATGGCCTCCAACTGTATTTAGACAGAGCAGGCACAATGCTGATTCCGTTCACCCGTGAGGGTACAAATCGACAGGCGAGGAGGACATATCGGTGCAGCACATGCAAACAGCTGTGACAGCCTGTCACAACTCACCATGTCTTATAGCTGCAGGTGCTAATCCTGACGGCTTGCACTGCGGCCTACTGTATATACACACATGCATATACTGGCACATGGAGTAGAATGATTCAAACACTTTACACGCAACAATCGCCAAGAGCTTTTCCTGAGACATCACACTTGCCCCCCCCCCCCCCCCCCCCCCCCCCGGTACACTGCACATCCTGTCATCAGTCAATTCAATTACATTCAATTCAAAGGGCTTTATTACAATACAGCAATACAATCAAAACAAAAAATAAGTACATTTTAACGTCAGAATCTTCAATAGATCAATTTCTATATTGTACCAAGATCACTGGATGCAGGTATAGTGCAGGAATATACACAATGATTAGTGTCACGATATCTGTCCGTGGTGGAAGGTGACAACGTGTCCAGTGTTGATTTCGTCGACTAAAAATAAGACGAAAAATGTTCGTCGACTTCCCTTTTTTCACTGACGAAAACTAAATGGAAACGAAATTAAAAGTAAGATATGATGACTAAAATTAAGACTAAATATACTGACAATTTCGTCAACAAACAAAAACTAGACTAAAATGTTAGGAAGGGACTAGTGAACAAGTATAGTAACAGTATAAGTCATTTTACACTTGGTTGCATGCTGAAAATAGCCGATCTACAAGCTCAACACGTCGCGCTGTGATGAGTATTTTGGCCATTTTTAGGTAAACATCACCGACCGTTAGCATAAAATGTTAGCGGTTGCTACTTATTTCATTTTTTACCGCTGGATCATGGGGAATAAAACAAATCTCGGGATGCCGGGCATGGCATCCATTGCAAAGGCTAATTTAATCTCGGTTTCTCGGGTACGGTGCGGAAACAGTTAATGGTAAATTGTCAGGGTGAAAAAAAAAAAGTAAACCGTTTTTTCTGTGTTCTATAGGGTCCATAGAACAGAAAAAACATGGTTTACAAGAATCTTCACGAAACGTTCACTAAAAAATTTGTTTCAGAAAAGCTTTATACCCTGCATATCCTCCACCAGTATACAGTATTTTATTATATTATGACACTTGCTTTTGGCAATGTAAACCTTTGCCTTTTCATGCCAATAAAGCTCCTTTGAATTGAATTGTTATTTCTATTATTATGTCAGTCTCTCATGGGAGTGATGAGCTGTGGTTATGAAGCAAAACAGGAGCCCAGCTGTTATTCTTCACCTAATGTACAAACGGCAGGATGCACGCACGCACGCACACACACACGCACGCACGCACACACACACACACACACTGGAGGAGAGAGGAGAAAAACCGAGAAGTGGAATGTGATGGGGTAGATGGAGCGTGAGGGAGGTGAACAGAGGGAGGATGTAGAAAGAGAGAGTGAGTAAAAGAGGGGGTGATGGAGGAGGCAGATGGATCATTGATAGCTTGAGCTCTCGACCTCACTTTGTGCGTCGAGTGTGTGCAGGTCACGTTAATTAACACAATCAGCGCCGGGATTTCTTTCAAAATAGAAGCTTGGGGGTGTCCGGGGAAGATATGGCAGCTTTTACTCTGAAAGCCAGGGTGCTTCCGTTCCATACAAAAAACCGGGAGGCATAATGTTTCTTGCTTACCTCGCTATGATTAACGACCGCGTCTCTCTAGAAGCGTTAATATTCCTGGTGAGAGGCATGTTGAAGTCAAAACCACGGAGAGCATCCCTAGATTACGCACGGCGAGCCTTTCTTTCTGATCGCTAAACAGGGAAGTGAACGGGACCGCGCGCATGCGCCAAAAGCAAGGAGTACATTGCAGAAGGTTCTCCGTTTGATATCAATGAAAAAGCGGTAGGACGTGTGTACAGTTGGGTGCCACCGATATTGTCCCTTATCATTCGACCCATTTAGGCCTGACCTCAAAATTTAAAAAAAATCCTTCTAAATCCTCCACGATTTTTCAAAAATAGCAGACCTACAAGCTCGTAGCGCGCCACTCGGTGGCGCGCTATGAGCTTGTAGATCTGCTATTTTTCAATAGCTAAATTATAACATAATGTTTAAAACACCAAAAGGGGTTCCCGCCCAAAATGGGTTAACTGTCCTTTTGCGCAGATCACGCAAACCTCAGCAAAAAGAAAAGGACAATATCGATGGCGCCTCCAACTGTACACACGTCGTCGGTTGGATTAGTGATGACGTTCCCGTGCACACACGTCGTACGGTCTGAATGTGTTAACGCGGGGGGCGCTGCGATCTGATTGCGACAGCGAGGCGAGTGGTTGGCATCTCCCATTGACAGCATCTGCTGCTATCTCTAATGGGACTCATAATGGGAATAATTAGCAAAGCCTGCTAATGAGACTCCCCCCCCCAACCCCCCCACCTGGCCTAAAGACTGGCAGGTCGTTCTGTGCTCGTGCTGCTTTTTTCACTGAAAGCATATCCTTCATGAATTATACATGTTCAGAGTTGTTACTGTGTTCTTTTTTTATTCAGCGTTTCAAAATGCTTTTGAACTTGTTCATGCGTTCATGCTCTCGTATTGTTGCTGAATGTGCCCTTATTATCTCGTCTCACCGTCTGTCTGTCTGTCTGTCTGTCTGTCTGTCTGTCTGTCTGTCTGTCTGTCTGTCTGTCTGTCTGTCTGTCTTACAGGGCAGAGGTGGTCCTCGGGAACATAATAAAGAAGAAAGGATGGAGGTATGAATCCAATGGAGTTCTTTCCAATCCCGTCGGGGTTTCTCTGCATCATTGCATCATTTCCCCTCGTAATTGTGGTATTGCGGTTGCACTTTTTCACAAGCCTGCCAGCCCTTTTGGTGTTTTAAGCATTGTTATAATTTAGCTATTGAAAAATAGCAGATCTACAAGCTCATAGCGCGCCACCGAGTGGCGCGCTACGAGCTTGTAGGTCTGCTATTTTAGAAAAATCGTGAAAATAAAAATTTAAAAAATATATATATTTTTCTTTTTTTTTTGAAAATAATTTGGCGACCCCCCCGAGGGGTCGCGACCCACGGGTTGAGAACCCCTGAGGTAGAGAATGCGAAATGAATGCACACAGGCAGACAGGCAAGGCAGGCAGCCATGATGATGCCCGCAACTCATGCGTCTCCTCCTCAAAGGCGCTGAATTATGGATCGCCAGCCTCTGGTGCCAGGAGCTGTGACACTTTGTCATCCTGGACTGGCATCCATGTAGACCTGTCAACGTGTGCCTCTGTATCATTCACTCATTCATTGTCACACAGGCTGACTTCTGGCACAGTTAAGAGGCTGATTTATTATATCAGATCTACAAGCTGGTCGCAGCGTGCGTGACTCTTTGCGAGCTTGTAGAAGATCTACCGTCTTTGGTGCGTGACACCGGCGTGCGGCAAAGTATACAGACAAAGTATACAATCATGCAGTACTGGGGGGGGCATTCAAGGACATTGTCTGCCCCCCTACCCTCAAACCAAAACCATGTTCAAATTGCTGGGGTAAAGTGAATGTCGATGGCATGCTGTCAACTTGAATGTCTCCAACGCTCGTTCCTTGTCACTGTCTGAGTTCCAGGGCACAGTTACTCACACTTGGGGTCATTCAGGGCCGTTTTAAACGGGGAATACGACTCATTAAAAACACTGGAGCGGTGCCTTTGGGCGCCTCTACAGCGCTGCCCGTTGGGTACTGGCCTACTTGGAACGATGCAAGTTGGAAATGCAAGGCCCACCCAGACCTGTGCTCCTATTGACCTACCTAGACTGGAGGAGACCTGTGCTCCGAGGAGAACTTCTTATTTATTATCAGTGTTTATCATTTCCTTTCCTGTTTACAGGCGTTCCAGTCTGGTGATCACAACAAAGATCTTCTGGGGCGGAAAGTAAGTTTTGACATGATTAATTTGTTTGTGCCTGAAGTGTCTAGATGAGAAACGATCCTCTAGGTAATATTCTCTCTGGTTGAGTGATGTTCGCCCCTAATACTAATACAGCCTCCGCTGTGGCTGTTTAATGGCAGTTTTTGGCAGCAAATTTCTATTTTAGTTTAGTCATAGTCTTTGGAATTAAACTTCATTTAGTTTTAGTCACATTTTAGTGACCTGGAATGTCTTAGTGTTAGTCTAATTTTAGTCGACTAAATGTCATGCGATTTTAGTTGACTAAATCTACAGGTGATTTCGTCGACTAAAATGTGTTTTGGCGGGCCTTGATGCCGTCATAATGACTGTTTTTACACTTGCTGAAACTAGCCGATCTACAAGCTCACAACGTGTCGCAGCGCGACACGTTGTGGGCTTATAGATCGTGGTGATGGTCAGTCTTTAGAGGCTGCCGCTGTGTCCGTGTTGATGGTCAGTCTTTAGAGGCTGCCGCTGTGTCCGTGGTGATGGTCAGTCTTTAGAGGCTGCCGCTGTGTCCGTGGTGATGGTCAGTCTTTAGAGGCTGCCGCTGTGTCCGTGGTGATGGTCAGTCTTTAGAGGCTGCCGCTGTGTCCGTGTTGATGGTCAGTCTTTAGAGGCTGCCGCTGTGTCCGTGGTGATGGTCAGTCTTTAGAGGCTGCCGCTGTGTCCGTGTTGATGGTCAGTCTTTAGAGGCTGCCGCTGTGTCCGTGGCCATGGTCAGTCTTTAGAGGCTGCCGCTGTGTCCGTGGTGATGGTCAGTCTTTAGAGGCTGCCGCTGTGTCCGTGGCCATGGTCAGTCTTTAGAGGCTGCCGCTGTGTCCGTGGTGATGGTCAGTCTTTAGAGGCTGCCGCTGTGTCCGTGGCCATGGTCAGTCTTTAGAGGCTGCCGCTGTGTCCGTGGTGATGGTCAGTCTTTAGAGGCTGCCGCTGTGTCCGTGGCGATGGTCAGTCTTTAGAGGCTGCCGCTGTGTCCGTGGCGATGGTCAGTCTTTAGAGGCTGCCGCTGTGTCCGTGGCGATGGTCAGTCTTTAGAGGCTGCCGCTGTGTCCGTGGCGATGGTCAGTCTTTAGAGGCTGCCGCTGTGTCCGTGGTGATGGTCAGTCTTTAGAGGCTGCCGCTGTGTCCGTGGCGATGGTCAGTCTTTAGAGGCTGCCGCTGTGTCCGTGGCGATGGTCAGTCTTTAGAGGCTGCCGCTGTGTCCGTGGCGATGGTCAGTCTTTAGAGGCTGCCGCTGTGTCCGTGGCGATGGTCAGTCTTTAGAGGCTGCCGCTGTGTCCGTGGCGATGGTCAGTCTTTAGAGGCTGCCGCTGTGTCCGTGGTGATGGTCAGTCTTTAGAGGCTGCCGCTGTGTCCGTGGTGATGGTCAGTCTTTAGAGGCTGCTGCTGTGTCCGTGGCGATGGTCAGTCTTTAGAGGCTGCCGCCTTGTCCGTGGTGATGGTCAGTCTTTAGAGGCTGCCGCTGTGTCCGTGGTGATGGTCAGTCTTTAGAGGCTGCTGCTGTGTCCGTGGCGATGGTCAGATCGGCGAGGTTCAGGTCTCATTTCAGATTTTTACAATTACAATATTAACGTTTCTGGAGAAATATGTGACTCTTTGATACAAAGACAGTCATGGCAGCAAGACTAAGGCCCCATTTACACTGGCAGCCAAATCCAGCCTGAATCAGATCTGAGCCACATCCAGATTGGAATCTGATTTGTCTAACTGAGTCATGTGACCATTTAAACCAATCGGATTTCAATCTTGATGAATCTGATTCAGGCTAGATTTGTCTGCCAGTGTAAATGGGGCCTAACTGTTCAGGAGAGGATGAAAAATAGCTTTAATATTCAAGCCTTTCAAGCCTGTTTTCTCAACTCGCTGTTTTCTGCAAGACATTACTCTATAAGATCTCCTAAACTGGTGAGTCAAACTGAACAACCAATATGGCAATTTGAAGCTATGGTTTCCTGATTTCACATGACATGAAAAAACGAAAACTAAAATGAAAAACAAAAATTCAATGACTTAGCCTCGGTCAGAAATGGTCACATATAGACATTGGAGGCTAACGCTAGCATTAGCTGCTTCTTCTACGTTTTTGAAAAAATAAAAAAAGTTCAGTGAATCTCCCTGCATCCGGCTGGCAGACAAGCGAGTACCACTATTGGCCACACGGTGGCAGCAAAAGTGTTAAAGCGCTGTGCTTCTTTTTTTCTTTCTAGGGCTGAGACTGAAAGAGGATTGTCCCGAAAACACATTATAGAAGGTAAGCTCCATGTGTCACAAAGCCCAGCTCGGGAACGTAACTGCTGACTCTGCGTTAAAAATCCTAATTAGTCCCCCACGTCCTCTTGGGCTCATATGAGCCTCTGAGAAAGCTCAGGCAGTCGTGGGCTGCACTATTACACACACAGCCCCATTGTTTTGGGGCTGTGTGTGTAAGTCCCACTGTCCCATTGTTTTTGCCAAATCCTCATGACATAATTTTGTCATGATTTCTTTGTGTATTGACTCGACTGTTGTTGTCTGGACTCCATAATGTAGACTGTGGTGCTGATTTTTTGCGATGACTGGCCGCATCTGTCTGTCCGTCCGTCCGTCCGTCCGTCCGTCCGTCCGTCCGTCCGTCCGTCCGTCCGTCCGTCCTTCATTCCTTCCTTCCTTCCTTCTGTATGAGGCCTCAACAGCTGCAATACCGCTGGGTGACCTAAAGTGGCACTGTTGGGCCGCCTAAAAGGGCCATTCACCCTGAGCATTTTTTACTATTTTGAAAAACATTTTAAAATAGTTCAACTAGCCGATCTACATCGAGACATTGTGAGCTTGTAAATCGGCTATTTGAACTATTTTAAAGGGTTTTGCAAAATAGTAAAACATGGCAAATTAGTTTCGGGATAAGGAATAAGGGGTGGCGCAAGATGGAGCCCTTATAACTATAACTGCAGCCAGCTGTGGTGGTGTTGTTGAGCAGCGGTGTCCGCTGCTCAACAACTGCTCAGTTCACACGGGTGTCTTTTTTGTATTCTTATTTCTAGGTTTAAAAGCCTCACTGGAAAGACTGCAGTTAGAATACGTGGACGTGGTTTTTGCAAACAGGCCGGATCCCAATACTCCTATGGAAGGTAAGGGCTACAATCTCTCTACTATCATTGCTGTGCTTACTGGTGTTTGGTGAAATCAGCTATTCCTTCAAGAAATATGAGAGGGGAAGCCTCGCCGTGTTATGTAAGGGATAATATCTGGCTAGGTGGTCATTGTCAGGAGATAATTCACCGACAGGGAGTTTAACCACCGAGGCGAAGCCGAGGTGGTTACACTCCCTGAAGGTGAATTATATCCCGACAATGACCACCTAGCCAGATATTATCCCGCTTATTACATGGCTAACTAACATAAATTAATCCATTGATCCAAAACACAACAAAAAAAGTATTCCATAACTTCGCGCTGGCTGAGTCTGCCCAGCTGCAGGGCTGAAGCACTGTCGGAAAACAAGGAAGTGAGTTGATCAAATAGAATCCATTTTCGGGTCCAGCTGCTTCGTCTATTTCTCGCTCAAATGTTTTCAAAAACATTTTTAAGAGCAATGTTTAGCTGTAAATTACATTGTGTGTCAGTAGTGTGTGTGTTTACATGGCTGTTATGTTGGAAACGGCAGTAAATCAAGCGGGCGCAGCCGCGCAGCTGGTGGTGCTCAGAGGGTTTGATTAGGCAGCGGTCATTATACAGCGGAGCGGTCATTATCATGAGATAACTCACCGCTGAATTAAGCGATTGACCAATCAGAATCAAGCATTCAACCAAGCCATGTAATAAAATCTAGTAGTCTCTGCAAAAGCATTCCAGCAGCCAGCTCGTAGCATGGCTCGTTAGGCAATAGACTTTGAATCCGTACCTCCTGGGTTCGAATCCTGTTCACGCCATCATTTTTGTGTCCATCGCAAACGACGTGTATTTTTTTTGTTAAAAGTAAAAAAAAAAATTGGATAAAGTAAAGTGCTCTGGTCCAACATGCGCTGCGTCATGCTTGCGGTTATGTTTAGGTTTGGCGTTTGGGGTTAGTAATAGTAATGTCCGACATACAGTAGCCTACATGTCCACCCACATGCGCTGCGTCATGCTTGCGGTTAGGGTTAGGTTATAGGCAGGCCCGGCCCTTCCTACAGGCCGAGCATGCAGCCGCCTGGGGCGCCACCACCTCTCAGACTGTCTGCTAAAGCAGCTAACTCCACCACCTCTCAGACTGTCTGCTAAAGCAGCTAACTCCACCACCTCTCCCCCTCTCAGACTGTCTGCTAAAGCAGCTAACTCCACCACCTCTCAGACTGTCTGCTAAAGCAGCTAACTCCACCACCTCTCCCCCTCTCAGACTGTCTGCTAAAGCAGCTAACTCCACCACCTCTCCCCCTCTCAGACTGTCTGCTAAAGCAGCTAACTCCACCACCTCTCCCCCTCTCAGACTGTCTGCTAAAGCAGCTAACTCCACCACCTCTCCCCCTCTCATGGAAGTAAATGACAATTCTATAAAGTCACAACACCAACTTTGATGAGGCAGTATTGCCTTGTTTTCAAAATATAATCTTTTCTTCCCTGATGTATTTTACATTTTTCATGTCCTGCAAAATGACCATTTTGGAGTTACTGTAGGTGGTTTCTTCTAGTTACTGTAGGTGGTTTCTTCTAGTTACTGTAGGTGGTTTCTTCTAGTTACTGTAGGTGGTTTCTTCTAGTTACTGTAGGTGGTTTCTTCTGAGTTACTGTAGGTGGTTTCTTCTAGTTACTGTAGGTGGTTTCTTCTAGTTACTGTAGGTGGTTTCTTCTAGTTACTGTAGGTGGTTTCTTCTAGTTACTGTAGGTGGTTTCTTCTTTAGTTACTGTAGGTGGTTTCTTCTAGTTACTGTAGGTGGTTTCTTCTAGTTACTGTAGGTGGTTTCTTCTTTAGTTACTGTAGGTGGTTTCTTCTAGTTACTGTAGGTGGTTTCTTCTAGTTACTGTAGGTGGTTTCTTCTAGTTACTGTAGGTGGTTTCTTCTTTAGTTACTGTAGGTGGTTTCTTCTAGTTACTGTAGGTGGTTTCTTCTAGTTACTGTAGGTGGTTTCTTCTAGTTACTGTAGGTGGTTTCTTCTTTAGTTACTGTAGGTGGTTTCTTCTAGTTACTGTAGGTGGTTTCTTCTAGTTACTGTAGGTGGTTTCTTCTTTAGTTACTGTAGGTGGTTTCTTCTAGTTACTGTAGGTGGTTTCTTCTAGTTACTGTAGGTGGTTTCTTCTTTAGTTACTGTAGGTGGTTTCTTCTAGTTACTGTAGGTGGTTTCTTCTAGTTACTGTAGGTGGTTTCTTCTAGTTACTGTAGGTGGTTTCTTCTTTAGTTACTGTAGGTGGTTTCTTCTAGTTACTGTAGGTGGTTTCTTCTAGTTACTGTAGGTGGTTTCTTCTAGTTACTGTAGGTGGTTTCTTCTAGTTACTGTAGGTGGTTTCTTCTAGTTACTGTAGGTGGTTTCTTCTAGTTACTGTAGGTGGTTTCTTCTAGTTACTGTAGGTGGTTTCTTCTTTAGTTACTGTAGGTGGTTTCTTCTAGTTACTGTAGGTGGTTTCTTCTAGTTACTGTAGGTGGTTTCTTCTTTAGTTACTGTAGGTGGTTTCTTCTAGTTACTGTAGGTGGTTTCTTCTAGTTACTGTAGGTGGTTTCTTCTAGTTACTGTAGGTGGTTTCTTCTAGTTACTGTAGGTGGTTTCTTCTAGTTACTGTAGGTGGTTTCTTCTAGTTACTGTAGGTGGTTTCTTCTTTAGTTACTGTAGGTGGTTTCTTCTAGTTACTGTAGGTGGTTTCTTCTAGTTACTGTAGGTGGTTTCTTCTAGTTACTGTAGGTGGTTTCTTCTAGTTACTGTAGGTGGTTTCTTCTAGTTACTGTAGGTGGTTTCTTCTAGTTACTGTAGGTGGTTTCTTCTTTAGTTACTGTAGGTGGTTTCTTCTAGTTACTGTAGGTGGTTTCTTCTAGTTACTGTAGGTGGTTTCTTCTTTAGTTACTGTAGGTGGTTTCTTCTAGTTACTGTAGGTGGTTTCTTCTAGTTACTGTAGGTGGTTTCTTCTTTAGTTACTGTAGGTGGTTTCTTCTAGTTACTGTAGGTGGTTTCTTCTAGTTACTGTAGGTGGTTTCTTCTAGTTACTGTAGGTGGTTTCTTCTAGTTACTGTAGGTGGTTTCTTCTAGTTACTGTAGGTGGTTTCTTCTAGTTATTGTAGGTGGTTTCTTCTAGTTACTGTAGGTGGTTTCTTCTAGTTACTGTAGGTGGTTTCTTCTAGTTACTGTAGGTGGTTTCTTCTAGTTACTGTAGGTGGTTTCTTCTAGTTACTGTAGGTGGTTTCTTCTTTAGTTACTGTAGGTGGTTTCTTCTAGTTACTGTAGGTGGTTTCTTCTAGTTACTGTAGGTGGTTTCTTCTAGTTACTGTAGGTGGTTTCTTCTAGTTACTGTAGGTGGTTTCTTCTTTAGTTACTGTAGGTGGTTTCTTCTAGTTACTGTAGGTGGTTTCTTCTTTAGTTACTGTAGGTGGTTTCTTCTAGTTACTGTAGGTGGTTTCTTCTAGTTACTGTAGGTGGTTTCTTCTAGTTACTGTAGGTGGTTTCTTCTAGTTACTGTAGGTGGTTTCTTCTAGTTACTGTAGGTGGTTTCTTCTTTAGTTACTGTAGGTGGTTTCTTCTAGTTACTGTAGGTGGTTTCTTCTAGTTACTGTAGGTGGTTTCTTCTAGTTACTGTAGGTGGTTTCTTCTTTAGTTACTGTAGGTGGTTTCTTCTAGTTACTGTAGGTGGTTTCTTCTAGTTACTGTAGGTGGTTTCTTCTAGTTACTGTAGGTGGTTTCTTCTTTAGTTACTGTAGGTGGTTTCTTCTAGTTACTGTAGGTGGTTTCTTCTAGTTACTGTAGGTGGTTTCTTCTTTAGTTACTGTAGGTGGTTTCTTCTAGTTACTGTAGGTGGTTTCTTCTTTAGTTACTGTAGGTGGTTTCTTCTAGTTACTGTAGGTGGTTTCTTCTAGTTACTGTAGGTGGTTTCTTCTAGTTACTGTAGGTGGTTTCTTCTAGTTACTGTAGGTGGTTTCTTCTAGTTACTGTAGGTGGTTTCTTCTAGTTACTGTAGGTGGTTTCTTCTAGTTACTGTAGGTGGTTTCTTCTAGTTACTGTAGGTGGTTTCTTCTTTAGTTACTGTAGGTGGTTTCTTCTAGTTACTGTAGGTGGTTTCTTCTAGTTACTGTAGGTGGTTTCTTCTAGTTACTGTAGGTGGTTTCTTCTAGTTACTGTAGGTGGTTTCTTCTTTAGTTACTGTAGGTGGTTTCTTCTAGTTACTGTAGGTGGTTTCTTCTAGTTACTGTAGGTGGTTTCTTCTAGTTACTGTAGGTGGTTTCTTCTTTAGTTACTGTAGGTGGTTTCTTCTTTAGTTACTGTAGGTGGTTTCTTCTAGTTACTGTAGGTGGTTTCTTCTAGTTACTGTAGGTGGTTTCTTCTTTAGTTACTGTAGGTGGTTTCTTCTAGTTACTGTAGGTGGTTTCTTCTAGTTACTGTAGGTGGTTTCTTCTTTAGTTACTGTAGGTGGTTTCTTCTAGTTACTGTAGGTGGTTTCTTCTAGTTACTGTAGGTGGTTTCTTCTGGAGTTACTGTAGGTGGTTTCTTCTAGTTACTGTAGGTGGTTTCTTCTGGAGTTACTGTAGGTGGTTTCTTCTGGAGTTACTGTAGGTGGTTTCTTCTGGAGTTACTGTAGGTGGTTTCTTCTGGAGTTACTGTAGGTGGTTTCTTCTGGAGTTACTGTAGGTGGTTTCTTCTGGAGTTACTGTAGGTGGTTTCTGGAGGAGTTACTGTAGGTGGTTTCTTCTGGACATCAGAAGCTGCCAAACGGCTCATGTGTCTCAACTCTCTGCCTTCGAGACGGTGCAGAAAACAGTGTGATGCTTATTGTTCAGTGATTGGACGGTTGCAGTGCAGAGATTCAGATGTACAGTACAGTATGGTGAGAGATTCAGATGTACAGTACAGTATGGTGAGAGATTCAGATGTACAGTACAGTATGGTGAGAGATTCAGATGTACAGTATGGTGAGAGATTCAGATGTACAGTATGGTGATAGATTCAGATGTACAGTATGGTGATAGATTCAGATGTACAGTACAGTATGTTGAGAGATTCAGATGTACAGTACAGTATGGTGAGAGATTCAGATGTACAGTACAGTATGGTGAGAGATTCAGATGTACAGTATGGTGATAGATTCAGATGTACAGTACAGTATGGTGATAGATTCAGATGTACAGTACAGTATGGTGATAGATTCAGATGTACAGTACAGTATGGTGATAGATTCAGATGTACAGTACAGTATGGTGATAGATTCAGATGTACAGTACAGTATGTTGAGAGATTCAGATGTACAGTACAGTATGGTGATAGATTCAGATGTACAGTACAGTATGGTGATAGATTCAGATGTACAGTACAGTATGGTGAGAGATTCAGATGTACAGTATGGTGATAGATTCAGATGTACAGTACAGTATGTTGATAGATTCAGATGTACAGTATGGTGATAGATTCAGATGTACAGTACAGTATGTTGAGAGATTCAGATGTACAGTACAGTATGGTGATAGATTCAGATGTACAGTACAGTATGGTGATAGATTCAGATGTACAGTATGGTGATAGATTCAGATGTACAGTACAGTATGTTGAGAGATTCAGATGTACAGTACAGTATGGTGATAGATTCAGATGTACAGTACAGTATGGTGATAGATTCAGATGTACAGTACAGTATGGTGAGAGATTCAGATGTACAGTATGGTGATAGATTCAGATGTACAGTACAGTATGGTGATAGATTCAGATGTACAGTACAGTATGGTGAGAGATTCAGATGTACAGCATGGTGATAGATTCAGATGTACAGTACAGTATGGTGAGAGATTCAGATGTACAGTATGGTGATAGATTCAGATGTACAGTATGGTGAGAGATTCAGATGTACAGTACAGTATGGTGAGAGATTCAGATGTACAGTACAGTATGGTGAGAGATTCAGATGTACAGTATGGTGAGAGATTCAGATGTACAGTATGGTGAGAGATTCAGATGTACAGTACAGTATGGTGAGAGATTCATATGTACAGTACAGTATGTTGAGAGATTCAGATGTACAGTACAGTATGGTGAGAGATTCAGATGTACAGTATGGTGAGAGATTCAGATGTACAGTATGGTGAGAGATTCAGATGTACAGTACAGTATGGTGAGAGATTCATATGTACAGTACAGTATGTTGAGAGATTCAGATGTACAGTACAGTATGGTGATAGATTCAGATGTACAGTACAGTATGGTGAGAGATTCAGATGTACAGCATGGTGATAGATTCAGATGTACAGTACAGTATGGTGATAGATTCAGATGTACAGTACAGTATGGTGAGAGATTCAGATGTACAGTACAGTATGTTGAGAGATTCAGATGTACAGTACAGTATGGTGAGAGATTCAGATGTACAGCATGGTGATAGATTCAGATGTACAGTACAGTATGGTGAGAGATTCAGATGTACAGTACAGTATGGTGATAGATTCAGATGTACAGTACAGTATGGTGAGAGATTCAGATGTACAGTATGGTGAGAGATTCAGATGTACAGCATGGTGATAGATTCAGATGTACAGTATGGTGAGAGATTCAGATGTACAGTACAGTATGGTGAGAGATTCAGATGTACAGTACAGTATGGTGAGAGATTCAGATGTACAGTACAGCATGGTGAGAGATTCAGATGTACAGCATGGTGAGAGATTCAGATGTACAGTATGGTGCGAGCGAGGCGATGAGGAGGAGGAGGAGGGGGTGGTGAAGAAAATCTATTTTAAAGTGTTTCACGTTGGCCGGGCTGCGCGTTCAGCCTCCAGCGGACTGGGAGACGGATGTTGGAGACTGCTGCCGTGGTCTGGTCCAGTTGTTGTTTTTCTCAGCAAATGTTTATTTTAGTTTTAGTCACAGTCTTTTGAATAGTTTACATTTAGTTTTAGTCACCTTTTTTTAGTCACCTGGAATGTTTTCGTGTTAGTCTAGTTTTAGTCGACTAAATATCACAAGATTTTAGTCGACTAAATCTACAGTTGATTTAGTCGAGTTGCTGAAAATAGCAGATCTACAAGCTTGTGAGCTTGTGGATCGGCTATTTTCAGCATGCAACCAAGTGTAAAATGACTTATACTGGATCTCTTGTCCACTAGTCCCTTCCTAACATTTTAGTCTAGTTTTTATTTATTGACAAAATCGGCAGTATATTTAGTCATAGTTTTAGTCACCACAGCTTAGTTTTCTTCTAGTTTCCATTTAGTTTTTGACAGTGAAAAAAGGTAGTCGACGAACATTTTTCGTCTTAGTTTTAGTCGACGAAAACAACACTGGTCTGGTCAGAGTTCCCTGTGTCATCATCATCATCATCTCCCAATCCTCACAAAGCACTCCGTCCTGACGGAGGGCTGTGCACTCCGTCCTGACGGAGGGCTGTGCACTCAGTCCTGACGGAGGGCTGTGCACTACGTCCTGACGGAGGGCTGTGCACTCCGTCCTGACGGAGGGCTGTGCACTCCGTCCTGACGGAGGGCTGTGCACTCCGTCCTGACGGAGGGCTGTGCACTACGTCCTGACGGAGGGCTGTGCACTCCGTCCTGACGGAGGGCTGTGCACTACGTCCTGACGGAGGGCTGTGCACTCCGTCCTGACGGAGGGCTGTGCACTACGTCCTGACGGAGGGCTGTGCACTACGTCCTGACGGAGGGCTGTGCACTCCGTCCTGACGGAGGGCTGTGCACTACGTCCTGACGGAGGGCTGTGCACTCCGACATGACGGAGGGCTGTGCACTCCGTCCTGACGGAGGGCTGTGCACTCCGTCCTGACGGAGGGCTGTGCACTCCGTCATGACGGAGGGCTGTGCACTCCGTCATGACGGAGGGCTGTGCACTCCGACATGACGGAGGGCTGTGCACTCCGTCCTGACGGAGGGCTGTGCACTCCGTCCTGACGGAGGGCTGTGCACTCCGTCCTGACGGAGGGCTGTGCACTCCGTCATGACGGAGGGCTGTGCACTCTGACATGACGATTTCAGGCTCCATTGGGCTGAGAAATGAGCTCTGTGCACACGCGCCACTTTGGAAAGAGCTTGGGCCCCTTCCCTACTTCCTTCACAGGTGTTACCAATGATACTAAATGAAGGCTGTCATGCTGGTCAAACAGAGTCAGGGTGCTGCTATTGTGCATGTTGGCTCACTGGAAACACTCTGCTACACCAGTGGGTCTCAAAGTGTCCTTGAGTGGGTTCCAAATGGCCCCGTACGGGTGTGTAACTCTGAGAGTGTACAAAATTTACAAATGGTCCATTTGGTTCCATTTGTACACTCTCAGAGTTATGGGGGTCCTTGAAATTGCATGTGTGGATGTCCTAGGTGTCATAAGTGTTCATTAGTATTAGCAATGTCCCGATACACTTTTTTTAGCTTCCGATCCGATCCTGGTACCTCAATTTCTGTGTCCCCTGTGTCGGATCGGTGGTTAGACTGGCATATTCACCGATACCGATATGACCAAATAAGGGATACTTTTCCCGATACCGATACAGTATCGGGACATCTCATCGTTAACACCTGTGAAGGAAGTAGGAAGAGTTATTCTATGTGCCTATAGGGGGTGCATACTTAGTTTAGACTAGTCATTGGTTAGACATAAGGTTGGTGAGGGGTGCGTTAAAACTACCGGATTAAGGTTAGTGAGGGGTGCGTTAAAATTACCGGATTAAGGTTGGTGAGGGGTGTGTTAAAACAACCGGATTGAGGGGTGCGTTAAGGGTTGGGAGGTTAGGGTTAGGGTGAGGGTTTGAGATAGGTTGTAGGACTAATGACTGGTCTAACCATTGCATATAGCCCATTGTGGGTTCTGCCTGGGTGTAGAGCTGTTTGTTTATTGTTTCTTTCTTTCTTTTCTTGCCCATGTACCCTTGTAGAGATTGCAAATATAGTTCACAGTTAGTTCACTGGGACAGCTTTGAACTTGCCTTTTAAAAAGGACAGCAGCAGCGCGGCCATCTGGTGCATTTTGATTGAGGCTGTACGGTAGTGAAGGACCGGACCGTCAAACAGGGGAGGGTGAGCTGAACTGCTGTTCCGTCTGTTTCCAAGAACACTCTGTCGTAGCGTGATCCTCATTAAGCTTGCTGTGGTGGTCACACACGCTGGGTAAAGGCAAGCAGTACGTAGAAATCCTGGCTCATGCTTTGTCAGTAGCTAAAATACATGCAGAGTAATATCTGAGTGACGAACCAAATATAGCAAAAGAGGTGGATGTCTGCGATAATTGACAGTGAGGCGCAGAATGTGTTTCATCATGTCAACCAATCTGTAGTCTCACGTTGCCAGACTGCATGTTGACTCTCGTAATTTCCAAAATGCTTCTGTCACACAGTCTGGAGCAACGGAAGCTCTGTCATGAGTAAAATATAAATGCTTCTGTCACACAGTCTGGAGCAACGGAAGCTCTGTCATGAGTAAAATATAAATGCTTCTGTCACACAGTCTGGAGCAACGGAAGCTCTGTCATGAGTAAAATATAAATGCTTCTGTCACACAGTCTGGAGCAACGGAAGCTCTGTCATGAGTAAAATATAAATGCTTCTGTCACACAGTCTGGAGCAACGGAAGCTCTGTCATGAGTAAAATATAAATGCTTCTGTCACACAGTCTGGAGCAACGGAAGCTCTGTCATGAGTAAAATATAAATGCTTCTGTCACACAGTCTGGAGCAACGGAAGCTCTGTCATGAGTAAAATATAAATGCTTCTGTCACACAGTCTGGAGCAACGGAAGCTCTGTCATGAGTAAAATATAAATGCTTCTGTCACACAGTCTGGAGCAACGGAAGCTCTGTCATGAGTACAATATAAATGCTTCTGTCACACAGTCTGCTCTAGAGTGAAATATGACACATGTTTGGATGTTGTTGTCGTATTTGTATGTTTGCCTTTACAGAAACGGTGCGTTGCGCTGCGACGCGTTGTGAGCTTGTAGATCAGCTATTTTCGGGGCACAACCCAGCACTCTTTAGCTAGTGGAGATGCGGTGTACGACATTGGATTTCTTTTTTTTTATATTATATATTTGTTTTTCAAAATCGTACAAAATCTAGGTTCAGTACAAAGCAGCATTACAAACATTACAACATACCGACATTGGATTTCTAAACAAATTTGTTCAACGCAAAATACTGTGTTCCAAGTTCAGGAGACTTCGGAGAAAAAGCAATTCTCCTGAATGCTGCCTTCCGGCATGGCATGGAAAGGAGAGGCATTTTGCATCTTTCACCATGCAGTAAATGCTGCATTCGTGGTCTGGAGAGGGCAGTTGTTTTACAGACGGGTAAAAGGGCAGGGGCTGAAGCCCCCTTTGATGCCTATGTGTGCACGTCCCTGAAACCAATGTATGTTTGCCTTCACAGAAACGGTGCGTGCAATGACCCATGTGATCAACCAAGGCATGGCCATGTACTGGGGAACCTCTCGCTGGAGCCCTATGGAGATTATGGTGAGAATAAGTTGTTTTGTTAAGCCATTTCGCGTTAAAGGTTATGTACGCGACATCATCGTGCCAGGATGTTATGTGGGAACGCCTACTGAGTGGCAAGAAATGTATCTGGTCTTACGAGGAAAAGCTGGACTGAAAATATAAAAACGTCCTTTGGGAACAGTCAATGTTTGGGGTTGTGTTGTGTTAAACGTCATGTTGTTCTTTTAGGAAGCGTACTCTGTGTTAAACATCATGTTGTTCTTTTAGGAAGCGTACTCCGTGGCGCGGCAGTTCAACCAGATCCCGCCTATCTGCGAGCAGGCTGAATACCACATGTTCCAGAGAGAGAAGGTGGAGGTACAGCTGCCCGAGCTCTTCCACAAAATAGGTAAGGATTGGTTGGAACTAGAGCTGCATGGGGTCCGTCTGGGTTTTCAACCCTTTTCATTATCAAGGTCCATTTTTTATTTGGGATTTGAGGCACGGATCATCATTTTGATGAGATTTAGGGCTCTATTTTCATCCATGCTAAACCCCTTCTCCCTAAACTACTTTGCCTTTTTTTTTTTTTTTTTTTTTTTACTATTTTGAAAAACATTTTTGAATAGTTAAAATAGCCAATCTACATTGACACGTTGTGAGCTTGTAGATTTTAACTATTCAAAAATGTTTTTCAAAATAGTAAAAAAGGCAAAGTAGTTTAGGGATAAGGGGTTTAGCATGGACAATAATAGAGCCCTTAGCCTCTCAGACCCAAGACATAGAATATTTTGTTGTCGTTGATAAAATAAGATGCAATTCCATGTTGTATTGATGTGGTACCATTAGGAGAGATAACAGGCAAACATTGATCAAAACATTTTCGATGACGTCCCAACCGGAATTGACATTGAATGTTGCCCAGCAGACGCTCCCAGCCTGTGGAGCGATGCGATCGGTTTTGATATCAATAAATCTCCGTCCTTTTATTAATCTCCGTCCTGAGCGCTGGGCGTTACTATTGATAGGACGGAGAACTCCGTTTATGCCGCTCGGGGTGTTAATGATAATGATAATGATGGTGATGGTGATGATTTTGTGCTTATTTCAGGTGTCGGGGCCATGACATGGTCACCGCTGGCCTGCGGGATCATCTCGGGGAAATACGACAGCGGGGTGCCTCCGTACTCTCGTGCCTCTCTGAAGGTAATGTCCTCCACTCAGCCCAGCCACCCGCCTGCCCCTCTCTCTTTCTCCCTCACTGTTTTCTGTGTTTACCAGTAGTGGAAAAAGTACTCAATTGTTTTACATAAGTAAAAGTACCAATACCGCAATTTAGAAGTACTTTGTTACAAGTAAAAGTACGGAATTGAAAATGTACTTGAGTAAAAGTAATAATTGTGCAGAATGTCCCATTTCACAAGTTCAAAATGTGTAGAAAATCTATTGAAAATAGCCGATCTATAAGGTCTCAATGCGTCGTGTTGCGACGCATTGAGAGCTTGTAGATCGGCTATTTTCAAATTGCCAAAATGTATAGGGTTGAAGTGGTTAATGTATGTTTTCTAATCAAAATTTAAATCGTCAAATTAACTAGTAGTTTTCAAATATTTGGAGTAAAAGTTAAAATTTTGTCTCTGAGATGTAGTGGAGTAGAAGTAAAAGTACTGGAAATTGGAAATACTCTAGTAAAGTACAAATACCTCAAATGTGTACTTAAGTACAGTACTTAAGTAAAAATACTTAGTTACTTTCCACCACTGGTGTTTACACTGTCGTAGTGTCATCTGTGATGCCGTTGCCAATGTACTGTACCTCTTCTCACTGCCTTTACCAGTCATCTTAACGGATGTGTTTTTGTCTCTTTCAGGTTCCTAGAACTCTCAGTGTCCCTCTAGACATCGATATTGTCCTTTTCTTTTTGCTGAGGTTTGCGTGATCTGCGCAAAAGGACAGTTAACCCATTTTGGGCGGGAACCCCTTTTGCTGTTTTAAACATTATGTTATAATTTAGCTATTGAAAAATAGCAGATCTACAAGCTCATAGCGCGCCACCGAGTGGCGCGCTACGAGCTTGTAGGTCTGCTATTTTTGAAAAATCGTGAAAATATTTATTTCAGAAAACTGGAGGATTTAGAAGGATTTTTTTAAATTTTGAGGTCAGGCCTAAATGGGTCAAATGATAAGGGACAATATCGGTGGCACCCAACTGTATATGTTGAACTCTCGCTGTCCCTCTAGACATGCGTGTATATGTTGAGTTCTGTTGACGAAATGCGATGTGTGTTCCCAATGCAGTGCCTCTTGCTGTTTCATACCACTTGTCAACTGGCTTCACCACGGCGGTGCCGATTAGCGCACGCACGCACGCACACACGCACGCACAAACAACACGAGTAGACGCTATGTACCATATACAACCAAACACAAGGTGTAATGGTTAATAATAACTGAATAACTCTTATCACAGTAGAGGCTATTCGTTTGTGCATTTGTTGCTCGCCATCACTTCAGCTAAGTTGTTTCTAAAGGCTGAGCTCAGGAACTACGGAGCAACAGAAGCCGATATGAATGAAGAAAAACAATACGTGTTTTTCTAAAAAATATTCATATATGTACATATTTTACTTTCTTACTGCAGCAAAGCTGCGCTCAACATCAAGCAGCACCAGCACAGCCTCCGTCTACAAGTTACCACATTTTTCTTCTGTGTGTGTGGGTGTGTGGGTGTGTGTGTGTGTGTGTGTGTGTGTGTGTGTGTGTGTGTGTGTGTGTGTGTGTGTGTGTGTGTGGGTGTGCGGGTGTGCGGGTGTGTGGGTGTGCGGGTGTGCGTGTGTGCGTGTGTGCGTGTGTGCGTGTGGGTGTGTGGGTGTGCGGGTGTGCGTGTGTGCGTGTGCGGGTGTGCGTGTGCGGGTGAAGCTAGACTGTAACTTGTGGACTAAGCCCAAGTGTTTCCTGGTTCCTAAAAGTAGCTGTCCCATCTTGGTGTTGTACTTGGTGTAGTACTTGGTGTTGTACTTGGTGTAGTACTGTGTAGCTCTTGTGGAATGTGACACACATCCTCCTACACATCCCAACACTGTAGCTGTAGTGTTGCTTGTGTTTGTCGGTGGCATATGGGATACCTTGGGTATCTAATGCTAGTACTTGAATAACACAATGCTGGACCAACATTCTTCCTACTGTCTTTTCTTACACATGATTCCATTCCTCTAATCATTAAAGCTGATAATGTTTTGGTGAAACTTTCAACAGTTTTTTTAAAGTTCTATTATTCTGGTAGAAATCCTTGCTATAGAGTGTTTGTTCAGTAACAGAGGTCTCCCTCAGTCTCGGTCACATTATCCTTAAAGGTATATTCAGTGATTTCACTTAATTCAAATATCACTTAAAAAGAAAATCCTCCCTACTATAGAGTGTGCTGACCATATAAGGAGTTCCTCCCTGTCCCCAGTTAACCCCCCTGGTTAAAAAAAGAAAAAAAACCTTATAGGTTTCGTTTTGGGCTAGAGGGCCCAGCCTTCATCCAGCCAGGATGAGAGAGGCCTGTTGTTACAGAACACACACTATAGAAATGTTTGCTATTGGAATGTACTGTATCGCTATTTAACCACGTACGCTACCATAAACCCCTAAAGGTCTTCAGGTATTGAATTGGTATAAAACATGTTAGTTTTGTAAACACACAATACAGTTTCAGTTAGTTATCGTTTTTTTATTTTCCTTTTCTAGTTTTTATTTAACGAAAATGTTTATTTAATTTTAGTTTTAGTTTGTTTTAGTAAACTATAATAACCTTGCGTCCGACGCAGAAGACAGAGTCCGCGTGTTTAAAAGCAGGCCCTGGTCACACGAGGAGCCCCCCCCAGGCAGCACCCCGTTTGAGCAGGGCCGTGTTTTTGAGCATCGTGTGCTGGTGTTTTTTCAGGGTTACCAGTGGTTGAAGGACAAGATCTTGAGCGAGGAGGGCCGGCGTCAGCAGGCGAAGTTGAAAGAGCTGCAGGCGATCGCAGAGCGGCTGGGCTGCACTCTGCCCCAGCTCGCCATCGGTACATATGCAGATATACAACTCTTGTCTGCTGCTCTCTCTCTTTCTGTCTGTCTGTCCGTGTCCCTCTATATGCCTCTCGCTTCGTGCTCTCTCCCGAGGGCCGAGGGTTCCCCCCTCCCCACATCTGCTGGTCTGGTGTGCCTGCCTGTGTGTGTGTGGTGTGGTGTGGTGTGTTGTGCTGTGTGTGGTGTGTGTGTGTTGTGTTGTGATGTGCGTGTGTATCAGTTTCTAGAGATGTACTAGCCTGACGCACAGTCAGAAGCAGGGACGTGCACACATAGACGTCAAAGGGGGCTTCAGCCCCCTGCCCTTTTACCCATCTGTTAAACAACTGCCCTTTCCAGACCACGATTGAATGCAGCATTTACTACATGGTGAAAGAAATGCAATTGCCCTCCTCTCCTTTCCATACCATATACCGGAAGGCAGCATTCAGGAGAATTGCTTTTTTTCCCAAAGTCTCCTGAACTTGACGGCAGTCTTCCCCGATTGGTTCATTCACACCAACCAATCAAAATAGTAGGAAAGCAGATGACGTCGTTGTCAATCATTGTGGCTAACCCGGATGCTAACCAAACAAACGCAGTCAGCGAGCGCTACTACCTTGTAAACAAACGCGGTGAAACATGTCGGATGATGATGTTTCTAAAAACATTATTTATCGTAGGGCGATTTAATAGCCAGGTCGCAAGTTACCACTGTGGGGGTCAGCCATGTTTATCTACAAGCTCATAGTGCGCCACCGAGTGGCGCGCTACTAGCTTGTAGCCGGTCTGCTATTTTTGAAAAATCGTGAAAATATTTCTTTCAGAAAACTGGAGGATTCAGAAGACATTTTTTTAATTTCGACGTCAGGCCTAAATGGATTAATGGCCGTGGCTAGCGATTAAGGACTGGAGCCAGGCTAGAGAATCTGTATACTGTAGATATGTCACTTTATTAGAAAGGCGTTGCAAATAGAAATGACAGTAATGAATCCCGACGGAGCAGACATAATATCTACAGTAGTATGCAGATGTATGTGGTGGTTCTCCATCAAAATGCAGGTCGGTGCTTGGCGGCATTCTCTGGCGTATGTGTGTTACGTTGGGGGGGTGGGCGTGGGTCCCGGTTTCCCCCACATCAGCAGTAAAATGCAACACCAGACATAAATCCGACCCCGGTGGACATTATTGATCCGCCGTCAGAAGAGGCGTGCGAGTCTGGCGTTCCCGGCAGCTGGGCCGTTAACCCTTTTAGACCTGAATGTATTTTTTGAAATGTCTTTTTTTCTGAAAAACCTCATGTTTCTATATCAGTGGTAGGGCATTCACTTCTAGTCATTTTTACTAGTTGACTAGTCGACTAGTTGTTTAACTACCTATTATGTAAAAAATAAAATAAATTAAAAAATAAACTTTTTTCTTTTTTTTTTGGGAAATAAATATTTGTACATTGAAAAACTGTGTACATGGTGACTATAACTATAATCTACCTGATCTTGAGGCCTACCAAATCGGGAAAAAAATAAAAAAAATAAAACTTATTTTTATTTGTATCAACTAGTCAACTAGTACCAACAAGGTCGACTAGTGGATTTACTAGTCGACTAGTAAACTAGTCGACTAGTTGCTTAATGCCCTAATCAGTGGTGCTCAATATTTCATGTCAAGAACCCTCAAAATTATATGTAATTGGCCGCCAACCCCCATCTGTTGTTCCTGGGACCATCCCATCCCCCGGAAGCAAAGATTTGAGTTAAAAACGTTCGCTCCGAAAAAAGAATATATTCAAAAATTCGCGCCACATTTTCACGACTTTTCAAAAATAGCAGACCTACATACAAGCTTGTAGATCTGCCATTTCTCAATAGCTAAAGTATAACGTAACGCTTAAAACATCAAAAGGGGTTCCCGCCCAAAATGGGTTAAAGCGTCAGAGATGAGAGAAGCGCCGAGTAAATCTGGGGAACTCCACAAAACCATCTGGGTGAATATGCGACCGCACCGCCACCACCACCATCCGCCTCCTGGTAATGCTGTGCCATAGATTAGGTTTCACGGCCCATTAGCAGACAGCCCCGGTCTCCCCCAATTACTATAAATCCATAGGACGGTCCTATGAGCAAGCACGTGTTGTGATTTACCATCTCGCCCAAGTGCCACTCCACGGGGCTCTGTGATATCGAGTTAAAGCGGAGATGAAATACTGTAATGCCGCCGCTGTTTGAAGGAATTGACTTTGAGGCTTGGTCGTATAAGCAGTGGAACAGGCGAAGAACTTCAAAGTTGAAGTGTGGGGAACGGCATAATGTTGTGAAACGCTCTGTAGTTCCTGAAACCTCACGTTTCCTTCTATAAAGGTCTGGTGACATAGAAAAGGTTTTTTGTAAAAAAAATAAATAGGTTTTCTGAGCTCAATTGCGCCCCTAAAACCTGAACTTTTAACATTCAGTAGATTTGCTGTGGTCTGGGGTTTTCTGGCTCAAACAAATAATGCTCTGATGTGCCTGTGGACTGTGAGTCATGGCTCGTACACACTGCACCATATTTGCTCCGATTACGCTCTCGGGGGGGGGGGGGCATTTTTTGCGCTCGCCGACAAAACCCCCCGATCTGAGGCAAGATCGGGTTTTGATCGCCAAGTTTTTGCTCGCTGTGTGTGAAAGGAGCTGCGAGAAGATCCAGCGCCGATAAAAGCGCTCGCCGACGCCTTCCCGAGCGATTCTGAATATCTAGCAGGTTTGAACAAACATTTCGCCCTGCATGTGTGTAGCCTATTCCTGTGTGTGTGTGTGTGTGTGTGTGTGTGTGTGTGTGTGTGTGTGTGTGTGTGTGTGTGTGTGTGTGTGTGTGTGTGTGTGTGTGCGCAGAGAGAGAGGGTAGGGGGGCGTCCTGTTTCGGTCTCACGCTTGTATCACGGCATCCTGCACGTACGTGCAATGTCAAAATGAATTGGAATAAAAAACAAATCATGATTGTAGCCTATAGCCGATGTATCGGGTCTGCATCACATCTGGGTGAACTCTTGCAGTGTGTGATCCCTAGTCGCCGACCAATCGTTTAGTGCAGGGGTTCTCAACCCGTGGGTCGCGACCCCTCGGGGGGTCGCCAAATTATTTTAGGGGGTCCCCAAATTATTTTAAAAAAAAACACCAAAAGGGGTTCCCGCCCAAAATGGTTATATTGGGGGTCGGGAGGGGGCGGGGCGGGGGTCCCGAGACATTGCCAAAGCATTTCCGGGGGTCCCCGGCCAAAAACGTTGAGAACCCCTGGTTTAGTGTGAAAGCCACACAGTTTTGATAATTAAAAAAAAGACTCCTGTACTGTGAAATACATAACGATCTGATGACTCGCCGACTACTTTAATTAAAACTCCTACAATGTGTAGGGGCCATTAACAGTCCACAAATCCCATATCATAACAATTTGCCAGCAGATGTCAACTGTTGAGGGAACTAGTATAGTACCAACGAGGTCAACTAAGTGGATTTACTAGTCGACTAGTTGAACAGTTGACTAGTTGCTTAAAGCCCTACCCCAGGCGCTAGGATTCAAGTGGTCAATACAGTAGATGAAGTGAAGTGGAGTGTGAATGCCGTGGTTTGTGAACATAGTGGCTAGTGAATTGTGAATGATGTGAAATGTTAGCCCGTGGCTGGCTGGCTGGCAGGTTGCAGTCCTTGATTACCTGAGGCCCGGGCAGTCTTGTGATTCAGTGTATCGGTGATCCTGATCTTCTCTCCTGTAGTAGTAGTAGTTTGTCGTCGTCGTCGGAGGAGGAGGAGGAGATGGTGACTGGCCGTTCGATTGAATTACCCTTCAGCAAAACAAGCGACAACAAGGAGACAGTGTGTCACACGGCATGTTCTAAAGGCTTGTTAAGCGCTCACGGAGGATATGTGACATTTGCACTACAGGGCCAGGCCCTGTTACTCTGTGGGCGGAAGACGTGAGTCATGAGCAGTGGTGCGAAGTAGATAAGTAACATTTACTTCTAGGTGTGGTACAGTGCTGAGGTATTTGTACTGTATTACTTTACTTTTTAATACATTCTCACAGCTTTGAAAAGGGTGTGAAATAAAATTGCTCCTGCCCCTCCCCCCCCCAAAAAAACAAAAGCAAAAAATGGACAGCTGCCCTGTATCCAATGTGTGCTTCAGTCCTCCCCCCTACCTCCCCCCCCACAAAACTGCACACGATTTTGACCTAATAGATTGCGCAAATCACGGAATTCACAAACGTCTTGCAATAGAGAGACATCGGGCTGTGTGTGTGTGTGTGTGTGTGTGTGTGTGTGTGTGTGTGTGTGTGTGTGTGTGTGTGTGTGTGTGTGTGTGTGTGTGTGTGTGTGTGTGTGTGTGTGTGTGTGTGTGTGTGTGTGTGTGTGTGTGTGTGTGTGTGTGTGTGTGTGTGTGTGCGTGCGTGCGTGCGTGCGTGCGTGCGTGCGTGCGTGCGTGTGTGGGGGGGGGGGGTCAAGGTATGTACGTTTTTTTGATCGATGAATAAAAAACATGGAAGAAAGATTTGACCGTTTTCGTGGGTCGCCCCCCCCCCCCCACTCAACCGAATCGGTATGTGGGAATTACATGGAAATTAACAGCGTAAACAGAGGACTGTGTGTGTGTGTGTGTGTGTGTGTGTGTGTGTGTGTGTGTGTGTGTGTGTGTGTGTGTGTGTGTGTGTGTGTGTGTGTGTGTGTGATGTGGGAATGTCATGGGTGTGTTGTTCTTTTGTACATCTACAAGTGTTCGTGCCTGTGTGTGCGTCTGCATGCAAGTGTGTGTGTGTGCGTGCGTGTGCGTGCGTGTGCGTGCGTGTTATCTATCTGCAGCAGGCATGTAAATGTTGTCTACGGTCTCCCACAGCGTGGTGCCTACGGAACGAGGGAGTGAGTTCTGTGCTTTTAGGTGCGTCTAGCACCGACCAGCTGATGGAGAACCTGGGGGCCATACAGGTGAGACCAACATCCTGTCTGTCTGTCTGTCTGTCTGTCTGTCTGTCTGTCTGTCTGTCTGTCTGTGTCTGAGTTCTTGTGTCTCTTGTTCAATGTCACATTTGTGTCACATTTGTATAGTACTGTAGAGCAGGGGTTCTCAACCCGTGGGTCGCGACCCCTCGGGGGGTCGCCAAATTATTTTAGGGGGTCCCAAAATTAAAAAAAAAAATAAAAAAAAAAAAACTTTTTAAAAGAAAAAATGTCACGATTTTTCAAAAATAGCAGACCTACAAGCTCGTAGCGCGCCACTCGGTGGCGTGCTAGTACAGTAACTATCACAATACAATACAAGTATAGTTGCACCGCTCAGGTCACACAGGTGTGATTTAAAAAAAATAATGTGTCACCTGACCAGTGTTGATTTCGTCGACTAAAACTAAGACGAAACGTTTTCGTCGACTACCCTTTTTCCACTGACGAAAACTAAATGGAAACTAAATGAAAACTAAGCTATGATGACTAAAACTAATTAAATATACTGACAATTTCGTCAACAAATAAAAACTAGACTAAAATGTTAGGAAGGGACCAGTGGACGAGATCCAGTACAAGTCATTTTACACTTGGTTGCATGCTGAAAATAGTGAAAGTGAAGTCATTACGATGGCATCGAAGCCCGCCAAAATGCATTTTGTTCGACTAAATCAACTGTAGATTTAGTCGACTAAAATCTTTTGATATTTAGTCGACTAAAAACTAGACTAACACTAAAACATTCCAGGTGACTAAAATGTGACTAAAACTAAATGAAAACTATTCAAGAGACTATTATGACTAAAATCAAAAATGTGCTGCCAAAAACAACACTGCACCTGACTTGCTCGTTTGCCCTGTTAGTGTTGGAATGACAGCGTGGCCTCCTGGGCAGCAGTGGTGTTTGTTACATGCTCGGGTGGTCTTATACCGTACGAGTTAATAAGGTCAGTGGAGTGTCTGTTGACAGTCTGAGGAGTAGCTGGAGGCCGCGCGCTGCTTCCTTTCCCTCGTAAGATGCACTCGTTTAATGGGATTCTCAGTCCACAGGGGGGTTCATGTGCTCTCATCACATTATGTCTGGCCTGAGGTGGTGTTTTTTTTCCATTTCCTCTCAGTTCTTCGATTGCCGTGTATGTGTGTGTGCGTGTGTGTGCGTGCGCGTGTGTACACGCGTGCGCAGTACAGAGGCATCGTATTTAATACACGTGCCGTGTGTGCGCTCATGTGTGCACGTCTCATAGCCCCCTCAGTGCATTTGATATTTCATTTCTGAAATGCTATGCTCCGATTACCACAGGAGTTACTGTGTCCCTTCTACTTTCAGCGCTGATAGACATGAGCGCGTTCGTCCCTAATGATCAAAAGGCCTTCCCGGTCAACTTTTTTTTTGTGCCCCAGTTACACCGATGGGCAAGTGGAAATCTCACAGCATTCCTGGATTCATAGTGGAGATTATAGTGGAGTGTAAAACAGAAAATCAAACATGTGCCACACGGACAAGACCAAGTCTTTGCCACGGACACATTTTTGACATGTTGGTGACCCTTGCTTTTTCAGTGAATATTGACTCTCTCTCTCTCTCTCTCTCTCTCTCTCTCTCTCTCTCTCTCTCTCTCTCTCTCATATATATATATATTGTCACACCTGCAGGTTCTTCCCAAGTTGTCGTCGTCCATTACTCACGAGGTGGACAGCATCCTGGGGAACAAGCCGTACAGTAAAAAGGACTACCGCTCCTAACGCGCGGACGGAGGCACAGCCATCCCCCCACCCCCCTCATCGCCCCTGCAGAGGGCCCCCCCCCCCTCCCCAGCCTTTTTGCCTGATCCTCTGTTTGCTTGAGCTTTTTACTGAAGAATGAGACCCTGGGCCGCATGAGTCAGGCTGCCGCGCCTCACGGGCCAACCCAGGACCACCTCACGTTAAGAGTTATAACGGAGATATGATGATGAGAGAGAAGTGAGACAGGGGAGGGGGAGGGGGGGGGGGGGGTCAAGTTAACCTCCACAGGAGAGGAAGCGATGGAGAAAAAAACCAAGAAAGAAAGAAAACAAAGAAGAGTGGTTGTTAGGGATTTGCGCTCATAGTTAAATCAGTTTACTGTATGTTCGATTCAGCTGAAACTGAAAAGACAAATACCTTTTTCTTTTATTTTTTTTTAGGGAAAAAATAATACGAAAAAAATAAGCACACGCTTGCTTGGCAGCCAGATATTCTTTTCCTTATTGCTTTTTTTTTGTTTACTTTGTTTTGTTATTATTATTATTATTATTATTATTGTTTTCTTTTTTTTAAAGGAATGCATTCAAAAGGAAAATGAATTACGTTCATGCTCTATGAATATACAAGGGTTACTCTGTTGTCTGTTCTGTTTACAAACACCCAGTCCAGGTGTACAAGTCTGTTCTATAGTCGTCTCTCCAACAGCCCTGTTTGCAGCAGTGGAAAAAAGTACTCATCACATGTTTTACTCAAGTAAAAGTACCAATACTGCAATGTAGACGTACTCTGTTACAAGTAAAAGCCCGGAATTCTAAATTCACTTAAAGTAAAAGTACAAATGAGTAAAAGTACAAAATGTATCGGCATCAAAATGGAATTAAAAGTACCGAAAGTAGGAAGTACTCATTATGAAGATTGTACCATTTCATGTTTTCAAATGTATAAAACTCTTTTGAAAATAGCCGATCTACAAGCTCACAATGCGTCGCATCGCGACACATTGTGAGCTTGTAGATCGGCTATTTTCAAATGGCTGGAAATGTATACAGGCTACTGTAGGGCTGAAGTGGTAAAATGTATGTTTTGTAATAATAATAAAAATCGACAAAGTAACTAGTAACTAACGTCAAATAATTGTAGCTTAGAAAAAGTAACAACATTTGCCTCTGAAATGTAGTGGCGTAAAACTAAAAGTACAGAAGATGTGAAGTACTCGAGTAGTACAAAGTACAAATATACCTCAAAGTTTTAAGTACAGTACATATACTTGATTACCTTTCCACCACTGCGTGTTTGAGTGCTGTGACATTGATCGGTGCAAAGAGCCTCCTTTACCAGGCTTACACAATCTGCAGCATTTTAGCATAATGCCTATTACTGGGGATGATGTCTATGATGAGGAGATCATATTTGGAGGAGATGGGGAGGATCGGGTGTTACTGTAACCGATACGTCATCATTGCACTGTAAAGGGGCAACCCAGACCTTTTTCTTTGTTTGTTTCTCGTTTGAATGTTTGATTTATGCTACGGTATACGTTGTGCAGCGGTGTCTAAAATTGGGCGTAAAACTGTTTGGGGTCCCTTCGTGATCCCTTCTTCTGGTCTGAAGTGCTATAGCCTTGAAATCATCCTGGGGCCGGGCGCATACGTTGGTTGGACATACCAACAGTCGTACAGTCATTAGTCAGACAAACCCATGCGGCAGGTTAAAAATCACTCGTGCTGCAGGTTAAAAAGCACCCGTGGCTTCCCTGTGAGGTATAGGGTTTGGTGTCTGACTCATGGTGGGTCTGTCTGACTGTATGTCGGTATGTCTAACTTAACACAACGCCTCACCAGATCCTCCATCCCCCTCTCTTCCCTACAACCCATGATGCAGCATGACATGTCTCTCTATACTCTCTGTCTTAACATCTCTTCTCCTCCTCTTCCCTCTTGCCTTATTATTACCCCCCCCCCCCCCCTCCTTTGGTTGTTGTTGATGATCAAAGCGCTGTGCTCTTAACCCATTTTGACCCGAGGACGATTCTACAAATGCCTTCTCTAAATCATGACAGTTTTTTGAAAAACCTCATGTTTCAATGTCAGTCGTTCTCAAACGTTTTCATGTCAAGGACCCCCAAAATTACATGTAGTTCCAGGGACCCCACCCCCAGAAGCAAAGATTTGAGTTAAAAAAGTTGGCTTTGAAAGAATATATATTCAAAGATTTGCGCCACATTTTCACGATTTTTCAAAAATAGCAGATCTACAAGCTCATAGCGTGGCACTCGGTGCCGCGCTATGAGCTTGTAGATCTGCTATTTTTCAATAGCTAAAGTATAACATAATGCTTAAAACACAAAGGATGCAACTGTTCACCTGAGAGTAACTGCTGCATGTTGCTGCTGCCTGTGTCACGACACTGAGAAGAGACTGCCCTCTGCTGGAGAGAGGCTCTCACATCCTTACAGCAGTAGAGCCAGTAGTATTCATCTCATCGGAATGCCAGTGGTTGTTTTGATATCTCTGCTGTCCGGAGGAAAACCTCCAAAAACTCCAAAAATGTTCATTTTTCAGGAAATGAAAAATATACGTTGGGTTGAAGTGGTTCAATTCATGATATTTTTTTTTGCTAATGTTTTTTTTTTTTTTACCGCGCACGTTCTCGGCTGCGCGCAGCTTAAATTCTGAGTTTTTAGACAGCTGGTGGATGGAAAAGAAGCTCCACCTCCGCAGACTTTTTGCGCGACGGCCAGATTCCCGTAAACGCTCTCCTCCGCGCAAAAAGTCCGCGGAGGTGGAGCTTCGTTTCCATCCACCAGCTGTCTAAAAACTCGGAATTTAAGCTGCGCAGAGCTTAAGAAGTGCGTGGCTGTCGACCGTTTTACGCTTAGGTGTGGAAAGGGCTATAGCGTGAGACACATCCCCAGAGCACGGACCCTCTCTTCAACCCAACCTACAGTATAGAGCAGGGGTGGGCAACTTTGACGATGGAGAGGGCCACTATATTTCCACACTCACTCCAGAGGGGCCACATTGCATACTGTCTTGAGCATACTGTCTTGAGCTTGTAGATCAGCTATATTTGCTATTATTTGAATTGAAATCCTGAATTATTTCTTGCCATTTTTGCATTGCAATCCTGAAAATCACCCTTTTATTTAATTTCAAATGCATTTAGTTATAGTTATGTTAACTTCAAATATATTGGACATGGGTCATGTTTGCATGCATGTTTGGAATTGTAACAGCTGAAATCAATAATATATCAGTATTCTGATATTAACCTGTGGGCCGCATTAAGTGAAGGTGGGGGCCGCATGTGGCCCCCGGGCCGCCAGTTGCCCATGTATGGTATATAGAGGGTATGCGCATGCATACAGTGAATGGAAAATCGAGTGGCAAAGTGAGTTTAACATTGTTTAACGTTGTTTAATGCAATCAGATAGGACTTTTTTGTTTGTATGTATGGGCTGTCAAGGCCAGAAAGTTGTTCTTTGCCACTCAATAGGCATTTCCTCATTACTTCCGGGTATGATGATGATGTCACATGCATACCCTCTAGTCTATACAGTTGGGTGCCACCGATATTGTCCCTTATCATTTGACCCATTTAGGCCTGACCTCAAAATTTTAAAAAATCCTTCTAAATCCTCCAGTTTTCTGAAATAAATATTTTCACGATTTTTCAAAAATAGCAGACCTACAAGCTCGTAGCGCGCCACTCGGTGGCGCGCTATGAGCTTGTAGATCTGCTATTTTTCAATAGCTAAATTATAACATGTTTAAAACACCAAAAGGGGTTCCCGCCCAAAATGGGTTAACTGTCCTTTTGCGCAGATCACGCAAACCTCAGCAAAAAGAAAAGGACAATATCGATGGCCTCCAACTGTACCTACTAGGGGGACAAGCAAGCAGTGTTGTTTTTGGCAGCACATTTTAGTTTTAGTCATAGTCTCTTGAATAGTTTTCATTTAGTTTTAGTCACATTTTAGTCACCTGGAATGTTTTAGTGTTAGTCTAGTTTTAGTCGACTAAATATCATAAGATTTTAGTCGACTAAATATCATAAGATTTTAGTCGACTAAATCTACAGTTGATGTAGTCGACTAAAAGGTATTTTGGTGGGCCTTGATGCCGTCGAAATGACTGATTTTACACTTGCTGAAAATAGCAGATCTACAAGTTCACAACACGTCGTGCTGCGAGGCGTTGTGAGCTTGTAGATCTGCTATTTTCAGCATGCAACAAAGTGTAAAATGACTTATACTGGATCTCTTGTCCACTAGTCCCTTCCTAACATTTTAGTCTAGTTTTTATTCGTTGACGTAATTGTCAATATATTTAGTCTTAGTTTTAGTCATCATAGCTTAGTTTTTTATTTAGTTTCCATTTAGTTTTCCTCAGTGAAAAAAAGGTAGTCGACGAACATTTTTCGTTTTAGTTTTAGTCGACGAAATCAACACTGCAAGCAAGGTGATGCCACTCAAAGCTCACTAACACATGTAAATTAGACGTCTTTACTAACATAACAACTCTCCTCCTTCTTAGCTATAATGCAAAATTACGTTTTTGTTTCGTTTCGTTTTAGTGTTTTCTTTTTTTTTTTTTAACTGTGCTGCCGATACAAAATGATGACATTATTCGAGATTATAGTTCTCAGGCAAAAGTGGAGGGGATGGGAGTTTTCTTTTTTACACAACAGAGTAATTGCTGTCATTGGCATAGATACTGTGAGCGTATGGTGGGAGGGGTGAATTACTCCATCCCTCATTTTAGTATCAGTTGACCTCTTGGTATGTTTTTCTTTGCTGTGTCTGCTATATGGCTGTGAGTGAATTAAAAGTGGCCCAAGACATTTTTTACTTTTCTTGGAAGAAAAAAAATATATATAAAGAAACATATGTCAAGATTATGAAGAACGGTTAGTTCAGTTTAGTCTGTGAAGTTCCTGTGTCTTAATATTTTCAACAGCTCAGCGAAGGGACATGTATTCATTTTGTAAACCTTAATACTTTGTTTGTACAATGGTGTCCCCCTCTACAAAAAGATAGCAGATCTACACGCTTTTATAGCTTGGCTATTTTCAGAAGTATAAATTAGGCTTAACGAGCACTGTGGAAGACTGGAGCGAAAGCCTTTGATGTATAGTAATGGCCATGTTCTTATCAGCTGTGTCTCCCTCGCCACCATGCTGCACAGTGCCCCAAGTTCTATACGGAGATGTGTGAAACTCGCCCCCCCATCCAACATGCTGTGAAGGACTTAAATAACCTGTCTATATGCAGCAGTGTCACGTATACGCAGTGTTTCCCAAATGTTATAGCTGTTAGAGGCCCGAAAGTGAAATTCGGGTTGCGTCCGAACTGAATACATACGCTATCTTCAGCCTACTGTTTAGTACTATACTATACAACTTTGTACATTGCTGTTCGACATACAGTAGAGCTGAAATCGCTTAAATTGGAGAGTTATTAACGACAGCCTTTGTTCCCCCGGAGTCCGCTATCGCTGTTTTGAATGGAAGCGGGGAAACTACTGCATTGCATTGTGGGATATTTCTAGCCGCAGTAGTGTCCACTGTTGAATACTACAAAATCACCTGAATTTAGTATGCAAACTCAGGTAGCCAACTAAGTAGCTAATAAGCTTTCGGACATACTCGCATACTAAATAGTATGTTAGTATGCAATGTTGTACGGGGCCTTAGTTAGTATGCATCACACGTACTATGTAGTAGATCTATATACTAAGCTTTCGGAAAATCGCACATACAAAAGCGTAATGTGGGATACTAAACGTGTAGTATCAATGTTGTCAGCAACCTGGTCTATGAAAACAAGCCCAAAAGATGCAATTATAGGCCACATGAGAATTGGATATTTGAAAATAGCCGATCTACAAGCTAACGAGCTTGTGAGCTGCTATTTTCAGAAGGAATACGGTGGTACGGCCGGGGGTCACAATACTTTTAGATGGAGGGGGTCTGTGGATAAAATGCATATTCATTTTGGGGGTTCCTTGACATGATTATGTTTGACAACCACTGGGTTTCATATTGGGAAGCAAACCCAAATAAGAAACTACACTTTAGAAACGAGCAAAAAAAAAAAGACAAAAATGCAAACCTTTTTAAACCTGCATTTACAGAAATACAAGCCCAAAGACGCGTCTAATAAGCAGACCTGATGGCAACCCACTGGTTTGTATGCCATTTCGGATGGGGGCCATTGGTGTTTTCCTGGGACCCAAACGTAAAAAGATCAACCACTTAAGCCCTATTATTGCTATTGTTTAAAATATTTATATTTTAAAAAAAATGGGAAACATTGATATAAAGGCTACAGTACTGGGTGCTGTTGCCAGCCTCGGGGTATAATTTATGGGAAAGTCACACTTTAAGAGGCCTGTATAGTTTAAACACGGTTTGCTATATTTTAACATGATAACAATAGCTTCAGAAGTGAAGTCAGACCTGCAGACCGATATAGAGAGCTTATTTCATGGAAAGACTAGGTTACAAAGAGATTTATATTTTTTATGTTTGAGCCTTTGATGTGGTAGTGGTGAGAAAAGAACGTCTGTGTTTTTGGGGGTTTTTCACCATGCTGCTTTCCTATGTTAATATTGTATCAATGTAAAGAGACAAAATAAGCAATTTCTTTGTACCATGTATGCATTGTAAGGAACGCTCTGAGCTGAATACAATGGTGGAGTCAATTAATTCGTTATGGTGCGCTAGAGAGAGACGGATATCTCCTGTTCTGTATATATTTTGACCTTTGTATGTATATATATATATTTCTGGTTGTGATCACCTCTGCCTTTTTCTCTTTCATTTTTTTATTTTATTTTCGTTTGCAGGCATTGCTAAACTGCACTGAGCTTGAATCGGAATTTAGACACGATATGTACAGCTTTGATCTTTAATTAAAAATGAACTGACAATGAAAAACAATATCAAGAATGGTAAATAATACCTGTGTCTGTCTTTTATTGGTATCATGGTTGAGATTAGATTAGATGTCTTTATTATCCGCACGGGAAATTTGTTTTGCTCAGGTCAATGCATACATTCAGGACAATACAATAAAGCATGGTCACCTCATGAACTCATGGTTGAGCTGGTCACCTCATGAACTCATGGTTGAGCTGGTCACCTCATGAACTCATGGTTGAGCTGGTCACCTCATGAACTCATGGTTGAGCTGGTCACCTCATGAACTCATGGTTGAGCTGGTCACCTCATGAACTCATGGTTGAGCTGGTCACCTCATGAACTCATGGTTGAGCTGGTCACCTCATGAACTCATGGTTGAGCTGGTCACCTCATGAACTCATGTGGTTACCAAGTGGTGTTGCTTATAGGACACTGGTTCCCAAACTTTTTCATGGACCCCCAAATTGACACTAATTAGCCCGTGGGCCCCCGTTTGAAGAGATATGCCAGGGACCCCCCATAAGAGAATAGTTTTACGGCTCTAGCAGTGATTCCCCAGTTTGATATGGCTATACGGACCCCCATTTAATGGCATTTGTATCTCTGAGACCCCAATTCCTATAAGGGTCCATTTGGTTCCAAACTATCATTTAGCTAGGGACACCCTGGAACTCCCTCAAGGACCCCTAGGGGTCCCCGGACCACACTTTGAGGACCACTTGCCAGCCCATAGAGCCCCATTGTGAACCCGGACATGCTGAGTACACCAGGGGTTCTCAACCCACTTTCACCTATAAACTCCATTCACACTTTTTGAGTGGTGTAAACCACTCCTACGACTGGCTTTGTTAGTTTACGTGTCTGTCTGTCTGTCTGTCTGTTCGTAAAAAATGAGCATGGTTGCTACGGTCACTCAGTTCACACGGGTGTGATTTCATTACGTCAGACATTACGTCAGACCACAGCTGATCAGGCTATATAAGACCTTACACCACTCAGTTCACACGGGTGTGATTTTTATAATTCAGCTTACTGTGGAGCACATGCTGGAACTTTTTACTTTGAAATGTTTTGTAGTTTCTGAGTTATTTAACTTAAACGCCCAATGCATTCTCAATGGAAATAGCACAAACGTTGGCATGCTACTAGTCCTACATACTTACACCTAGAAACCCCATTCAACCCTATTTAGGTTGATCTCATGGTGGACATGTTTGCCTGAAAATTAATCTTCGAAATGTTTTAAGAGTTTTAGAAATATAGTGCTTTCAATTTTGAGAAATTTATAATGGGGCTCAATGGCAGGTTATGGCACGTCAAAAAAAATCACTTTCACCTAGAAACTGCATCTGCGATCTGCTTGTATTAAACAACGTTAAACTCACCAACATTGCAGCTGTAGGGCAAGCTTAAATTATCCTTTTTCAAACTTCAAAGCTTTTGTTTCATAACAATCCACCGACATGTTATGAGCTACTTTCTGTCCAAAATATTCCTAGAATATTCCGAGCGCCCATGTTTACTAAGTGTGCATGACCAGCCGTCAAACAATTTGTGTGGGAGAGCGCTTGTTTTACCTGTGTAAAGATGACACCGACGCAGGCGACACCCAGTCCCGCACAGCGTTCTATTAAACTAGCGCTCCCTCACACAAATTATTTGACGGCCGTCGTAAAAATTATGAAAACATGGCGGCTCGGAATATGCTGTGCAATATTTTGGACAGAAAGTAGCTCATAACTTGTCTACGGTGGATCTTTATGAAACAAAAGCTTTGCAGATTGAAAGTTGATCATTCAAGCTTGGCCTACAGCTTTGGATGAATGGGGAGTCAATGGATTCATCCCATTATAAAAAAAAAACTAGAGTTGCAAATTGCGGCTAGAAGATATTTGACTAAACAAACATTTTATGCCAGAACTTTCACATGGATCTGAAAGTAGAGGACCATATCTGACTCCCAAGTCGGCGCCGACCACATTTATGCTGTCGTTCTGCCGCGGCTAACTGAAAGTCTATGGATGCAAATCATGCATTCTATGGCCGTGACATTCTAGGGCTAGGTGGCACAGTCGGTAGTGCTGTCGCCTCAAAGCTAGAAGGTCCTAGCTCTGATCCATAGCTCTAAATGCGTTTCATTTAGAGCTATGTTACTCTCAACTTCCGCCGCTCGCATGAATGCAGACCAGCCTCTCCTCTTTAGCGTAAATAAAAAGAACGTTTTTGCTACTCACCAAAACAAAGGCGAGTTGTGTCATTAGAAAGCCTACTTTCCTTAGTGGACGCGCTAAAATCCGCCTTTTTGTACACAATCGTTTTGGAATAATAATATAGCTTCAGATTATTTTGATATCAGCTCTGACAACATGACATGAATAATAATATAGCTTCAGATTATTTTAGACAGAAAAATAAAAAACGTCAGAGCGTGACCTTTTTACATTAAAGTCACGCCATGACGTAATATTTTTCCGAAATACGTCAAGAATTGAGGTAATTGAAGTATTTGCCAAACGTCAGAAGGCGAGATAAAATTATGACATGGGATGAGAATGTGTTGGTGTGGTGGGGGGCTCAGAGTGCGTCCACTAAGGAAAGTAGGCTTTCTAATGACACAACTCGCCTTTGTTTTGGTGAGTAGCAAAAACGTTCTTTTTAATTACGCTAAAGAGGAGAGGCTGGTCTGCATTCATGCGAGCGGCGGAAGTTGAGAGTAACATAGCTCTAAATGAAACGCATTTAGAGCTATGGATCAGAGCTAGAAGGTCCTGGGTTTGATTCCCGCTCGGGACGCTGTAATGAAATGAAATGAAATGATTACTATATTTACCCAGGGTATATACCCTGGGTAAATATAGTAATCATTTCATTTCATGATCTCCTACGCATCTGGGTTGTCCAGTACATTTATTATGAGGAGCTGTGTGGGTGCACAGTGCACTGCTACGTCCATTATGTTTTTGAGAGGTGACCATGCCATGTTGTGTGTTGTGTTGTCTTGTCTTGTTAGTTTTTTTATCCTACCACACTATTTTGTGGTTATATGGTGGTTATATGACATTTATATGTAAACATATTATACTCTTTGGTGTTATTTGATTCGATTTACTGTATACCCTGAAATCTTGAATAAACAAAACAAAAAAGAACTGAAGCCAAAAAAACAATACTTCTTCTGGCCCTGAAGTGGGAACCAAAGTGGGTGTGTCACTATTCAGGTTCATGGAAGATGCTGAGGTGTTCTAAACCAGGGGTTCTCAACGTTTTTGGCCGGGGACACCCGGAAATGCTTTGGCAATATCTCGGGACCCCCGCCCCGCCCCCTCCCGACCCCCAATATAAATTGACTGCTACAATAACCTTAAACCATTTTGGGCGGGAACCCCTTTTGGTGTTTTAAGCATTGTTATAATTTAGCTATTTAAAAATAGCAGATCTACAAGCTCATAGCGCGCCACTACGAGCTTGTAGGTCTGCTTTTTTTGAAAATAATTTGGGGACCCCCTAAAATAATTTGGCGACCCCCCGAGGGGTCGCGACCCACGGGTTGAGAACCCCTGTATTAGAGTAATGTTAACTCCATAGACACATGCAAAACACCTGGGGGTCTATTAGAGTAATGTTAACTCCATAGACACATACTGAACACCTGGGGGTCTATTAGAGTAATGTTAACTCCATAGACACATACAGAACAGCTGGGGGTCTATTAGAGTAATGTCAACTCCATAGACACATGCAAAACACCTGGGGGTCTATTAGAGTAATGTTAACTCCATAGACACATGCAAAACACCTGGGGGTCTATTAGAGTAATGTTAACTCCATAGACACATGCAAAACACCTGGGGGTCTATTAGAGTAATGTTAACTCCATAGACACATACAGAACACCTGGGGGTCTATTAGAGTAATGTTAACTCCATAGACACATACTGAACACCTGGGGGTCTATTAGAGTAATGTTAACTCCATAGACACATACTGAACAACTGGGGATCTATTAGAGTAATGTTAACTCCATAGACACATACAGAACACCTGGGGGTCTATTAGAGTAATGTTAACTCCATAGACACATACTGAACACATGGGGGTCTATTAGAGTAATGTCAACTCCATAGACACATACAGAACACCTGGGGGTCTATTAGAGTAATGTTAACTCCATAGACACATACTGAACAACTGGGGGTCTATTATAGTAATGTTACCTCCATAGACACATACAGAACACCTGGGGGTCTATTAGAGTAATGTCAACTCCATAGACACATGCAAAACACCTGGGGGTCTATTAGAGTAATGTTAACTCCATAGACACATGCAAAACACCTGGGGGTCTATTAGAGTAATGTTAACTCCATAGACACATGCATGCAAAACAGAAAATGTACAAAAGTCACGGCACTCCATCTTTAATTGTTCAGCCTGATCGGATTTTCACTATCAATGATAATATACACGTGAAAGGCTCTCTTATATGATTACAAAAAGTATACATGTATCGTCAGAGTGGGGCTATACATGTGTGTTGTCAAGTGAATAAACTTAATGATGAACTATTCTTCTGCCAGTGGGAGTAAATTCAATCACATATTATATTTTCTCTCTTCTCATCTACAGGGCCATGGCCTCCTTATACAAAGAGACCAACTGGTCCTCCGAACTGGAGTCTGTAACCAAGGAAATAGTGTCAAGGCTGAGCTGCGTGCCCAGGCGGTGGCGTAACCGTCTGGGCACCCGACTGGTAATCCAGTCGCAGTGTGCCGCGGGTTCGACTCCCGAGCCCGACACGGCCTTTACTGCATGTCTTCCCCCATCTCTCTCCCGTTTCCTGTCAGCCTACTGTCTGTCCCTTCAAAAACCAATAAAAGGCGTAAGCCGCAAAAAAATATCTTTAAAAAAAAAAAAAGGCTGAGCCGCGTAGTGTGGTTGTGGCCTCCTTGGGCCCTTGATAGCAAATGGTGGACTTACAGAGAAAAACACGAGAACTTCAATTACACCCACTAGTCAGGGAGCCAAAGGCTGATTTTTGGCTGAACGTGGTTTCGTCAGATAAAGTTTTTTTCTCAACTGATTCTTGTAGCTTGGGGTCACCTCTTAATAATTCAAGAGGGTGCCCGGTGATATCCCTTGGGCATTTTTTGTTATTAACCCCTTAATGTCCAAAACACAAAAAATCCACCCAAAATAGAGTTTTATGGTATTTCATGCAAAATACTTAGTCTAAATGCATCAAATTAGCTTTCTACAGTGTTTATGAATGTGGAGATGCACAGTGTATTTAATTTATGATGAATGTATTATTAATTCATGCATATTAACCCCTTCATGCCCGAAAATCCCATACAATCTTTTCAGATTGTATGCACAATAATCAAGTGAAATGTATCAAATTTGCATTCTACAATCTGTATTAATCTGTATTAATTAATCTGCTTTGCATATTAACCTTTTCAGGCCATCCATCTTGAGCATCTTGCACCAAACATCCACCGAACATTTCCCACAAAAATAGGGTTATGCTAGCCTATTTCATTTACTTAAATCCAAACCATCAAATTTACTTTCTCCAAGATGTATTCATACATGTGGTGATGTTCAATGTTTTGAACTGACAGAGTACTTTGACCCCATTAAATAATACTGGTCTATAGAACACAGATACTATTCCACCAAAAATAATAAACATACTCAGCTGAAAATCACAGCTATGAATATTATCAATTCAATGCTGTAGGCTACAGATAATAACCCCAATTCATACATACTTTTTCCTGCTATGCATGCCTTGATGATTTTGTTATATATAGGCCAGTAGGTTCACTGTTAGCTGAAAGTGGGCTTTCTGGTGTTCTGTGACTGTCGGATGTTTTTGCCAAGATGTTGAATGGGAAAGAAGTTCCTTCAGAATGTGTGTGCGTGCCCTGCAGTTGATGGCTGAGCATGTTCTACAGAGTGATTGTAGATGGAGGCTCCATCTATGATGGAGGCTCCAGAGGCAGAGGACCTGATGTGAGCCCAATTGGGTCAGATTACAATTGCTGATGTCAATTGTCATGACATCTAGTCTGAACATGAGATGACTGCCTTCTCCATCTGATGGTATGGCCTCTACTACATGTACTACATGTGCTAACTCTACAGTGTACATGTTCAAAGGTATTTTTATGTGACATCACCTATTGCTGGAGCATGGAATGGTCGGTGGACCAACAGTTCATAGAGTTCACCTTCATGAGGTATGGCCACAGTGCAGGATGGGTTACCTATTTGAATAACCTTGAAGCAAGTGACCCGGAAGACCTTGGACCTGACTTGTCACATCTGCTCCAAGATTAAGACAGACATGGAAGAGACAGGGATACTGCAAAGTCTTCTCCCATGTCTGACTACACTCTCCTCATCTTGTGCTATAGGCATTCCAGGCGAGTGCCATCTGGACCTTCAGGTCCTGTTCCCTTAAGGAAACTATGGAGGAAACTAGACTACTAGCCTGGGAGAAAAGAATGTGGGAAAGGACATGCATCTACTTCAAACCTATAGCTGCACTACTACCACCAACACATCAATCATTCATTGAGAATGTTAAGATACAAATACACCAGAGTAAAGCCAAGTGTGGACAAGGACGGACACATGGTGGTGAATGGAACACTGTCCCCCCCCTCCCAGTGAGCTGTGGCGTTCCACAAGGAAGCATACTAGGGCCTTTACTGTTCCTAATATATGTTAACGACATGACTTCAGCTTGTGACTGCAACTTGTTCCTGTCCGCAGATGACTCGGCACTGCTAGTCTCGGACAGGAAGAAACTGCAGGTTGAAAAGGCCCTCAGCTCTGAACTCGGTAGAATCTGCACCTGGCTCGCTGATAACAAACTATCTTTAAACCTGGGAAAAACTGAATCCATTCTCTTTGGCTCTAATAGTAATCTCAGCAAGGCAAATAGCTTCTTGGTTAGAGTGGGTGACAATGTTATCACACGTAAAGATGAAATTACCTACCTAGGTTCCATCCTGGAGGCTAATCTTTCCGGTGATTAAATGGCCACCAACGTAATCAAAAAGGTCAACCAAAGAACAAGATTCCTTTACAGGATCTCCTCACTGGTCAACAAAAACACCTTGAAGACCTTAACAGGAGCCCTTGTACAACGTTTCTTTGACTATGCATGCACCTCCTGGTACCACAGCACCTCAAAGGCCCTTAAAACTAGGCTCCAGACTTCCCAAAACAAACTGATCAGGCTCCTACTTGGCCTCGCCCCCCGAACCCACCTCACCCCTGCCCACTTCGACAGGCTGGAATGGCTTAGGGTCGACGACAGAGTACAGCATCTTGCAATGGGTCTGGTCCACAAGATTCGATACACCACCAAGATACCCATGTACCTGTCTAGATACTTCCTTAATGTTAACGAAGTCCACACCCACAACACCAGAGGGAGTGCAACGAACCATGTACAACCCAGATTCGGCACAAACAAGGGACTAAATTATTTTTGCTCCTATGCCACCAAAATGTGGAACGCCCTACCAACAGTCATTAAGACATGCGAATCCCTTGACTCCTTCAAACCCGCTCTCAAAGGGCACCTACGGATGGCTGCAATTCGAAACTGCCCCCCTAAAATCTGAATCCCCCAAACACGGACGCAAGGACAACACAAGAGACGGTCGCGGCCACACAGCCAACTCAAGGTATGGCCACGGAGCCGACTTGGGGACCCAACGCAAGGACAACACAAGAGACGGTCACGGCCACACAGCCAACTCAAGGTACGGCCACGGAGCCAACTTGGGGACCCAAAGCAGCTCCTCCAAGGCAAACAAACAAAGGATATCTGTATATGTTTCTTTTCCCTTTTTACCTCCATTATGATGAATTCCTGTTCTGTTCTTTGTCTATATAGAAGTGTCTATTTGTACGTCTCTAATGTTTTGATGAATTGAACATGGTGGACCCTCTTGTAAACAAGTGTAATGCTTAATTGGGTCGTCCACTCACAGTTAACAGCCTTTGTATTGAGTTTGTGCTTGAAATGTACTGTAATTCTGCAAACTGTTAATAAATATTTCAATCAATCAAACAAACATGCACACCGCACAGATGAACAGTCTGGTGAGACGTAGGAGGACACTAGGCAGGAGGCCTCTCAGTGCCTGATATCCCCCAAGAACACACAAGGCAGAGAGAGCTTCCTGCTAGTTCTGGCAGGAGAGAAAGGACAGTGGGTGGGTCCGCGGGGGGTGCCCTGGGCGCGGCGGTCGCTGGGGTGTGGTCAGCACTGGTTTGCTGCACCTGGCCGGCAGGTTTTTCGCACTTCCCTGTTGGCCGGGTGTGGCTCTCTCTCCCGGTGCAGGTTGCGCCTCTGTGATGGCTGCTCGCGGGGTGCCCCTCCGTAGACTTGTCTATAGCTGGAAGCCTAGAGGAGCAGTGACTTGGCCAATCACTGCTGACCCGCCAACTGGAGAGTCCAACCTTCTTAGAGGGTTGAAACTCTCTAAGAAGGTTGGAGACCACCTGATGACCTCTCTTCCAGGCCAAGTCATCCATTAGAAATGGATTATATTCGCATCTTTGATGTATTTACAAACTAAACAGAAGGCCCACTTTTAAGCAGTTTTGTGGCAAAATATTTTTTTTTGTGATTAGTATTTTATTGGATTTTCTTTTTCAGACACAGACACTTTTTGTCTGTGTCTTTTTCAGACACAGACACAACACCCACAATACCAGTAACAACAATACAGAACAAACAAACGAAGACAAAAGAAAAGAAAAGAAACAAGCGTTTGACACAAATCGACAGTCACATTACAAAGGATAAAAAAAGACACAACTAGGAGGGAAGGAGGGGGAGGGGAGGCTGTGTTCTTCTCGATAGAGACATATATGTGAGCAGGCGAGGATCTACTGTAGGGGGGGCAGCCAGTAGTCTGTCATTACGTAGTGCTATCATACAGAAGGAATCTGTCCCACTTCTGGTGGAACTGATCTATCTTATTTTTCATAGAGAATGATACTCTTTCATATGACGCTGTACTGTTTAGTAAGTTATGCCATTCTGTAATTGATGGTACGTGGGCTGATTTCCATAATTGGACTAGCAGCCTCCTGCCCAGCATTATGGCTGTTTGGATCCATTCCACGTGTGTGGAAGGAGTTATATCTTTAAGAATAGAAGGATCTCCTAGTATAAATAAGCGGATATCGAGAGGGATATCTTGACCAATGATTCTCTCAATAAGATCATGTATTTGTGTCCAAAAATCTTGTACCCTGGGGCACTTCCATAAGACATGGGTCAACGTACCTTCGTTCGGGCACTTCCAGCATCCTGGATCATTTTTGAGCTTTGCTCTATGTAATTTAGAAGGGGTCCAATACATTCTATTAAAGATTTTAAACTGAATTAGCCTAGTGCGAATATTGCGTGACATGTGCTTTGAATTGCCTAGTATGTTGACCCATTCTTTTTCTGTAAAAGTAGTTTGCATGTCTTTTTCCCATACCATCTTCAGAGCACTAGTAGTACTAACTTTCTCCAGCAACATCGAGTAGTAGAGCGATGCTTCATGACCCCTACCGTAGCTAGTGATAATAGAAGAGGGAGTCTTCCCATTCTGAGGGACCAAGGAGCTTCTAGACATTTTTCTCAACAGGCTTTGAAGTTGGACATAATGCCAGTATTGTTGTCTATTTAAGTTAAATTCTGCCTGTAGGTCATTAAAGGATTTGAGTTCCTGGTCTCTGTAGAGGTCACCAAGCACCGCCACTCCCTTTTCCACCCATTCCTTCCAATAGATGGAGGATCTGCCAATATGTATACGAGAATTAAACCATATGCTAGAAGTCTTATTTAATAATGGATAAAAGTTAAGAATTTTAGCTGCCTTGTTCCAGACCCCCTTCAGACATGTCAACACTGGGTGAGACTGTACACTTGAAGGTAGGGAGGCCGAGGCATAGGCCTTCAAGGGGAGAGCAGAACACTGATATCCTTCCACGTCAAACCACGGGGGGGCACGTTCGGGGGGAAGTGACCACTGTGCCAAATGTCGCAGGCAAAAGGCATAGTGGTACAAAAGTAGATTCGGTATCCCTAAACCACCTTGATCCACCCTGTTCTGAAGTTTCTTGAGACATATCCTAGGTCGTTTCCCCTCCCACAGAAAAAGGCTACACAACTGGTTGTACTTGTGGAAGTACTTCATGGGAACCTCAACGGGCAATGATTGTAAAATATAGTTAAATTTGGGAGCTACAGTCATTTTTAGCACATTCGCTTTTGCCCACAAAGAGAGACGAAGAGGTGCCCATCGTTCTATGTCAAGCTTAAATTTTTCAAATAGGGGTTCTATGTTAACCTTTATGAGATCTGACAGATTAGATGGGAATACAACTCCAAGATAGCCTAGGCCCTTCGTTGGCCATCTAAAGTTTCCTGATTGGAACAGGGTTCTGGGGCAGTATGCTGTGAGGGGCAGCGCTTCGCATTTAGACCAATTTATTTTGTAGCCTGAGAGTCTAGAAAATGAATTAATAATAGACAACAGTGTGGGGACAGAGGTTTCTGGTTTGCTTACCATAGTCAAAATGTCATCTGCATTACCTTATGTGATATTGGGCCCACTTGTATGCCAGGAAAATTCGGGTCCAGGCGAATGGCCGCTGCCAGCGGTTCTAGGGCGAGCGCAAAGAGGGCAGGAGAGGCAGGGTCTCCTTGGCGAACCCCTCTACCCAGCTTGAAATATGAAGAAATTAACCCATTGGTTGTTACAGCTGCTGTAGGTTCTCTATATATCAAGCGAAGAAATTTAAGAAAGGGTTCTCCAATTCCAAAGTGCTTTAGGACTGTAAATAAATACCCCCACTCGACCCTGTCAAACGCCTTTTCGGCATCTAATGACAGGGCTGCAACAGGCTCCGCCTCTTCCCTGACAAACCACATTAAGTCAATTAGACGTCGTATATTGTCTGTAGAGTAGCGATTACGCACAAACCCCACTTGATCGGGATGAACCAAGAAGGGGACAGCTTTATTTAGTCTATTAGCAAGGATTTTTGAGAAAATCCGACTATCATAATTAGTCAGAGAAATGGGTCGATAATTACGACAGTCTGTGGGGTCTTTATCTTTTTTCAAAATAAGGGTGATTATAGCTTGGGAGAGTGTCGGTGGAAGCATGCCTCTTTCCAGCGAGTCGTTGTACATGTCAAGCATCATTGGAGCAAGTTCATCTGCAAAATGTTTGAAAAATTCAGCGGTAAAGCCATCCGGGCCGGGGGCCTTGCCTACGGGTAGTGTCTGTATGATTTCTACAATCTCTTTAACTGTTATTGGAGTATCAAGTTTTTGTTTCTGTTCCGTCGACAGAGTTGGAAGATTTAATATTGATGGGCATCTTCCACCAGCATGGGACCCAGAGTAGTAGTTTGAATGGAAATACACAGATCTATCAGGTCACTGAGCCCTACCACTACCTGAAGATTATAAAGTGTGGCTGTAAGTAAGAGCGAAAACCTGTGTACATAGTCATTCACATAATGTTCTGTTGATGTTTTGGTGTAGAATGCTCATGACAGGCCTGAAATAATTAATTCATAAGAAAAGAGTGGTGGACATGACCACTTCCAAATAAGCATTTTTTTAGAATGCATTTACATTGATTATTGTATTTTATGGGATTTTTCCGTTTTAAGCATGAAGGGGCTAATATAAAAACATGCCCTATTCTTAAATCAAATATTGTACATATCCACATTCATGGATAAACACCCCAGAAAGTACATTTGATGCATTTAGATCTCAAAATATATAGATTTTATGGGATTTGAGGGTTTTCGGACATGAAGGGGTTATTATGCATTTATTAATAATGCATTAATCATAAATGAAATACACTGTGCATATCCACATTCATGAACACTGTAGAAAGCTAATTTGATGTATTCAGATCAAGTATCTTGCATGCAATATCATAAAACTCTATTTTGGGTGGATTTTTTGTGTTTTGGACATTAAGGGGTTAATAACTAAAAATGCACAAGGGATATCACCGGGCACCCTCTTGAATTCTTAAGAGGTGACCCCAAGCTACAAGAATCAGTTGAAACCACGTTCACCCCCACGGCTCCCGGACTATACTCAAGTCTAGTCTATCAAGGTTGAAATCTAAATGATGATGGCTGATGCCTCATTGTGAACAATAACAAATTCAAATGCAGAGATTAAACCATGTGAATGGTCACTGGTTATCATATAATAAATAATTAAATAAAAGGCCTTGCCCCTAAAATGACGGAATTCTAGGCCTGGTGCTCAGTGAAACTATACCCTGGATAAAAACAAGTTTAAAAATAAAAATTATAGTCCTCAATGTTTTCTCAAAAATCTGTTAAATCTGTTATATCTGATGAAATTTGATGATTTTAACAGATACTTGGATGTGCAGGTGTTTGTGAAGCTGATATAATACACATTAAAATTAACCAATAAATATCCCTTATAATGAAATATAATTAAGCAACAGTTATGCGTCTTAAAGAAACTATGAAACCACAGGCTGTACCACAATAAGAAAGTACACAATGTTTCCTTCAATCAAGTTTTATTTCAATCATGCTTACGATTTGGGCTTACAAAATAGATCACAAAAACATTTATGCAATGCATTAATTTGCTAATTTCTTCTCTCTCAGTTGGAATGCAGACAATGATGTGAAACAGAAACCAGAGAACTGGCAGAGGGTGGAAGAAACACCTGGTCTTTTCTGTGTCACTGACCACATTTGACCACATCACAACACTCACTTGTGCCACAATGTCTAATATAAATATAAAATGTCTAATATAAAATGTCTTATATACTATAAGCTGCATGGTCCAATATACAATGTCCAAGTTACAATATCAAGTATGCATGGTCAAATTTGACAAATTCTTGCACAAGTACAGAGAAAGATTTGCAGCAGCAATGAGTAGCAGCAGAGATATCAATGCAGTCTCTTGTACAGGTGGGAGAAATATCACTGTACGTGACAGTACCAGTGCAACAGCAGTGGAGTGTAATCTCTCCATTGATTCGGTCGAAAGTTCTAATTGTTCCTCAAAACAAAAACCTCCACCTCAAGATCGCACACTATTGTGTGGACTTGCTACGACGCAGTGGTTAGGTGGGACTTGGCTTGGTGGTGATGAAGGGATGGTCCAACACCTGGTCAGGTGTTATCCTCTCCTCTGGATCCAGATGAAGCATTTGTTTCAATAGGTCCATGAAGACCCACGCGTTGCCGCTTTCATCAGCATCGTCACACAGGGAGGCGAACACTTCTTCCAGGGAGCAGCTATCGTCCAAGAAGAGGTCTTCATCTTCTGCTCCAAACTCTACCACTGCGGAATACTCCTCCGGTTTCTAGACAAAGTACATAAATAAACAAAAAGTTAGAGTTTCAGTGATTTGAATGAAGAACAATGTTTGTCTCTCTGTGTATGTGTGTGTGTGTGTGTGTGTGTGTGTGTGTGTGTGTGTGTGTGTGTGTGTGTGTCATACCATGAATCTCCATGTATCGTCGTCCTGAATGAAAAAGCTGCAGGTTGTTTTTCCAGCATCCAAGAGAGATTGCTCTGGCATACCAAGTGTCAAGAAGATGGATTGAACCTGCAGAAAAAAACACCAGGATATATTTCACATAATCATGTGTGATCACTTAAGAATGCGTGTTGTAATGTGCATCTGTAGATTACTCACCAAATCATATTCAGTCTTTCCACAGAATAAATACCGGCTCAGCATCACATTGGTCACGACACAGCCCAGTGACCACATGTCAAGTGCCTCTGTGAGCGGGAGACCCAGGAATACTTCTGGTGCTCTGTGGGTTTTAAAATAACAGAATGTTAGCGGTATAATAACTGTATAACAATTCTTGTTCTTTCTGGAGAGCAGATAAGGCCAGGATAAATACAATTCAACACATAAATGTAGCACACATACCTATACTCAAGATTTGGCACAATCCTCCATTGCTTGGTCTCGGAGGCAGGAACGGCCAGACCAAAGTCAATGAGTTTGACTCTGAGGGGTTGTTGTCGTTGGTTCACCAGCATGATGTTCTCCATTTTTATGTCTGTGTGGATCAGACCGATGCCCTTCAAGGCCTGGAGTGCAATGGCAAGCTGCAAGTCCAGAATAAAGACCATGATTAATATGAATATGTGCAACACAAGGTGGTGTGAAATTTAACCAAATGTTTTGTTTTTGTATCACATTTCAAACTCATACCTGCCGTATGATGGGCCTCATCTCAGTCATGGACATTGGATTATTTCTCCCTTCCACGAATTCCAGGAGATCAACATCCAGAGACTCAAACACCATGCACTTAAATCCGTTATGCACAAAGCTGTCGAAATATCTCACTATTCCACACGCGTCTGGGTCCAGGACTTGCAGCTTTCGCAACATGGTCATCTGCAAATTCAAGAAGACAGATTTAGAGACAGGTATTAGAAATCATCATTGGTCGTATTATTTAGACAGGTAAACCATGCCAAAACTCTCAAAGCCATGCTCACCTCGTGTTCTGCCACTTCATCGTAATTGGAGCGTTTTTTTATTATCTTGATGGCCACCTTGTCATGTGTACGCGTGTTGATGGCTTTGGCCACCATCCCATAGCACCCTTCCTCCATGAAGCTCTGGACGACGTACTGGCCTCCATCCAGCATGTCCTGCTCGACTATGAAACTCTCTGAATCCAAGAGTCCATCATAGTGTTGGAAGGAGCTGGTGATCACTTTGGTCAGTGGCGTCATTGGGGAAGAGACAGCTGAGCAGGACACGACAGGACACGACAGGACACGACGAACGTAAACCGCCGGGGAAGGGACGATGACAAACTTGAACAGGTCCTGCTCGACGGTGCCCCCTTCTGAATCAAAGTGCTCAATGGAAGTGGTTGGGCAGGGCCCATCGGAGTTGAACACCTCTTGGTCACCTGTGTCCCACTCTGGTTCAGATCCACTGGAGCTGGACATGCTGGAGTGTCGGGGCAACACGGATTTGTCCATGGAGGGTTCAGAAAGCTGCTGCTTTTTCTTGGTGCCTACAGAGAGTGAAGAGACGGAGGGAGAAGTTATCATTATACACACAAGAAGAATATACCAGATCTACAGTTCCCTTCCTTCCCACACCACCCATGACCACATTGTGTATTTTAAAACAAAATACCAGACCAGAGAAGCCATGATCACACTGATTATTTAGGCTTTTGTCACACTGATTATTAGCTTCCTTGTCAATATTGTATGAACTGTAAACTGTACATCTGTACTGTTGTGTATCCAATCAATCACATTCAACAGTTAATTTGCTTCCAATCAATCACATTTAACAGTTCATTTGCTCGAGTAGCCTCACTTGAAATCTAATAAAATGCCATCATAACTATTTATTTTCATTATAACATCACAACATATAAAGACATGAAGACATATCATGCGGCTGCATGCCACCATATTAAATGACAAGCTCTTATGGTCACAGTTGAGCATGAAAACGCTTGCAATATTATTTGAGTGATTATTGTATTAGTGTTTGTATTCAGAGTTTGCGTGTCTGCATGCATTTTAATTCGGTCATTAACCCTTACCTGTAGGCCTACATGTCCTTGAAGAGCGCTGGTATGGTTCAAAGCGATGCTTTTTCAGGCCTTCTAGTTTGAGTTTTAATCTGTTGCTCTCCTGTTGTCTCGTGGTCATTAATGTAGTCATGGTGTTGAGTCCTCTTTCTCCTGCTGCTTCCTAGGTTCAAATGATCTGCTCTGAAGGAAACACTGACCACTCTTTATATGCAGTCTAGTCAGGGTACTCAGGGAAGATGTTACCTGGTTGGTCACAGTACAATGGCCCTCTCTGACCATTAACACCTTTCCCAAGGTGTCTGTGAGGGGGGTGGGGGTGGGGGAATCGATTGTATTAACATCTTGCAGAATGCGTACAGTTCAATGAAGGTACAGGTCGACTACAAAAGCTGCTAAGAGGATAAAACCAGAAAAAGCACTATAAGACTTGTTTACATCAGGGTCCTCCATTTTGAATTTGTCACAACATTAAAGACATACAACCAGGCGGCGGTGGCTCAGGGGTAGAGTGGCTGGATGGTAACCGTAAGGTTGCCAGTTCGAACCCGGGCTCCCCCAGAGTTACTGTCGAAGTGTCCTTGAGCAAGACACTGAACCCCTATTTGCTCCCGATGTGCTGGTTGGTGCCTTCAGCCTTGCATGGTTTCCGCTGCCATCGGTGTGTGAATGTAATGCACAATCTCTGTAAAGCGCCTTGGATAAATTCACCATTTACCATTTACAAATATAGACATCTATGTAAAAAGAATAATCAAATACAGTTCAAAAATCACACCTGTGTGAAGTGAGGGGCGCTCTTATCATCGTACATCATCATGACGTAACATCATAACAACAATGGTAATTTAAACAAAATTACTGATTTGCTGTCACATATGACGTCAATTCTCCGTTCAATGTCAATGGTATTTTATGTTTATGTTAGAGAAAAATCTACACTATATTGATGGATTGATTGAAGTATTTATTAACAGTTTGCAGAATGGGTTCAATTCACATGAAAGCACAAAGGCTGTTACTGTGGACAACCAACTGATAAAGCATTACACTTGTTTACAACAAGGTCCACCATTTTCAATTCATCAGAAATATAGCTGAATATAATAAGGGCCTGCGCCCCTCGAAAAAGAGAATATGTGTACAATATATAAAAATAGAGGGGGATGACCAAAATAAAACTACTAGTATTTATATTGGCCTGGTCCACATATGAGGAATTGGACTTTGTGTTCTCACATGGAAAAAACAAGTACACAGCAACATAAGAAGTGGAAAGTATAAATTATGATTAAAGAGAGAAAAATAAAAGTATAGCAGTTACAATAAGTGAGTATTGGTCACACAGTCAGTGTGAACAGTAATAGTTGAGTGAAGTCATATCACTTTATACTTCCAAGTGATTTAATAATACTACTATCTGTACCAAGTAGACCTACTGCACATGTAAACAGAGCTACTACCTTTAAACACTGCATCTTAAATCTGTCTTAAATAGTCTTGAGAAGAAATGCTGCCATTTTCCCAAAGTAACTGCAAACAAATGCTGCCATTTGTTTAAAAAACAGCTTTATACCCTTTATAACATGTGTGTAACGATACAATGTGACATGGCTCTGTTTTTCAAAATCCAACTGTATATACTTTCCCCATATCCAACCGTTTTCATTGTATTTTGACACTTGCTTTGGCAATGTAAACGTATGTTTTCTCATGCCAATGAAGCTCCTTTAAATTTAATTGATTTGATTTAACTCACCAGCCCAGAATGAAAAGGGGCTTCCAATATATGTAGCTAAACTTATTCTGCATTGATGATATCAATAAAACGACAAAGCTTTGAGTGGAATGGAATGTGGTGATGTGTGAAATGACCTTCAGTAGGGTTTTGATAATTTCATTCAATGCATTTTGAATGGAAACAATGACACCAGGATTCTCTAGAAGAGTCTAGTCTATCAAGGTTGAAATCTAAATGATGATGGCTGCTGCCTCATTGTGAACAATAACACATTCAAATGCATAGATTAAACCATGTTAATGGCCACTGGTTATCATAGATCAGCTCATGATCACATTATGGAAGGACGCCATTTTACCCCAATATAATCCTGTCACGGTCAAATACTAATACTATACTATACGATGGCTCAAAGTGACATTGATGAAAAATAAAACTGACTTTACGCAGTGTGAGCTTGTAGATTGGCTATTTTCAAATGGCCGTAATGTATATAGGGCTGAAGTGGTTAATGTGCTTTGTAATAATAATCAAAACATACAAAGAGTAACTAAAGCATGCTGCTTTGTTGTTGGTAAGTTCTTTAAACCCCCAAACACAACAACGATGGCTGTTGTGTTTGACTCTGAGCTCTGTATTGAGACCCAGGTAAAAGGGGTCGTACAGTCCAGACACGTTTCCTTTGAGAATCATTTCTCTAGAACAGGGGTGTCAAACTGGTGACCTCTCCCTGGGCCTGCCCCGCTAACGGCCCTGCTGTAGACGGCTTTGTCTCTGCCCAGGTGTGGAATGTTGTCACTGACGGGCTCGTTAACAGTCTATTCAACTACTGCATGTAAAGATTTTGCAGTTTGTGGTTGTTCCATTTCAATGTATTTGCGCATACTGCTGTGATCAAATGTGCTAATGGCCACCTATTAGGTATTGAATAGCTCAGATCACCTGTGAATGACCACATTATCATCATTAAAGGTGTGCTTCCATTGTTTTGTGGGGAAGCAACAATCTGTACCAATGATGGTGGCTCATTTGCAACAACTTGTTCTATTGTTCACCAAACCCTGAACACAGGACGTCAATGATGTCAAGCTTTGAGGCAGAGGGCATTACATTCTAGAAATGATTCTCAAAGGAAACGTGTCTGGACTGTACGACCACTTTTACCTGGGTCTCTTGGCTTTGTTTTCTTTCTGTTTATTGACATAAATTGACTTTATTTGTATTACAGTTGTAGGCTACAAGACATTTTGTAGGAGGTGGAAAAAAATACCCAAAAAAAACATTCGAAAATTGACTAGTTAAAAATGCAATTATTATTTTGTCAAAAATATCCAAAATGGCAAATTGACATGGTGTAGCCATCATTAAATCTGACACTTTGCATCTCTTTGCTTTGACTATCGTGTGGAAGTAGACTATATATTCCTCACTTGAAACTTGACATGAAACTCTACTGAGCTATAACAACTATGGTTAGCCTTAGAGTGTGAGGAGAGTATCCAACTCAACTAGTTATGTGCATCAAATAAGCAGTAAGCCATCTATATTCCTTGTTTTACTGTGACAGTTTGAACTGTGAGTAGGTCCTACTAGGGGTCTAACGATACATTTTAACAGCGATGCGATAGTATCACGATACATGGTTGACGATACAATACATGGATGTTATTGGTTCATTATGACAATACAATACGAAATCGATAGATATGATTATAAAGTTTAAAATATAAAGGGGTGATTTTTCACAAGTTATTATGTAGGCCTTTTTACTGTCGTATCACAATAAGTGTTCCAATTCAGACTCATACATACAGTTTGTGTTAAATGTTATAGTATGACTCTTTTACTGTTCTAGTATTATGGCACTAAAATGTGGAACGCCCTAACACCAGCAATCAGAAAGTGTCACTGTTTTTATGTAAAAATACCTTTATTGCTATATTGTATTGCTTTTATGGATGGCTTCTTAGTATTTAATGCATTTTATGTATCAATTGATGAATTGGTGTTGCTATGTACTGTACCTCTGTCCTTTTTGCAAACTGTTAATAAAGTGTTCTATCAACCAATGTAGGCCTAGTACATGTCCAGTGAACAGCACAGTATCAACAATAACAGCAATGTGTTTTGGGAAACCTGACAATAAAAGGTTTAGGATAAGTGTTGTGCTGTTCTCAGTTGTTTGAAATATTTGGAATTTGTTTCTGTAGGGTTTTGATGGTGCTTTTCAGCCTGGTGAGTTTCAGCTAAACTGGCATAATCACATTGGAAATGATGACCCTCTGTGAAATGTTGAAGATGCTGTAAGGGATAGTAATCATCATTGTTTGTTCGGGTGGAAGTGTCTTGAGTGTACAGGGTTTGATGAGAACCCTATAGGTCCGGGCCTTAATTTTCGGGCCTACAGCAGCTGTGAACTCTTTCATTGAACAGGAAGTGTTTGTGTGATGAGTCATACAGTGTGTGCCATGTTCTGTTACTCATGAGGTTGGATTGAAGTAATATTAAAATCTACACATCGTCCTTTGTGCGTGCATGTTCAGTCTGTTCACACCACGGGAGCCCTGGAGGCTAGCGATGGATGCTAAAAACAGCCAAACTGACTTTACGCAGTGTGAGCTTGTAGATTGGCTATTTTCAAATGGCCGTAATGTATATAGGGCTGAAGTGGTTAATGTGCAAATACAAAACTGATCAAATTCAGGTTTGTGTGTCTTAAATGAAATACACTGTGCATATCAACATTCATGAACACTGTAGAAAGCTAATTTGATGTATTCAGATCAAGTATCTTGCATGCAATATCATAAAACTCTATTTTGGGTGGATTTTTTGTGTTTTGGACATTAAGGGGTTAATAACTAAAAATGCCCAAGGGATATCACCGGGCACCCTCTTGAATTCTTAAGAGGTGACCCCAAGCTACAATAATCAGTTGGAAAAAAAACTTTATCTGACGAAACCACGTTCACCCCCACGGCTCCCGGACTACACTGGTGGTCTACACTTATAGTCAGCATGTTCGTGAAAGAGGTCAGCCCATCATTTACACAGAGGGTATTAACCTATTTAGACCTGAGGCCGATTCTAAAAGAAATTCTTCTGAATCCTAAACGTTTTCTGAAAAACCTATGTTTCTATGTCAAGTGGTGCTCAACCTTTTTCATGTCAAGGACCTCCAGAATGATCTGTATTTGGCCGCGGACCCCCATCTGAAAATATGTTGTTCCAGGGACACCCCCAGAAGCAAAGATTTGAGTTAAAAACATTCGCTCTGAAAGAATATAACCGAGTGCTGAGTGCCGCGCTATATGAGCTTGTAGATCTGCTATTTTTCAATAGGTAAAGTATAACATAATCCTTAAAACACAAAAGGGGTTCCCTACTGAATGGGTTAAGTAAAAATCCATATGTGGCGGATAAAAGCATGACATTTGATACAGATGACCTTGGGTCGGGTGCCCAACAAAATCTTAAACAGGAAGTGAGTTGTATTATTCAAAATGGCCACCTACACCTTTACTGTTGACACACCAAAATAATCTCCAAAAAGCATACAATTTGGCACACATGTCACTTAAGGTTATCCTAAAACATCCTAGTAGGGTTGCACAAAATATTCTGAAACAGGAAATGAGTTAATTATTGACTAAATGGAAAATGGAATGAAATGAAATGAAATGAAATCTATATTTACCCAGGGTATCTGGGCTAAGCTCAAGAACTTGTTTCCAGCCAGGCCCTGCTCATAGAACACATTTCATCGTAGTGGTTCAATGCCTTGTTCAAGGGCACTTCAGCGGTGGTAATTTTTAACCGTGTCGGACGGCTGATTCGAACCAGGAACCTTCCGGTATCAAGACCGCGCCGCTATCCGTTCGGCCACCGCTGCCACAGATGCCACAGACGCCTACAGATGATGTAAAAAACACCTATAGAATCTCATAAAAGCATGAAATGCGGTACAAATGTCCCTTGATTTTAATGCATCCTACAAGGGATGCCCAAAAAGGTTTTAAACAGGAAGTGAGTTTATGAGTCATAACAGGATATTGAGGCATTAATTGTTGTGTTTTCAGATAGATGAACGTGTTCTTTCAGAGCAGAGAGGAAAGCATGACGAGGATCCCTATCCCATCTACACTATCATTGACAATGAGTTCAAAGACCAGAAAGAAACAGGGCTAAAAGGTATATTTAAAGTGTATAATTTTTGTGTATGTGTGTGTGCGTGCATGCGTGCGTGCGTGCGTGCGTGTGCGTGTGCGTGCGTGCACATGCACGCGTGTGACTTTCTTGCCATTCAACACTCGAGTGTCTAAAGCCATGGGGAGTCAGTCAGGGACATACTTGTGCATGTTTTCACATGCATTTGCAAGGAGCGCACGCAGGCTTTTTACGTCTGCATAATGTTACTTGCGGTACATTAAGCATGCGGTACATGCTTGTGTCAAATAAAAACATTGTTCTGAACAATACACCAATTCATTTTTATGTACTATTTAAGGGTAACTGTTCACTGTACACTTCTGCATTGCTTTTGGAACTCGCCCTGCAGCATCGCAGGCGTGCATTAATGTAATGACGTTAAGCCACCCTCTCTTGTGTAATATTGCTAATCGTTCTAGCTGTATCCACCAGGCCGAAAGGCTTGGCAGAGACTAGGGGCTCCATTTTCGCCACCGCTATACCCCTTATCCCTAAACTTTTTTGCCTTTTTTTTTACTATTTTGAAAAACATTTTTAAATAGTTCAACTAGCCAATCTACATTGACACGTTGTGAGCTTGTAGACTGGCCAAAAAAGTAAAAAAAGGCAAAGAAGTTTAGGGATAAGGGGTTTAGCGGTGACGAAAATGGAGCCCTATATGTTTTGCACCCTGTCTGTCTGACACAATGACTTTAATGTTTGTTTAGGGTAAATAATCAGCAACGTCTTCTCACTTAAATCTGGGCGTCCCTTACTGGTCACTTCCCACAAGTGTGATGTTTTTGGTATTTTTTTTAATGGTTCAGTCAGAGCCTGACTGTGTTTCCTTGACAGACGTGTGGGTTGAGATGACCCCCCATGAGGCGGGGTACTCTCTCACCGGGGCCTTCGTGGACCAGGAATACTTTGGGAGTAAGTTTGACCACGGGATGTTGATAAAGGAGCAGCCAGAGAAGGACATGCTCTACGTGCAAGGTGAGACTCCACCATGTCAGTCCACTGTTCTGTTGGTTTGTTTCTTCCAAAGCATTACATTTGCAATTCAATTGAAATTACGGTAAATTACATTTTGTGTTCATCTATTGGCAGGCTTGTGTGGTAGTGCTGCAGCTGATATATCACAATTCAAACACGGTTGGTTCACTGGTTGTTCATACAAGCATTCCCTCTCTCTCTGCGCGTGTGTGTGTGTGTGTGCGTGTGTGCATACGTGTGCGTGCATTCTTTAATATGGCATACAACATTGTGTGTTTTGCACTGTAATCCACAGTATCTATTTAGCGTATAGCCGTATAGTAATTCCGTATGTACTCTCCACCTATGAAAATACCTACTTTACCTACTACACACTGTATTTATGATGCTCAGCCTCTTCTTTCATCTTTCCATCCATCCATCCATCCATCCAGCCAGCTGCACACCCACCTACCTACTCACTCACCTCCACCCCCCTCTCCATCTCTCTCATATTTCAGGGTTCAACCCCCTCATAAACCCCACTTGGGGAATCACATACAACTTCCTGCACAACATGACAGGTGAGTCCAGAGCTCTGACACAATTCACTGATCATAATTATGGTGGAATGTCATTTTTCTGAAGTCCCTAACATCACACTAACCTAAAGGGGCTTTTATTGGTCACCATAAGTGGTCAATGGGTATAATTCTGACATTCCTAGATGTGTTCTTGCATAGATGTTTTGCTCACTTTACACTTACAGTACAGTTACTTATAATAATCACACTATAATGTATTAGAACAGTGATTATGATGCAATTATAATGCATTATTATGATACTGGCCAAAACAAGAGTGCAGTAATTATAAAGTATTATGACACTTGATCTTATCCTGTAAGTCAGTATAAAATGCTTTAAACTTGTCACGACTGGCCACGACTTAATGACGCGTGATCGCCGAGACAGTTTGTTTATTTTTGGACCACAATTCTTATATGAGACGATTTTTAAGATGACCCCATGTTATTCTCCATAGAGAACCAGGAACCAGGGGTTGACGTCCAGGGGTTGACGTCAGGACTTCGGCGCTCTATAGACAGTGCTCTACTGTGTTTTGTAATGTATTGTGTTTTCTATGCAGCTGAAGAAGCAAGAGAAGAAGACCCTGATGTCCAAAATCAGGGTCTACAGGTTCTTTCTAAATCAGAAACGAGGGACTACATCGACGCTGGACTGCTGCTGAACTCTCCCTACTTCTCCGTCCTCAGGAAAGAGAGAAAAGTCGACCTCATCATCTCCCTCGACTTCAGCGAAGGATACCCTATGCAGGTAGCACATACCCCCACGCACACACGTATAGGGCAGTATTATGCGTGTCTTAAGTACCAGGTCTTATTACTTAACTTAAGACCTGGAGGCGTGATCAATGTCATTTGGCTATTCTGAGTGGCCAAACAGCATTGACCACGCCTCCAGGTCTTACGTTAAGTCATAAGACCTGGTACTTAAGACACGCATAATACTGCCCACAGAGTTTAAAGGTTTACATTAATTTTCATTTATTTATTGTTTTTCTTTCAGGTTTTATGACCTAAATTATACCCACACAACCTGAACCGGCTTTTCTGTGGTCTGCGGGGTGTTTTCTCTGTGTGTTCTGAAGCCTTGAGCTGCAATGAAAACAGGCAAAATCCCTCAACAGTGACATCTGCTGGAAAATGCCATATATGGGATGTGTGAACTCTTACCTCACAGTCCACAGGCAAATCAGAGCACTTGTTTGAGCCAGAAACCCAGACCACAGAAAGTCTACTGAATGTTAAATGTTCAGGGTTTTTGGGTGCAATTGAGCTCAGAAAACCTAAAGAAAATAAAACAAATTACAAAACCTTTTATAAGGTCACAATCCCTTTAAGTGTTTTCACTGAAAGCCGTTAGTATGCAGGTTTCACGACATCAGGACACGATCCCAACATGTTGTCAGAGTGAGTACCCAGTGATGTATCCACTGCAGCAAACGCCTGATTGACTAAATATGAGTATATTAAGTATACTAAGTATAGAACGCGTATTCCATAAGCACACTGACATTTCCATCTTGCATCGTTACTAAGTAGGACTGGTGGCTGTTTATAAATATCCCAATAATTGTATTCTAACATTATTAATACTCTCTGTGGTAGGCTACTGCACAGCTGAATACACTCAACGAATGCAACAAGTACCGTACTCACAATCGTTCCCGACTAAATTGGTATTATTTTTGCATCATAACCACCAGGGTGTTGCCATCATGCAATTATTGTCCGAGTCATCTCACTGTCAGTATGCAGAGCGAGTTGAACCCAAAATGCAAAGTCACAGCAAACGGAGCAGATTTTTAAAGTCTTTAAAAATGTAGAAATTAGGCAAATCTTACACTGAAGATGCAGGCAGGATTACAGTGAGTGTGTGCAATGAGTTCGGTTTTATAGGGAACAGTTTGACTGGAGAAGTGTTCACAAATTTGGACATGGCACTGCATTAGGACTGACAGATGGAATGGAATGTGGGAGTGGTCTAACTAATCGTAATCACAAATATATAATAATCAAGACATTGTCTTTATCATTTTGTTTCTACAGACAATTGAGGATGCTCATAGGATGTCCAAGGATATGGGTATAGCTTTCCCACACGTTGAATTTCCAGAAGATGACAGAAAAGAACCAAAGGACTTCTACGTGTTTCCTGGAGACGACAACACCCCAACAGTGATCCACATGCCTCTGTTCAACAGAGTGAACTGTCCCGGTAACTGTTCTGTTTGCATTGTACTTGTAGTAGTGCTGTAGTCGAGTCCACCTAACGCGAGTCCAAGTCAAGACCAAGTCCGAGGGGGATGGGAGTGCGAGTCAAGACCGAGTGTTGGAGTGGTTGAGTCGAGACCGACGGGAGACGAGACCGACCGAGTTATTACTTTATTTGATAGGTACAGAATTCATCAATGATGTTTATAGAACAGGTTTTAGTGAATTCCAAGAGTTCAACACTAGCCAAACCCATGCCGATCCTCGTTTCAAACCTACAGAAAATACAGTTTAAACATGGCAATGAATACGGAGCTAAAGCAGTGTGTAGATTTCCATGATATTAAATAGCGAACGGCACTTTGCCAAACGATAATGGATTCCCTGACGAAACCACTCTCTCTAAACTACTTCGAATACACTACTACGTGTTCATAACATTATTGGTGACTCGGCTGTTGGATTTGAATTGATCATATATTGTAATAGTGTGTCTCTGTCAGGCGATTAAACATTCTGCATTCATATATAAACAATGCTTTGTAACACAGAGGGAGATGGAGAGGGTAACAACTTGTGCAATAAAGATAAAAGCATAATCTGACTCTGATTATAAACCACTTGAACCCCACCTTCTGTATTCTGGGGGGAATATAAACAATTGCTATTGTTTATATTAGATGTGTTTTTGTACTATTCTGATACATTATTACTCTATGAGAAAATGGCCACTGATCGTATTAAAAAGCTTGTTATGAACAATGCGGAAGATACGGGTACTAATACATCTATGGGGAAGACCATTATTCTTCCCCCAGCCTAAAACCGGATTACGGACGTTTATGGGTGTTTCTTTCTATCTCTGTGTGTGTGTATACTGAAGTGGGTTTTGACTGCAGTTTTCAAGGAAGGTAGGGTGGGGGCTTCTTTGATGGTAGGCCTATGTAGTGCATTCAACAGCGATGGGGCAGCAACAGAAGAAGTCAAGATCGTATAATGAGCATTATTGAGGAACAAATTAACAAATATTATGAAGATAAGGTTGAAAATTGGTGAAGTACTCCTTTATGGTATTGGATAATTAGATAATTAAAATGTTCTCTAACATTGGAGACCCATAATGTAAATGAAAACAACACTGTCTCTAATAAAGCTATGCACCTGAAATATGTGATGAAAAAAGGAAAGAAACGATTGATAGTACCGGAAATACCTACCGTAGAAACCTTAATTCAGTGAAAAACCTTTTTATTGCTCTGTGAATTTAGAACAATGTAAAATATTTGTGTTTCCACTTTCTCCTCGTTTCTGCATCAGATGATCTTGAACCAATGAGAAAGACATACCAGACCAGACAATTACCCTTTGATGCTGCAAAGATCAAAGAGCTGATGGAAAGAGCCGCCGCAAATGTGAGCAACACCAAATCCAAGCTCCAGGAGGAGATTTGGAATGCTGTGAATAAGATAAGGTACAATGCATTGATGTTGCTTCTAGATCTCAACCTTTTCAGGCGGTGACCCTCCCAAAATAATAATATTTAAACTGGCGACCCACCAAACGAATCATGTTTGAATCCCCCTCCCTGATATGCACTTGGAGTGTAGAGGAAAGTCATTACATTTAGTTAATAGTTTGACTCGGTTCCACAGATAAATATTGGGAAAATAGCAGACCTACAAGCTCACAATGCCTTGCGTTGTAATCTATCAACAGCCATAAAGAAGTGTTAGTCCCTACTGCGGTTATACAACAATGACTAAACTGAGAGCAACTGAAAATTAAATAAACTTGTTAGTGCTCAGAGCACATGTGAGACGTTGGTGATTCTGCTTCTCTCTTCTAGAAAGGAGCTTTGACAATTCAAATTACACAATAGACTTTGTAGTCTAATAGTTTCATTTGAACAGTAATAATCTCTTTAACAAGTAGAAGATTTGCAATACACATTATTTGTTCTCCTATTTCTCCGACTCCAGAATGGAGGCCCTGTCGGCTGTTACTGGGTGTAACGTGGAACAAACCGCGGCATCGTCTCAGACTGACTCCTCAAGATATCGTCAACATCGTGGCTTTGAAGGAATTTTACAAGCAAGAAGGCTTCCAGGAACTGGAGTACCCGAGTTTGGGGACATTATCTCTGCGGGAGACCCATGATATGGACTTGTACAGTGCCCCACCATCTCTGCGGGAGACAGATGATATGGACTTGTACAGTGCCCCACCATCTCTGCGGGAGACAGATGGTATGGACTTGTACAGTGCCCCACCATCTCTGCGGGAGACAGATGGTATGGACTTGTACAGTGCCCCACCATCTCTGCGGGACACAGATGATATGGACTTGTACAGTGCCCCACCATCTCTGCGGGAGACAGATGGTATGGACTTGTACAGTGCCCCGCCTGCCTTAAAGGAGGGACCATCTACGGCAGGTCCGGATGCCAGCATGAGGACAACGGTGAAAATTAATCCGCAAGACTTCTTCGACCCACAGTATGACTACGACTTCACCGATGTTACGGTAGGAGTAGATTAGCAGTATTGGTGCTTCCTCAAAATATTTAAGCTTGACAGTGTAATCAAAGATGCAATTATTATAATCCATTTCAACTGGATAAAGCCTTGGCTTGGAAGAGAGGTCATCAGGTGGTCCAAGGCGGGTCAGCAGTTAGCAACTATAATAGGCCTTTAAAACTCATTCAGTGCTACCTGGAGACACCAGGTTTGGCCCTCGTTGCCACAAAAGCCCATTATAATAAAAAGAAAGAAAATTAAAATCCATTGTGCACGACATGCACTGTTGTCACTTGCACACCGGATTTGAGCAATAAAAAAAAATGCTGCCTATCCCTACGAGTGGAGCTGCTGCTTCACTTCAGCTTCAGCTTCAGCAATTTCCACAATAAATCAAAATATAGTGTGAATACTTCCACAGCCTTACTAAAGGATAAACTCTGTCTTCTCTCAATCTCATGTCGTGTACACACGTGTTGACAACGGAATGTGTAAACAAGAGCCGTGGTGTCACACCAGAAGTGGTGACCTATTGAATCCCGTATGACCCGGCCGGGATCAAACCCCATGTTTTGTTGATGGCAAATTGCTAATACATAACTAAGTAGTTCATTCTCTCAACTGTTCCTTCAATCTTATAGGATGGTGACAAGAGCTTCACGCGGGGCAGCGAGCAGTTTGTGCGGATGGAGACGCGTCGCCGTGCGCGTGGTGGGAAAGTACGACGTGGAGAAGCGTGGCTCGGCACCAGGAGCGGCGCCTGGCCAGTCTCCTACCACGGCAACGACATGGACGGCACGCCCGGAATCATCCTCCCATAATAAATCATAATCGTAGATGCATTGTACCCAAAAAAATAAAAAAAAAGTAATGATTTAAAAATAAAAAAATAAAACAAAGTGTATGTGTATGCCAAACGTGTTGAAGACTATAAAGTCCCACAGTAGTTAAAACGGCTTGCCATAAGTGGGTGCGTATTGCACATCATATCAGCTGCAGAGGTGAGTGGGTGTGTATTGCATATCATATTATGGCTTTTCAAAGGACAGTGTTACTGGGGGGGAAAATGTTTTTGTTTTTGTTGCTCATTTTCAGCAACGCCCTGCACATAGAAACACATTAAAACCTGGGTCCATAGGGTCCATAGGGTTTTCCAGCAAACTGAAAATGTCCAACACCAACAATAACATACTATAAACTCAATTTAACAGCTTAATTTGGAGCAATCAGGTGGAAATTAGGTTTCTATGTGTACTTGATTGTCACATCTCTCTGAATGGTTCTGCTTGAATAGCAAGTGGAATGTGAGGAAGACTCAGACAAGGACATGGATATGGGTTTAAATGTAATCCGAATGTAACTCACAGCAGAATATGCAGAATAATATATCACATTCTTGTCAATACCAGCTTTACTCAAACAAGCTAAACATATTGCCACCATGGCTGTAGGTAAAGCTCACTGTGCCTTTGTTGGATTTGGCTTTGTATGTTTTCCTTCCATTCTCAATATTCCCCTCACCAAGCTCACCCATAAACCAAACCACAGAATGCAAGAAAACACTACATTCTATAGTTGTTGTACAGTTACAGTAGGAATAGACTTGAACAGATTTAATAATGGTATAAACAGTATGTCATAGTTTATCATAACATATTTTACTTATTGAACGTCGGTCTTGCAAGATCATAATTATGGTGTTAGTTCAAAGTAGTGACATTGTTTGCATTGGGTAAGGGTTCAGTTCTGAGCTTGTAGATCTGCCATTTTCATGTTTGCCTCTTTCATACACAATGTTTGTCGATTTGGTATTAAAAGGGTCTTAAATGTAGAAATGTGCAGATACCCTGCGTAGGTGTAAAGTGGTGGAGATTCAATAAAATATTATACTGTAAAATCCAACAGGATTGTTCATGGAGAAGAACATGATGAACAAGGACAAGGTTCTCACTCTCAAGCATGTAGGTCTTTATTGCATATTGATCACAAACCATATCATTTTAACTTATAGTACTAAGTTAGTGACATGTAGGCCTTTATTGCATATTGATCACAAACCATATCATTTTAACTTATAGTACTAAGTTAGTGACATGTAGGCCTTTATTGCATATTGATCACAAACCATGTCATTTTAACTTATAGGACTAAGCTAGTGACATGTAGGTCTTTATTGCATATTGATCACAAACCATATCATTTTAACTTCTAGTACTAAGTTAGTGACTCACTTACATCTCAAAAGTAAAACTATAGACCAAGCAATTGCAAATGAGCCATCATCATTTCACACATTATGTAAATCACTACTTTATTCTCAATGAGTCAATGGTCTGACTGAATTGCATCTCAATAGCATAGCCATATAGACCCCCCCCCCCTCCCCCCCGCCCATACACACATCAACAACGAATCAGTGTAACTTGGGTCAAATGGTGAAATAGCAGGCAAACTATACATTCAACAGATTGTTTTTGTTGCTCATTTTCAGCAACGCCCTGCACATAGAAACACATTAAAACCTGGGTGCTAAACTATTTGTTTGGTTTAGCAAGATAGCGGCAATAGTTGTGGGTCCTTTAAGGTGTTCTCTGTTCTCTGAAAAGGCACGCTCTCAACTCAGACACTCTTTAAGGGTTCAGGCACATGCGATTTAGGCTTTGATTGATTGAAAAATATATTAACAGTTTGCAGAATTACAGTACATTTCAAGCACAAACTCAATACAAAGGCTGTTAACTGTGAGTGGACGACCCAATTAAGCATTACACTTGTTTCCAATAGGGTCCACAATGTTCAATTCATCAAAAACATTTAGAGACGTACAAATAGACACTTCTATATAGACAAAGGACAGAACAGGAATTCATCATAAAGGAGGTAAAAAGGGAATAGCGGGGCAGATAACAGAAATAATCCTTCACTTGCGGATACAAGCACCAAAAGTGGCACACATACTCCTTATGGATTGCTCTTTTGATAAAACCATTGTGCCAAATAAAATTTCAAGATGGCGGCCATTTTTCAGCCATTGAATATACAGTAATATTGCATTTCGCAATAAAATCCTGCATAGACTTGTCCTATTTGAATGATCTTGGTGTCAAATCATACATTTTTCACTATGTAGAATCCAAATTTGGACCCATGGACTTACTCACTGGCTTCCTTGTACCATATATCAGTCCCGGAATCCTAATATTCTGCTAAATTAGAGGTTTGTGTTATGTCTGACGTCTGACTCGGGTAAAATGGATGGTAGTGTATACCTTAGTATTGTTAGAGGTTTAGTGTGTGTGTGTGTGTGTGTGTGTGTGTGTGTGTGTGTGTGTGTGTGTGTGTGTGTGTGTGTGTGTGTGTGTGTGTGTGTGTGTGTGTGTGTGTGTGAGGCTGTAGTAGCCTGGGCACACTGGTGGCACCGCTGCTATGAAACTCAGCATGGGGTTCAGTATCAGCTGAGTAATTAGTTTGGTGTAGCTAAATAATGACGTCAGTGTCCCAAATGTTGTCTAATAACCCTCACATCAGTTAGCTAGTGTAGATTACATGTAGTTTACCATGTATGATGTTCAGTTAGACAGCCGCGCCTGAATTGACAGGGTATGCCAGCGCGGGAGAGCCGAGCCAAGGGTAAAGGGATATACATGACTTATTCATGACTCATTCATGGACTTACCCAGATGATGTACAGATCACACAGGACTTAAATGATACTGGATGAACGATTGGGCTACGTAGGCCTACAGTAGGTGTAGATCATATATTTTATTGTCGAACCTAGTCGTATCCCATACCTTATTGTGAATGATGGCGGTAAAAGGATAACCTCTGCCTTGATTCACTGAACACTGAAGATTCAGGACCGAGACTGAATTCTTCTCTCTCATCACCACATGCAAGACAATCACAACAACAACTAATATTCCCCTGGTGGTGGCATTGAAGAAACTCTGAGGAGGAACAAGGCGCAATAGCACGAAAGTTGTCGCATTATGTTCAACAACACAAAACTGGAGAGAGTGAGAACCAGAAATCGAAAAAGCAGAGAGTGCTCAGTCAGTGGAATGCCAGACCAAGCTGAGTAGAACCAGCATTAAAAGCCAAACATGTTTCAGATGTGACAAAGAAGCTGCATACTCTGAACTCACAAGAAAGCTATGACGATGAATCTCAATAAGATTGTTAATGATTTGGAGGGACTTGTGATCCAGCATAATATGCTGGATCACAAGTCTTCCCCATGTCTTCGCAAGATGTTAGCTGCTTTGCTAAGGACAATAGCTTCACTATAAGAGTCAAGGGGCTTCTGACAAGCCAAAGCCTACATCTTTCTGGACAGCCACAAGAACATCCCTTCCCTGCTTGTGAACCCCCCTATACTCAGGTATTTCTGACAGCAGGTTTTCCTTCAGTCTTGTGGAGTTGACAGCAGATGCATCAACACCCAGCTGCATTCCACTGGCTGAGCAATCTCTGCTTTTCGTTTTGTGATTATCACTCTCTCCAGTTTCGTGTTGTTGAACATGATGCGACAACTTTTGTGATATTAATATGCATCTCATTCATTGTGTGAAAGAAGGGAATATTAGTTGCAATCATAGTGTAGCCATCATGTTGTTGTGATTCAATCATAGTGTAGCCATCATGTTGAATAAGTCATGTACCCTTACCCTTGGCTCGGCTACACCCGCACTGGCATACCCTGTGAATTCAGGCGCGACTGTCTAACTAAACATCATACATGGTAAACTACATGTAATTTACACTAGCTAAAAGATGCAGGGCTTATTAGACAACATTTGGGACACTAAAGTCATTATACACCAAACTGATTACTCAGCTGATACTGAACTCCATGCTGAGTTTCACACCAGTGTGCCCTGGCTGTTGACATCCGCTCTGTTGAGCAATTACATTACCCCCCCCCCCCCCCCCCCCCCCCCCCACACACACACACACACACACACACACACACACACACACACACACACACACACTAAACCACCTCTAACAATACTAAGATATATACGCTATCATCCATTTTACACAAACCTCTAATTTAGCAGAATATTAAGATTCCGGGACTGATATATGGTACAAGGAAGCCAGTGAGTAAGTCCATGGGTCCAAATTTGGATTCTACATAGTGAAAAAGTCTAACTTCGAAGAGAGGGGGGAGAGAGGGGGAGAAAGAAAAACAACAAAAGATACTTGGCAGCCCTTGTGCATGCAAATTAGTCGCAAACTACAGCAAGCTGCCTTTGTTTTAAATTGTCCCCCATTCGCACGTTGGCAAAGCCGTTCACACCTGGAGATGCGCGTTTTCAATACCGGCGGACCCGTCTCACCGTGCTGCGCGCATCACGTGATTAAATAAAATGTGGTATCGGATTGGTGCATAGAGTATATTTGCGGGGCGTACTTGCCGATTCCGATATGACCAAATAAGGGCATATCGGAGGGCATTCCGATACAAGTATCGGTATCGGGACATGCCTAGTTCAAATGGTGAAATAGCAGGCAAACTATACATTCAACAGATTCATGTTTGAAATATTTCCACTTGCTATGAATGAATTGTTTCCTCTGCTGTAAAGTATTGGACTTGCATTCCTTGCTGATTTGAGTAAATGCTGAAACATGATTGCTAATTTAATTGTAGCTTTTATTTTCTCATACATGGTGTACAAGTCTTCACTGTCTTGTATGTGGGCTAAGCGGTCATTTTATGATATTCTGTACAAAACACCAGTCCTGTGAAACCAGAAAACTGAATTATAGATAATAAAGCAACTTAATTCTAATAATGTAGAATAGTTGATGTCAATGTGTGATGACTTGTGTACTATTTAGTACAGGGGTGGATGGCAGTTTGTGTCTTGGAAAACAAATAACTGGTAGACTCATTGATTTTACTTGTGATTTATTTATCTTGGTTAAATAGTCAGAGTCAAGAGTTGTTGTTAATCTGTGGTTTGTAGGAGTGCTGTGTGTTGTCTCATGTGTGTTCACACATTTAGCGAGTAACATAAAATAGAGTCAATATTAAACTTTGTAATTTTAAAGCATATACATTTTATAAGATAAATTAAGATCACAGTATAAGGAGCAGTTGTTTCTTCATCAGAGCTGGTTCTACTTGGTTCTGTTGTGACTGAAGGAATATGTCTCTGCTTAAGTAACAATTCACTGTACAGATACAGTACAGACATTTATGCTTTTAATACTATGTACATAATGTCCATACATATATGTATTGGATATAGATAGAGCATGCCTGAGGGAGGGGTGGAGCATGCAGCAGTTTGTTAGGTTGTGATTGGCTGAGAGATGGTTCTATTGTTCTCCTCTTCGGCCTATCAATCCAAGCAGTTAGTGGCTCCACCTCAGGCTCTCTAGTATAAGAAGAGTTGCTCTGTGTCATTTTCCACAACTGCTCCCGGATATCATTCATTTCTGATCAGATCTGACTGTGGACTCCAGGATAAGATGAACTCTATCAACCTCAACTCTGCTGAACAGGAGGAACCCAAAGACCATGGTATGTTACTTGCCCTTTTCACCTGTCATATTTGGATAATTAAAACATTGCATTCTCAATCTTCCGCTTTGTTTCATTGTAATTTGATTCAGATTGTGTTTTTGCCTTTATTGTCTCACAGGTTCATTCACTCTAAAAGTGTGTGTAGTGGGCGGGGCCTATTACTTACCACTGATCATTATATAATCATGTCATTTATTATTATTTTGTAATAGTTATTTAGCTAGCTGTAAATTCTTGCCCAGCTAATTTGATTCTTTCTTAAAATGCACAAACAATAAATTGTAATTCCTTTGCTGGTGTTAATTGGGGAACTAAATGTACGTTTCAGTCCATAAAAGTCTGTCGTTCAACCTCTCAATGTTTTTTTTCCCTTATCTCTGTTTCCAATCCAGTGTTGCATCATCAGTCTGGCCTCCCTATCTTACCAACAGTAAATGAACATATGAGCTTGGCTAAACCAAAACAGCACGACTGTGACCAGTGTGGACAACGCTTCCATTACAAATCTCACCTTAAAAGCCACCAGAGAATTCACACTGGAGAGAAACCCTATGGATGTGATCAGTGTGGACAACACTTCTCTCTAATGTCCAACCTTAAAAAGCACCAGAGAATTCACACTGGAGAGAAACCCTATGGATGTGATCAGTGTGGACAACACTTCTCGAGATTGTCCAGCCTTAAAATCCACCAGAGAATTCACACTGCAGAGAAACCATATGGATGTGATCAGTGTGGACAACACTTCTCTCAAATGGCAGGCCTTCAAAGCCACCAGAGAATTCACACTGGAGAGAAACCCTATGGATGTGATCAGTGTGGACAACACTTCTCTCAAATGGCAGGCCTTCAAAGCCACCAGAGAATTCACACTGGAGAGAAACCCTATGGATGTGATCAGTGTGGACAACACTTCTCGATATTGTCCAGCCTTAAAAGGCACCAGAGAATTCACACTGGAGAGAAACCATATGGATGTGATCAGTGTGGACAACACTTCTCTCAAATGGCAGGCCTTAAAAGCCACCAGAGAATTCACACTGGAGAGAAACCCTATGGATGTGATCAGTGTGGACATCACTTCTCTAGAATGTCCGACCTTAAAAGCCACCAGAGAATTCACACTGGAGAGAAACCCTATGGATGTGATCAGTGTGGACAACACTTCTCGAGATTGTCCAGCCTTAAAAGCCACCAGATAATTCACACTGCAGAGAAACCATATGGATGTGATCAGTGTGGACAACACTTCTCTCAAATGGCAGGCCTTAAAAGCCACCAGATAATTCACACTGGAGAGAAACCCTATGGATGTGATCAGTGTGGACATCACTTCTCTAGAATGTCCGACCTTAAAAGCCACCAGAGAATTCACACTGGAGAGAAACCCTATGGATGTGATCAGTGTGGACAACACTTTTCTCAAATACACCACCTTAAAAGGCACCAGAGAATTCACACTGGAGAGAAACCCTATGGATGTGATCATTGTGGACAACACTTCTCTCTAATGTCCAGCCTTAAAAGGCACCATAGAATTCACACTGGGGAGAAACCCTATGGATGTGATCAGTGTGTAAAACACTTTTCTGAAATGTCCAGCCTTAAAAAGCACCAGCTAATTCACACTGGAGAGAAACCCTATGGATGTGATCAGTGTGGACAACACTTCTCTAGAATGTCCAACCTTAAAACGCACCAGAAAATTCACACTGGAGAGAAACCCTATATGTGAGTAGAAAAGCTTTCAGTTGCTCAAATGATGTAGACTTTCACAAGGTTGTACACAATGGATTTAAACTGCTCCCTTGCGGTCAATGTGTAAATAGTTTTACTACTTCAAGCAAACTGAAAATGTCATGTCGTACAGATGTACACATACCATATACATATGTTTAGTGTGAACAGTATCCATAAACAATCTGATTAAATAGAGGCCAATACATATCAGCACATCTACATAAAAATGTTGCATGATGATGTATTTTTGTGATGAATGTGTTGATTAATTGCAAGTAAACTTAGCATAAATAATGTCTGTGCAGTCACAAATAAAGGCAAACAAGTGAGAGGTGTTTTCTGTTTTTCTTTTGTTTTTTTGTTATTACTGTAACTTTTTTGCACTGTGTGGTAATTCCAGTCAATCACTTAGAAGCTTTAGAAGGCAATACACACCATGTAACAGCAAGATAAATGAAGATGCTGTTATGAACAATAACATACTATAAACACAATTTAACAGCTTAATTTGGAGCAATCAGGTGGAAATTAGGTTTCTATGTGTACTTGATTGTCACATCTCTCTGAATGGTTCTGCTTGAATAGCAAGTGGAATGTGAGGAAGACTCAGACAAGGACATGGATATGGGTTTAAATGTAATCCGAATGTAACTCACAGCAGAATATGCAGAATAATATATCACATTCTTGTCAATACCAGCTTTACTCAAACAAGCTAAACATATTGCCACCATGGCTGTAGGTAAAGCTCACTGTGCCTTTGTTGGATTTGGCTTTGTATGTTTTCCTTCCATTCTCAATATTCCCCTCACCAAGCTCACCCATAAACCAAACCACAGAATGCAAGAAAACACTACATTCTATAGTTGTTGTACAGTTACAGTAGGAATAGACTTGAACAGATTTAATAATGGTATAAACAGTATGTCATAGTTTATCATAACATATTTTACTTATTGAACGTCGGTCTTGCAAGATCATAATTATGGTGTTAGTTCAAAGTAGTGACATTGTTTGCATTGGGTAAGGGTTCAGTTCTGAGCTTGTAGATCTGCCATTGTCATGTTTGCCTCTTTCATACACAATGTTTGTCGATTTGGTATTAAAAGGGTCTTAAATGTAGAAATGTGCAGATACCCTGCGTAGGTGTAAAGTGGTGGAGATTCAATAAAATATTATACTGTAAAATCCAACAGGATTGTTCATGGAGAAGAACATGATGAACAAGGACAAGGTTCTCACTCTCAAGCATGTAGGTCTTTATTGCATATTGATCACAAACCATATCATTTTAACTTATAGTACTAAGTTAGTGACATGTAGGCCTTTATTGCATATTGATCACAAACCATATCATTTTAACTTATAGTACTAAGTTAGTGACATGTAGGCCTTTATTGCATATTGATCACAAACCATGTCATTTTAACTTATAGGACTAAGTTAGTGACATGTAGGCCTTTATTGCATATTGATCACAAACCATATCATTTTAACTTCTAATACTAAGTTAGTGACATGTAGGTCTTTATTGCATATTGATCACAAACCATATCATTTTAACTTCTAGTACTAAGTTAGTGACTCACTTACATCTCAAAAGTAAAACTATAGACCAAGCAATTGCAAATGAGCCATCATCATTCATTTCACACATTATAGGCTACTGTCCCATACACACAGCTATGTAAATCACTACTTTATTCTCAATGAGTCAATGGTCTGACTGAATTGCATCTCAATAGCATAGCCATATAGACCCCCCCCCCCCCCCCCCCCGCCCATACACACATCAACAACGAATCAGTGTAACTTGGGTCAAATGGTGAAATAGCAGGCAAACTATACATTCAACAGATTGTTTTTGTTGCTCATTTTCAGCAACGCCCTGCACATAGAAACACATTAAAACCTGGGTGCTAAACTATTTGTTTGGTTTAGCAAGATAGCGGCAATAGTTGTGGGTCCTTTAAGGTGTTCTCTGTTCTCTGAAAAGGCACGCTCTCAACTCAGACACTCTTTAAGGGTTCAGGCACATGCGATTTAGGCTTTGATTGATTGAAAAATATATTAACAGTTTGCAGAATTACAGTACATTTCAAGCACAAACTCAATACAAAGGCTGTTAACTGTGAGTGGACGACCCAATTAAGCATTACACTTGTTTCCAATAGGGTCCACAATGTTCAATTCATCAAAAACATTTAGAGACGTACAAATAGACACTTCTATATAGACAAAGGACAGAACAGGAATTCATCATAAAGGAGGTAAAAAGGGAATAGCGGGGCAGATAACAGAAATAATCCTTCACTTGCGGATACAAGCACCAAAAGTGGCACACATACTCCTTATGGATTGCTCTTTTGATAAAACCATTGTGCCAAATAAAATTTCAAGATGGCGGCCATTTTTCAGCCATTGAATATACAGTAATATTGCATTTCGCAATAAAATCCTGCATAGACTTGTCCTATTTGAATGATCTTGGTGTCAAATCATACATTTTTCACTATGTAGAATCCAAATTTGGACCCATGGACTTACTCACTGGCTTCCTTGTACCATATATCAGTCCCGGAATCCTAATATTCTGCTAAATTAGAGGTTTGTGTTATGTCTGACGTCTGACTCGGGTAAAATGGATGGTAGTGTATACCTTAGTATTGTTAGAGGTTTAGTGTGTGTGTGTGTGTGTGTGTGTGTGTGTGTGTGTGTGTGTGTGTGTGTGTGTGTGTGTGTGTGTGTGTGTGTGTGTGTGTGTGAGGCTGTAGTAGCCTGGGCACACTGGTGGCACCGCTGCTATGAAACTCAGCATGGGGTTCAGTATCAGCTGAGTAATTAGTTTGGTGTAGCTAAATAATGACGTCAGTGTCCCAAATGTTGTCTAATAACCCTCACATCAGTTAGCTAGTGTAGATTACATGTAGTTTACCATGTATGATGTTCAGTTAGACAGCCGCGCCTGAATTGACAGGGTATGCCAGCGCGGGAGAGCCGAGCCAAGGGTAAAGGGATATACATGACTTATTCATGACTCATTCATGGACTTACCCAGATGATGTACAGATCACACAGGACTTAAATGATACTGGATGAACGATTGGGCTACGTAGGCCTACAGTAGGTGTAGATCATATATTTTATTGTCGAACCTAGTCGTATCCCATACCTTATTGTGAATGATGGCGGTAAAAGGATAACCTCTGCCTTGATTCACTGAACACTGAAGATTCAGGACCGAGACTGAATTCTTCTCTCTCATCACCACATGCAAGACAATCACAACAACAACTAATATTCCCCTGGTGGTGGCATTGAAGAAACTCTGAGGAGGAACAAGGCGCAATAGCACGAAAGTTGTCGCATTATGTTCAACAACACAAAACTGGAGAGAGTGAGAACCAGAAATCGAAAAAGCAGAGAGTGCTCAGTCAGTGGAATGCCAGACCAAGCTGAGTAGAACCAGCATTAAAAGCCAAACATGTTTCAGATGTGACAAAGAAGCTGCATACTCTGAACTCACAAGAAAGCTATGACGATGAATCTCAATAAGATTGTTAATGATTTGGAGGGACTTGTGATCCAGCATAATATGCTGGATCACAAGTCTTCCCCATGTCTTCGCAAGATGTTAGCTGCTTTGCTAAGGACAATAGCTTCACTATAAGAGTCAAGGGGCTTCTGACAAGCCAAAGCCTACATCTTTCTGGACAGCCACAAGAACATCCCTTCCCTGCTTGTGAACCCCCCTATACTCAGGTATTTCTGACAGCAGGTTTTCCTTCAGTCTTGTGGAGTTGACAGCAGATGCATCAACACCCAGCTGCATTCCACTGGCTGAGCAATCTCTGCTTTTCGTTTTGTGATTATCACTCTCTCCAGTTTCGTGTTGTTGAACATGATGCGACAACTTTTGTGATATTAATATGCATCTCATTCATTGTGTGAAAGAAGGGAATATTAGTTGCAATCATAGTGTAGCCATCATGTTGTTGTGATTCAATCATAGTGTAGCCATCATGTTGAATAAGTCATGTACCCTTACCCTTGGCTCGGCTACACCCGCACTGGCATACCCTGTGAATTCAGGCGCGACTGTCTAACTAAACATCATACATGGTAAACTACATGTAATTTACACTAGCTAAAAGATGCAGGGCTTATTAGACAACATTTGGGACACTAAAGTCATTATACACCAAACTGATTACTCAGCTGATACTGAACTCCATGCTGAGTTTCACACCAGTGTGCCCTGGCTGTTGACATCCGCTCTGTTGAGCAATTACATTACCCCCCCCCCCCCCCCCCCCACACACACACACACACACACACACACACACACACACACTAAACCACCTCTAACAATACTAAGATATATACGCTATCATCCATTTTACACAAACCTCTAATTTAGCAGAATATTAAGATTCCGGGACTGATATATGGTACAAGGAAGCCAGTGAGTAAGTCCATGGGTCCAAATTTGGATTCTACATAGTGAAAAAGTCTAACTTCGAAGAGAGGGGGGAGAGAGGGGGAGAAAGAAAAACAACAAAAGATACTTGGCAGCCCTTGTGCATGCAAATTAGTCGCAAACTACAGCAAGCTGCCTTTGTTTTAAATTGTCCCCCATTCGCACGTTGGCAAAGCCGTTCACACCTGGAGATGCGCGTTTTCAATACCGGCGGACCCGTCTCACCGTGCTGCGCGCATCACGTGATTAAATAAAATGTGGTATCGGATTGGTGCATAGAGTATATATATTTGCGGGGCGTACTTGCCGATTCCGATATGACCAAATAAGGGCATATCGGAGGGCATTCCGATACAAGTATCGGTATCGGGACATGCCTAGTTCAAATGGTGAAATAGCAGGCAAACTATACATTCAACAGATTCATGTTTGAAATATTTCCACTTGCTATGAATGAATTGTTTCCTCTGCTGTAAAGTATTGGACTTGCATTCCTTGCTGATTTGAGTAAATGCTGAAACATGATTGCTAATTTAATTGTAGCTTTTATTTTCTCATACATGGTGTACAAGTCTTCACTGTCTTGTATGTGGGCTAAGCGGTCATTTTATGATATTCTGTACAAAACACCAGTCCTGTGAAACCAGAAAACTGAATTATAGATAATAAAGCAACTTAATTCTAATAATGTAGAATAGTTGATGTCAATGTGTGATGACTTGTGTACTATTTAGTACAGGGGTGGATGGCAGTTTGTGTCTTGGAAAACAAATAACTGGTAGACTCATTGATTTTACTTGTGATTTATTTATCTTGGTTAAATAGTCAGAGTCAAGAGTTGTTGTTAATCTGTGGTTTGTAGGAGTGCTGTGTGTTGTCTCATGTGTGTTCACACATTTAGCGAGTAACATAAAATAGAGTCAATATTAAACTTTGTAATTTTAAAGCATATACATTTTATAAGATAAATTAAGATCACAGTATAAGGAGCAGTTGTTTCTTCATCAGAGCTGGTTCTACTTGGTTCTAAGTAACAATTCACTGTACAGATACAGTACAGACATTTATGCTTTTAATACTATGTACATAATGTCCATACATATATGTATTGGATATAGATAGAGCATGCCTGAGGGAGGGGTGGAGCATGCAGCAGTTTGTTAGGTTGTGATTGGCTGAGAGATGGTTCTATTGTTCTCCTCTTCGGCCTATCAATCCAAGCAGTTAGTGGCTCCACCTCAGGCTCTCTAGTATAAGAAGAGTTGCTCTGTGTCATTTTCCACAACTGCTCCCGGATATCATTCATTTCTGATCAGATCTGACTGTGGACTCCAGGATAAGATGAACTCTATCAACCTCAACTCTGCTGAACAGGAGGAACCCAAAGACCATGGTATGTTACTTGCCCTTTTCACCTGTCATATTTGGATAATTAAAACATTGCATTCTCAATCTTCCGCTTTGTTTCATTGTAATTTGATTCAGATTGTGTTTTTGCCTTTATTGTCTCACAGGTTCATTCACTCTAAAAGTGTGTGTAGTGGGCGGGGCCTATTACTTACCACTGATCATTATATAATCATGTCATTTATTATTATTTTGTAATAGTTATTTAGCTAGCTGTAAATTCTTGCCCAGCTAATTTGATTCTTTCTTAAAATGCACAAACAATAAATTGTAATTCCTTTGCTGGTGTTAATTGGGGAACTAAATGTACGTTTCAGTCCATAAAAGTCTGTCGTTCAACCTCTCAATGTTTTTTTTCCCTTATCTCTGTTTCCAATCCAGTGTTGCATCATCAGTCTGGCCTCCCTATCTTACCAACAGTAAATGAACATATGAGCTTGGCTAAACCAAAACAGCACGACTGTGACCAGTGTGGACAACGCTTCCATTACAAATCTCACCTTAAAAGCCACCAGAGAATTCACACTGGAGAGAAACCCTATGGATGTGATCAGTGTGGACAACACTTCTCTCTAATGTCCAACCTTAAAAAGCACCAGAGAATTCACACTGGAGAGAAACCCTATGGATGTGATCAGTGTGGACAACACTTCTCGAGATTGTCCAGCCTTAAAATCCACCAGAGAATTCACACTGCAGAGAAACCATATGGATGTGATCAGTGTGGACAACACTTCTCTCAAATGGCAGGCCTTCAAAGCCACCAGAGAATTCACACTGGAGAGAAACCCTATGGATGTGATCAGTGTGGACAACACTTCTCTCAAATGGCAGGCCTTCAAAGCCACCAGAGAATTCACACTGGAGAGAAACCCTATGGATGTGATCAGTGTGGACAACACTTCTCGATATTGTCCAGCCTTAAAAGGCACCAGAGAATTCACACTGGAGAGAAACCATATGGATGTGATCAGTGTGGACAACACTTCTCTCAAATGGCAGGCCTTAAAAGCCACCAGAGAATTCACACTGGAGAGAAACCCTATGGATGTGATCAGTGTGGACATCACTTCTCTAGAATGTCCGACCTTAAAAGCCACCAGAGAATTCACACTGGAGAGAAACCCTATGGATGTGATCAGTGTGGACAACACTTCTCGAGATTGTCCAGCCTTAAAAGCCACCAGATAATTCACACTGCAGAGAAACCATATGGATGTGATCAGTGTGGACAACACTTCTCTCAAATGGCAGGCCTTAAAAGCCACCAGATAATTCACACTGGAGAGAAACCCTATGGATGTGATCAGTGTGGACATCACTTCTCTAGAATGTCCGACCTTAAAAGCCACCAGAGAATTCACACTGGAGAGAAACCCTATGGATGTGATCAGTGTGGACAACACTTTTCTCAAATACACCACCTTAAAAGGCACCAGAGAATTCACACTGGAGAGAAACCCTATGGATGTGATCATTGTGGACAACACTTCTCTCTAATGTCCAGCCTTAAAAGGCACCATAGAATTCACACTGGGGAGAAACCCTATGGATGTGATCAGTGTGTAAAACACTTTTCTGAAATGTCCAGCCTTAAAAAGCACCAGCTAATTCACACTGGAGAGAAACCCTATGGATGTGATCAGTGTGGACAACACTTCTCTAGAATGTCCAACCTTAAAACGCACCAGAAAATTCACACTGGAGAGAAACCCTATATGTGAGTAGAAAAGCTTTCAGTTGCTCAAATGATGTAGACTTTCACAAGGTTGTACACAATGGATTTAAACTGCTCCCTTGCGGTCAATGTGTAAATAGTTTTACTACTTCAAGCAAACTGAAAATGTCATGTCGTACAGATGTACACATACCATATACATATGTTTAGTGTGAACAGTATCCATAAACAATCTGATTAAATAGAGGCCAATACATATCAGCACATCTACATACAAATGTTGCATGATGATGTATTTTTGTGATGAATGTGTTGATTAATTGCAAGTAAACTTAGCATAAATAATGTCTGTGCAGTCACAAATAAAGGCAAACAAGTGAGAGGTGTTTTCTGTTTTTCTTTAGTTTTTTTGTTATTACCGTAACTTTTTTGCACTGTGTGGTAATTCCAGTCAATCACTTAGAAGCTTTAGAAGGCAATACACACCATGTAACAGCAAGATAAATGAAGATGCTGTTATGAACAATAACATACTATAAACACAATTTAACAGCTTAATTTGGAGCAATCAGGTGGAAATTAGGTTTCTATGTGTACTTGATTGTCACATCTCTCTGAATGGTTCTGCTTGAATAGCAAGTGGAATGTGAGGAAGACTCAGACAAGGACATGGATATGGGTTTAAATGTAATCCGAATGTAACTCACAGCAGAATATGCAGAATAATATATCACATTCTTGTCAATACCAGCTTTACTCAAACAAGCTAAACATATTGCCACCATGGCTGTAGGTAAAGCTCACTGTGCCTTTGTTGGATTTGGCTTTGTATGTTTTCCTTCCATTCTCAATATTCCCCTCACCAAGCTCACCCATAAACCAAACCACAGAATGCAAGAAAACACTACATTCTATAGTTGTTGTACAGTTACAGTAGGAATAGACTTGAACAGATTTAATAATGGTATAAACAGTATGTCATAGTTTATCATAACATATTTTACTTATTGAACGTCGGTCTTGCAAGATCATAATTATGGTGTTAGTTCAAAGTAGTGACATTGTTTGCATTGGGTAAGGGTTCAGTTCTGAGCTTGTAGATCTGCCATTTTCATGTTTGCCTCTTTCATACACAACGTCGATTTGGTATTAAAAGGGTCTTAAATGTAGAAATGTGCAGATACCCTGCGTAGGTGTAAAGTGGTGGAGATTCAATAAAATATTATACTGTAAAATCCAACAGGATTGTTCATGGAGAAGAACATGATGAACAAGGACAAGGTTCTCACTCTCAAGCATGTAGGTCTTTATTGCATATTGATCACAAACCATATCATTTTAACTTATAGTACTAAGTTAGTGACATGTAGGCCTTTATTGCATATTGATCACAAACCATATCATTTTAACTTATAGTACTAAGTTAGTGACATGTAGGCCTTTATTGCATATTGATCACAAACCATGTCATTTTAACTTATAGGACTAAGTTAGTGACATGTAGGCCTTTATTGCATATTGATCACAAACCATATCATTTTAACTTCTAATACTAAGTTAGTGACATGTAGGTCTTTATTGCATATTGATCACAAACCATATCATTTTAACTTCTAGTACTAAGTTAGTGACTCACTTACATCTCAAAAGTAAAACTATAGACCAAGCAATTGCAAATGAGCCATCATCATTTCACACATTATAGGCTACTGTCCCATACACACAGCTATGTAAATCACTACTTTATTCTCAATGAGTCAATGGTCTGACTGAATTGCATCTCAATAGCATAGCCATATAGACCCCCCCCCCCCCCCCCCGCCCATACACACATCAACAACGAATCAGTGTAACTTGGGTCAAATGGTGAAATAGCAGGCAAACTATACATTCAACAGATTGTTTTTGTTGCTCATTTTCAGCAACGCCCTGCACATAGAAACACATTAAAACCTGGGTGCTAAACTATTTGTTTGGTTTAGCAAGATAGCGGCAATAGTTGTGGGTCCTTTAAGGTGTTCTCTGTTCTCTGAAAAGGCACGCTCTCAACTCAGACACTCTTTAAGGGTTCAGGCACATGCGATTTAGGCTTTGATTGATTGAAAAATATATTAACAGTTTGCAGAATTACAGTACATTTCAAGCACAAACTCAATACAAAGGCTGTTAACTGTGAGTGGACGACCCAATTAAGCATTACACTTGTTTCCAATAGGGTCCACAATGTTCAATTCATCAAAAACATTTAGAGACGTACAAATAGACACTTCTATATAGACAGGACAGAACAGGAATTCATCATAAAGGAGGTAAAAAGGGAATAGCGGGGCAGATAACAGAAATAATCCTTCACTTGCGGATACAAGCACCAAAAGTGGCACACATACTCCTTATGGATTGCTCTTTTGATAAAACCATTGTGCCAAATAAAATTTCAAGATGGCGGCCATTTTTCAGCCATTGAATATACAGTAATATTGCATTTCGCAATAAAATCCTGCATAGACTTGTCCTATTTGAATGATCTTGGTGTCAAATCATACATTTTTCACTATGTAGAATCCAAATTTGGACCCATGGACTTACTCACTGGCTTCCTTGTACCATATATCAGTCCCGGAATCCTAATATTCTGCTAAATTAGAGGTTTGTGTTATGTCTGACGTCTGACTCGGGTAAAATGGATGGTAGTGTATACCTTAGTATTGTTAGAGGTTTAGTGTGTGTGTGTGTGTGTGTGTGTGTGTGTGTGTGTGTGTGTGTGTGTGTGTGTGTGTGTGTGTGTGTGTGTGAGGCTGTAGTAGCCTGGGCACACTGGTGGCACCGCTGCTATGAAACTTAGCATGGGGTTCAGTATCAGCTGAGTAATTAGTTTGGTGTAGCTAAATAATGACGTCAGTGTCCCAAATGTTGTCTAATAACCCTCACATCAGTTAGCTAGTGTAGATTACATGTAGTTTACCATGTATGATGTTCAGTTAGACAGCCGCGCCTGAATTGACAGGGTATGCCAGCGCGGGAGAGCCGAGCCAAGGGTAAAGGGATATACATGACTTATTCATGACTCATTCATGGACTTACCCAGATGATGTACAGATCACACAGGACTTAAATGATACTGGATGAACGATTGGGCTACGTAGGCCTACAGTAGGTGTAGCTCATATATTTTATTGTCGAACCTAGTCGTATCCCATACCTTATTGTGAATGATGGCGGTAAAAGGATAACCTCTGCCTTGATTCACTGAACACTGAAGATTCAGGACCGAGACTGAATTCTTCTCTCTCATCACCACATGCAAGACAATCACAACAACAACTAATATTCCCCTGGTGGTGGCATTGAAGAAACTCTGAGGAGGAACAAGGCGCAATAGCACGAAAGTTGTCGCATTATGTTCAACAACACAAAACTGGAGAGAGTGAGAACCAGAAATCGAAAAAGCAGAGAGTGCTCAGTCAGTGGAATGCCAGACCAAGCTGAGTAGAACCAGCATTAAAAGCCAAACATGTTTCAGATGTGACAAAGAAGCTGCATACTCTGAACTCACAAGAAAGCTATGACGATGAATCTCAATAAGATTGTTAATGATTTGGAGGGACTTGTGATCCAGCATAATATGCTGGATCACAAGTCTTCCCCATGTCTTCGCAAGATGTTAGCTGCTTTGCTAAGGACAATAGCTTCACTATAAGAGTCAAGGGGCTTCTGACAAGCCAAAGCCTACATCTTTCTGGACAGCCACAAGAACATCCCTTCCCTGCTTGTGAACCCCCCTATACTCAGGTATTTCTGACAGCAGGTTTTCCTTCAGTCTTGTGGAGTTGACAGCAGATGCATCAACACCCAGCTGCATTCCACTGGCTGAGCAATCTCTGCTTTTCGTTTTGTGATTATCACTCTCTCCAGTTTCGTGTTGTTGAACATGATGCGACAACTTTTGTGATATTGCGCCTTGTTCCTCCTCAGATTTTCTTCAATGCCACCACCATCATCAAGTCTGTCTGGATCCATTTTATTAATATGCATCTCATTCATTGTGTGAAAGAAGGGAATATTAGTTGCAATCATAGTGTAGCCATCATGTTGTTGTGATTCAATCAGTGTAGCCATCATGTTGTTGTGATTCAATCATAGTGTAGCCATCATGTTGTTGTGATTCAATCATAGTGTAGCCATCATGTTGTTGTGATTCAATCATAGTGTAGCCATCATGTTGTTGTGATTCAATCATAGTGTAGCCATCATGTTGTTGTGATTCAATCATAGTGTAGCCATCATGTTGTTGTGATTCAATCATAGTGTAGCCATCATGTTGTTGTGATTCAATCATAGTGTAGCCATCATGTTGTTGTGATTCAATCATAGTGTAGCCATCATGTTGTTGTGATTCAATCATAGTGTAGCCATCATGTTGTTGTGATTCAATCATAGTGTAGCCATCATGTTGTTGTGATTGTCGTGCATGAGGTGAGTCTTTAGCAACACTTGCTCCAGTCAGTCTTGAATTTAGGTGGTCCTGGATCTATATTTGACATCTTGGTGAATGGTAAGTAATCAAGGTATCACAATATGATCATTATCTGTATTCAGTGAATCAAGGCAGAGGGGTTATCCTTTTACGGCCATCATGCACAATAAGGTATATGGAATAGCCTATACGACTAGGTTTGACAATAAAATATATGATCTACACCTTGCCCTGATCGTTCATCCAGTATCATTTGCCCTGTGCGATCTGTACACCATCTGGGTAAGTCCATGAATAAGTCATGTACCCTTACCCTTGGCTCGGCTACACCCGCACTGGCATACCCTGTGAATTCAGGCGCGACTGTCTAACTAAACATCATACATGGTAAACTACATGTAATTTACACTAGCTAAAAGATGCAGGGCTTATTAGACAACATTTGGGACACTAAAGTCATTATACACCAAACTGATTACTCAGCTGATACTGAACTCCATGCTGAGTTTCACACCAGTGTGCCCTGGCTGTTGACATCCGCTCTGTTGAGCAATTACATTACCCCCCCCCCCCCCCCCCCCCCACACACACACACACACACACACACTAAACCACCTCTAACAATACTAAGATATATACGCTATCATCCATTTTACCAGAGTCAGCAGACATAACACAAACCTCTAATTTAGCAGAATATTAAGATTCCGGGACTGATATATGGTACAAGGAAGCCAGTGAGTAAGTCCATGGGTCCAAATTTGGATTCTACATAGTGAAAAAGTCTAACTTCGAAGAGAGGGGGGAGAGAGGGGGAGAAAGAAAAACAACAAAAGATACTTGGCAGCCCTTGTGCATGCAAATTAGTCGCAAACTACAGCAAGCTGCCTTTGTTTTAAATTGTCCCCCATTCGCACGTTGGCAAAGCCGTTCACACCTGGAGATGCGCGTTTTCAATACCGGCGGCCCCGTCTCACCGTGCTGCGCGCATCACGTGATTAAATAAAATGTGGTATCGGATTGGTGCATAGAGTATATATATAATAGAGACTGAACTGGCGCGAAGCTCCGCCCCCCAGCTATTCATGTCAGTGGAAGTTGCTCAGTGGCGTTTTGAAGCACCCGGAAGACTGCCGGAAGTCCCTCCCAGGACCTCAACTTTGAGGTCCTGAGTGACGTAGGGCAACCGAGCGCTCAACGTTAAAGCCCAGCTGCACGGGGTTTCCCGGTCATGAATCCACGGGTCCGCCTGTAGTCCCTCCTCCTACCACTAGGACCCAGAGCTTCAACGTTGGAAAGTCTGCCTGCCCCCTTGGATTGGTGCGGGGCGTACTTGCCGATTCCGATATGACCAAATAAGGGCATATCGGAGGGCATTCCGATACAAGTATCGGTATCGGGACATGCCTAGTTCAAATGGTGAAATAGCAGGCAAACTATACATTCAACAGATTCATGTTTGAAATATTTCCACTTGCTATGAATGAATTGTTTCCTCTGCTGTAAAGTATTGGACTTGCATTCCTTGCTGATTTGAGTAAATGCTGAAACATGATTGCTAATTTAATTGTAGCTTTTATTTTCTCATACATGGTGTACAAGTCTTCACTGTCTTGTAAGCGGTCATTTTATGATATTCTGTACAAAACACCAGTCCTGTGAAACCAGAAAACTGAATTATAGATAATAAAGCAACTTAATTCTAATAATGTAGAATAGTTGACATGTCAATGTGTGATGACTTGTGTACTATTTAGTACAGGGGTGGATGGCAGTTTGTGTCTTGGAAAACAAATAACTGGTAGACTCATTGATTTTACTTGTGATTTATTTATCTTGGTTAAATAGTCAGAGTCAAGAGTTGTTGTTAATCTGTGGTTTGTAGGAGTGCTGTGTGTTGTCTCATGTGTGTTCACACATTTAGCGAGTAACATAAAATAGAGTCAATATTAAACTTTGTAATTTTAAAGCATATACATTTTATAAGATAAATTAAGATCACAGTATAAGGAGCAGTTGTTTCTTCATCAGAGCTGGTTCTACTTGGTTCTGTTGTGACTGAAGGAATATGTCTCTGCTTAAGTAACAATTCACTGTACAGATACAGTACAGACATTTATGCTTTTAATACTATGTACATAATGTCCATACATATATGTATTGGATATAGATAGAGCATGCCTGAGGGAGGGGTGGAGCATGCAGCAGTTTGTTAGGTTGTGATTGGCTGAGAGATGGTTCTATTGTTCTCCTCTTCGGCCTATCAATCCAAGCAGTTAGTGGCTCCACCTCAGGCTCTCTAGTATAAGAAGAGTTGCTCTGTGTCATTTTCCACAACTGATCCCGGATATCATTCATTTCTGATCAGATCTGACTGTGGACTCCAGGATAAGATGAACTCTATCAACCTCAACTCTGCTGAACAGGAGGAACCCAAAGACCATGGTATGTTACTTGCCCTTTTCACCTGTCATATTTGGATAATTAAAACATTGCATTCTCAATCTTCCGCTTTGTTTCATTGTAATTTGATTCAGATTGTGTTTTTGCCTTTATTGTCTCACAGGTTCATTCACTCTAAAAGTGTGTGTAGTGGGCGGGGCCTATTACTTACCACTGATCATTATATAATCATGTCATTTATTATTATTTTGTAATAGTTATTTAGCTAGCTGTAAATTCTTGCCCAGCTAATTTGATTCTTTCTTAAAATGCACAAACAATAAATTGTAATTCCTTTGCTGGTGTTAATTGGGGAACTAAATGTACGTTTCAGTCCATAAAAGTCTGTCGTTCAACCTCTCAATGTTTTTTTTCCCTTATCTCTGTTTCCAATCCAGTGTTGCATCATCAGTCTGGCCTCCCTATCTTACCAACAGTAAATGAACATATGAGCTTGGCTAAACCAAAACAGCACGACTGTGACCAGTGTGGACAACGCTTCCATTACAAATCTCACCTTAAAAGCCACCAGAGAATTCACACTGGAGAGAAACCCTATGGATGTGATCAGTGTGGACAACACTTCTCTCTAATGTCCAACCTTAAAAAGCACCAGAGAATTCACACTGGAGAGAAACCCTATGGATGTGATCAGTGTGGACAACACTTCTCGAGATTGTCCAGCCTTAAAATCCACCAGAGAATTCACACTGCAGAGAAACCATATGGATGTGATCAGTGTGGACAACACTTCTCTCAAATGGCAGGCCTTCAAAGCCACCAGAGAATTCACACTGGAGAGAAACCCTATGGATGTGATCAGTGTGGACAACACTTCTCTCAAATGGCAGGCCTTCAAAGCCACCAGAGAATTCACACTGGAGAGAAACCCTATGGATGTGATCAGTGTGGACAACACTTCTCGATATTGTCCAGCCTTAAAAGGCACCAGAGAATTCACACTGGAGAGAAACCATATGGATGTGATCAGTGTGGACAACACTTCTCTCAAATGGCAGGCCTTAAAAGCCACCAGAGAATTCACACTGGAGAGAAACCCTATGGATGTGATCAGTGTGGACATCACTTCTCTAGAATGTCCGACCTTAAAAGCCACCAGAGAATTCACACTGGAGAGAAACCCTATGGATGTGATCAGTGTGGACAACACTTCTCGAGATTGTCCAGCCTTAAAAGCCACCAGATAATTCACACTGCAGAGAAACCATATGGATGTGATCAGTGTGGACAACACTTCTCTCAAATGGCAGGCCTTAAAAGCCACCAGATAATTCACACTGGAGAGAAACCCTATGGATGTGATCAGTGTGGACATCACTTCTCTAGAATGTCCGACCTTAAAAGCCACCAGAGAATTCACACTGGAGAGAAACCCTATGGATGTGATCAGTGTGGACAACACTTTTCTCAAATACACCACCTTAAAAGGCACCAGAGAATTCACACTGGAGAGAAACCCTATGGATGTGATCATTGTGGACAACACTTCTCTCTAATGTCCAGCCTTAAAAGGCACCATAGAATTCACACTGGGGAGAAACCCTATGGATGTGATCAGTGTGTAAAACACTTTTCTGAAATGTCCAGCCTTAAAAAGCACCAGCTAATTCACACTGGAGAGAAACCCTATGGATGTGATCAGTGTGGACAACACTTCTCTAGAATGTCCAACCTTAAAACGCACCAGAAAATTCACACTGGAGAGAAACCCTATATGTGAGTAGAAAAGCTTTCAGTTGCTCAAATGATGTAGACTTTCACAAGGTTGTACACAATGGATTTAAACTGCTCCCTTGCGGTCAATGTGTAAATAGTTTTACTACTTCAAGCAAACTGAAAATGTCATGTCGTACAGATGTACACATACCATATACATATGTTTAGTGTGAACAGTATCCATAAACAATCTGATTAAATAGAGGCCAATACATATCAGCACATCTACATAAAAATGTTGCATGATGATGTATTTTTGTGATGAATGTGTTGATTAATTGCAAGTAAACTTAGCATAAATAATGTCTGTGCAGTCACAAATAAAGGCAAACAAGTGAGAGGTGTTTTCTGTTTTTCTTTTGTTTTTTTGTTATTACTGTAACTTTTTTGCACTGTGTGGTAATTCCAGTCAATCACTTAGAAGCTTTAGAAGGCAATACACACCATGTAACAGCAAGATAAATGAAGATGCTGTTATGAACAATAACATACTATAAACACAATTTAACAGCTTAATTTGGAGCAATCAGGTGGAAATTAGGTTTCTATGTGTACTTGATTGTCACATCTCTCTGAATGGTTCTGCTTGAATAGCAAGTGGAATGTGAGGAAGACTCAGACAAGGACATGGATATGGGTTTAAATGTAATCCGAATGTAACTCACAGCAGAATATGCAGAATAATATATCACATTCTTGTCAGCTTTACTCAAACAAGCTAAACATATTGCCACCATGGCTGTAGGTAAAGCTCACTGTGCCTTTGTTGGATTTGGCTTTGTATGTTTTCCTTCCATTCTCAATATTCCCCTCACCAAGCTCACCCATAAACCAAACCACAGAATGCAAGAAAACACTACATTCTATAGTTGTTGTACAGTTACAGTAGGAATAGACTTGAACAGATTTAATAATGGTATAAACAGTATGTCATAGTTTATCATAACATATTTTACTTATTGAACGTCGGTCTTGCAAGATCATAATTATGGTGTTAGTTCAAAGTAGTGACATTGTTTGCATTGGGTAAGGGTTCAGTTCTGAGCTTGTAGATCTGCCATTTTCATGTTTGCCTCTTTCATACACAATGTTTGTCGATTTGGTATTAAAAGGGTCTTAAATGTAGAAATGTGCAGATACCCTGCGTAGGTGTAAAGTGGTGGAGATTCAATAAAATATTATACTGTAAAATCCAACAGGATTGTTCATGGAGAAGAACATGATGAACAAGGACAAGGTTCTCACTCTCAAGCATGTAGGTCTTTATTGCATATTGATCACAAACCATATCATTTTAACTTATAGTACTAAGTTAGTGACATGTAGGCCTTTATTGCATATTGATCACAAACCATATCATTTTAACTTATAGTACTAAGTTAGTGACATGTAGGCCTTTATTGCATATTGATCACAAACCATGTCATTTTAACTTATAGGACTAAGCTAGTGACATGTAGGTCTTTATTGCATATTGATCACAAACCATATCATTTTAACTTCTAGTACTAAGTTAGTGACTCACTTACATCTCAAAAGTAAAACTATAGACCAAGCAATTGCAAATGAGCCATCATCATTTCACACATTATGTAAATCACTACTTTATTCTCAATGAGTCAATGGTCTGACTGAATTGCATCTCAATAGCATAGCCATATAGACCCCCCCCCTCCCCCCCGCCCATACACACATCAACAACGAATCAGTGTAACTTGGGTCAAATGGTGAAATAGCAGGCAAACTATACATTCAACAGATTGTTTTTGTTGCTCATTTTCAGCAACGCCCTGCACATAGAAACACATTAAAACCTGGGTGCTAAACTATTTGTTTGGTTTAGCAAGATAGCGGCAATAGTTGTGGGTCCTTTAAGGTGTTCTCTGTTCTCTGAAAAGGCACGCTCTCAACTCAGACACTCTTTAAGGGTTCAGGCACATGCGATTTAGGCTTTGATTGATTGAAAAATATATTAACAGTTTGCAGAATTACAGTACATTTCAAGCACAAACTCAATACAAAGGCTGTTAACTGTGAGTGGACGACCCAATTAAGCATTACACTTGTTTCCAATAGGGTCCACAATGTTCAATTCATCAAAAACATTTAGAGACGTACAAATAGACACTTCTATATAGACAAAGGACAGAACAGGAATTCATCATAAAGGAGGTAAAAAGGGAATAGCGGGGCAGATAACAGAAATAATCGTTCACTTGCGGATACAAGCACCAAAAGTGGCACACATACTCCTTATGGATTGCTCTTTTGATAAAACCATTGTGCCAAATAAAATTTCAAGATGGCGGCCATTTTTCAGCCATTGAATATACAGTAATATTGCATTTCGCAATAAAATCCTGCATAGACTTGTCCTATTTGAATGATCTTGGTGTCAAATCATACATTTTTCACTATGTAGAATCCAAATTTGGACCCATGGACTTACTCACTGGCTTCCTTGTACCATATATCAGTCCCGGAATCCTAATATTCTGCTAAATTAGAGGTTTGTGTTATGTCTGACGTCTGACTCGGGTAAAATGGATGGTAGTGTATACCTTAGTATTGTTAGAGGTTTAGTGTGTGTGTGTGTGTGTGTGTGTGTGTGTGTGTGTGTGTGTGTGTGTGTGTGTGTGTGTGTGTGTGTGTGTGTGTGAGGCTGTAGTAGCCTGGGCACACTGGTGGCACCGCTGCTATGAAACTCAGCATGGGGTTCAGTATCAGCTGAGTAATTAGTTTGGTGTAGCTAAATAATGACGTCAGTGTCCCAAATGTTGTCTAATAACCCTCACATCAGTTAGCTAGTGTAGATTACATGTAGTTTACCATGTATGATGTTCAGTTAGACAGCCGCGCCTGAATTGACAGGGTATGCCAGCGCGGGAGAGCCGAGCCAAGGGTAAAGGGATATACATGACTTATTCATGACTCATTCATGGACTTACCCAGATGATGTACAGATCACACAGGACTTAAATGATACTGGATGAACGATCGGGCTACGTAGGCCTACAGTAGGTGTAGATCATATATTTTATTGTCGAACCTAGTCGTATCCCATACCTTATTGTGAATGATGGCGGTAAAAGGATAACCTCTGCCTTGATTCACTGAACACTGAAGATTCAGGACCGAGACTGAATTCTTCTCTCTCATCACCACATGCAAGACAATCACAACAACAACTAATATTCCCCTGGTGGTGGCATTGAAGAAACTCTGAGGAGGAACAAGGCGCAATAGCACGAAAGTTGTCGCATTATGTTCAACAACACAAAACTGGAGAGAGTGAGAACCAGAAATCGAAAAAGCAGAGAGTGCTCAGTCAGTGGAATGCCAGACCAAGCTGAGTAGAACCAGCATTAAAAGCCAAACATGTTTCAGATGTGACAAAGAAGCTGCATACTCTGAACTCACAAGAAAGCTATGACGATGAATCTCAATAAGATTGTTAATGATTTGGAGGGACTTGTGATCCAGCATAATATGCTGGATCACAAGTCTTCCCCATGTCTTCGCAAGATGTTAGCTGCTTTGCTAAGGACAATAGCTTCACTATAAGAGTCAAGGGGCTTCTGACAAGCCAAAGCCTACATCTTTCTGGACAGCCACAAGAACATCCCTTCCCTGCTTGTGAACCCCCCTATACTCAGGTATTTCTGACAGCAGGTTTTCCTTCAGTCTTGTGGAGTTGACAGCAGATGCATCAACACCCAGCTGCATTCCACTGGCTGAGCAATCTCTGCTTTTCGTTTTGTGATTATCACTCTCTCCAGTTTCGTGTTGTTGAACATGATGCGACAACTTTTGTGATATTGCTCCTTGTTCCTCCTCAGATTTTCTTCAATGCCACCACCATCATCAAGTCTGTCTGGATCCATTTTATTAATATGCATCTCATTCATTGTGTGAAAGAAGGGAATATTAGTTGCAATCATAGTGTAGCCATCATGTTGTTGTGATTCAATCATAGTGTAGCCATCATGTTGTTGTGATTCAATCATAGTGTAGCCATCATGTTGTTGTGATTCAATCATAGTGTAGCCATCATGTTGTTGTGATTCAATCATAGTGTAGCCATCATGTTGTTGTGATTCAATCATAGTGTAGCCATCATGTTGTTGTGATTCAATCATAGTGTAGCCATCATGTTGTTGTGATTCAATCATAGTGTAGCCATCATGTTGTTGTGATTCAATCATAGTGTAGCCATCATGTTGTTGTGATTCAATCATAGTGTAGCCATCATGTTGTTGTGATTCAATCATAGTGTAGCCATCATGTTGTTGTGATTCAATCAGTGTAGCCATCATGTTGTTGTGATTCAATCATAGTGTAGCCATCATGTTGTTGTGATTCAATCATAGTGTAGCCATCATGTTGTTGTGATTGTCGTGCATGAGGTGAGTCTTTAGCAACACTTGCTCCAGTCAGTCTTGAATTTAGGTGGTCCTGGATCTATATTTGACATCTTGGTGAATGGTAAGTAATCAAGGTATCACAATATGATCATTATCTGTATTCAGTGAATCAAGGCAGAGGGGTTATCCTTTTACGGCCATCATGCACAATAAGGTATATGGAATAGCCTATACGACTAGGTTTGACAATAAAATATATGATCTACACCTTGCCCTGATCGTTCATCCAGTATCATTTGCCCCGTGCGATCTGTACACCATCTGGGTAAGTCCATGAATAAGTCATGTACCCTTACCCTTGGCTCGGCTACACCCGCACTGGCATACCCTGTGAATTCAGGCGCGACTGTCTAACTAAACATCATACATGGTAAACTACATGTAATTTACACTAGCTAAAAGATGCAGGGCTTATTAGACAACATTTGGGACACTAAAGTCATTATACACCAAACTGATTACTCAGCTGATACTGAACTCCATGCTGAGTTTCACACCAGTGTGCCCTGGCTGTTGACATCCGCTCTGTTGAGCAATTACATTACCCCCCCCCCCCCCCCCCCCCACACACACACACACACACACTAAACCACCTCTAACAATACTAAGATATATACGCTATCATCCATTTTACCAGAGTCAGCAGACATAACACAAACCTCTAATTTAGCAGAATATTAAGATTCCGGGACTGATATATGGTACAAGGAAGCCAGTGAGTAAGTCCATGGGTCCAAATTTGGATTCTACATAGTGAAAAAGTCTAACTTCGAAGAGAGGGGGGAGAGAGGGGGAGAAAGAAAAACAACAAAAGATACTTGGCAGCCCTTGTGCATGCAAATTAGTCGCAAACTACAGCAAGCTGCCTTTGTTTTAAATTGTCCCCCATTCGCACGTTGGCAAAGCCGTTCACACCTGGAGATGCGCGTTTTCAATACCGGCGGCCCCGTCTCACCGTGCTGCGCGCATCACGTGATTAAATAAAATGTGGTATCGGATTGGTGCATAGAGTATATATATAATAGAGACTGAACTGGCGCGAAGCTCCGCCCCCCAGCTATTCATGTCAGTGGAAGTTGCTCAGTGGCGTTTTGAAGCACCCGGAAGACTGCCGGAAGTCCCTCCCAGGACCTCAACTTTGAGGTCCTGAGTGACGTAGGGCAACCGAGCGCTCAACGTTAAAGCCCAGCTGCACGGGGTTTCCCGGTCATGAATCCACGGGTCCGCCTGTAGTCCCTCCTCCTACCACTAGGACCCAGAGCTTCAACGTTGGAAAGTCTGCCTGCCCCCTTGGATTGGTGCGGGGCGTACTTGCCGATTCCGATATGACCAAATAAGGGCATATCGGAGGGCATTCCGATACAAGTATCGGTATCGGGACATGCCTAGTTCAAATGGTGAAATAGCAGGCAAACTATACATTCAACAGATTCATGTTTGAAATATTTCCACTTGCTATGAATGAATTGTTTCCTCTGCTGTAAAGTATTGGACTTGCATTCCTTGCTGATTTGAGTAAATGCTGAAACATGATTGCTAATTTAATTGTAGCTTTTATTTTCTCATACATGGTGTACAAGTCTTCACTGTCTTGTATGTGGGCTAAGCGGTCATTTTATGATATTCTGTACAAAACACCAGTCCTGTGAAACCAGAAAACTGAATTATAGATAATAAAGCAACTTAATTCTAATAATGTAGAATAGTTGACATGTCAATGTGTGATGACTTGTGTACTATTTAGTACAGGGGTGGATGGCAGTTTGTGTCTTGGAAAACAAATAACTGGTAGACTCATTGATTTTACTTGTGATTTATTTATCTTGGTTAAATAGTCAGAGTCAAGAGTTGTTGTTAATCTGTGGTTTGTAGGAGTGCTGTGTGTTGTCTCATGTGTGTTCACACATTTAGCGAGTAACATAAAATAGAGTCAATATTAAACTTTGTAATTTTAAAGCATATACATTTTATAAGATAAATTAAGATCACAGTATAAGGAGCAGTTGTTTCTTCATCAGAGCTGGTTCTACTTGGTTCTGTTGTGACTGAAGGAATATGTCTCTGCTTAAGTAACAATTCACTGTACAGATACAGTACAGACATTTATGCTTTTAATACTATGTACATAATGTCCATACATATATGTATTGGATATAGATAGAGCATGCCTGAGGGAGGGGTGGAGCATGCAGCAGTTTGTTAGGTTGTGATTGGCTGAGAGATGGTTCTATTGTTCTCCTCTTCGGCCTATCAATCCAAGCAGTTAGTGGCTCCACCTCAGGCTCTCTAGTATAAGAAGAGTTGCTCTGTGTCATTTTCCACAACTGATCCCGGATATCATTCATTTCTGATCAGATCTGACTGTGGACTCCAGTATAAGATGAACTCTATCAACCTCAACTCTGCTGAACAGGAGGAACCCAAAGACCATGGTATGTTACTTGCCCTTTTCACCTGTCATATTTGGATAATTAAAACATTGCATTCTCAATCTTCCGCTTTGTTTCATTGTAATTTGATTCAGATTGTGTTTTTGCCTTTATTGTCTCACAGGTTCATTCACTCTAAAAGTGTGTGTAGTGGGCGGGGCCTATTACTTACCACTGATCATTATATAATCATGTCATTTATTATTATTTTGTAATAGTTATTTAGCTAGCTGTAAATTCTTGCCCAGCTAATTTGATTCTTTCTTAAAATGCACAAACAATAAATTGTAATTCCTTTGCTGGTGTTAATTGGGGAACTAAATGTACGTTTCAGTCCATAAAAGTCTGTCGTTCAACCTCTCAATGTTTTTTTTCCCTTATCTCTGTTTCCAATCCAGTGTTGCATCATCAGTCTGGCCTCCCTATCTTACCAACAGTAAATGAACATATGAGCTTGGCTAAACCAAAACAGCACGACTGTGACCAGTGTGGACAACGCTTCCATTACAAATCTCACCTTAAAAGCCACCAGAGAATTCACACTGGAGAGAAACCCTATGGATGTGATCAGTGTGGACAACACTTCTCTCTAATGTCCAACCTTAAAAAGCACCAGAGAATTCACACTGGAGAGAAACCCTATGGATGTGATCAGTGTGGACAACACTTCTCGAGATTGTCCAGCCTTAAAATCCACCAGAGAATTCACACTGCAGAGAAACCATATGGATGTGATCAGTGTGGACAACACTTCTCTCAAATGGCAGGCCTTCAAAGCCACCAGAGAATTCACACTAGAGAGAAACCCTATGGATGTGATCAGTGTGGACAACACTTCTCGATATTGTCCAGCCTTAAAAGGCACCAGAGAATTCACACTGGAGAGAAACCATATGGATGTGATCAGTGTGGACAACACTTCTCTCAAATGGCAGGCCTTAAAAGCCACCAGAGAATTCACACTGGAGAGAAACCCTATGGATGTGATCAGTGTGGACATCACTTCTCTAGAATGTCCGACCTTAAAAGCCACCAGAGAATTCACACTGGAGAGAAACCCTATGGATGTGATCAGTGTGGACAACACTTCTCGAGATTGTCCAGCCTTAAAAGCCACCAGATAATTCACACTGCAGAGAAACCATATGGATGTGATCAGTGTGGACAACACTTCTCTCAAATGGCAGGCCTTAAAAGCCACCAGATAATTCACACTGGAGAGAAACCCTATGGATGTGATCAGTGTGGACATCACTTCTCTAGAATGTCCGACCTTAAAAGCCACCAGAGAATTCACACTGGAGAGAAACCCTATGGATGTGATCAGTGTGGACAACACTTTTCTCAAATACACCACCTTAAAAGGCACCAGAGAATTCACACTGGAGAGAAACCCTATGGATGTGATCATTGTGGACAACACTTCTCTCTAATGTCCAGCCTTAAAAGGCACCATAGAATTCACACTGGGGAGAAACCCTATGGATGTGATCAGTGTGTAAAACACTTTTCTGAAATGTCCAGCCTTAAAAAGCACCAGCTAATTCACACTGGAGAGAAACCCTATGGATGTGATCAGTGTGGACAACACTTCTCTAGAATGTCCAACCTTAAAACGCACCAGAAAATTCACACTGGAGAGAAACCCTATATGTGAGTAGAAAAGCTTTCAGTTGCTCAAATGATGTAGACTTTCACAAGGTTGTACACAATGGATTTAAACTGCTCCCTTGCGGTCAATGTGTAAATAGTTTTACTACTTCAAGCAAACTGAAAATGTCATGTCGTACAGATGTACACATACCATATACATATGTTTAGTGTGAACAGTATCCATAAACAATCTGATTAAATAGAGGCCAATACATATCAGCACATCTACATAAAAATGTTGCATGATGATGTATTTTTGTGATGAATGTGTTGATTAATTGCAAGTAAACTTAGCATAAATAATGTCTGTGCAGTCACAAATAAAGGCAAACAAGTGAGAGGTGTTTTCTGTTTTTCTTTTGTTTTTTTGTTATTACTGTAACTTTTTTGCACTGTGTGGCAATTCCAGTCAATCACTTAGAAGCTTTAGAAGGCAATACACACCATGTAACAGCAAGATAAATGAAGATGCTGTTATGAACAATAACATACTATAAACACAATTTAACAGCTTAATTTGGAGCAATCAGGTTGAAATTAGGTTTCTATGTGTACTTGATTGTCACATCTCTCTGAATGGTTCTGCTTGAATAGCAAGTGGAATGTGAGGAAGACTCAGACAAGGACATGGATATGGGTTTAAATGTAATCCGAATGTAACTCACAGCAGAATATGCAGAATAATATATCACATTCTTGTCAATACCAGCTTTACTCAAACAAGCTAAACATATTGCCACCATGGCTGTAGGTAAAGCTCACTGTGCCTTTGTTGGATTTGGCTTTGTATGTTTTCCTTCCATTCTCAATATTCCCCTCACCAAGCTCACCCATAAACCAAACCACAGAATGCAAGAAAACACTACATTCTATAGTTGTTGTACAGTTACAGTAGGAATAGACTTGAACAGATTTAATAATGGTATAAACAGTATGTCATAGTTTATCATAACATATTTTACTTATTGAACGTCGGTCTTGCAAGATCATAATTATGGTGTTAGTTCAAAGTAGTGACATTGTTTGCATTGGGTAAGGGTTCAGTTCTGAGCTTGTAGATCTGCCATTTTCATGTTTGCCTCTTTCATACACAATGTTTGTCGATTTGGTATTAAAAGGGTCTTAAATGTAGAAATGTGCAGATACCCTGCGTAGGTGTAAAGTGGTGGAGATTCAATAAAATATTATACTGTAAAATCCAACAGGATTGTTCATGGAGAAGAACATGATGCACAAGGACAAGGTTCTCACTCTCAAGCATGTAGGTCTTTATTGCATATTGATCACAAACCATATCATTTTAACTTATAGTACTAAGTTAGTGACATGTAGGCCTTTATTGCATATTGATCACAAACCATATCTTTTTAACTTATAGTACTAAGTTAGTGACATGTAGGCCTTTATTGCATATTGATCACAAACCATGTCATTTTAACTTATAGGACTAAGTTAGTGACATGTAGGCCTTTATTGCATATTGATCACAAACCATATCATTTTAACTTCTAATACTAAGTTAGTGACATGTAGGTCTTTATTGCATATTGATCACAAACCATATCATTTTAACTTCTAGTACTAAGTTAGTGACTCACTTACATCTCAAAAGTAAAACTATAGACCAAGCAATTGCAAATGAGCCATCATCATTTCACACATTATAGGCTACTGTCCCAAACACACAGCTATGTAAATCACTACTTTATTCTCAATGAGTCAATGGTCTGACTGAATTGCATCTCAATAGCATAGCCATATAGACCCCCCCCTCCCCCCCGCCCATACACACATCAACAACGAATCAGTGTAACTTGGGTCAAATGGTGAAATAGCAGGCAAACTATACATTCAACAGATTGTTTTTGTTGCTCATTTTCAGCAACGCCCTGCACATAGAAACACATTAAAACCTGGGTGCTAAACTATTTGTTTGGTTTAGCAAGATAGCGGCAATAGTTGTGGGTCCTTTAAGGTGTTCTCTGTTCTCTGAAAAGGCACGCTCTCAACTCAGACACTCTTTAAGGGTTCAGGCACATGCGATTTAGGCTTTGATTGATTGATTGATTGAAAAATGTATTAACAGTTTGCAGAATTACAGTACATTTCAAGCACAAACTCAATACAAAGGCTGTTAACTGTGAGTGAACGACCCAATTAAGCATTACACTTGTTTCCAATAGGGTCCACAATGTTCAATTCATCAAAAACATTTAGAGACGTACAAATAGACACTTCTATATAGACAAAGGACAGAACAGGAATTCATCATAAAGGAGGTAAAAAGGGAAAAGAAACATATACAGTGAGGGAAAAAAAGGGGTGGGCGGTGGGGGGGATTCACGTTCAGCTCCGTTCATTTGTTTGTTTTCCTTGGAGGAGCTGCGTTGGGTCCCCAAGTCGGCTTCGTGGCCGTACCTTGAGTTGGCTGTGTGGCCGTGACCGAATAATAATAGCCTACAATATCTGGGTACACATTTGTGAGAACTCAATGGCTAAGTTATAGAATATAAACAACTAAATATGCAAGACAAGTACGTATTTTTCTAGACACTATATGATTTATTTACTCATTTTGGAGCATACTGTAGCCAATCAGCATGTGAGTCATGTCATGTAAATATAAATGAGCATTTGTATTTTTTGGCCACCATGGGGGGATTTTTCATCTTTTGTTCTGATATCACTTTTATGTTCAGTGCTCCTGGTTCTTAATTCTCTTACTTTTCCCTACATAGCAAAAGATGATCAGGCAAATATTACAATGTAATAATTGTGAATGATTTCAGTGAATTAAAACACAAGGAATGTTATATATACAGCTTCATACTGTCGTGTGTGTGTGTGTGTGTGTGTGTGTGTGTGTGTGTGTGTGTGTGTGTGTGTGTGTGTGTGTGTGTGTGTGTGTGTGTGTGTGTGTGTGTGTGTCTTTTAGTAATAATATGTATAGACCTCAAAAAACAAGTGCTAGAAAACAACCTGTGATATGGCTTTAATATTCCTGAACTGATTAACTGACGATGGATGCAATCGTTCAGAAATAGTGTTTGTTCACAAGCAGATCCAGCCTGCTATTTAAAGGTATATTCAGTGATTTCACTTCATTCAAATATCAATTTTTTTAAATCTTTTTTTGGATAATCCTCCCTACTATAGAGTGTGCTGACCATATAAGGAGTTCCTCCCTGTCCCCAGTGAGCCCCTGGGGTCAAAAAACCCTAGTTTCAGTTTTGGTGGCGGGTGGCAAAGCCTTCATCCAATCAGGATGAGAGGGGCCTTCCTCCAATCATGATCGAGTGGGGGCGGGCCTTGGTGCACGTGATGTTGGCCTGTTGCACTTCCCCCCACTGTAGTGCGTGCATGTGCACATTTTGTTACCGGGGCGGACTGGGTGGTTTTCTAAATCACCCAAATCACTGAATGCTCCTTTAATGTGCCACAGTGCACTCCTCAGCCCGTGGATTTGGACTGCGGTAATATGCTTTTTGGACATGTCCTTTCTGTATCTCGGTAGGCTTGTTAGTCTGTTGTGCCCCAGGTGTTCTTATGTTATTATCTTATTTTGTAGTATGTGCTTCCTGTCCGCCCTTGTTGGCTGTTACCTGTCTTGTCTCATCACCTTTTTAATTATCATTAACCCTAGTCACCTGTGTCCTGGTTGCTTGATTGAGGTGAAAGACAGATGGACACTACACATATACGTTAAACGTTACCACTTGAACTGAAACATGAAGAGAGACTATAGTACTTAATCAACTTTCCCGAAGCTGTCCCAGTCTGTGTCACAAGTTACAGATGGAAGACACCACCACTTCTACTGTTCTACAGCCTGTGTGAGTAGCAGCCTATAGGCTACAGTAGTGGTTTTCAACTATTTTTACATCAAGGGTCCACAGTCGTGCTGTTTTGGTTTAGCCAAGCTCATATGCTTGGCTAAACCAAAACAGCACGACTGTGACCAGTGTGGACAACGCTTCCATTACAAATCTCACCTTAAAAGCCACCAGAGAATTCACACTGGAGAGAAACCCTATGGATGTGATCAGTGTGGACAACACTTCTCTCTAATGTCCAACCTTAAAAAGCACCAGAGAATTCACACTGGAGAGAAACCCTATGGATGTGATCAGTGTGGACAACACTTCTCGAGATTGTCCAGCCTTAAAATCCACCAGAGAATTCACACTGCAGAGAAACCATATGGATGTGATCAGTGTGGACAACACTTCTCTCAAATGGCAGGCCTTCAAAGCCACCAGAGAATTCACACTGGAGAGAAACCCTATGGATGTGATCAGTGTGGACAACACTTCTCGATATTGTCCAGCCTTAAAAGGCACCAGAGAATTCACACTGGAGAGAAACCATATGGATGTGATCAGTGTGGACAACACTTCTCTCAAATGGCAGGCCTTAAAAGCCACCAGAGAATTCACACTGGAGAGAAACCCTATGGATGTGATCAGTGTGGACATCACTTCTCTAGAATGTCCGACCTTAAAAGCCACCAGAGAATTCACACTGGAGAGAAACCCTATGGATGTGATCAGTGTGGACAACACTTCTCGAGATTGTCCAGCCTTAAAAGCCACCAGATAATTCACACTGCAGAGAAACCATATGGATGTGATCAGTGTGGACAACACTTCTCTCAAATGGCAGGCCTTAAAAGCCACCAGATAATTCACACTGGAGAGAAACCCTATGGATGTGATCAGTGTGGACATCACTTCTCTAGAATGTCCGACCTTAAAAGCCACCAGAGAATTCACACTGGAGAGAAACCCTATGGATGTGATCAGTGTGGACAACACTTTTCTCAAATACACCACCTTAAAAGGCACCAGAGAATTCACACTGGAGAGAAACCCTATGGATGTGATCATTGTGGACAACACTTCTCTCTAATGTCCAGCCTTAAAAGGCACCATAGAATTCACACTGGGGAGAAACCCTATGGATGTGATCAGTGTGTAAAACACTTTTCTGAAATGTCCAGCCTTAAAAAGCACCAGCTAATTCACACTGGAGAGAAACCCTATGGATGTGATCAGTGTGGACAACACTTCTCTAGAATGTCCAACCTTAAAACGCACCAGAAAATTCACACTGGAGAGAAACCCTATATGTGAGTAGAAAAGCTTTCAGTTGCTCAAATGATGTAGACTTTCACAAGGTTGTACACAATGGATTTAAACTGCTCCCTTGCGGTCAATGTGTAAATAGTTTTACTACTTCAAGCAAACTGAAAATGTCATGTCGTACAGATGTACACATACCATATACATATGTTTAGTGTGAACAGTATCCATAAACAATCTGATTAAATAGAGGCCAATACATATCAGCACATCTACATAAAAATGTTGCATGATGATGTATTTTTGTGATGAATGTGTTGATTAATTGCAAGTAAACTTAGCATAAATAATGTCTGTGCAGTCACAAATAAAGGCAAACAAGTGAGAGGTGTTTTCTGTTTTTCTTTTGTTTTTTTTGTTATTACTGTAACTTTTTTGCACTGTGTGGTAATTCCAGTCAATCACTTAGAAGCTTTAGAAGGCAATACACACCATGTAACAGCAAGATAAATGAAGATGCTGTTATGAACAATAACATACTATAAACACAATTTAACAGCTTAATTTGGAGCAATCAGGTGGAAATTAGGTTTCTATGTGTACTTGATTGTCACATCTCTCTGAATGGTTCTGCTTGAATAGCAAGTGGAATGTGAGGAAGACTCAGACAAGGACATGGATATGGGTTTAAATGTAATCCGAATGTAACTCACAGCAGAATATGCAGAATAATATATCACATTCTTGTCAATACCAGCTTTACTCAAACAAGCTAAACATATTGCCACCATGGCTGTAGGTAAAGCTCACTGTGCCTTTGTTGGATTTGGCTTTGTATGTTTTCCTTCCATTCTCAATATTCCCCTCACCAAGCTCACCCATAAACCAAACCACAGAATGCAAGAAAACACTACATTCTATAGTTGTTGTACAGTTACAGTAGGAATAGACTTGAACAGATTTAATAATGGTATAAACAGTATGTCATAGTTTATCATAACATATTTTACTTATTGAACGTCGGTCTTGCAAGATCATAATTATGGTGTTAGTTCAAAGTAGTGACATTGTTTGCATTGGGTAAGGGTTCAGTTCTGAGCTTGTAGATCTGCCATTTTCATGTTTGCCTCTTTCATACACAATGTTTGTCGATTTGGTATTAAAAGGGTCTTAAATGTAGAAATGTGCAGATACCCTGCGTAGGTGTAAAGTGGTGGAGATTCAATAAAATATTATACTGTAAAATCCAACAGGATTGTTCATGGAGAAGAACATGATGAACAAGGACAAGGTTCTCACTCTCAAGCATGTAGGTCTTTATTGCATATTGATCACAAACCATATCATTTTAACTTATAGTACTAAGTTAGTGACATGTAGGCCTTTATTGCATATTGATCACAAACCATATCTTTTTAACTTATAGTACTAAGTTAGTGACATGTAGGCCTTTATTGCATATTGATCACAAACCATGTCATTTTAACTTATAGGACTAAGTTAGTGACATGTAGGCCTTTATTGCATATTGATCACAAACCATATCATTTTAACTTCTAATACTAAGTTAGTGACATGTAGGTCTTTATTGCATATTGATCACAAACCATATCATTTTAACTTCTAGTACTAAGTTAGTGACTCACTTACATCTCAAAAGTAAAACTATAGACCAAGCAATTGCAAATGAGCCATCATCATTTCACACATTATAGGCTACTGTCCCAAACACACAGCTATGTAAATCACTACTTTATTCTCAATGAGTCAATGGTCTGACTGAATTGCATCTCAATAGCATAGCCATATAGACCCCCCCCTCCCCCCCGCCCATACACACATCAACAACGAATCAGTGTAACTTGGGTCAAATGGTGAAATAGCAGGCAAACTATACATTCAACAGATTGTTTTTGTTGCTCATTTTCAGCAACGCCCTGCACATAGAAACACATTAAAACCTGGGTGCTAAACTATTTGTTTGGTTTAGCAAGATAGCGGCAATAGTTGTGGGTCCTTTAAGGTGTTCTCTGTTCTCTGAAAAGGCACGCTCTCAACTCAGACACTCTTTAAGGGTTCAGGCACATGCGATTTAGGCTTTGATTGATTGATTGATTGAAAAATGTATTAACAGTTTGCAGAATTACAGTACATTTCAAGCACAAACTCAATACAAAGGCTGTTAACTGTGAGTGAACGACCCAATTAAGCATTACACTTGTTTCCAATAGGGTCCACAATGTTCAATTCATCAAAAACATTTAGAGACGTACAAATAGACACTTCTATATAGACAAAGGACAGAACAGGAATTCATCATAAAGGAGGTAAAAAGGGAAAAGAAACATATACAGTGAGGGAAAAAAAGGGGTGGGCGGTGGGGGGGATTCACGTTCAGCTCCGTTCATTTGTTTGTTTTCCTTGGAGGAGCTGCGTTGGGTCCCCAAGTCGGCTTCGTGGCCGTACCTTGAGTTGGCTGTGTGGCCGTGACCGAATAATAATAGCCTACAATATCTGGGTACACATTTGTGAGAACTCAATGGCTAAGTTATAGAATATAAACAACTAAATATGCAAGACAAGTACGTATTTTTCTAGACACTATATTTACTCATTTTGGAGCATACTGTAGCCAATCAGCATGTGAGTCATGTCATGTAAATATAAATGAGCATTTGTATTTTTTGGCCACCAGGAGGGGCTATGGGGGATTTTTCATCTTTTGTTCTGATATCACTTTTATGTTCAGTGCTCCTGGTTCTTAATTCTCTTACTTTTCCCTACATAGCAAAAGATGATCAGGCAAATATTACAATGTAATAATTGTGAATGATTTCAGTGAATTAAAACACAAGGAATGTTATATATACAGCTTCATACTGTCGTGTGTGTGTGTGTGTGTGTGTGTGTGTGTGTGTGTGTGTGTGTGTGTGTGTGTGTGTGTGTGTGTGTGTGTGTGTGTGTCTTTTAGTAATAATATGTATAGACCTCAAAAAACAAGTGCTAGAAAACAACCTGTGATATGGCTTTAATATTCCTGAACTGATTAACTGACGATGGATGCAATCGTTCAGAAATAGTGTTTGTTCACAAGCAGATCCAGCCTGCTATTTAAAGGTATATTCAGTGATTTCACTTCATTCAAATATCAATTTTTTTAAATCTTTTTTTGGATAATCCTCCCTACTATAGAGTGTGCTGACCATATAAGGAGTTCCTCCCTGTCCCCAGTGAGCCCCTGGGGTCAAAAAACCCTAGTTTCAGTTTTGGTGGCGGGTGGCAAAGCCTTCATCCAATCAGGATGAGAGGGGCCTTCCTCCAATCATGATCGAGTGGGGGCGGGCCTTGGTGCACGTGATGTTGGCCTGTTGCACTTCCCCCCACTGTAGTGCGTGCATGTGCACATTTTGTTACCGGGGCGGACTGGGTGGTTTTCTAAATCACCCAAATCACTGAATGCTCCTTTAATGTGCCACAGTGCACTCCTCAGCCCGTGGATTTGGACTGCGGTAATATGCTTTTTGGACATGTCCTTTCTGTATCTCGGTAGGCTTGTTAGTCTGTTGTGCCCCAGGTGTTCTTATGTTATTATCTTATTTTGTAGTATGTGCTTCCTGTCCGCCCTTGTTGGCTGTTGTCTCATCACCTTTTTAATTATCATTAACCCTAGTCACCTGTGTCCTGGTTGCTTGATTGAGGTGAAAGACAGATGGACACTACACATATACGTTAAACGTTACCACTTGAACTGAAACATGAAGAGAGACTATAGTACTTAATCAACTTTCCCGAAGCTGTCCCAGTCTGTGTCACAAGTTACAGATGGAAGACACCACCACTTCTACTGTTCTACAGCCTGTGTGAGTAGCAGCCTATAGGCTACAGTAGTGGTTTTCAACTATTTTTACATCAAGGGTCCATTATGTATTCGGCATTTGAGCCACCATTTGATGAGAAAAATTAAAGCCTGGATTTACGCATGGGCTGCACTGGCCTAAACGTGGGATCGAGTCAACCCTTCCGCGTAGGTGTCGCTTCATGTGACGTCAGGGCTCTGAGCGGTGTGCACCCCTCAAAATAACACCGTGAGTTAATCATTAGCAGTGGAACTTCAAACGAGGCTATGCGAGAGACCGGGGCTGACGGACAGATCGGTGAACCAATCCAGGGTGTGTGCAAATCTGAGCCGCGCCCTCCCATCTAGGCCAGAAATGTCTAGCGTTAGCTCAGGCTACCCAAAACTAAAGAATAGCTTATTTTGTTGTCGTCGGATAAGATTTTGTCCACAATTCCATGCTGTGTTGATGTTGGTACCATTAGGAGAGAGAACACATCAAAATACATTCTCTAATTGTGTATAGGCCTACTTCTTGTAAATTAAGTAATGCAGATATAACAATAATTGTAAATGTGTAAATGTGTAAAATGAAACTAGACACCAAATGGACCTGGCTGTCTGTAAGGGTCCATTTGGTTTAATTTTAATCTCTCAAGAGTTAAACCTCTAGGGCAGGGGTGCCCACACATTTATGACGTGAGATCTACTTTCAAAATGACCAGCTCAACAAGATCTACCCACTGAAAAAATAAGTGTACCATTGCTGAAAATAGTTTAAATATATAATGTACCTGGGGGGGCTTTGGAATAGGGAGAAAATATGACAGGCAGTTTGCTGTCATATTTCCTCCCCGTATTTAACTTAAACGCCCAATGCATTCTCAATGGCAATAGCACAAACTTTGGCATGCTACTAGTCCTACATACTTACACCTAGAAACCCCATTCAACCCTATTTAGGTTCATCTTACGGTGGACATGCCTGAAAAGAAATCTTTGAAATGTTTCATAGTTTTAGAAATATAGTGCTTTCAAATTTGAGAAATGTATAATGGGGCTCAATGGCAGCTCTATGGCACGTCAAAAAATTACTTTCACCTAGAAACTCTATTCACACATTTTATAATTCAGCTTACTGTGGAGACACATGCTGGAACTTTTTACTTTGAAATGATTTGTAGTTTCTGAGTTATTTAACTTAAACACCCAGTGCATTCTCAATGGCAATAGCACAAACTTTGGCATGCTACTAGTCCTACAATGTAGGACTTTCCCAGGGAAAGGCCTACATACTCTCCAAGAGTTGGGAAAGAACATATCAAGAGAGTGGAGTGGTAGGCCCTTGGATTGACCAGTGGATGCAATGTACCCCACTTTGAGGTGTCACGTCTTAGGCCTAGATTTAGGGTAGGATTGAACCAGTCGCACTGTAGCCATACAAAGGCCTAGGGTTCCCAGATTGTAAAATGTTGTTCCTCCATCTTGGGAGAGTATGTAGGCCTTTCACTGGACCTACTAGCCACTAAGATGACCACAGGCCCACCACTTAAAGACCACATGTTAGGGTGCCCAAATCTGAAGTTAGGTGGTCAAATTACCTGAAACTGATTCAGTAAAGGTCAACGCTTCCTCATGGGGTCATTTTAGGGCCTAGGACCTCCAGTAAAGGGTAAAATACTCTTCTCGGTTGTGGGAACAACATATCCAATGATGAGGACCCCAGGCCCAAAGATGTCCCCCTGGCAACTGTTTCAACTTTGGGTCAGCCTACATGTAAAAGTGCCCAAAGTTGAAAGAAGGTTGTCAAATGAACTGAAACTGAAGCAATGGTGTAATTATGCCCAAATCTGAAGTTACGTGGTCAAATGAACTGAAACTGAAGCAATTCAGTAAAGGTCAACGCTTCCTGCGCATGCGCTAGCGTGTGACAGCGTTTGTGACAGCTCCGACAGTTGTCAAGTTTAAAACCTAATTTTGTAATACTTTAAGGTGCGGTCTAAACTGCTTTCTCTTGAAATACGGTTGATTTAGCTATCCGCTTTGAACATAGTGGACTACTTCAACAATTAGACTTTTCGTTCACCCGTAATCACCACAAACTGCGGTGCCTACCGCTGCTGTCAACATGTCGGTGGCTATCCTGCCATCACTCACCTATTCTCCCGACTGTGAAAGTTGTCTCCGTCGGGGGCAGAAAATTCAAGAATTGGAGTTATGTATTTCGCTCCTCCGCCAGATAAGAAAGGACGAGGATTTTCTGGACTCCCTGGCTGCCGCCGCTTCAGGCCTGGCCTCTCCTATCCTGGAGCACTCCATGTCTGGCTGTCAACCCGTGGGCAGGCCAGTCGTGGATCCACTGCCCGGAGCCGCTGGTGTAATCACAGTGGAGGATTGGCTTACCCTCGGTGCCAAGCCAAAACAGCCTGCCTGTGCTACCGCCGTTACGGCTGCTTCGGATGCCTGGATTCCAGCCGCCCGGTCCAAGCTCAAGCGATGTAGAAACACCTCACGAGTGGTCTCACCACCAATTCCGCTGGGCAACAGCTTTGAGATACTGAGTTCTCTCCTGGAGGACCGCCAGTCCACCCCCAGGGCAAAGAAGATAAGGCGCCGCGGGAGAGCTGCATCTCCACCCGCTCTACCGAGAGAGATCAACCCCTCGCTCTCCTACAGCGAGGTGGCAGCCTCCGGCTACAGCAAGGGCTCGGGTATACGCTCCAGAACAGTTGGGGATGGTGACCCCTCACTTCACGTGGAGGTGGTAGTCCCTGACCACCGCGGACGCACTACGTGCTCACGACCTGTTGGGGATGTTGATCCCTCACTTCATAACGAGGTGGAGGGGGTAGTCCCTGACCGCCGCGGACGCACTATTGCCCGCCCTGCTACTGTCCTTTTGGCCCCTGTGCCTCCGTCCAGTATTGTTCCATTGCTGCAGGCTCAGACTGCGCGCACTACTAGGGATAAACGTAAACAGCCCCCGTCCAGAGTCACGCTGTTTACACACAAGACCCCCAGACCCGGCCTCTCCGGGCGATCCAGTCTCCGACACCCGGGATCACCTCCTCCCCCCACGGTGTTGGTTATTGGAGATTCCATGACCCGAAATATCCGTATCACAAATGGATTAATTTACTGTTATCCCGGTGCTAATACACAATTTTTCGTCAATCAACTCCCCACCATTTTGGCATCCATTCCACCGTCCATCACCAAGATTGTCCTTCATGTCGGCGTTAATGACAGACCGTCCGTCGAGACGCGTAAAAACTTTAAATCCATTCTCGACCTCCTACTCAGCTGTGGTAAACAAATCTTTATATCAGGTCCAATTCCACCGCTGCGCGCTGGGGAGAGCCGTTTCAGTAGGCTGCTGGACTTGCACTACTGGCTTCAGGCTGTCTGCTCATCGTGCAACATAACATACATCCACAATTTTCACTTATTTTGGTCTCGCCATGCATTTTACAGCCGCGATGGCTTGCATCCAAGCACACTTGGAAATCACTCACTATCTTTCCATCTACAGCGCACCCTAGACATCCATGCCTGACTTTGGGTCCCACACACAAACTGGTCAGACGGAAACATGATTTCCGGTCATTCGACTGGATCCACTTCCCATTTTTGGGCCATGCCTGCCCCCCTGTGGCCAAACGGTATATGACACTGTGCTCAACACTAGTAACGTCTGTCCATATTACTGTGGCTCCGCAGCATATACCTGTCCGGATTACAAACAGAACCAATACAGCTATTTTAGAGACAGGGATGACAAACGCATTATCTGCACGCACCCCATCAGTTAACAGTAACAACTTTATCACTCCACACATTCTCAGTATTCAAGCTACCCCCCCTTTCACAGGCCACACCAGTTTCAATAGGCCTGTTAAATGTCAGATCCCTGGTGTTGAAGTCTTTTATTTGTAGAGATTTTATTCAAGCAAATAATTTAGATATATTTTTTATAACTGAGTCTTGGCTGTGTCCAGGCGATTTGGCAACTCTAAATGACACTTGTCCCCCCAACTTCATGAGCTTTAACCATCCCAGACTCTCTGGCCGTGCTGGAGGCCTAGCTATAATTTATAGGGAAAATTTTAAAGGGGCTATTGTCAACTTTGGCACATTTTCCTCTTTTGAGGTTTTTAGTATTCTACTCAAAGGCAAATCACCCATTTTATTTGTTTTAATTTATAGACCCCCAATACTCACTGGTTTCTTAGATGAATTTGCTGAGCTCCTATCCGCTATTGTGACTCAATATGACCGTATCTGTATCCTAGGTGATTTTAATATACATGTTTGTTGTCCGTCATCAGCTTTTGTCACTGATTTTATTACACTCTATGAATCTTTTAATTTAGTACAGCATATTACTGGGTCCACACATAAAAAAGGTCATACACTTGATTTAGTTCTCTCCCATGGTCTCCCTCTGTACAACATTAATGTTGTAGAGTTCCCCCCCTCAGATCATAAAGCCATCCTCTTCCAGTCTTTACTCCCTTCTCCTCCTCCCATGCCATCTATGTCCTATCGCTCACGGTCCTTTAAACCCAATGCCAACCACCTCTTCCAACAGGCCTTTCCAGTTGTTGCCTCCCCTTCCTCACCTACTGCTCAGCTCTCAGCAAAAAAAACGAACAAACCAAGGACATTAAAAAACACTGTAGAAAGGCAGAAAGGAAATGGAAAAAAGATAAGCTTGTATCCTCACACAACAACCTCAGAGAGCTGATGAACAAATATCAGTCAGCCGTTAAGGCTGCGAGAACTGACTATTTCTCCAAACTAATTTCCGCCCACTCTCATAACTCCAGGATTATGTTTCAAGCTATACAATGAGTTATAAATCCACCACCCAGTCAACCTTGTCTAGAAGCTTCTCCAGAACAGTGTGAGGCATTCCTGCAACACTTCGTTGGCAAGATCGAAGGGATTAGACAGACAGTAGCATTAGACAGACAGTAGTCTGTCTAATGCAGTACAGACTGCAGTACAGACAGTTTCTGGAGTTTGTCCGGTACCGCCCTCCCAACTAACCTCATTCAACCCAATTACATTAATTACACTCATGGAAACTATCACACACATGAATTCTTCATCATGTCCGCTTGACATAATTCCCACCAAGTTTCTGAAGGAGAACATAATGACTGTGGCCCCTTCTATTATGTCTATTATTAATTGTTCTCTGTCAACTGGCATATTCCCCTCGAATTTTAAAAATGCGTTGGTCCAACCTCTTCTAAAAAAAACCTCATTGGACCCCTTAGTTTTAAACAATTTTAGACCAATCTCTAAACTACCGTTTTTATCAAAGATTTTAGAAAAAACTGTATCCACTCAATTGATTAATTTTATGAATCTTAATTCTGCTTTTGAAACATTTCAGTCTGGCTTTAGGGCCTTGCACAGCACGGAAACAGCACAAGTTACGAACGACCTTCTTTTAAATGCAGACTCCGGTGACTGTTCAATTTTATTCCTTTTAGACCTGAGCTCTGCTTTTGACACTGTCGATCATGCCATTTTAATCGAACGCCTGAAGAACCTGGTCGGCATAAACGACGTTGCATTAGAGTGGTTCCGATCCTACCTAACAGACAGAAGCTTCTCAATTGTGATTGGGGAAGCCTCCTCATCACAAGTTCCTTTTAAATGTGGCATTCCACAAGGTTCTATCCTTGGTCCACTACTTTTTACAATTTATATGTTGCCAATTGGCAACATTATTAGGAACCATGGAATCCAATTTCATAGTTACGCGGACGATACTCAGCTGTATATCCCCCTTAAACCTGGTGTTACAGGAAACGTACCACGCCTTCTTACATGTCTCTCTGACATAAAGAGTTGGATGTCTCAGAATTTTCTGCAACTAAATGAATCCAAATCAGAAATAATCTTATTTGGCCCCCCTAACTCAACCCACTCATTTCACTCTGAACTTGGCACCCTATCCACAAACATCACACACTCAGCCCGCAACCTAGGTGTTTTCTTTGATCCAGATATTTCCTTCAACACCCAAGTCACCAAAGTAGTCCAGTCATGCTACCATCAAATCAGAAACATCGCTAAAATTAAACATTTTTTATCATATGCAGACCTGGAAACCGTCATACACGCATTCATATCTTCACGACTGGATTATTGCAATTCAATATACTCTGGTATGAGCAAGAAAAATATATCTCGCCTCCAGATGGTGCAGAACTCTGCGGCTCGCCTTCTCACCAACACAAGAAAACGTGAGCATATCACTCCTATTTTAGCTACTCTTCACTGGCTCCCTGTGAGCTACAGAATTGATTTTAAGATTGTATTTATTACTTTTAAAGCTCTACATGGTCTAGCTCCCATTTATATAACAGACTTGCTGAAACCCCATAACCCTGTGCGCTGCCTCAGATCTGCGGATAGGGCCCTCCTAGTTCCTCTTGCAACACGTCTGGTCACTCGGGGTGACCGGGCCTTTGCAGCTCGGGCACCTTTGCTTTGGAACTCCCTGCCACTGGCTCTTAGATTAGCAGAATCAGTGTCTTCTTTTAAAACGCTTTTAAAAACACATCTATATGCCAAGTGTTTTTCCTAATATTGTTTTTAACTGTTTTATTGACCTGTTATTTTCTTCATATTTTATTGTTTCTGATGTTTTGTTGTTTTGATGTTTTTATGATTCCTGTTTTATAACCTGTCTGTAAAGCACTTTGTAACTATATGTTTGGAAAGGTGCTATACAAATAAAATGCATTCATTCATTCATTCCTCATGGGGTCATTTTAGGGCCTAGGACCTCCAGTAAAGGGTAAAATACTCTTCTTGGTTGTGGGAACAACATATCCAACGATGAGGACCCCATGCCCAAAGATGTCCCCCTTGCAACTGTTTCAACTTTGGGTCAGCCTACATGTAAAAGTGCCCAAAGTTGAAGGGCAGAGCTTCAACTTCAGCTACCCAGTACCCAAGGTTGAAGCCCTTCAACTTTGGGCAGATCTACAAGCTCGTAGTGCGGCACCGAGTGCAACGCTACGAGCTTGTAGATCTGCTATTTTTCAGTGTGGTACATTTAATCACTGGTCCTGGGTCAATCCAAGGGCCTACCACTCCACTCTCTTGATATGTTGTTCCCCAACTCTTGGAGAGTATTTAGGCCTTTTACTCACCCTTATTTTAGGGTCCCAGCCCCTAAAATGACCCCAGGAGGAAGTGTTGGCCTTTACTGAATTGTTTGAGTTCATTTGAGCACCTAAATTCAAATTTGAGAAATGTATAATGGGGCTCAATGGCAGCTCTATGGCACGTCAAAAAATTACTTTCACCTAGAAACTCTATTCACACATTTTATAATTCAGCTTACTGTGGAGACACATGCTGGAACTTTTTACTTTGAAATGATTTGTAGTTTCTGAGTTATTTAACTTAAACGCCCAATGCATTCTCAATGGCAATAGCACAAACTTTGGCATGCTACTAGTCCTACATACTTACACCTAGAAACCCCATTCAAACCTATTTAGGTTCATCTTACGGTGGACATGTTTGCCTGAAAAGAAATCTTTGAAATCTGTCATAGTTTTAGAAATATAGTGCTTTCACTAAAATCAATGCAAATAAAAAGTAAATGAACCCATAGACCAGGGGTGCCCACACCTTTTTGACACGAGAGCCACTTTCAAAATGACCAGCAGCTCAACAAGATCTACCCACCAAAAAAATGATCTCATTGCTGAAATGTGTTTAATAATTTACCTGAGGGGGCTTTCGGGATTTGGCATACCGCGCACTAGCGTACAGTAAGACATTGAAGGGAAGGAAATTGAGGGGAAATGGAATTGGTAGGGTTTTTTTTTTCTTTTTTGTATAACAAGTAAGTCACCAGTTAATTCCAAGTGTCAGATGCCATTTTTTTATATTTAAATGAAATATATTTTTAGGACCATGCCATGTGATCTACCTGCACAGCCTTTGTGATCTACTGGTAGATCGCGATCTACCTTTTGGGCACCCCTGCTCTAGGGTAACAGAGTGGCATTCCGAAGCACTGCCATTCCGACTCCGTGGCTACGTGGCGCGCGGTTAAGGTTAGGTTAGGGTTAGCATTGAGCGAGTCGGAATGGCAGTGCCTTGGACTGGCAGTGCTTCGGAATGCCACTAACAGTGCATTTGGTTACCAACTCTCTATCATTTAGCTGGGGACCAACTGCTGGAACCCCCTCAAGGACCACTGCCACTGGACTGGTGGTCCCGGCCTCCGGACCACCGGTTGCATGAAAACCACTGGCCTCCAGTATTTTCATATGTTATATAGCCTACCTGTGCTGTGTCTCTTTATGTTTTATGTACACTGCAGTGACAAGGACATCATGCAATTTCAAGTGGTTGAATTGCTACTAGGCTACTGTGGGACTATTGTCTTCTACATGTTTAGCAGAGACACTTTGTTTTCAATTACAGTGGCCTACGTAGGCCACTGTAATTGAAAACAATTCGCACAATTCACACAAACATGTACATGTTTGTGCGAAGCAGTCTGTATAGTATATTGTTGCTTTGACCTCGTACATTCACATGGTATAGGCCTATGTGTGTTGTTGCACATGCTGCCTTTGTGTGTTTGTTTACAGAACATGTGCCTGTGTTCAGGACAAGTACTTTGTTTCAAAGAAAGTAAAGTAATTAGTTGCATAGTTGCATAACAGTTGCACTTTATTGCTTGGTTGTACAGCAGTCTGTTTGGGTGTTGCTAGACATGCAGAGTTAAATTAAATGATTTTACTGTGTTGCTAGCTTGCTCAGCTCTTGGCTACTAAAATACAGATTATAGATACCACTGGGTGAAAACGCTGAATTGCGTGGATCTTCGAATATGCATAAGTAGGAGTCAGGACTACCTTCATTATTTTAATTCATGATGTGAATGTACAGTAGCCTATGCCTATCAATGCTTGTTGTACTTGTCATTCATCATGTGATGTCCTGATTTGACTTATTTTGTGAAGCAATTGTTAACAGCTACTTGGAGTTACAAAACAAACACCAAACACATAGTGAGTTTAGTTATGAACAGAACTGACTATGGTTAACGTGAAATCACACAAAAAGACACTATAGACATAATATTTAATTAAATTAATTAATACAAAAATATGCGCGCTTCGCACACTCCCGTAGGCGGGCCTCAGAGAGGGGCCCTAATTAGAAAAGCTGTACCTGTACCCCCACCCAGGAATCCTGTCAACGGCCCTAGCAGAGGTCCCCAAATACGTAATAAAATGGGCGCCGGTTTAGTGGTTTTCATTGCAACCATACACTTACACCACAAACTGCACCTGATTTCACTAATCGGGTCATTTTCAAACAGAGAGGTATAGGAGGCGCTAATTGGTGAACTCATGGTGAAGTGCTGTAGTCGATTTATAACTTACAGTCTATGCTTGTCATGCAACAGTGTCGAGTAAGGAAATTAGATGATCCCTTAACTTAACAGGTTGAATACCAGCAATATACGGGCGTCTTTCAGGCTAGACTGCCTCATGTTTAAAGTTACCTTTGAACAGCCAGTGCACCGATCGCTGAGTTGCTTGTCATGAAAATCCACTTTAAAACGGTGTAGTCGCTTGTTGTAGTGTAGAAAAGTATTCCATAGATTAGATTAGATTAGATTAAATGTATTGTCACTGCACATAGTATACAAATACTTTGACAATGAAATGAATAGTGGCGTCCAGCCAGAGTGCAATACAGTAATGCAGTAATGGGAATAAATACACTTGTTGTTGAATGTACAGTATGTACAGTAGTATATAATACATAGGAAAAATAAATAGAAAAATAAGCAATGAAGTATAAATATAAATAAGGAGTATGAGAGGAACAAAGTGCATGAAGATATATATATATATATATATATATATATATATATATATATATATATATATATACATCTATATACACACCCACCCACACAAGCCATAACATGCTAGTGTATGTATGGTGTGAGCATGAGAGTTCAGATGGGAAGGAGGAAGGGGGACGGAAGGGGGTATCATTGTTCAGTGTCATTGAGGAGGGGCAGAGTTCAGATGGGTAGGAGGAAGGGGGTATCATTGTTCAGTGTCATTGAGGAGGGGCAGAGTTCAGATGGGTAGGAGGAAGGGGGTATCATTGTTCAGTGTCATTGAGGAGGGGCAGAGTTCAGATGGGTAGGAGGAAGGGGGTATCATTGTTCAGTGTCATTGAGGAGGGGCAGAGTTCAGATGGGTAGGATGAAGGGGGTATCATTGTTCAGTGTCATTGAGGAGGGGCAGAGTTCAGATGGGTAGGAGGAAGGGGGTATCATTGTTCAGTGTCATTGAGGAGGGGCAGAGTTCAGATGGGTAGGAGGAAGGGGGTATCATTGTTCAGTGTCATTGAGGAGGGGCAGAGTTCAGATGGGTAGGAGGAAGGGGGTATCATTGTTCAGTGTCATTGAGGAGGGGCAGAGTTCAGATGGGTAGGAGGAAGGGGGTATCATTGTTCAGTGTCATTGAGGAGGGGCAGAGTTCAGCAGGGAGACAGCAACAGGAAAGAAGCTGTTCCTGAGCCTACTAGTACGGGAACCAATAGAGCTATAGCGCCTCCCGGATGGAAGAAGGGCAAAGAGTCTATGGTTTGGGTGAGAGGGGTCTTTCAGGATGCCTCTCGCCCTACGCAGACATCTTTGGCGCTGTAGATCCTCAATGGACGGGAGTTGGGTGCCAATGATGTACTGGGCCGTTTTTACTACCCGTTGCAGGGCCTTCCGATCAGACCATAGTGGCGATCACAACAAAACCCCCGGGCAGCGCACCGCTACTTCCTCATTGTAAACAATGGGACTCAATCTCCCATAACCCTTTGCACACCGGCGCGACAGACCTTTTTGCGATGACGTCATCAAAACGCGTCTCATATCCCACTCTGTCCGGTTGATATGACTTAAAGGCGTAGTGAAATTAAAAATACTTTATCACACTTTTAGACCATATCTGTGGTCATCATATGGGCATACCTAACAATGGATGCCAAAAAATGGGCAAATTCTCATTTTTGTGTGTTTTTATATCAAAAGTCCATAAAACATTTTTTTTAATGACTTCCTGAAAACGAAAACGTACTGCGTGATGACGTGTCGAGGCCCACAGCGATAAAAGCCAATAAAAATGAAGCTCACCTGTTTAATTCCCCATCCGTCCAACACTGTCCAACACAGCTGGTACTGATTACAGAAATCCTCCGTTTTTATTCCCATTCAAGATACCATCCAGAAAGTGTATTACTCGGTTTCAACTTAATCACCACGCTAAAATATGCATCTGAAAACATTATAGGGTAGAAATAAGCCACATAACAGTAAACTGGTACAGCTGGCCGACTATCTGACTTGTAAACAAACACACACCATGCGTGTTGCGTATAGCATAGCTACCGTCCCTAGCTACCGTCCCATCGCCTGAAGGGATGCGACGCTCTTATTGGTTCAGAAGCTTCAGAGCGGTGTTTCTACTTGAAACCGTCTGAAACTTCAAAATAAAATGTCCACCATTTCCGTTTCACTACACCTTTAAAACTGATTAAGAACGTGGATTAAACAATGAAAACATAACTCGGGCAACTCGCGAATCGCAGGGAAAGCGTTCTACAATGAATTAACTCGGGCAACTCGTGAATGGAAGTCAAAGTGTTAACACGCCGTGAGCTGCTATGTTTGGTCCGACGTACTAACAGTCCGACAGCCATTGGTCTTACACTCTATAAACCTAACCTCACAGGAAGCCACAGGTTAGTTTTAACCTGCCACATGCTAGTTTTAACCTGCCACGCATGTCGGGAGCCACGGTGTGGTCGGACTACTGCCTGTCGGACTGTTAGTATGTCTAACCAACCTACTGTATGCAGCCGAACCCATCCCTAACACGCTGTGAGTTTATACAGTTGGGTGCCACCGATATTGTCCCTTATCATTTGACCCATTTAGGCCTGACCTCAACATTTTAAAAAATCCTTCTAAATCCTCCAGTTTTCTGAAATAAATATAATATAAAATAGCAGACCTGCGCGCTATGAGCTTGTAGATCTGCTATTTTTCAATAGCTAAATTATAACAATGTTTAAAACACCAAAAGGGGTTCCCGCCCAAAATGGGTTAACTGTCCTTTTGCGCAGATCACGCAAACCTCAGCAAAAAGAAAAGGACAATATCGATGGCCTCTGTAGATCTGTTATTTTGCCTTGAAGATTACATTGTCACTGCACTGTCACCTAGGGACCCCCCAAAATCAGGACCCCACAGGTTGAGATATGAACAACCAAAAGGCCTTCAGCTTCGGTCAGCCTGGTCAGTGATTTATTTAACATTAAAAAAAGTCTTTGCCTACTGCACTATGTTGAAAGTCGTACAATATACTATGTTGACAACTGTGAAAATATTATGAATGCACACACACACTCACAAATGCCCCGTGGCGAGCCCTTGGTGACAACTGTGATGTGCATTATTCACCACTTGATGGCAGCATTGGTACACGATCTGAGAGGTGTTTTCCTGGAGTTATGGTTCCACTGATGGGCAAAATGCTGGTGTGTGTGTGTGTGTGTGTGTGTGTGTGTGTGTGTGTGTGTGTGTGTGTGTGTGTGTGTGTGTGTGTGTGTGTGTGTGTGTGTGTGTGTGTGTGTGTGTGTGTGTGTGTGTGTGTGTGTGTGTGTGTGTGTGTGTGTGTGTGTGTGTGTGTGTGTGTGTGTGTGTGTGTGTGTGTGTGTGTGTGTGTGTGTGTGTGTGTGTCCCAACCTCGAAGCTCTGCCCCAAATTTTCCACAACGGCCTGTTATAATAATAATAATAACTTTATTTATATAGCACCTTTCTAGGCATGAGCCACAAAGTGCTGCAGGAATAACAAGAAAATTCACAATAGAAAAATAGAAAAACAAATAAGTGACATGATCTAACATAATGAACGCAATACACAAGAAATACCCAAACATTAAACAAATCAAGATAACACAAGATCAGTAAAAGGCAAGGAAAAACAAAAAGTTATTTATAGGAATGCTTTTTGAAACAAATGGGTTTTTAATAGGGATTTAAAACGTGTGAGGGAGTCAGTGAGGCGAATTAATTCTGGAAGCTCATTCCAGAGCTTTGGTGCTCGGATGGCGAAGGCCCGATCACCCTTTGTGACGTAGTTTGCGGAACGGATTTTTAGGAGCCCCTTGCCTGCAGACCTCAGGCTGCCACCATGAGGCCGATTTTGGCAAAACGAATTTCTGTAGATTACTACACATTTTATCCATACATCATGTGATCAACACGGATCTGTCCGGGGCTTCTCCATCCCCATTGGCTAAGATTGCCTTTCAAAGTTTGCAGGATTGGTCCATTTTGAACAAAATGACGAGATTTCCGTGCAATCACGCACGCACATTCCCACTAGGCAGAGGAAGAAATGCCACTTAAACATTTTCAAAATCAGCCTCATGGTGGCGCTATAACAGGCCAATTCCTGTTTTTACCTATAACTGCACAGATCTGTGTACAACTTTGTATCTGCACTCGGAGGCCAAGGTAAAACCTTTGCCCTGCATTTTTCGCCTGTTATAGCCATGACACCATGATAGCGCCACCATTTGCAAGACACATTCATTTATATTACTCGCACAGATTTGATCCAAATCGGTATACACTGACTATCTCTATAGTCACGTGTTCAACACAGATCTGTTCGATTTTTCACTCCTACACATTTTGTCCAAACATCACAAATGCTATTATCCTGGTGGGATTATCCCTGATGGGCACTTTTTCTAGTTGGATTATGTCTTCTTTCAGTTGTTTGTTTTGCTGGTCACCCATATAAATAAATAAATACAAATCCTTAAACAAAAAAAATGTCCGCACACATGCACACACGCACATGCACACATGCACGCACGCATGTGGTCACGGCCACACAGCCAACTCAAGGTACGGCCACGGAGCCAACTTGGGGACCCAACGCAGCTCCTCCAAGGAAAACAAACAAATGAACGGAGCTGAACGTGAATCCCCCCACCGCCCACCCCTTTTTTTCCCTCACTGTATATGTTTCTTTTCCCTTTTTACCTCCTTTATGATGAATTCCTGTTCTGTCCTTTGTCTATATAGAAGTGTCTATTTGTACGTCTCTAAATGTTTTTGATGAATTGAACATTGTGGACCCTATTGGAAACAAGTGTAATGCTTAATTGGGTCGTCCACTCACAGTTAACAGCCTTTGTATTGAGTTTGTGCTTGAAATGTACTGTAATTCTGCAAACTGTTAATACATTTTTCAATCAATCAATCAAAAACGCATGGACACACACACACACACACACACACACACACACACACACACACACACACACACACACACACACACACACACACACACACACTATACAGATGAGTCTCTTAATTAAAAGAGAACATGTATAATCGTGCGAACAGATACTTTCCCTTCAGTTTATTTTTTTCTCTCCGTTGAGTCTCCTCCATTTTCAAAATGCCAACACCTGTGTCCAGATGGCAGTTTTACCATCTGTGAGAGGAAAAGTGTAAAGGATGATCGATATGGGTATAGCTACAACACTTCCCTGCCTCCAGATGGCACGGTCGTTAAGTTCTCAGAAGCCTATTGTCGGGAGTCCAATCTTTCCTGGCTGCTCCGAATGCTATTGGAATGAGAAAATATTTTTTCTATATAGGTGCACGACGAGCAAACTATTTTTCACTTTCTGTACAGCCCCGTGCAAAAGAGGAGAGATGTTCTGAATTTTGAAATAGCCGAAGGGTTGGAAATACGTAAGCCTCTATTTCACAGCCTATATTTGGCAGAGTCTATACTCTACAGTCTAGTTCAGAGCATACTGTCTTCAGTCTGCTTGGCTGCAACAGCCAAGGTTACCATTGTCAGTTGGATATAGTGTGATATTGGCTGTGTAAATCCTTTAGACACTTCAATGAATGAATGAATGAGTTTATTTCGAACATTGTTTGAAAACAAATACATTAAATCCAAACTGAAACAAAAATAACAACAATGTCCGAAAAGGAGTAGGATGAAGTCTAAAACGTATTAAACTCCTATACACCCATTTTACCCATATATATATATATATATATATATATATATATATATATATATATATATATATATATATCACAACCCAATCATCGTTGTTACTTAAAGGAAAATATGAAACTAGAGCAAATAAAAACAATCTCGGCAATAAGTATTTTGAGAATGCATTCTGTGCTGTTGTACACAATACAGAATGTACTATTTACACATTGTGTAGTATTTACACATTGTGTAATGTGTAAATACTACAATTCACACAATGTGTACAACTGGTGAAACTGTGCTGGGTGAAATCACAAATAGTTCTCAGGATCCACATGGGAACGCCGGTGTGGCTCCAATGTGGATCATGGAATCCAATGAGCACAGATCGTGCTAATATAAGGGCCTAATAGGCCTACTTGTTGTTTATGCAAACACACTGCTGTTAGATTGGCCAATAATTGTGGAAGCTGGTGCCGAACACACAGATTCATTGTTAAGCTCTCAGTGGTCCATAGCGTTATAGGAGGATATTTCCTTAACGTTATGGTAATTTCTGCCATGTCGACTGCAAAAAACAAAAAAACACTTTTGCTATAATATGCACTTTTTGGCCAACAATAACATATTTCACCGGAACAGTTGCCTCAAAGACAGAGCCTCCACAATGATTGTCGGTTGTCTCGTCACACTGATCTAGCAGATCAAGGTTTTGCTGTTATGTTACAGCAGCGCAATGTGTAGAAAACGCTCACGTCCTCTCTTTCTCTCCGGGGTATGAACAAAAGCTCATTCTCTTGATTTGTTGTTTCCACATTTTTCCGAGCCGCGGTGTGGTTTTGACAGGCAAGCACGTACACAAAGTGTTTCTTTCAAGTCTTTGTGCGATGTCAAGTGCCAGACAAACTCTCAGGGTGTTCTGTCAGCTCCATACTGCAAGATGCGTCGGGGAGACGGGGAAAACAAACAGGTGGGGTTGTCACAATGTCACATGCCTCTGAGGCAACACTGCACGCTCTCAGCCATTAACACATTCTGGACGGGAACGACCCTTTGGTAGCTATTGAAAAATAGCAGATCTACAAGCTATGAGCTTGTAGATCTGCTATTTTTGAAAAATCATGAAAATGTGGCGCAAATCTTTGACACAGAAAGTTTTTAACAAACTCCAAATCGCACTATAAGCTTGTAAATCTGCTATTTTTGAAAATGCACAAATCTTTGAATATATATTATCTCAGAGCAGAGAACGTTTTTAACTCAAAGCAGCATATTTTCAGATGGGGGTCGGCGGCCGATTACACATCATTTTTGGGGTCCTTGACATGAAATAGCTGAGAACCACTGACATAGAAACGTAGGTTTTCTTTTCCAGAAAACTGTCAGGATTTAGAAATTAGAAGACATTTTGTAGAACCGTCCTCGGGTCTAAATGGGTTAACAAACAGCTCAGGGACAGTGTCCCTTTTATCTTTCCCTCCTTTCTCTTGCCAAAATGGCCTGAGAGACATAACATGCACGTCACTTAGATAGTGTCTGCACCATGCAGTATGGAGGCCTGGCCTGAGAGACATGCACGTCACTTAGATCAGGGGTTCTCAACCCGTGGGTCGCGACCCCTCGGGGGGTCGCCAAATTATTTTAGGTGGTCCCCAAATTATTTTCAAAAAAACAAAACAAAAAAGATTTTTTTTTAATTTTTATTTTCACGATTTTTCAAAAATAGCAGACCTACAAGCTCGTAGCGCGCCACTCGGTGGCGCGCTATGAGCTTGTAGATCTGCTATTTTTCAATAGCTAAATTATAACAATGCTTAAAACACCAAAAGGGGTTCCCGCCCAAAATGGTTTAAGGTTATTGTAGCAGTCAATTTATATTGGGGGTCGGGAGGGGGCGGGGCGGGGGTCCCGAGACATTGCCAAAGTATTTCCGGGGTCCCCGGCCAAAAACGTTGAGAACCCCTGACTTAGATAGTGTCTGCACCATGCAGTACTATGGAGGCCTGGCCCATTGAAAACATTTAGAAGGAATAGAGCTTTGATGGCAAGGTTCAGACAACCTTGCCATGAAATTGTACAATTCATTTTTAAGAAATAAAAAAATATGTTGAGGAAAAAACTGCATGCCTATACTCTATATGGGCCAATATGTAATTACATTCTCGTGTTCGCACCAGCATCCTGCAATGCCCATTGTCACTGTCCATGGTGCTGAAATGACACCGTATTTATCAAGATTTACATCTGGCTCCAATAACAAAAGGTATTTCAGCTTTTTTTTTTTCAACTGCAAATTGTACATGATGCTTGAACATAATTCATTGCCCAACACAATGCTTGTCGGGGGGAGGGGAGTACGAATCAAATAGGACCCTGGCCCGACTGAGTAGGGAAGTGAGACGAAGACAAATCTGGATTATGTAGGAATGATCCAAGGATAAAATGCATGCCCCACCCCGCTGTACCCGTTGTCAAAGTACCCTCTGTACACGTCTCTCTGACCCCTTTTCCAACCGGATCAGGTCTTTTTGGTTCTTAGTCCATGAGCCAGAGCTCCAAATTGGAACGTTAATTATGAATTGAGTGGATATATATATATATATATATATATATATATATAATGCCTCATTTGCATATTTAACTATTTAAAATGTCTAATACAATCAAAATCATTGTCTTCGTGTAAGTAATCAACTGGGGAATTTTCATGGTGATAACAATTTAATATAGGTATAGTTTTTCCCACTCAATTCATAATTAACGTTCCATTGAGTCCTTGGCTCAAGGACTAGGAACCCAATCAGCTATGGAGGGTCCATCTGTGAGAAAATACATCAAATATGTACATACAACAACAATAGGCACCAACCTATGGTTTATCCTCCATGGTAAAGAATGATCATCAGTGGGACTCTGTTGTTGTTGCTGCTGCTGAAAATGTACCCTCTTTATAGACCGATTCAGAAACGGGTCTCCTGGTCGCAGGCAACGTATTTCCTGTAGGCGGAGACGACATATCTGCGGTTTAAACCCGTACCTCCTTCTACTACAGTGAATGGAAAAGTGACTGATGTTAGTCTGCCTCAAACGTTACTCTTTTACCTGCTTTTTACTAACACTAACATTACAAAGATGCCCAGAACATCGGGATGAACCTTTGTAGTTTATGGCTGCTCCAACAGTAGTGGCAACATAAAAAAAAAAAAAGAATGTCAAAATATCTACCGCGGTGGCTGAGACCAGAGCCGTAGAGTAATGGTTGAGACAAAGCAGTGAAAGGTCCTGAAAGATACATAACGTCAGTCTTACCCAATACCCAATCTTTCTGTGTTATGAACACAAGGCTGCTGTACTTTATACCTCATACTTTAAATGCTTAGTATATCACCCGTGCTGCGGGTTACAAATCACTCGTGCTGCGGGTTACAAATCACTGAGTGCTGCAGGTTACAAATCAACCGTGCTGCGGGTTACAAATCACTCGGGCTGCGGGTTACAAATCACTCGTGCTGCAGGTTACAAATCACTCGTGCTGCGGGTTACAAATCACTCGTGCTGCGGGTTACAAATCACCGAGTGCTGCAGGTTACAAATCACCGAGTGCTGCAGGTTACAAATCACCCGTGCTGCGGGTTACAAATCACCGAGTGCTGCAGGTTAAAAATCACTCGTGCTGCGGGTTACAGATCACCCGTGCTGCGGGTTACAAATCACCCATGCTGCAAAAAATGAAATGCCAAAACAAAATGCCAAAGTGCTTCCAGTCATACCTTTTCTACCTCGCCTATATTTGGCCATTAACTGGTATGTGCCAAATTTGACCAAGTCGTCCAAATGGGGGTCCGTATACTAATGCAGGTCAAAATGGGTTGAGAATCTTATGGGGGTCCCTGGCATATGTTTTTAAATGGGGTTCCGTGGGGCTAATTAGTGTCAATTTGGGGGTCCTTGACATGGAAAAAGTTTGGGAACCACTGTTGTAGACACAGACATAAAGGCTAGATTGCGCTTTTAGTTTTAGTCATAGTCTCTTTAGTTTTCATTTAGTTTCAGTCACATTTTAATCACCTGGAATGTTTTAGTGTTAGTCTAGTTTTAGTCGACTAAATATCACAAGATTTTAGTCTACTGTTTATTTAGTCGACTAAAATGTATTTTGGTGTGCCTTGATGCCAGTGTAATTTTTACACTGGCTGAAAATAGCCGATCAACAAGCCCACAACGCGATGCAGCATGACTCATTGTGAATTTTAAACTGTGCACTGGTATTTATTCTGGTACCTGGCTCCATAGTCGATCCTAGCACTTCTGGTAACTAGCTACCAGACGTTGTATCTCTTTACTTGTTGGAAGTTAATGAACTGTGAACACTTCCCTTTTTAATATTAATAAATATGAAAAATAACAAAATAAACACACACTTACTTTTTACCCATAATTAGAAAATACAGACCCGGTTATCAAAACAAAAATAAATCCTAATTGATATTGGCCAATATCTAAGTTCAAGTTCCAAGTTATTTCAAGATCCCTAAGGCTGAGCTCACACCTTTCATGCAATTCTCTGTGCTCGTTGGGTGTTGTGTCATGGCCGCCCAGCGGCCCAATGCATTTCCAATGGAGGTCACATGGTTTGACCCAACATTGTGTTGTGTGAGGGGGAGGGGCGGACGACTGCGCCCCTCCCCCTCACACAACACAATGTTGGGTCAAACCATGTGACCTCCATTGGAAATACATTGGGCGGCCATGACACAACACAACATGCATCCAACGAGCATCCAACGAGCACGAGAATTGCATGAAAGGTGTGAGCTCAGCCTTAGTCTCCGTTACTGAACCAACAGTTGTGGTGTGTGTGTGTGTGTGTGTGTGTGTGTGTGTGTGTGTGTGTGTGTGTGTGTGTGTGTGTGTGTGTGTGTGTGTGTGTGTGTGTGTGTGTGTGTGTGTGTGTGTGTGTGACTCAGTATACCACCAATAGTTCAGTTCACACCACTGTGAAGGTGGTATGTGTGCTTGTCCTACTGCACAATGTAGGAGTTTTGATTTTCCTACCACACCGTTGAGTTGGATTGTGTGGGTATCGAGACAAGTCAATGGATCAAATCTTAAGTCTTCTGCATGCAATTAGAAAAAAAAGTATATTGATTGGTATACTATCCAGAGCAAGACACCTCTCTGATGAGCATGTTTGGTGCAGTCTTGTGTGGTTTCTAGGGGTGTGCTGAAATATCGATATGGCGATATATATCGATACGTCCTCCCGCGATAAATAATCGATATTGATTATTACAATATCGATAAAAAAACAACAAAAAAAGCCCTTTTTTTTTTTTTTTCCTCCAAACACTATTATTTTTGTGTTTGAGTGGTGCAACCACTATATACAGCTATGTGTGTGTCCCTCCTTGTGTCCGAGCAAGGAAATAGCATTTTTTCAGTTCCAAGTATTTTGTAGTTGCAGATATCGTGATATATCGTTGATGAAATTTCATACAATATATTGATATATCGCAAATATCGCAATATATTGAATATCGTGATATTATCGTTATCGAGGGCCTAATATCGCGATATATATCGTATCGTGAGGTACCCATATCGTCCCACCCCTAGTGGTTTCCTTTGTCGAATGTAATGGACAATCTAAAGCACTCAGGATAAAGGCTCTGTATACATGCCCCATTTAGCATTTCATAATCATATCGGGTTTGTTTGACTCCGAGTGTCCGCCAGCCCACCCGCAAGACGGCCGGCTTTCCATTAGCCCATTTGAATATATATAGGAGGATATAGGAAAATGTAAGGAAAAAATGCAACTTACTGTGCAGTGCATAATGATGCTAACATGGATGGATGGGGAAATGCCACGTTGTGTGTGTGTGTGTGTGTGTGTGTGTGTGTGTGTGTGTGTGTGTGTGTGTGTGTGTGTGTGTGTGTGTGTGTGTGTGTGTGTGTGTGTGTGTGTGTGTGTGTGTGTGTGTGTGTGTGTGTGTGTGTGTGTGTGTGTGCGCGTGCGCGTGCGTGCCAGAATGGGATCTGCAGATGATTACACTGTGCTTTAGCATTGTCGGTTAAAATGTCACATCGCTTCATAATTCACTCTTTTGACATTTATTTTATTTTGTCACTGTGTGTAAGGAGTGTGGCAGAAGCTCATCTGGAGGAGAATATGGGCTATTCACTTTTATGGATTAAAAAAAAAAGATTGACAGGCTGGCAGTAAAAGTGAGAGAGTGAAAAGTTGGAAGTGCAAATGAAACCATTAGGCTATTCTGTGGTTGATAGTTACGAAACGCTTTGGGTATGACCTCTCTCTCTGTCATTAATCTCTCTTTCCCTCTTTTTTTTTTTTTACACATCCCCTCCACTGCTTCCCTTTATCTTTCTCTCTGCATGCCGGCCGCACGCACGCACACACGCACGCACGCACGCACGCACGCACGCACGCACGCACGCACGCACGCACGCACGCACGCACACGCACACTACAATACACACTACAATACACACTACACACACTGCACACGTACACACACAGTCTGAATCCATCGGATGTCAGTAGATCAGGCCAAACATTCTCAACCTCATAAATGTAAATGACTCGTCTGTCATTCATCTCTCCTGGTTGGCATTTTTCTTTCTTTTACTGAGGGGGTGGTAAATGAACTGTGTCTGGCAGGAGAGCCAGTCTGTGATGACGGAAACACCTCCAAATAGAAGCAGTGCCACTATGTCAAAGACAGCTCACTGTCCCGAAGCCTGCATGGCGCCAGGCGATTACATTTTGCATATAGGAGATGCAAGGCAAGCGACGTGCTCCTTTATTTGTTTTTGGTTTTTTTAGGCCTATATTGCTTTGTCTGGGTTTTGACATTTTATCTCTGATGCAGAATTGCTAAAACGGTTTCTTGTTGTTTTCTTTGGGTTCCCCTTTTAAAAAACGGGCAGCACTGTGCCCCATTTAATTGATATGCCTGGTGAGAGAGATAGTCTGGGGCCCTGGAAACAAATCCTCTAAGTGAAAGAGATAACGGTGCAGACATTCATTATCTGTCTCCCCTCCACTCCCCTCCTCTCCGTCGGATGTCTGCGTCCCGTTCTGATGGCAACCACGGCTACGATTGTATAGCCCCATTATATATAGTTTATTCAGGCATTCTAACACATCAAAGAGCCGTACAAGAGTAACACATGGGATTCTCATTGAGTTATAATCTAGCCTTACAGCTGTAAAAAGGGGTCTGCTTTTGAAAAGGGGCCCCGACTGATGCTCCCTGACTCCCCCCCCCCCCACCCCCCCCCCCCCCCCAATCCTCTCACTGGGGCGGGAATCAATTATGTGTCCATAACCCCCCCGAGACTTGGCTCCTATACCTGGCCGCTAGATCCCATTCGGCACGGGGCTCACATTACCCAGACACTTAACCCATTCAGGCCTGACGTCGAAATTAAAAAAAAAAAAGTTTTCTAAATCATGACAATTTTCGGAAAGATTTGGGGCACATTTTAACGATTTTTCAAAAATAGCAGACCTACAAGTTCATAGCGCGCCACTCGGTGGCGCGCTATGAGCTTGTAGATCTGCTATTTTTCAATAGCTAAATTATAACAATGTTTAAAACACCAAAAGGGGTTCCCGCCCCAAAATGGGTTAATGGATAATGTGGTTAAACGCTAACGTGACATGGATGCGTTCCAGGTCTCAATGGATTAAGACGAATAGATTCTCCCGGCTGATTCCATTTGAGCTCGGTCCCTCGACGACGGCGACTCAGTTCTTCTCCTGGAGGAGGGAGAGATCGGCTCTCCGCCATTGTGCCGCGAAACGGGGGAAGTTAACTTACACACTGCGTTGGCTTTGAAGTCGATTGTTATTTCAAATCTCTGCTAAGCGGAGCATTGGGAATATCGCTATATCTGCCTCCTCTCTCCCCTTTGTGATGTAATCAACTCCGTCTCTGAGCTTGCTTAGGGATAGAAATGGGAGAGGAGGGAGGGGGGGGGGGGGGGGGGGGGGGGGGGGGGGCTGGTGGTTGTATGTGAGAGAATGTATGAGTACAGTGTACTGCAGCAGCAAGTTATACGGTTTGTGAAATAGTTCACAGATGGGTTATTTTGGTCTTGGTTGGCTGAGTTCTCTGTGAAGACGCCAAGAGATGCTTGCATGCTGCCGTGTACACAGAAAGCCATCGAGATTTCTTCAGCTCTGAAATGTGAAGCGATTTACATACAAAAAGGAGTGAAAATGGTACATTGGCGACAGTGTATACTAGTGTATTATATTGTATAGGGGTTTCTCAAAGTGGGTGTTATATGACGCAAGTCCAGGGGTGCCGCAAAATACTTTGATAATATTTGGAATGGATCAATATCACTTCACAACACTTAGTACCAGTAAGACGCCCGAGGGCGTGCACGCATCCGCCATGGGTGACGGCAGACTGCTGGGCGAGCGCTGGCGCTTTGGCATGGGGGGTAAGATCTTAATTTTCGGGCCTGTTATTAACTCTAGTTCTCGCTGGCTGCCGGGCGCGGCTGGACTAATAACTTTGGGGCAGTCGACCCGTCTAGAGTTTGAATGGACAGGTATCGGTCAAAAGGGAGATATCGAAGAACGATGGATGGGGAGGGATCAACATATGGAAAGTCAGAACAGGTCAGCTCCATACAGTATATGGAGATCTAAGGGTTTGAAGTTTGAGGTCGGATGTAGAGTTGCTGGCTAATATGATGACATCAGGGATCTCCATACAGTATATGGGCTTAATATTGATCTCCATCCCTGATGATGTCACGTGATGTCACGTGCTCCATCCCTGATGATGTCACATGCTCTCTCACCCCGACCAATCAACACACACACACTGACGGGAAATGCACAATTCCATAGTTAACTGCGACCTTCGGTCGCAAAGACAGACTTGAGATGCACTGCACTTCTTTGGTTAATCAATCAAATGATTGAGACGGGGCGCCCACTTTCCTAGCGGTCCAGCCGCATGCCACATAATATAGGCTCCAGCCTGACGGCATCGCGTGTTCGAGTCCCGTTCATGACAACCTTTCTCTCCCCGTCTTTCCCTCCCACTTTCCTGTCCATCTTCACTTAACTATCAATGAAGGCAGAAAAGCAAAAAACTAATCTTAAAAAAAAAGAAATAGACAAACAAATGCATTTTTTATAGATTCATCAATGAATCAAAGAGGAGAAAAAAATATTTGAATGACTAAATCAAGTCTGATTAACCGGACTGATTAGTCCTAAACGACTTCACATTGTACAGAGAGCATTTTTCTTTAGCTGCCAGTGCCTTTTCTGCCATGCAATTATAATGGTAAAGTCACACTACAGCGCTCCTGTTCCCAACAGAGTCCAGCATCTCGTAACAGTGTCCTTGGCACTTGAAGTTGAAAATAGCTCACGTTTTGGAGCAGAGCACCGCTTATTAATGTCACATTTGATCATCCTGGCTTTATTGCAGTGAATAGATTATACCAAGAACAAACCCATAAACAAAAGTGCCCCTTGATCGGGGCACAGGTCTCCACCAGGGCAGGTCAGGTTGTGGCCTCCTGGTGGTGCTATAATAGGCCAATGTGCAAAGGGTGCCATTTCTTCTTACGCCTTGGATGGCAATTGGATGATTTGAGGCATTTTGTTCCAAAAATGTGTTCCACCTGTTGGTGGCGCTATAACAGGCCAATGTGAAAAGGGTGGGATATATTCCTCAGTCTAGTAGGAAAGTCTGTGAAAGATTTCACGTAAATTACACGCTGCGTTCATGATTTGAGGCTTTTTGTTTGTAATCCTGCAAACTTTGAAAGCCAATTAGGATGGAATATGAAATATCGGACGGATCCGGCTTGATCGTGTAACGATTTAAGGGACAGAATCTGGAGGAGTAATATCAAAAAATGTGTTTTTCAAAAGTCGGCCTGCTGGTGGTGCTATAACAGGCCGTTCTGGAAAATGTGGTGCACTGTACACACACACACACACACACACACACACACACACACACACACACACACACACACACACACACACACACACACACACACACACACACACACACACACACACACACACACACACACACAAAGTGCAAAACATACTCTCTCCCCATGCCTTCGGCCTGGTGGAGACAATTATATCAGGTTGCATTGGAAAATGTTATAATGTATTACTCATATTTCCCATCTCTGTGTATTAAACTTCACCGTCTTATAAACTGGCTAAAAATGTTACATTTCTATAGCCGAGCCGACATCACAGAATGAAAATGATCAGCTACTCCCTACTTATTTAGAAATGCCATAAGCGGGAAGCGTATAAGGGTCCTCATTCACAGTAACACATCCATCTTGAAGGAGTCCGTTTTTGAGATGGCAGAATTACTAAGAGCTGTGGGATAATGGTGAAGGAGTCCGCTTTTGAGAGGGTAGAATTGCTAAAAGATGTGGGGGATAATGGTAGTGGGGTGCACTGAGCCGAGACCCTTCAGGGCTCTTTGTGCAGTGCTCAGTGTGCAGAGTGAATAGGGGAGGTGGAGTAGATGGAGAGGGGAAGCAGAAAAGAGCCTGCTAAATTGAAATAAAGGCTGATGTCTGAGACGGTCTGACTGACTTTGTCGTATAGTGTCCTGTGCAGAAAGTACTAGATCTACAAAGGGCAATGTGTCAATAAGAAGAGCCAATGTGCTGCCTCACACTTAAATGTATTATTGATGGGCGCTATAGCCAGTGTGGTTTTTGGCAGCAAATTTTGATTTTAGTTTTAGTCATAGTCCTCTTCAGTAGTTTTCATTTGGTCACATTTTAGTCACCTGGAATGTTTTAGTGTTTTAGTCGACTAAATATCATACGATTTTAGTCGACTAAATCTACAGTTGATTTAGTCGACTAAAATGTATTTTGGCGGGCCTTGATGCCGTCGTAATGACTGTTTCTACACATGCTGAAAATAGCCGAACCAAGTGTAAAATGACTTGGATCTTGTCAGTATATTTAGTCTTAGTTTTAGTCATCGTAGCTTAGTTTTCATTTAGTTTCCATTTAGTTTTCGTCAGTGAAAAAATGTAGTCGACGAGCATTTTTCGTCTTAGTTTTAGTTGACGAAATCAACACTGGCGCTAGCCCCTCCTATAAACAGTGTAGATTCTGTCTGAATACAAACATGACATGCCATTGACAATGAATGGAGAAGTTACGTCATATATGTGTCTGAGCAAATCGGCTGTCGGTATGTCGGTCCCAATTAGGGACCACCATTCTTGGTGACGTAACTACGGTATGTTTCAAGGTTGATATAAGGTCAATAATTGATTAGAGCGCCCCTCACTTCACACGGGTGTGATTTTTGTTATAATTATTATTGTGGGCTTGAGTAGCGAGTCCACTATTGTTTATCGTAATTATTCCCGGGGGGGGGGGGGGGGGGGGGGGTGTACCCTCTGGGCTGTGACGTCATGTGGGTCAACCAATAGGAAAGGAGGGGCAGGGGTTGTGACGTCATGTGGGTTAATACAGCATCATCGAGTCGAGAGCTACTAACTAACTAACTACTCGAACTCACACTGTTTCTTCAGGAACAGTATTTTCTAACTACTCGGTTGTCAGACACCGTCTATCCAAGGACTGGCTGGGGAACAATAAGGGTTGATTACAAACGGGACACACAAAGACGATACACAAAGACAACCAACGAGGCAACGTCTCAACTGTGATGACAGGTGTTACTTGTAAGCAAAATAAAAAAATATATATAAAAAAATAAATATCAGTGGGAAATAGGGAGAGAATTAGAAGCAAAATGATTAGGCGGGTGAAATGGAAGAAGAAGAAGAAGTGGAGGAAATATAGTGCACGGAAATCAGGAAGATTGATAGAAGATAGGTAGAGTGATTACATCAAGCACACACGCACACAGTGCGACAGATGACTGAGAAATGAGGATAATGGAGGTGCCATGCAAGCAGCAGTGCAGCAGAGTCCACAAGTGCACGTTCTGAAATATTCAGAAGGTTGTAAAAGAACAAGGGGGGAGGAGGAGGAGGAGGAGGAGGAGAAGGGGGTGGGAGAGAGAGGAGATAAGAGAGGGTAGGTCATTCACCAAAAGGAGGAGAAAGTAGCAAATGAAAGAGATGTGCCATTATTTCTTCAGGCTGAACACGTCACTGGCTATAGTTCATCGTTTAGTGCGCTCTAGGCTATATGCCCATCCACTGACATTAACGAACGTGCTTCAAGATCATTACCAAGATGTCAAGAAAGGAGATGGTGCTGCCCATGTCAACACCCTTATTATGCAGCATCGGTAAGGTGTACTTATTTGCAAGAGAGGCGGCTAGAAGAGAATTATGAGTAACGAAATTAAGATAGATCAGGATAAAGAAGACTGTTGACCGTGTATCACTAGGGAGTAGATGAAAACGCACGCACTCACACGCACGCAGGCACAAACTTTGCAGTCTGATAAACAATTATGGCTTCCGAATTCGGAAGAAAGTGGACCATTAATCTTGGAGAGGGATGCATCTTTCAGAAATCAAAATACGGAGATAGACCAATAGCCGCCTTTTCAATACATTTAGTAAAATATTCAGTAAGCGGTGAGTGGATGATGGAGTGGAGCGAGGAAAACAGAAAACAGAGCAGGAATAGAAGATAGATGAGAGAATGAGAGAGGAGGCGAGAGAGAGGAACGCAAAGTAATGAATATGGGAGGGAGGCACCTATCTGCATTATACAGAATAATAAGAAAATCTCCTGACCATGAATGAATGAACACTGAGGCTCCTCCTTAACCCATTTAGGCCTGACGTCGATATTTTAAAAAATGTCTTAAAAATGTTGACAGTTTTTTGAAAAACCTTATGTTTCTGTGTCAGTGGTGCTCAATATTTCATGTCAAGGACCCCAAAAATAACCATGTAATATGCCTCCGCCCCCCCCTTCTGAAAATATGTTGTTCCAGGGACCTCTCCAGAAGCAAAGATTTGAGTTAAAATGTTCACTCTGTAATAATATATATTCAAAGATTTGAGGCACATTTTCACGATTTTTCAAAAATAGCAGACCTACAACTTGCTGATCTGCTATTTTTCAATAGCTAAAGTATAACATAATGCTTTAAAACACCAAAAGGGGTTCCTGCCCAAAATGGGTTAAACATCCATTCTGCGCATATGGAATATTAATGTGTTTAATGACATTAATGAGATTATAAGGCCCACTTTACCGCTATAGTACAGCGTAATGTAATGCAGACGCATGCACGCCCACGTGTGCCTTGCAGATGTGCATGCCAAGCACACAGACGAAACAAACGATGAAGAGATCAGAAGATAGTGTGTCGCCCGCCACAGATACACCCAGGGAGAAGGTCGGGTTTCAAAGCCCGTTGAGCTATTAGCACCTCTCTAAATGCTGGCCCATACTGTACTGTATAACACACCATTATGTTTGATAATTATACACTATCAAAGCCCACTGATGCACCTGTCAAACCTCCAGACAATCATGACGCCACCCCAAGAGCAAGAGGCATATCAAAATGGCATTAACCAGGAAACAACCATTGACACGTCTCCCCTCTAGCAATGACACCTGGCTGCGGCCACAGCCCTGAATGCTAATGCCACATTGTCACATGTGCAAATCTTTCATGGAAGCTGTCATATGGTTCTATATGAGCATAAATTAACCATCGTGTATTTCCCTCCTCATGGTCAAAGATGTGAGTCCCAAGTGTCATACAACCTCCGAGCTCTGTTGTGCAATCACTGAAAAGCGAACACCCATAATGTGGAAAGTATGTGACTGTGAGCGATGTATACAGTAAAACACATGAATCACTCCTGATTATAAAATAAGGGCTTAAACTGTCTGAGTTGCTCCAGTGCCTCCTTTCCTCCACATGAATCACTCCATTTGAATAATGTATCTATAAATATCTATCAACTCTTTTAGAGTTAAGAGACTCTTACAAAGAAGATCATGAGCAGATTTTCCTCTTGCCAAGTTTTGTGGCTGATATTTGAGCAAACTCTTTTGGAGTGAAGTCAGATTATTATTAGATCATTCCATTCTGTCCTCCCGGGGGCTCTGTAGCCTATTCAAGACGGGGCAATCGTGGCAGGTGTAAAAGTAGTCACAGCCTGCCGCACCAAGAGATGGAAATGCATTTTTCAGAACGATGGATCTGACATCTGGCTTTTAGAATATTCCCCCGCACGAAGAGGTACTCTGCATTCATGCCACTCATGGGTTTATACTAGTGCCACCTTCTCCCCCTCAGGGCTATGTGCCACAGCCCAGCAAGCTTCATGTCAGGATGGTGAACTTCATTTTCGGTGACCAGCAATTTTCTCAGCATGTTGCGTTAACCCTGATGACTTGGTTTTCAGTCATCTTCGCCGCACACCTGCTGCAATTGGGAGTGCGAGTATGAGCTTCTCGAGAGGTCTGTGAAATTCCTCGGGCAAAAGTACCAGTGCTATATGTAATAGAGACGTGATGGAATCGCCCCATCTCTGTCTAGTGTCAGATCATTTCTAGTAATGGTGAAGTATTACCAGCACCCAGTGTGCCCAATTACTCCAAAATAGCAAGAGCTGAAGCACAGTCCTGAAAGCTGACACCTGCTTACTGAGGCCCAAATAATAATACGGTCATAATAATACATTATATTTATAATGCACTTTTGCACATTTGATACAAAGTGATATATTATGTGTGTATATATATTTTAATTATTATTTAAAAATATAATATTGCATAAAAAAACAACATGTCTAAAACATTGTCTAAAAAACATTTAACCAAGATGTTAAGTCTATAACTTATAGGCTATTCTAAAAGAACTACAAGCTAACAACGTGTTGCGATGTGACATGATGTTAGCTTATGGATGGGTGTGGGTACAAGAAGAACAGATCTATAAGCTAACATCGGGTCACATCGCAACACGTTGTTGCCATAGATATTCAAAGAAATGGATGCCTCATTGGCCGCTGCAGTTCATTGGAGCGTCGTGTATCCATTGAAGGCAGGAAGTCAAGCAGAAGCGCTGAAGTCTGCTGCCCAAGTGACGTCACTCATGCGACTCCTCCATGTCTCTCGCTGTCACTCAAGTGACTACTGGCCAATCACAGCACGTCTTTTCCGGGACTTATATTACGCACGCGGAAGCTTGACAAGCTTATGCTTCCGCGATGCTTCACAAAGGAATCTCGGGAAAATTGTGCCTTCAATTTTGACACGCGCCCCAGAGCCCGGAAGAGGCGTCTACCTTTTTGAGTGGTGTAAACCACTCCTACAACTGGCTTTGTTAGTTTACGTGTCTGTCTGTCTGTCTGTCTGTCCGTACCCAAAAAAATGAGCATGGTTGCTATGGTCACCCAGTTCACACGGGTGTGATTTAATTACGTCAGACATTACGTCAGACCACAGCTGATCAGTCTATATAAGACCTTACACCACTCAGTTCACACGGGTGTGATTTTTATGTCTATGGGGGAGACCTTACCTCCTTTTTTGAGTGGTGTAAACCACTCCTACAACTGGCTTTGTTAGTTTACGTGTCTGTCCGTTTACGTGTAGAATGAGCATGGTTGCTATGGTCACCCAGTTCACACGGGTGCGATTTCATTACGTCAGACATTACGTCAGACCACAGCTGATCAGTCTATATAAGACCTTACACCACTCAGTTCACACGGGTGTGATTTTTTATATACCTTTGAAAAACTCAGGAAGTGAATGTGAGCCTAATTTCCTCCACACACAGCCTGGGCACACATGAACTTCCATGCGCGGCCAAAAGAAGCTGTCTGCCGGGGTCTCTTTCCGGGTTTTTAGACAGCTGGTGGATGGAAATGAAGCTCCACCCACACGGCAGATTCCCGCGAGGCGGCAAGCTTTTCCGGGAATCTGGCCGACGCGGCATTCTGCCATGTGGGTGGAGCTTCATTTCCATCCACCAGATGTCTAAAAACCCGGAAAATATATTCAAGATATTTCAAATTATTACGAATATTATTTTTTTATTAACAGTTCTACAACATCACAATGTGTCGCTGTGAGCTTGTAGATCCGCTATTTTCAAATAGCCGATGTAAAGTGGTAAAACATTTGGTCTTTTTGAGTGGTGCAACCACTCCAAGGAACAGCAATGTCCGTCCTAACCTATGTGACTATGTGACGACTATGTTACTATATGTTTAGAGGGGCAAAAGTGGCGCTGTTGTGCCAAAAACAGAGAGAGAGATAGTGCTGCACTGTTGCGAGAGAGAGAGAGAGAGAGAGAGAGCTCAGTTCACACGGGTGTGATTTTTTTTTTCTCTGAATGAAAAATCTGAAAATCCATGGCAACACTGGTCACGTGCCTTGAAAGACACACTCTACTGGCCATCCAGACGACATGTGATGGTACAGTTGGGTGCCACCGATATTGTCCCTTATCATTTGACCCATTTAGGCCTGACCTCAAAATTAAAAAAAAACCTCCAGTTTTCTGAAATAAATATTTTCACGATTTAAAAAAAATAGCAGACCTACAAGCTCGTAGCGCGGCACTCGGTGGCGCGCTATGAGCTTGTAGATCTGCTATTTTCCAATAGCTAAATTATAACATGTTTAAAACACCAAAAGGGGTTCCCACCCAAAATGGGTTAACTGTCCTTTTGCGCAGATCACGCAAACCTCAGCAAAAAGAAAAGGCCATATATCGATGGCCTCCAACTGTAAGCTTATATTCCAAAACGTCTTAAGCCAGTGGTTCTCAACCAGTGGTCTGCTTGCCCGACCCGATGTGACAGTGTACTCACTGACCAATTCAGCAGCAACACTTATACCGCGGCTGATGTCAGTGTGATGGAGCTAAACCTTAACACATCTTTGATGATGACTGTGGGGGGATGTTGATGGGGAGGGGGGGACGTTGTGTCCCTATACCAATAGCATGCAACTTGGTTAAATTGACAACAAAAAGATGTGCTGTTTCCAGCGCAATTTCCTATATCCCAAAGATCCTTTACAGATATGAAAACCATCACGGAGCCGAGGGCCCCTGATGGGCGTTTGATGATGAGAGCCTCATATCGGCTTTATCTTGTGTCACAACAACAGACGCACGGATGCAAACACTGCGTATGCGAAAGATGTGCTTTTTTTATTGTATTTATTCACGAACCTGCTTTGACAATATTGAATCTTTGGTGTGATATGCAAATTGGCGACATGTTGCGATGCGGTGCGGATTCACTTTGAGAGATTATCGAGACGTTTCATGGCGGCCGCATCGGTTCACTGCACACATAAGCGGCAGAAAAAAATCAAGCACATTTTAAATGGGGTTTCACGAGGACCACGAAGCAGAGAGAGTGAAGGCTGGCATATTTCTGAGCGCAGAATTGACATCCATAATGGACTGAAATGCACCACTCCATTCTCTGCAAATTGCATTTCTCGAACCATCTAGTTATAGGGTCAATTATTTAATGTTGTAGGGAGAAAAAAAGAGTATATACAGCCAAACATCATTTTGATCTCGGCTTGCAGACACAAATGGAATGGAAAAATTAATAAACATTAACATAATAATGACACAAAATGGAAACCCATGACGTTTTTATTTCCAGGGAGAAAAAAAAAAGTCTGGGACCGAGTCCTCTTCAATAGGCCTATCTCACAGCCCGCTTTCCACGCCCACTTCCGGTAAATAGTGGTGTCATTTAACATTAGCATTTACACGTTTTTTTCTCTGGAGAATCTAAGTACATTTTCTAATGTAAAAATGTGACAGACCAATATTATTATGACGCAAACAAGATGGTAAATCAGCTCGAACAGATAGAACAAACCTTACCTTGAAAAAACAAAAGTTGTAGACTTCTTAAATTACCTCCGTTAACATGTAGCGTCTATGGAGTGACGTCACGCTATCACCACTAACCCCGAAAGGGGGCGTATTAAGGGGGCGGGGAAATTCTGTGAGCTTATTCAGCATAGAGTAGCGCAAACGTCGATCACTCTCTGCTGATTTCTGATCGTCTGCACACACGTACACACACACACACACTCCTCTCTCTCTCTGTCGCTCTAATTAATTAGTCTCATGTCGCACAGCTGCGTCTAGATTCTCCCGGCGGGTCCTGCCGGGAGCTGCCTATGCCATAGAGAGCATAGGTGGACCCCAGGCTAGTCAAGACTGATATGGACCCAATGTAGTATCTGTTAATCCATTTAGGCCTGAGGCCGATTCTAAAAAACGCCTCTGAATCCTGACAAGTTTTCTGGAAAACTTCAAATATTTATATAGCAGCATCACATTTTTTAGATTTTTGAATACTGTACATACTGTACAGAACCCCAAAATGGGTCCTGAAGGGGTAAAACACCAAAAGGGGTTCCCGCCCAAAACCCTCAGACAGATTTAACCACTTTCATGTCGGCAGCATGTGAAGAAGATAGCCAGTCACAATGCGACTTGTTATACTGTAGATCGGTCATTTTGTCTACTTTTGCTTTAGGTGTCGCATGTGTCCGACAGTGGCAATATGCAGGGCAGGGTGAAGAAGATGAGGAAGGAAACCGACGAAGAAGGGGTCATTTCTGTGAGGTAGATTAACCACATCGGCCACATGACATGATATTTCCCACGAGTGCTTCTCTCATATTTGCTGAGCTATGTGATGCGTTGTGTTGTAGGTTTTTTTTTTATTATATATAATGGATTCTGTGTCTGCATGACAATGGAGTTGAAATGCACCGAACCGATCGTGCATCATCGGGTATACAGGTGGAGACAGCACATACAGACCAACTTGGGGTACACTACTATACCCACATGGACTTTCCAGCCCTGCCTACTGTATAAGTGGTCCCAAAGGGACCTGAGGAGGGACGATTGGTGTGCGTTTGTGTGCGCACAGACATTGTGTACATGTGCGAGCACCCAAATTCACAGAGTGAGAGTGTGTGTGTGTGTGTGTGTGTGCATGAGTGTGTGTGTGTGTGTGTGTGTGTGCATGAGGCCGTGCGTGCGTGCCAGAGGAGAACTGGAGCAGGCCAAGGCAGTGAGTGCAGCAGTGGGGCCATGCGCTGTGCTCTACACGACAGGCTCGGGGAGCTGCAGTCTCCCTGATGGATGGCCTACCTTACCGTATCCTGTGTAATCCCGTACGATACCACCAAGCCAGCTGCCTTCCAGTGCACCGCGCGCGCTCCGTTGGCATAAAGCGCAGTCTTAACTTTAAACCGGAGATGACACCAGCACTGCTGTTTGGATATAGATAGCATCTTAGGAGAGGCAAAAGGTGATAAACGTGCTGCTGCGATGCACTCTCCTTTTTTTATTCTGCTCAGTTGAAAGCCTGAACTTCCCACCTAGAGTGAGAAGGGACCACGTCATACAGTTGGAGGCCATCGATATTGTCCTTTTCTTTTTGCTGAGGTTTGCGTGATCTGCGCAAAAGGACAGTTGACCCATTTTGGGCGGGAACCCCTTTTGGTGTTTTAAACATTACGTTATAATTTAGCTATTGAAAAATAGCAGATCTACAAGCTCATAGCGCGCCACCGAGTGGCGCGCTACGAGCTTGTATGTCTGCTATTTTTGAAAAATCGTGAAAATATTTATTTCAGAAAACTGGAGGATTTAGAAGGATTTTTTAAAATGTTGAGGTCAGACCTAAATGGGTCAAATAATAAGGGACAATATCGGTGGCACCCAACTGTAGCTGGAGAGACTTTACTTCTGGTGCGTTATGAAGTTTGTTTGTTTGCTCACAACATGCAGTCGTGGAGGCATTGTTATGACATCATAAAAGGATCATGCATCGATCCTACAGTTAGTATTATAGGATGTGAACCTTTTACCTTTGTTTATTATTTAATTAGCTTGCTGTATTCAATCAGTATTTCCAGCACTGTTACCTCACAGGAAGAAGGTCCTGGGTTCAAAGTTCAAACCCCGGCAGGGGGCCTTTCTGTGTGAAGTTTGCATGCTCTCCCTGTGCGTGGGTTTTTGATCGGGTACTTCAGTTTCCTCCCACGCAAAAGACATGCATGCTAGCCCAAAGACCCCGCCCACTCTCTGTATACACTCCTGCCAGTGAGCCTGACCAAGGTACTCGAAAAACGGTACAAAAACATGCACATCCAACCTAAACTTGGGCAGGTGCTGAGCGGTGAGCAGTATACAAATCTAAAATGAAGACGCTCGCACACTGTGGGCTCCGATGCTGTGAAAAGTGCCTTTATTTGCACAGTAAGATGACTGTGACATTTCTTCCTCAGACTAAAGGTGAACAAATCTTTATACAACCCACTTGTCAATCATCATGATCACATGGAATGTGTGACAGCTGTGTACAAACCCACATGATCGGAACAAGTCAAAGATGGTACAGGGCAATGATAATGAGTAAAGTGACAAATATGATATGAAATATGATATCATTTTTGATCCCTGACCAAGGTACTGACATGGAGTTGGTCCTCGGGTGCCTCATTGCGGCCCCCATCCAGTAGAGTGAGCTAATTATGTTTGGGGTTTGCCATTTGGACAATATGTAATGAGAATAACAATGTTGAACTATTAATATAAGTATTACAATGACTAATGTGTGGAGAACATATGCATAAAGGAGCTGAATTTGAGGTTAAACGGGGGGGGGGTGTAGGGTGTGACAATTGGCAACTCCCCACAACCTCAAATGACTGTTTCCAGTCCTGAAATCCAATTAATCTTGAGTTGGACAGAGCAACCTCAATTTGACAAACCACGCACTCGCAAACTTTATAGAAATCTGACGGCAAGAACCGTTTAACACAGCACTCATTACAACCTTTGTCCTTATCAAAGCAAGGCATAGCAATATTTATGAGCGCTGCATATCTGCAATGCAAAGAACGTACAGCCTTATCTTCTTGTTCTGGCTTTTTACCTCTTATCATTTGCCGAAAGGAACAAGACTCTTAGAGAGAAGGTGAAAACATATTTTGTGTTAATAAAGTAGACACAAACAGATACGCTAACTCACTGACAGGCCAAGGTTGCTATGAATATGGTGAGCGTGACAACATTGAAAGAATGATGGATTGTCGTGTGTGTGTGTGTGTGTGTGTGTGTGTGTGTGTGTGTGTGTGTGTGTGTGTGTGTGTGTGTGTGTGTGTGTGTGTGTGTGTGTGTGTGTGTGTGTGTGTGTGTGTGTGTGTGTGTGTGTGTGTGCGTGCGCGTGCGCGTGCGCGCGCACACGCACAGCTACAGCATGAGTGCGGCTTTACTTGATTACACACTTCTGTCAGTATGTATCTGCCAGTTGGAGAGAGAGATACAAATGCATATTATGTAAAACAAACAACAACAAAAAACTATACTTTCCCTCTAGATTCAGCAGAGATGTACAGGTATTTCTATGTCCTTGGTTACAAGTACTACCGTTCCCTTGCTGCATACACTTACCGGTACTTCATGTTTGTGTTGTGGAGCACCTGCAGAGAGATTCCCCAGAAGTGATTTAAAGTTCATATTTAGTTGCTGAATATGTATAGTACAGTGGGTCTTGTTCACCCTTGTTGTATCATGGCCTAACCCTAAGAACTTGTAATCACCTAATGTATAGCCTTGGACGTCTTTTTCCACCTAATGTAGGCCTACCTGCAACGTTTTCCATTATTTTTGAGTGGTGCAACCACTCCCTTACGGAGCTATGTGTGTGGGTGGCTGGGTGACTGGGTATGAGCACGAAAACAACATGGTTGTCTTTCACCACCTGTGCGCAACCTAACGCACACACAAACACACACGCACATATTAACTGTATATATGATGCTTTCGGGTGTGCCAGTACAGTGACAGTACAGTACAGTACAGTACAGTACAGGGTACAAGGGACTGCCGCACGGTAACTCTGTCATTTCTCAACCATTTCGGACGCGGGGCGGCACACCGGAACCGGCACGCCGGAACCGGCCCGCCCCCCTGGGCGCGTTCCTGGGGGTCCCCCAGGTTGCACCACTTACTTCACACAGGTGTGCTTTTTTTCTTATTTCCCATTAAAAACACTTACACCCTATATTACAGTTGGAGGCCATCGATATTGTCCTTTTCTTTTTGCTGAGGTTTGCGTGATCTGCGCAAAAGGACAGTTAACCCATTTTGGGCAGGAACCCCTTTTGGTGTTTTAAACATTATGTTATAATTTAGCTATTGAAAAATAGCAGATCTACAAGCTCATAGCGCGCCACCGAGTGGCGCGCTACGAGCTTGTAGGTCTGCTATTTTTGAAAAATCGTGAAAATATTTATTTCAGAAAACTGGAGGATTTAGAAGGATTTTTTATTTATTTTGAGGTCAGGCCTAAATGGGTCAAATGATAAGGGACAATATCGGTGGCACCCAACTGTATAACAAATATTGGCTCTCAATGTGTCATGTTGCGATGCATTGTGAGTTTGCAGATCTGCAGAATGTGGAGCCCAGAAAAAGGACACTTGCGGGTTCATTCGTTTAAATTAATAATGAAGAACTATCCAGAACTAGGAAGCCGTTATTGCAAAGATAATTCATGGAATACAATGCATTATTTATTTTATTCTTTATCCCCCATTGCATCGATACCCACCTGCAGGGTTATGGTGCAGTGTCTATGCACCCAACTGGCAGTGATGGAAAAAGTATGCACTTGTTTTACTTAAGTAAAAGTATCAATACTGCAATGTAGAAATACTCAATGAGCGCTATGAGCTTGAGCTTGTAGATCTGCTATTTTTCAATAAAAAATTAAATTATAACAATGCTTAAAACACCAAAAGGGGTTCCCGCCCAAAATGGTTATTGTAGCAGTCAATTTATATTGGGGGTCGGGAGGGGGCGGGGCGGGGGTCCCGAGACGTTGCCAAAGCATTTTCGGGGGTCCCCGGCCAAAAACGTTGAGAACCCCTGGTCTAACCCATGTTAGGCTTAGCTGTGATTGGACCATAGCAGTTTGGGGAGGGGCTTAGCTATAGGTCAATTGCCATCCAAGGCGTAAGAAGAAATGCCACCCTTTTCACATTGGCCTATTATAGCGCCACCAGGAGGCCACAACCTGACCTGCCCTGGTGGAGACCTGTGCCCAGAAGGGCACTTTATCTAGTTTCCATTGTGGTCCTCTGCATAATATCGGAATCGGTATCGGCAGATAATTATGACCCTGCAAATAATCGGATATCGGTCATAATTTCTTAATCGTGGGGGCACGGTGGCACAGTCGCTAGTTCTGTCGCCTCACAGCTAGAAGGTCCTGGGTTCGATTCCCGCTGGGGACGCTGTGGGTGCTGGCGGCGTGCTCTCTCCTCTGCGTCATCAGTGCCCATACCCGAGGCGGGGTTGGCAAAAGGGCCTTTCTCTGTGGAGTTTGCATGTTCTCCCCGTGTCCCCTGGGGTAGTAGCAGGTTCCCTCACAAAAAACATGCCGTAATCCTGGTCTCTAAACTACCTCCCCCTGGCCAGCCGGGGCGCCTGATGGAATAACGTGTTCCTTCCACGTGCTACGTCCAACCAGGGAAACTCCCCTCTGTCAGGTGTAAAGGAGCGACTTGGACACTCATGCATGAAGGAAGCATGAGTTCAAGTCCGTTGCTCTCCCCAGGTTGGCGGAGGGTGTGTAGAGCCCAGGATCACATTAGGTAATTGACACAGGAGTGAAAAATGGGTTACAAAATCATAGGATTAAAACATTTAGGATAATTTCATAATCGTGCACCCATAGTAAATGTACTTAGTTACTTTCCACCACTGCCAATTTGTTTCCAATTTGAAGTGTGAGCAGCCAGGTATTATCCTGAGTGTAAGAGGACAACACGTGGAAATGAAGCCAGCTATCACATGCTGGCACCCCTTTGAAAGTGGGCCAGTGGCAATTATGTTTGGATTCTTCAGCCAGCATGCTTCTAAGGTTCATTTTGAAGTGTGAGCTTCTAAGTGTGAGAAAAACATAATGAGAAGAAGAATAACATCTCACTGGCATGCTGAACATTCTGTATGAAGTGGAGAAAACATAATAGGTTATTCTTTTCATTTCAGATGTTAGTAAAATATAATAATAATAATAATAAACAAATACAAGACAAAATAAAGTCACATTTCTTTGATGCCTTTGCCCCAATTTTAAAGTTTATTTCTTCATCTTTCTCTTGTGCCTTTTGTTTATGGCGTGCCACATTAACAGATTAATCGCCCAGGACGAAGTTCTTTGTCCTTTCTATTAGTAACGCCCGACGCTCAGGACGAAGTATTGTCCTAAAGACGAAGTTTATTGATACGAGAACAGATCGCCTGGCTGTATAGCCCAGGCGCGCCTGCTGGGCTCTCCTCGGTGACGCGCAAGACTGAGACGTCATCAAAAAACTCCCTCCTCTGTTTAGCTGATGAAAACGAAAATCTTAAAACGTTCATAAATCGCGATCTAAATCATCCCGTCTTTTTCTGAAAAAAGATCCTGTGTTAGACGGCGCTCCGCGGTCCAGTCGCTAGTCTCGATAGATTTATTCTTGTCTCCCGTTGTTGTCGATCGATTCTAAAGTGCTGTGGCTATTGTTAGCTGCTACACAACATCATGAACTTCCGGCCGGTCCGTCCGGAAAAGGTGTCCGTGTTTATAAATCGACTGGGCGCATGAATGTAATGGATTAAATAGTTCCGGGCAATTAAAGTGTTAACAGTTTGACTGCGGAATTAATGAAATCGCAATGCCACGTTCACCGCCTGGATTTCACTAACCTTTGAAGAACCACTGCGCCGACATCATCGTTCCTTTTCATGAAAATCTGCTTTAAATTGGTGTGATCCTTTGTCGTAGTGTAAAACATAATCCAAAGTGGTGATCATAACAACAGAGCGGAGGAGGAACGCGCTCACTGCACGCCACCGCCGCCATTGAAAAGCATTGGGCCTCAATTTCCCAGAACCCTTTGCATGCCAGTGCGACAGATGACGTCATCAAAACGCATCACCTATCCCACTCTGTCCGATGGAAACCCTGTAAAGCTGCGCTCAGACTTGGATGGTTAGAGCAGCGCGATTACATACAAAGTCAATGCAAAGACGAGAAGTTTCACAAACGCTGCGAACGTGCGCGGCGCGACCTGGTGCAGCACAAACGGAACGAACCGAGGCGAATATTTAAATTCAAGTCTGAACACACTAAAGGTTTCATGACCTCAATTACACCCAAAAAACCTGAACTTTGAACATTCAGTGGATTTTCTGTGGTCTGGAGTTTTCTCTGGGGTTTGGATGGAAGCCTTATGAGCTGCAATGAAAACAGGCAAAACAGTGAAATCAGTGACCTCTGCTGGAAAATCCCATTGACATATATGGGAGTTGCAGGCTGTGACATCACAGACAGCAGGAAAATCAGAGCACTTGTTTGAGCCCGAAAACCACAGAACATCTACTGAATGTTAAAAGTTCAGGTTTTTTGGGTGCAATTGAGGTCAACATTTGACGGAAATAGTGACCAGTATACTACGGTATATTGCCTTAGCTAACGGTGAGAGTCTATCGTTCCACTTCCGGGGCAGAAAAAATTGTTCATGATCTGACATGATTTCTCTTTACGTAATAGTTTCAGGTTTTGTGTTTTATTATGTCTAGAATCGTTTCCTCATAGTGTACAGTAAAAGAAGCTAAACAAATGAAGATAAAATATAATTATGTTGAGTAAGGACGATAAAATAGCCTGAGCCATGAAATTAAATAAATAAATAAATAAAACAATATTGTTTTATTAGTGGTGTTATTTATAGTGGTGTTATCGTCTCCCTAAATATAATGTCAGTGAGATGAGTGACTTTTCTGCAGACTTCTGATAGGCAACGCATCCCCCAAAGATGGAGAAAAAAAATGATTCGATTGAACTGAACTCATTCAGAAAATTATCCTTCCTAACTCACTATGAACTTTGAAGTGCATTGCTGGCGTCCTCGAGAATCTAATCAGAGCTTGAAGAGCGAGGTGGAGAGAAAGAGAGAGTGCGCGTGTGTGTGTGTGCATGTGTGTGCGTGCGTGCATGCATGCGTGCGTGCGTGCGTGCGGGGAGGGAGGGTTAATTCATTAAAGTCACTGACCCAAATAGAATTAACCAGTGGCCCAGAGTAACCAAGTATGCATGAACCTGCAAATATTAGCAAGCTGCTCTGTGTTCTAAATAAGGCACCTCAGGGGGAAAAGGTAGGCAAAAGCTCTGCAGTGTTCTAAACTAAAGATCTAGGAGTGCACATTCATTGAGAAATGAGCTGGCTGTGACAAGTCTGTGTGCAAAAATTCACCAGCGCCTTCATTTTAGGCTCCGACTCTTTGGTGTAAGTAGAAACATCTTTTAGTTGGTTCATCTTTCATAGAGCTAGTATAGAGTCAATTGTAAGGTATGGTATCACCAGTTGGTTTGGAAACCTAACGGTAAAGTACAAATCTGAGATCCTTAGATTGGCCAAAATGGCAGGAAAGATGAGTATGTCTATTTGAGACCTGCAGATGGCAGATTTAGCCGCGGTTAACCGCAATTTAGGGTGTATTTGGGTCATTAAAATATATTTTAGATTAATATTGGATAATCCGCGGGTGAATAATGTGGGAAATAAATTAATGGCATCTATCTATAGGCTTAACGCACAAAATATCGGCAAAATATCGCAATGCGCAACCACCCGCGGATTGTGGGTGGAATAATTAATTAATGCGGTCGGATAACGGGCGGATTCTAAATATGCACACGTGGATTCGTGTGACACAAAAGCTCATCCGCAGGTCTCTATTGTCTACACCGCCCATCAACCCCCAGGTCACCATTGGACAGGCTAAGAAATGTGTGTCTGACCCCACCCATGTACTATACCCTGAGTATAGGTTAATGCCATAAGGTACTGTAGGACGTAAATCTTTGAATATATATTCTTTCAGAGCGAACGTTTTTAACTCAAATCTTTGCTTCTGGGAGGGTCTCTGGAACATCATATTTTCAGATGGGGTCGGCGCCTCTGCGGCCAAATACATATATTTTGGGGGGTCCTTGACATGAAAATGTTTGAGAACGACTGACATAGAAACATAGGGTTTTTCAGAAAACGAAAATGATTTAGAAGACTTTTTTTTTTTTTGCAGATGGCAAACATGGTAGGAGTAGAAGGTTTTGAGGTGGTGCCAAGGTGCTGCTCTTTTTCTTTCACTAGGTATGTTGGCTTGGGTGTTTTATTTATTATATATATGCTGTACAAGTCACTGTGTGTACCTTAATGCCTTGTCTTGTATTGTATTTATGTATGCTGCAGTGCGGGACTGTGGGTCTTTGTGTCCAAGACAAATTTCTCCCCTGGGAGACAAAATAAAGTAACCTTGAAGTCCTTTGAACCTCGAACCTTGATTCCATGGTGGTTCTGGGAAACAGAACGCATGTAAGACAAATTAAGGCAGATGTACTCAGCTGAAAATGGGTGAAACAGCACTGATGATGATCAGTTCATAAATTAGAACATTTCTTTAGCAAGCTACATCTAAACGATATGGGCCTACAACTGTATATTCCTTCAAGGGGCCTATAGAACCTTTTTCAGTTTCACATAGAACGCCTCGACCACGTTAATATAGAACCATGAAGTGTATGTATGTGGCGGCGGTGGCTCACGGGTAGAGTGGCTGGATGTTAACCGCAAGGTTTCCAGTTCGAACCCGGACTCCCCCAGAGTTGGTGTCGGAAGTGTCCTTGAACAAGACAATAAACCCCTAATTGCTCCTGATGTGCTGGTTGGTGCCTTGCATGGTTTCCGCCGCCATCGGTGTATGAATGTGCATGTGAATGGGTGAATGTAATGCACCTATGTAAAGCGCCTTGGATAAAGGCGCTATATAAATGCACCATTTGTGCATTTATGTGAAGTGCGAAGGCACCAGCCCAACAACATGCTTTTGCATACAATTGTATACTTTTATGTGGGGCTGAAAGTGATGGAAAATCGAATTCAAATTCATAGAAGTTCAACTACTGTACAACTTGTTCTGACTGCACTAAAGGGCTAAATGATATTGGAGTATATAAATCTTCATTCAACACAAATCAGGAGTCGGTTTGACACGGCGTAGGCTATACATTTTTCCGTCCATTCGTCAGTTTGCTCTTCAATTAAAATACAGCTCGGCCGTTCACTTAAGAAAAAAGAAAAAGCTGCATTGGGACGCAGTATTCTACTGTGGATAACCATCTATATCTATAATTCTATCTGAATTATTGCAAGCAGTGGGATAGCTTGCCTCTTTCTCTTACTCCATTGTTAATTGATGACCTTGGAGTGCCTGTCTTCGTTGCTGCTGACTGATCAGTGTAATCGCCAAGATCATTATTAGCGAAATCGGTGAGCTCCTCCACTCTAGCCATTCAACACCATTCATCACTTCAAGGCTTAATTGGATTGCTAATTGATGTGTAAAAACCCATGTAATTGCACTAAAAGGCACTTTCTGGTTACTTGCCAAGGGGGTGCAGTTTGGGGGGGGGGGGGGGGGGGGGGGGGGGGGGTTGGCAGGGTACACTCAAGCTATATCAGACCGCCAAGTCTTTACCAGTACGTCCATGTGGTCAAACGTGGCCTTTACTAAGAAAGGAAAGGGCTCGTAGAGAAAGAAACAGCTCGTAGTCACGTACGATGCTAGAAACTTTAAACCAACGTTTCAGCAAACAGGATGCCTTCTTCAGGGTATGAAACGTGGCCTTTTTTAACTTGTTGGCAGTTGGCTTTTTAATTTAATAAAGGCTTTCCTCCTCTTTTTAACCTTGACTGCCCGGATCGTCTCTTTTTTTCTTTAGGCCTACTTAGTATTGATACAATTGTTTATTTGCAAAACGGTTCGGTACCGATTATTTGCATTGCAAAACGATACGATGCAAAGTCAATGTTGCCGTTTACATTTTGATATGCAGTACTTCGATTATTGAAATTAAAATGTATTTTTGCGATGCGGTTACTATATTGTTACACCCCTATACTACAGTACATACAACAGTTAAAAACTCTGGGAATGGGAGATTTAATTTCTATCCCTCCCCTGGCATGGCTTGTTTGATATAAAGCAAAATAAAAGGGCCCCCGGTCTGTGGTCTGAGAGAATTACACCAGCTAAACTGATAGGCATGCCGTTTAAATTAACACGGTCGATCAGCGCTGTAATGGGCCACAATGAGACGCTATTCAGGCTGGAACTAAAGGATCTTTGATGTGGCAGTTCAGATAAAACAGAAATCTAATCTCAATTAAGAACAAGTCCCCTTCATTACAGTCATTAGCTGAACCTCCTTCTCTCACTGCATTGAACTGGAAAAAAATGATACTATTTTCTCTCTCTCTCTTTCTCTTTCTCTTTCTCTTTCTCTTTCTCTTTCTCTTTCTCTTTCTCTTTCTCTTTCTCTTTCTCTTTCTCTTTCTCTCTCTTTCTCTCTCTCTCTCTCCTGCCTGCAATTACTTCCTTTCCATTCATTCACAGTATCTTATATTATTTGGATAGGCATGGCTCACAATTGGCACTGGCATCATGTCATGCAGACTGTAATGAGAGAGTGGTGAGGTGACAACTCAACATGACATTGTTCCAAATACACCTTGGGGAGTTACTCTCCGCTCACGTCTTGTTCTCCACGTCGGGATAATCATTTCTTAACAAAACAATCAACATCTGGATGGGTCCATGTGTATTCAATGGCCTCGTTTGTCGAACACGAGCCGAACACATTGTTTTCCCGGTAAAAAAAATAAATCTAATGACATGGTCAGGTCAGGTGAGCTGTCAGAAGTGGACTTGAGCCCCATGGGGCGCCCCCGAACGAGCTGCTAGGCGAGTGAGTGGCGAGCGGTGCGATGTCCACTGCTGCTGATTAACCCATGATTTAGACCTGAGGACACGTCTGTGTCAACAATTATACAGTAGCTTTTCACCATCATTTCCTTTTAACCACTTTAACCATTATTTTAAACTTTGAAAGAAATAGCAGATCTACAAGCTCATAGCGTGGCACTCTGTGCCGTGCTATGAGCTTGTAGATCTGCTATTTTTTAGAAAAATATTAAATGTAGCCTATGCAAATCTTTGAATGCATTCTTTCACAGTGAATGTTTTTAACTCAAATATTTGCTTCTGGGGGGGGGGGGGGTCCCCCTGGAACAACATATTGGAACAGCATTGGAACAGCATATTTTCAGATGGGGGACAATTCCAACTACAGGTTTTGCTGAAAACTGTCATGATTTAGAAGACATTTGTACAATAATTTCCTCGGGCCTTATTAACGGATTTTTATTTGCATAGGCTGGGAGTATACTATATCCATCCTCATCAGCTCTGTCTGGGAGTCGCGCCACCATGTCAAACGGGTGATGCGTTGGTCAAATCCGGTCCCCTGTTTGACGCAACAGGTGTGAGAATAATTTTGTTTGCCTCACAGTTAACATTTGGGAGCATGTGTTCAAGACAGATCTGTCCGATATTTCATATTCCATCCTAATTGGCTAACATTGGCTTTCAAAGTTTGCAGGATTTGAACAAAAAGCTTCAAATCATGAACGCAGCGTGCGATTTACGTGAAATCTTTCACAGACTTTCCTACTATAGGCTAAGGAATATATCCCACCCCTTTCACATTGGCCTGTTGTAGCACCACCAACAGGTGGATTTTTGCAAAACACTTTTTTGGAATAAAATGCCTCAAATCATCCAATTGCCATCCAAGGCGTAAGAAGAAATGTCAACCTTTTCTCATTGGCCTATTATAGCGCCACCAGGAGACCACAACATGACCTGGAGACCTGTGACTTTATCTAGTTTTTTCTCGTGTTTCATCACGTATGTTTACACGGTTTCACAAACAATACTCCTGTGACACCTCACATTTCATCCACAGAAAGAGTGTAAATCAAAGTTGGTTTTAAAAGTGTTCTTAAGAAAGAAAGAAAAATGTGCACCCTTACCCTGCACGTTGATGGTTCTATTCTTCTTCTTCTTTCATGACGACACCAGGCCCAGGAAATTATTCCCAATGCATTTTTCCCATAGACATTTCAAAAAGTATTTATTTAAAGACCTTTTAAGCGTCGTACAAAGCCAACTCGAGTTGTGACAAATCATGACAATAAACACAATATTTTGGACCAAACAAATAATTATAAAGAAGAAAAACAAGAAAAGAAGTGTTGTAACCTGCCGTTTTCTTCTTCTTTCTAATTATTTGTTCGGCCCGTTTGTTGTCATGATTTCTCACAACTCGAGTTGGCTTTGTACGAGGCTTAAAAGGTCTTTAAATAAATACTTTTTGAAATGTCTATGAGGAAAATGAACGGGGACTCATTTCCTGGGCCCTGGTAGGGGGCGGGACTGTGACGCTCTATAGCCTCCTCGTTTGGCAATTTACTCGCACTGCAAACATTTCCATCAAACACAGAGTTGTTCCTTTACCTCTGTTTGCTCAACACAAGTCAGGGGAAATCTTTTTTTTTGTGTTATCTTGTCACAAGATAGCAGGGAGATCTGAAAAAGGTACCATGGCTCAGTAATGCATTATGGATGCTATCTGCCAGTGCTCAGTAGCATGTGAAGATGTGTGTGTGCTTGTAAATCAGCCATGTCAAGACTTTAGAGATGCCAGCTGACACCTGTTTGGTGCTTCAACAACCAACACATGTTGAGAGTTAATTACAATTACCCCCAACGCACACTGCACGCATACAAACACACACGCACGCGCACACGGAAGTCACGCACGTGATTAACTTCAGCCGAACCTCTTGCAGATGTCTCCTGGATGCATCAACAAAATCCTATTTAAAATGCGCTTCTGGCTGCATTAGTAGGAGAGACAGAGAGAGTTAAAGATTGTGAAGGAGAGAGAGAGAGAGAGAGAGTGAAGGATGAGATAGAGAGAGACTGTGTTACACAAATGTCAACATAGGCCGCTGTCTCGATCCAGTGAAAATCACATCTTCAAATATTTGCTGTGCCGGTGGATTTCCCTCTCCGTGACAGTGCTCACGCAGTCGCTTCTACTCAGTGTCAGACTTAACCAGGCAGGAAAACTTCCACTGAGCCAGCCGGGCCTGTCAGACGGGGCTTTTCAACACCACCTGGGGCAAAAAGTCAATCTGTGTTGTCACATAAAGTGCCAGTCCAGCTGTACCATGGGGGCAGACTGCATCCTCCTGATTCACTCAGTCAGTTGTTCGGTCAGTTGAGATCTGGAAGACTTTATACAGTACTGTCTAGATTGCTAAATCAAAAATGCCATGCCTATGTAGATAGGCATGGGCCGGCCTAGCTCCGGGACTACCTAGGCTGGTAGTCTGACAGCGTGTTGCGGGTTCTGGTCCCGACCCTGACGATCAGCCCCCCCCTCTCTGGTAGTCTGACAGCGTGTTGCGGGTTCTGGTCCCGACCCTGACGATCAGCCCCCCCCCCTCTCTGGTAGTCTGACAGCGTGTTGCGGGTTCTGGTCCCGATCCTGACGACCCCCCCCCCCCTCTCTGGTAGTCTGACAGCGTGTTGCGGGTTCTGGTCCCGATCCTGACGCCCCCCCCCCCCCCCCCCCTCTCCCCATTTCCTGTCACACTACTGTCTACCTATCAATAAAGGCATAAAAAGCTCCCAAAAATATACAAAACGAATAGCCATAAATCTTGCTGTGCACATTAACGCTCCCTGCATGATGAGCCCCATGGGCTCTCCTCCCTCCTCCCCATGGGCTCTCCTCCCCATGGGCTCTCCTCCCTCCTCCCCATGGGCTCTCCTCCCCATGGGCTCTCCTCCCTCCTCCCCATGGGCTCTCCTCCCTCCTCCCCATGGGCTCTCCTCCCTCCTCCCCATGGGCTCTCCTCCCTCCTCCCTCCTCCCCATGGGCTCTCCTCCCTCCTCCCCATGGGCTCTCCTCCCTCCTCCCTCCTCCCCATGGGCTCTCCTCCCTCCTCCCCATGGGCTCTCCTCCCTCCTCCCCGTGGGCTCTCCTCCCTCCTCCCCGTGGGCTCTCCTCCCTCCTCCCCGTGGGCTCTCCTCCCTCCTCCCCATGGGCTCTCCTCCCTCCTCCCCATGGGCTCTCCTCCCTCCTCCCCATGGGCTCTCCTCCCTCCTCCCCGTGGGCTCTCCTCCCTCCTCCCCGTGGGCTCTCCTCCCTCCTCCCCGTGGGCTCTCCTCCCTCCTCCCTGTGGGCTCTCCTCCCTCCTCCCCATGGGCTCTCCTCCCTCCTCCCCATGGGCTCTCCTCCAACAACACCCTCAGGCCTTGATGTCCACTTTGCAGACAGATTGCAGGATGAATCGTACTAACTTTGACCACATGGCCTTTCCTATAGAGCGTCGCAGTCACGCCCCCTACCAGGGCCCAGGAAATGATTCCCCGTTCATTTTCCTCATAGACTTTTCAGAAAGTATTTATTTAAAGACGTTTACGCCGCGGAGAAAGCCAACTCTTGTCGTGACAAATCATGACAATAAACACAATGTTTTGGGCCAAACAAAGAATTAGAAAGTAGAAAAAAACGGCAGGTTACAACACTTTTTTTGTTTTTCTTCTTTGTAATTATTTGTTTGGTCCAAAATATTGTGTTTGTTGTCATGATTTGTCACGACTCGAGTTGGCTTTGTACAACGCTTATAAGGTCTTTATATAAATACGTTTTGAAATGTCTATGGGAAAAATGCATTGGGAATTATTTCCTGGGCCTGGCGTCGTCATGAAATGGGGCGGGACTGTGACACTCTATAGCGCCACCCTTAGACCACAGTTTCCACTTGGACACAATGATATGAAAATGATGCTCCCTGAATTATGACCGCATGCATGACCTTTATTTTCTAGTGTAAAGTCATCTAAAAGCTTTTTAATTATGGTAATTTATTTTATTTCTCACAAGCTTACACACACAGACACACACACACACAAACACACGCGCACACGCATGCGCACACGCACACGCACACACACACACACACACACACACACACACACACACTGTTCGGTTATTTGGCGGTGTTGTGCCCGGGCTCCGACCAGCCCATGCAGTAGGCAGAGTTAAAGTGACTAACACGCACAGTGAACTAAATGCTCCAATGATAGCTTATATTTGATGAACTCAAACGTGCATTTTATAGGGTTTTTATTAATTCATATTAATTAAACACTTACAATCATACATTCACACGTTCTGTTCACACTTCCCCCCAACTCAAGATGAATACAGTAACCCCGGAATCTGGATTACAGGTCCTATTGGTCTGTGGTTCTATCCTAACTCTGTCGGTAGGGTTTACTATCATTTTACACTCTAAGGCTCCCAGATCATGGTACAGCTTAGCTTGTCATGGATGACTTTCAGACTTGGTTCAGTGACACATTAATGGTACATTAAGTGTGGTACATTAAGTGTACATTAAGTGGTTTTAAATCTAATCAATGGAGAAAAGAATCACAAATAACACTTGGTTACCATCTAAACATCATATCACATCAATTATGAATAATGCACAATTATATATCGCATAATACATTATAGCATATAATATATAGCAAATAATTACCGCTGGTCTCTGCCTAGACATGTATCACGTTCGATGGTATTGGTGAATCTGACTCTATCATTGCTTTGTCAGTATATTAAAGCAAGCTCTATGACTGATGTCACAGCTCCCTGCTAAACACTTTCAGCCAATCAGATGCCACAGACCATCCTGCCTGCACCTCTGGCCACTGGTAGCCAGCTCCTATTACAGTCCCTGTAATGCCCAACTACTTTAAACTGTTTAGATTATTACAGGTATTTATCATTTAGCCTTTTTTACCAACCCAATATATAATAGGTTATTTAGAACACATTTACACAATTGAAAGGGATTAAAGATAGGTTACTTCAATATTGTATGTTCTAGCTGAGTTGACTCTGCCCTGGAAGGTGCCATAAACTATTAGACCCTTCACAGCTGGAATGCTGACCTGCAGCCAACCCCCCAGCAAGGAAGTGGCCTGGCATTTACGACCTCCTAGGCTCTTCTTAACTCACCAATTGCTGTAATTCTCTCTTCTTTGGGAATACACCTAGACACCATAATCTATATATATTTTCTTCCCCAATATCTGAGAATACATCTCGCACACCCATAATTAACCAAACACACACACACACACACACACACACACACACACACACACACACACACACACACACACACACACACACACACACACACACACACACACACACACACACATATATGTACGTTAGGTGACATGTAACATGATAAAATAACAGATTAAAGCATGGCTACATGAAAATGTGCTTTTAATGTGAACCTCTGCATGGTGTGGCTGGTGAAGAAGAGAGGAGGGACAGCACGCACGCACGCACGCACGCACGCACGCACGCACGCACGCACGCACGCACACAAACATATCCTGGCACTGAAATAACACATTTTTCACCACTTCTGCCCTATTAGGGAGAGCACAGAGCTCTAAAGATAGCGTGTAAGTTCAAACCACTTTGATCTGAAAGGAGCAACACAGCCTCTAGGGGCTGCTTGGCCCCGGCTGGCCTGCTTTTAGACTCATGTGTTTTTGGTTTGTTTTTGTTTTTCACATTCGGTCCCATCAACATAATAATCCATCACAGGGACGTGCACACATGGACAGTAAAAGGGGGCTTCAGCCCCTGCCCTTTTACCCGTCTGTAAAACAACTGCCCTCTCCAGACCACGGATGCAGCATTCAATGCGGTGAAAGAAATGCACATGCCACTCCTTTCCATGCCATGCCGGAAGGCAGCATTCAGGAGAATTGTTTTTTTTTCCGAAGTCTCCTGAACTTGAACACAGTATTTTGCGTTGAACTAATTTGTTTAGAAATCCATGTCGTTACACCGCATCTCCACTAGCTAAAGAGTGCTGTGTTGCGCCCCGAAAATAGCTGATCTACAAGCTCTCAACGCGACGCGTTGTGAGCTTGTAGATCTGCTATTTTTGCAATTTTTGTCCAAAAGTGCCCTCTTAACGGGATTTCAGCCCCTGCCCCTCTAACACTCTCTGTACGTCCCTGATCCATCATCAAAAACATGCACCCAACCAAATTTTTTGCATGATGACACTGAATCCCCTAAATGATGAAAATGCAGCCCTCTTGCTGCTGGGTTAGATGCTGTCAACCTGCTGTTCAATGGCCTCAGGATACAGTGGGAGTGGTGCCAATTAAACCTCTCCATGTTGCGATGATGGATACTGTTCCTTGGGGTTTTGTTTTTAGTTTTTTTTTCTGTCTCATGGACCTCGAAAATGACTTTCACTATATAGGCCATATGGATGGAACCTCATATCAATTGATTTTGTGCCATAGGGACATGAAAATGTGTTCCCGGCTTGAGTCATAATGACGTAAATGTACTAATCACATATGTTGATGTTGATTTAGTGTTGATTTAGCGACTAAAGTTTGGAGCATCTTAAAGTGAGTTGCGAGCCCCTCATTGTTCACTGTTTCTACAGTTTTGGCTCGGCACCAATGGAGGATGTGCATTACTTGTCTTACCCTGTCCTGAACTGAAAGTACTCATACCCCCTGGTCTACTGAGGCTCACAGAGGCCTACTAGCGAGCCAATCATTGTTTTGTTTAGCGGGAGCTCAAATTCATGTTTTATTAGGCTCCGATCATGGTACTTCATCTCATTATGAGCCATAATGTCACTATAGACGGTGTGCGCGCATGCAGGGATTTTGGCTGTTTCTTACATGGACGCTAATGGTGGCTAGCGAGTCGCGACGAAGCTAAAATAAGGTAAAAAATATATATTTTTTTAAACTCTGGATTATGGTTTATTTATCAAATCTCGGGATCTCGTCCCTGGCTACATGTGCATTATTAAATGAATATCGTTGTCTCGGGCATGGCTTCCAAGGAGTTATTTAATAAGGGATGAATGTCTGAAGGCCTAAGTAAGAAATAACATAGCCCTGTTTTGAAGCTGGATGTGAAGCAGAGGAAGATCAGAGAATCAATCAGAATCAATCTTCATTGTCACATCACATTACAAGTAAGGTGGGTGAAACACTTGGTTGTGTAGGCTCCTCATTGCAGTGAAAAGGATAGAGAAAAGAGAGGAGCATAAAGTGCATAATATGACCAATGTGAGTGCATAATAAATACAAGGTCATAATGAAGTATTACAGTTGGGTGCCACCGATATTGTCCCTTATCATTTGACCCATTTAGGCCTGACCTCAAAATTTAAAAAAATCCTTCTAAATCCTCCAGTTTTCTGAAATAAATATTTTCACGATTTTTCAAAAATAGCAGATCTACAAGCTCGTAGCGCGCCACTCGGTGGCGCGCTATGAGCTTGTAGATCTGCTATTTTTCAATAGCTAAATTATAACAATGTTTAAAACACCAAAAGGGGTTCCCGCCCAAAATGGGTTAACTGTCCTTTTGCGCAGATCACGCAAACCTCAGCAAAAAGAAAAGGACAATATCGATGGCTTCCAACTGTACAAGGTCATACTGAAGTATGTACGAATGTAAATAAAAAGTCTGCATGAATCAGTTCGGTCTTTGCGTCTCTTGTTCAGCAGTCTAATCGCTGACAAGTAGAAGCTGTTCAGAAGTTGTAGTACTGCTCCCGATGCTCCTGTAACGCTTGCCTGGCCGTGGCGCAGGGCCGGCCCTCCCATCAGGCAGAACAGGCAGTTGCCCAAAAAAAAGGCCACAGCCTGTTCAGCGGCTTGAACAGGCTGTGGCTGGGGTGGTAAATGGGGTGGTAAATGTCCCTGATGATCACAGAAGAAGCCTCATGTTGGTTATTGGCGGCAAAGAGAAAAGGGGTGTTGTTGCTTTATATCCTTGGCTCACATTAACAGCAACCTCAATGGAGCACTCCGTCTCTAGAAGCAAGCAGCCCTCACGGAACATGGACTTTTATTCATAATTGGAGTTCACCTGTACAGTATGTATTTGTTTATTGCTTTGAAATATTGTATATGTGTATCTCGACACCCCCCCCCCCACACACACACACACACACACACACACACACCTCCAAGTCCAAACCCAGCAGGCTCTCACTCGCCTTTTCCCCGTGTTGGCTTTCACTAATGTGGTGACACAGACAATGCAACAACGTGGTGTCTCCTATACCTACCAATTAAGCCCTTTGATCCTGTGTCTCCACGTTCTGAATGGGTTTCTGATCCTCTTTGAAGGGAGACATGAGAGAGAGCCCCTTAAACCCCGTCTGGAGGAAAAAGGGAGCGCGGGAGGGGGCAGAATTGAAGTATAGAAATTAGAAATGGAGCAGGGGGTTCTTTCAGAGACTACTTAAGACATGATTTAATGGTTCCAGCGACCAGCCATGGGGTTCATTTGTGTGGGTCGTGTGTCAGGGGGGGTTTAGTGCCGTCTAGCTTGATGTGAACACGGTGACCCTCATGTAACGTACAAGCCCTTTGGACTGGACTGTTTTTTTTCTGTTCTCTCTTATAATTCCGCCTCACTCTCTTGCGGCAACCCGCGTCACCAAGACAACGCCTGCACGGCAATGTCCTATAGCAGGTACCTGTGATTAATATGTTATGGAGTACTCAGGGGGGCTGTGTAGGGGACTGGATGGGATTAATCACCTCTTTGAGATCAATATAGAACCAGATGAATAATAGATGGGTGAATATCTAACAGCCCAGCGTAATGGTCAGATATACTGCTCCAAGTCAATTGTGTGTCGTAAGGCAGAATCGTGGATCACCATAGTAGGCTTAGCCCGTTTTGGTCGGGAACGCACTTGCGGTAGGTTTTAACCACTTTTAACCATTATTTTTTTTAAATCGTGAAAATGTGTGCAAATCTTTGAATATATATTCTTTCCCAGTGAACGCAATTACATATAATTCTGGGGGTTCTTAACATGAAATAGGTTGAGAACCACTGATATAGAAACATAGGTTTTTCTGGAAACTGTCGTGATTTAGAAGACATTTTGAAGAATCAGTTCTCAGGTCTAAATGGCTTAATGCACTGCGGCGCAAAGAATCTGAGGCAGGGAAAATGTAAAGGTCAGATCAGAGTTTTGTGCTCAACTGAAACCGTTTTCAGTGTAGCGGGACGTCATTGCAGTGTGGATTCTGATTTACCCTGTTGCAGAAAAGCTGAGGTCAACTGATGTCTCAGGAGATTAACCGTGTCAAATTGCAGACATTTCGTTTTTGTTTAGCTCATTGAGTTGACCAGTCCATCCATCTGTACTGTATGTTCATCTGTATGCCAGGCCCAACCCAATTCCCAAAGAAAATCTACATACTACTACTACTACTACTACTACTACTACTACTACTACTACTACTACTACTACTATTATTATTTTGGTGGGTATTTTTGAATCCTATGACATTTGATCCTTTCACCAGTTTCATCCCATTTGACCTTTGGACATTTGATCTGTAATATTTGGTCAGTCAGCTTTCATAAAGTTTATGAATAATTTGCAAGCATCTATGAAGCAATTTATACTATATTAGTTTTGAATAATCATATTTCCCACAGCCCCTGTCTCCCAATTAAGCCAAAATGTTTTTGTTATGTGTAGCCATGGAAGTCCGATTTGTAACACATGTTCACATACACAGCTTAGATTGTGTGCCAGACTGGGACTAGTCCATACAGTTATTATGACAGTCTAGAGGACGGACTGCCACGCCCCAGCTATTCATTACAATGAAAGTTGCTCAGTGGCGTTTTAAGCACCCGGAGGAACGCTATACTTCCGCAGTGTTCTTGATTTGGGCTCCTAATGTTGGTGGCCAAATGCGGAAGTGCTAACTCCATGATCGCGCCTGAATCGATTCATGAACGCACGCTACACAGTACGTTAAACCCCAGCTATGTGCACTCTTCTCTGGACTAGTCTCACGTGTTCAGGCCCACTGTCATAAGCACGCATCCGTATTGTGGAGAGACATTGGTCCTCATTCACAAAGGAGAAATACGCAAGAGTGTAACGGAAGCGGAACGGAAGCGTAAACTGATGCGGGAAATTCCGTCCGATCACGCAACGTTGTTTTGCCGTGCAATTCAAAGAGCGGTGTGTACCACAGGTACGCAGGTGTATGTTGTGAGGTACGCAGGTGAATGCGAACGGGTGCCAAATGATCGGAAAATCAGCGGATAACTTAATTTGCATTGATCCACGCCCCATTTCACACCATAAAAGGCGTCAAGCATGACTCAGCAGACAGCAGTAAAAAAACAAAAAAGAACTATAGGCCTTACAGCTCAAACGAAATAGAGGTCCTCCTGACGGAATGCAACAAAATAATGATATTTTCCAGTATAGTGGCTTCACAAATTAAAATAAAAATGATTGCTGGAAAGAAATTAGGCTATATTAGGAAATTAAAAGAAAATGATCTGACCATGTCAAGCGCCGGAGCGACGACCACCACCTGCAGTCTCTTTTTTTTACATCCATATACCATTACATTTGTGCGTGATTCTTTATATTGTCTATAGCCTACCATTAAACTATATAAATCATTTTCCCAAGCTTACAGAACGGTGAACGCTGCTCCGCACCGCTGCAGCAATGTCAAGCTGATTTACGGTATAAAATGCAGCTTTTTTATTTATTTATTTAAGTTCGGGACCAAGGCAGCAAGCTAGCGTATACTTGGCAATTATATTATAAAGCCTTTTCTTTTCTATTAAACAATTGCTCACTCACACCTTTGCAGAGGTAAAACATATATCCGATATTTTTATCAGAGCTGCATTGATTCATGCAGGGAATAGATTAATATCATCTCACTGTCATCTGTCTGAATGCCATGTGGAGAATGGATTTGTTCTGATCATGGACACGTAGGCATAGGCCTATAGCTATTTAAAATTTCAACCATATACGGCGGGTAGCCTCCTCTTTGTCAGATCTAAGTGCAGGTTCATTTATGATGATGTCATATTAAAATGATTCGCGAATTTCGCGGGACATTTGGCACCAAACTTGATTGATCTCATCAATATAGTAGCCTACAGCCCAGCTATAAGTTCCCCATATTATAATTAATTAAGGTGCACTGGCTTAAAACTATGACTGGCCGAATTGCACGCTGATGCAATAATGTGGACTTCTATTTTGTTATAGGGCTAATTCATTTTCCAATGAATTCGTACAGTGCAGAATGCAGATAAGTGTATGTTCTTATTATAATTGTGAGTTTGTTTTTTAACATGCAGCGCGAGTCCGCGAGAGCCGATCTACAAGCTCACAACGCGTTGCACTGCGAGTAGAAAGCTGTCAAGTGCAGCACAATCGCGCATGCTAGAAATATCCTAATAAATAAATAAAAAGGTGTCGGGTTTGCAGGGGCAGTTTCTGTATGGGACTCTAGGCTAACCTGCCTCTAGAATGCATGCATTTAGGCATCCAAGTGATACTTGGCTTTTATATAAGCTATCATTTTTTTATGTGCTGACCAATGTTTTGGACACATTCCTACATATTTTATCTGAGATTTGGGGACTTTTAATTGATTCAGAATGAAGACTAAAGCCTTCTGAATAAATCTACGCAAGCAGTACACGACCCTCTGAGCTGGCGCAGCTTTTAGCGGAGATTCCGACCATCCGACGTCACCGTCAAGTTCACGTTCAAGTTCATGAATTCCCACGTAATGTGGGAATCCACGTAAATGCCTGTCCGCTCACGCTCCGCTCACGTTACGTAACGGTATGAGCGTAAACGCCGTTGTGAATGAGGACCATTGTGTGCATTTTTCTGACTAAAAATAAGGCTTGTAAAAATCACATGATATTTATGGAAGTTTCATATTTCCATGACTGTTAGGATTAGTCGTTCTGCGTCTGCTATACTACACCATTTTTACAAACCTTTAACTCTCTCTGTGACATTGAAAAACATGAAACTATTGAATTCAGCCAACTATTTCTGTTCTCATGCAAGTGATGCTTCTCTGGGTGCAGCAGAGTGGCATAAAGCAGGGAATGGAACTCATTTCCCCCCCTTCTCTATTTAGCAAGCACCATTGTAAGCAGCAACAAAAGAGGTGCGCCGAGCCATTGACAAATCAGTGTCGCCCTGAGGGAAATTTACTGGTGGATGACATTGAAGTTTAGAGTGCACCGCAAGTTGGCCCTGCGTCGCGCCATGATAAATCATACATCCGGAGACAGCCTCGCCGTGCATGAATTTGACTGGGAATAGAAAGCCCATTGTTGGCAGAGGCGCGGAAGATGCTCCGCCAGGACTGCAGTGGTGTGATAGACATCGCCCATCATTTCATTATACGATACAGCAGCGAGGGAGACCAGTCACGCGGAGTGCAAACACAATCTATGGCCCCGCTTGGAAGTGGTGCATAGACTGTGCCTGTATAGGGCCAGTGGTGGATGTAACTAAGTACATTTACTTAAGAACTGAACTTACACTTTTGAGGTATTTGTGTACTTTACTTGAGTATTTCCAATTTCCAATACTTGCACTTCTACTCCACTACATCGCAGAGCCAAACGGTTTACTTTTACTCCACTACGATTATTTGAAAACTTTAGTTACTAGTTTAGTTACTAGTAACATACATTAACCACTACGCAATTCGTCCATTTGAAAATAGCCGATCTATGCAAGCTCACAATGTGTTGCGTCACGACGCATTGTGAGCTTGTAGATCGGCTATTTTCAAATAGAAAAGGTTTTGTACAAATGTTTAACTTGTGAAATGGGACATTCTGCAATATGAGTCGCCTACTACTTTAAGTACATTTTGAGGCCGATATACTTTTGTACTTTTACTTGAGTACATTTTGAATACGGGACTTCTACGTGTAACGAAGTCTACATTGCAGCATTTATACTTTGACTTAAGTATAACATTTGAGTACTTTTTCCACCACTGTATTTTCACCACTGTTTTTCCGGGGTTTTTTTGCTCCTCCATACAGCATTTCTGCCCACTAAGCCTTTCTGAGACGATAGAGTGTGTTCGGTCTGCTGTAAAGTCAAAGCAGAACAAACTCAGAGTCAGTGGTGACGCTGACAAAACTCTGAATAAGAGTGCGTTTGTCTCTGTTTGTGTGTGTGCATCTTTTTGCACACACAGTATGTGTGCTTGTTTTGTACAGTATAATATAGTACAGTGTACGAGGTGATTGTGTCATGTCCATGACAATGGAACATTGTGTGTGTTTTTTTGTCGCAGTCTTGCATTTGTGCTGTGCAGCAGAACGCAGCATTCTGCTTGTCATTTCAACCGTTTTACTCGATTCAACCATTTGTCTCTCGCCGTGTGTGTGTGCGTGTGCGTGTGCGTGTGGTGTGCGTGCGTGTGTGTGCGTGCGTGCGTGCACGCTGTCCCTTCTCTTTTTGCTCCCCTCCTCTCTTCTTCTCCAGCCACGCCATGCCAGTGTCTGAGATTAAAAGCACATTTTCATGTAGCCATGCTTTAATCTCTTATTTCATCATGTTGCATGTCACCTAACGTATGCGGTGGTGTACTGTACTATATGGTATTCCACAGGCCTATACTCCTCTCCCTGCCCCTGCATACTAAGTCAAGTGCAGCAGTAGTAAGCTCCATGGCAATAATTATGGTTTCATATCCTTTAGCTTGCCCCGTAATTGCAGTCTCTAAAGCAGAAATATCCATTTGCATGTTTCTCAATGTGAGAGAAACTCATTAATTGTAGACAATGAGGATTAGATGTACTCGTGCAGCGCCTCCCTGTAATGCGGCAGCGAGAGTTGAATTGGTCTTTTTTCTGACGCCGTTCCAATGACATCCGCATCCGCACCGCCTCCTTCGTTTATTAGAGAGGCAGAAATGCGTGGGCGAACGTACATCTGACTCCATATTTCTGTCCACAGAGTGTAACACATTCAATTTAGCGTTTTCCCCCCCACACGCCTTCATGTGCTGTGTTCATTATGAATTGATTATATGACATCTACATAATATAAGTCCGCAGCTGCCTCAAATAAGACCATAGAAAAAGGCGCGTGTGCGTAAATGTCGCCATCTTGTTACACAGCTCTGTAACATGAACTCTAGTGTCACTCGTATCCCCGGATGAGTCCAACATGTGCCCCGATGTAATTTGAGAGCACGCATGCACACACATGTAACCAAATCAGCGTGGCCCGGGAGGTTGCGGCTCCGCGAAGATGGATGTCACCACGAACAGAGCCCCGCGTCCCTGAGGGAGAAAACATTTATTATGCCAGAGATTTCTCTTTTTTTCTCCATCCTTTTCAGATCGTTTCTCAAATTAAATAAGTGAGGTTGCCGCCGCTATATACTGGCTGTGAAGAGAGCGGAAGAGGTGAAAGATTAATCAGGGAAAACTCTATTACCATGACGGGGATTAATGTAATGAGCAGTTCTGACATGATGAATGGTTAATGAAACACAGAGACACATATTAAAGGGGACTTAAAAAGTCCATGGAAGGAAAAATAAAATAAAATAAATGAACTCCAAACTTTAACAAACAAATAAATATGTAGAAACCAAATCCACTGTGACAAAACGAGTCAGCGAATCCCGGTGTGAGCCCCCCACCTCCTCGTGGGACCGGAGTCACTTCTTCTTCATTTATTCACAGCTGTCTGTGGGAAGAGCAGCCACATAAACAACCCAGGCTCTCCAGTGAGAGGGCGACACACACACACACACACACACACACACACACACACACACACACACACACACACACACACACACACACACACACACACACACACACACACACACACAGCCCTCATCTAATGATTATGAAATGCATGATCAAGTACAATAGCTCTCTCGCTCTCCAGTGTGATTGAGCATGAACACAACACACGCAGTCGTGAACACACACACACACTCACACACACACTAGCACGTGCCAAAGGATGCATGCACACACACACGCACGCACATGCGTGCGCACGCACACCATGCACACACACACACACACACACCATATAGCACAGTGTGTCTGACTTCTCAACCATCTCCGGCCCTTAATTTGCACTCTGACAAATATGCAAAGTCAGCCTTCCAGCCTGCTTCTCCCCTCTCCCTCCACAGATGGAAACCACTGTTTCCTCTCCATTATGCAGTCCCAGCAAAACGTCAGGTGTAAACTAGGTTTTTTACCGAAAGAAAGAGCTAGACTATTACAAGAAAATAAATAATTCTATACGTACCGTACATACATGTATGGTACGTGCACACGCACACACACGCACACACACGCACGCACACACACTTGGTGTTATATTGAAGATGCAGTCCAGATATGGGAGACAGGGGGAAACGGCGACGACCGCATATCCTACTCAGGGTTGTCATGGCTGGGCAGTGACTTGCCACATGCATGCCCCGTTCTCATATACCATTGAGTTCAGCCATTGAGCCTGAATGTGGTAGACAGTCTGGAATTCCATCTCCACTGTAACGGAGTAGCCTGGCAACTCCTTCGCCGCTGCGACCGTTGAAGCTTGACGGTGTAGTAGGGTTCGGTGGTTGCTCGTAGTACCTGGGGGTTGTCACCGAATACTCGAATAGCCTACACTTTTAGTGACTTGGCAGGGACGTGCAGAGAGTGTTAGAGAGGAAGTGGCTGAAAACCCGTAAGAGGGCACTTTTGGACAAAAATAGCGAAAATAGCAGATCTACAAGCTCACAACACGATTTCTAAACAAATTTGTTCAACGCAAAATGCTGCGTTCAAGTTCAGGAGACTTTGGGGGGGGGGGGGAGGGGGGGGGAAGCTATTCTCCTAAATGCTGCCTTCCGGCAATGGCATGGAAAGGATGATTTGCATTTATTTCACCATAGTAAATGCTGCATTCATGGTCTGGAAAGTGCAGTTGTCTGTGTTTTCACTGACGGGCAACCATCCGGGCTTCTTTCTTCCGGTGCTGTGCTGGTCTTCCCCTCGAGATGAGTGCCTTCAGAGGTGTAAGCCAGCTACCTCCACCGGTGCTGAGCACCCCCACACCACACCGTCTCTTTCACCCCTTCCCACGAGGGTTTCCTGGATCTCTCCGAGCTTGGTAGACAAATAGTTTTATAGGAACACTCCTTTATTTATCACCGTCACACAAAAAGCACCAAAACAACTCTCTTGCTAGTGGTGTTTTCCCCAAGCCACATAAAATAAGTAATAACATAAAGCAACATTATAATGCATGCCCCCAATGCATTCCCATAGAAACAACGTAATAAACAATATACAATAAACAAAAACACAAACGCGGGTGTACCCCAAGGCATGCTGGGAAATCTCCTCAGCACCTCCTGGGATACTACTGTAGTATACACACATGCACGCACGCACGCACGCACGCACGCACGCACGCACGCACGCACGCACGCACGCACGCACGCACGCACGCACGCACACACGCACGCACACACACACACACACACACACACACACACACACACACACACACACACACACACACACACACACACACACACACACACACACACAGTATTTTGTATATAAAAGATTAATGAAGTTTGTTCTTGTTGTGTTTATTAGAATTGATTTGACTACAGCATGGCTAATGCATTTTGGGATCTCATGGTGAGACATTTTTCATAGTCCTGAGCATAAATACTGCTGTAAGAATGGTTTTCATTATTATATACTGTATGACTACAGTATATGAAATATATAATGAATATGTATAATATAATATAATATATGATATTATAAAACACAAATGTCTGAGCTGTATATGAATTACATGTTGGTGGCAGCAATATTGTGATGATTATTATACTGTATTTGTGATTTTATGATTTGTAAATATACTTTTAGTTTTCAACAGTATTTGAGATAAAAAGGTTTCCTGTCATTTGCTATAGTTTTGAAAACGGACAGTATTGTAAAAGAAAAAAGAAAATACTGGATTTGTGAAAGAGAAATGATAATAAAAATATTCTTTGGTCATTTTTCTGGAAAATACATTTCTGTTTAAATCATTGCGAAAATCGTATCGTGTTTCGAATCGTATCGTGAGTTGAATGAATCGTTACATATATTGGAGGCAAAAAAATGTTTTGGACATTACTCTTAGATTCTGTCCAAACATCACACAAATCGGTACACATCTCTATAGTCATGTGTTTCTTTGCTAAATAGTTACTGTATCAATTTTAAATCTTTGAATTGTATTGTATCGCCATGAATGATACAATATCGTCAATCATGTATTGTGATGTGTAGCCTATCGTATATATCGCTGTTAAAATGTATCATTACATCCTAATAAAAATGCTATACTGTACTTATCGGTTGACATGATGCTTGTTTGTACCATATTTTTTGTATAATTTTTATCCCACGATTTGTAACCCATTTTTCACCCCTGTGTCAACTATCTAATGTGATCCTGGGCTCTACACACCCTCCGCCAACCTGGGGAGAGCAACAGACTTGAACTCATGCTTCCTTCATGCATGAGTGTCCAAGTCGCTCCTTTGCACCTGACAAGGGGGGAGTTTCCCTGGTTGGACGTAGCGCGTGGAAGGAGCACATTATTCCCACCAGTTCCTTTCCCCTCCATCAGGTGCCCGGCTGGCAGTTTAGAGACCAGGATTACTGCATGTTTTTTGTGAGGGTACCTACCCTATAGGGGACACGGCGAGAACATGCAAACTCCACACAGAAGGGCCCTTTCGCCAACCCCACCTCGGGTATGGGCACCATAGAGTATATATATAATAGAGACTGAACTGGCGCGAAGCTCCGCCCCCCCAGCTATTCATGTCAGTGGAAGTTGCTCAGTGGCGTTTTGAAGCACCCGGAAGACTGCCGGAAGTCCCTCCCCGGACCTCAACTTTGAGGTCCTGAGTGACGTAGGGCAACCGAGCGCTCAACGTTAAAGCCCAGCTGCACGGGGTTTCCCGGTCATGAATCCACGGGTCCGCCTGTAGTCCCTCCTCCTACCACTAGGACCCAGAGCTTCAACGTTGAATAGCCTCGCTGGCCCCTTGATGGGCACTGATGACGCAGAGGAGAGGACACGCCGCCAGTGCCCACAGCGCCGCGAGCGGGAATCGAACCCAGGACCTTCTAGCTTTGAGGCGACAGCACTACCGACTGTGCCATCGTGCCCCCCGTTTGTACCATATTTTGATAGACAAGGTATGAGGGGGATGTGTCTGGGGAGAGAGAGAGCTGGCTTGTTAGTAAACACCGGCTGCATATACTGTACATCACTATCAGACAATGCAGCATGACAATTCAGCACACTTGTGTGCCTTTAAGTTCCTTTACCACAAGGATGCAACAGGGAACAGGAAGCGATGGCCACAGCCTATACATCCTTACAATGTTTCAAGATACAGAGTTTGTGTTTTGGTCGTCTCCTTTGTGAGAGTTACTGTAACCTTGGTGCATCCATCTATACAGTATAATGCATTTTTTTAATTTTGAATTGAAATCTTTATTTGAATAAGCAATTTAAAACAATATAAACAGAAACGACAAAAAAATAAGTACAAAATAATAAAAAAAGCAAATTCAAAAGGAGTGGGAAGAAGCATAGCTTATTGCTCCCACCCCCTTTCCATCAATACTAAGTATCATTAATCATATACATAATCATACATAAACACACAAACACCCCCCCCCACACACGCACACACACACACACCTAGTGAAAACCTACACCTTCTTCATCCCTGTAGCTCATTAAAATCATGTCTTTGAGATTAAGTTTAAACATTTTCATGTTTGCACATATGTTTAACTCCACCGTAAAACCATTCCATAACCTCACGCCAGAATTTGAAATGCAAAAACTTTTTCTAGTTGTACGCCTAAATTGAACTTTAAAGTTGTGATTTGATTTTCCCCTTAAACATCATTAAGCATCATTGTAATACACTGCCACATTTTCATACCGTGCTGAGAAAGACAAAAGCTTCAAATATGTTGTTCTGTACCCGGGAGCCCGGCTGTGCAATTCCCAATCAAATGGCTGTGTGTGTGTCCCTGTAGACCACACTCCTATATTACAGGGGCTGCCAATTCAAAATCTGGAATTGATATTCTGTGTGCCACATAACTGGGCATGGGAAACACCCAGTATATTGGATTATGGTGATAATCTCGAAGCCTGATTTAGCATGCATTGAGGAGTATAATTCTAGTAGGGCCCTGTAGATTGTTCAAACAGATGAATTGGTTTGCACATATGTCTTTGTTTCATTCTTGTGAGATAGAAAATGAGACAATGGGAAAGCATGCTTTAATATATTCAGTCTATTCAGGTGTAGATGGAGTGTTGTGCAGAATTAATACGTAACGTCAGAAGATGCACTGCTTAAAGATGGGGTGCCAAAAAAGAAAAAAGAAAAACATGATCATGTACTATGATTATACTTTCAAAAACGTGTACAGAAAGTGTTAAAATTATGTTTTTATGTGGCCACAGTTCATTAAGTATACAGTAGGCTACCTGGTTTAGCACCACCCACCTGAACTTAAGCTTCGCCCACAGCTGTTGTGTGATAATGGGGATGGGTTAGGGAGGGGATGATTTTGTGATGTCACTAAAGTTTTGATTGGGCCTTTTGACTCATAGGCTTTCAGTTTTCAGGATTGAAGAAACAAATTCACAGGGAAGACATATTTGAACATTAACCACACCTGGGGGCAGGGCTCGACAGTGCGTAGGTACTCGCATTTGCTACTAAAAATAGCACAGTGCGAGTTGTGAATTGCATTTTGTAGCACCCGTGCTACTACAGAATTTGACCATTCAATACATTTTTTAATGTTGTGCTGCTTAACCCTACACGTGAATGCAGCACCACTGCACTAACCAATGGCATCAGCTGAAAACAAATCCCGAATCCTGATATCATATGAAAGACAGACTGAAAGACAGAGCAGCATGCCTGCTCCGCTGTCTCTCTGTGCGGCCACTGCTCGCTCGCTCCTGCGTACGTGCATGCATGGCTCTCAGTCTGTCTGTTATGCTATGTTAGCTACACATGCTAACATTGCTTTCAGAGTCTTGAGACTGTAACGTCGTCGGTTGCTTTTCCCTTTGACTGTGAGGGAGAGAGCGCACTGTGTAATGCAAACTAATAGGCGAGTGCACTCTGGTGCAGTGTTTCTGTTTACGAACGCGCCCATAAACTCATTAGGATGATTAGGTCATAAAAATGCTCGTCGCTCGGCCAGTTTTCAAAGCAGAGCATCAACTAATCATCTGTGATTTATAACAGCCGTTATGTTCTACCCATAGAGTAACTCTGTGTTCCATGCACTCGTCAGAATAAGTCCCATACACTTTCAGTAAACCAGAGTTAAATAAACTGAGGTTTTTACTGGGTGTAAAAACCTCATTGAGAATTATTCTTCGATGTTATATGCCTGTCTAAAACAAGTCCTCAAGTAAAAATCTGTGGAACTAGTCCCAACAATATTTTGCTGCTCGTTAATCTGTCAGTCAGTAACAAATAAAGCTTCTTGAATATACAGCACAATTCTAAAGTTGTAATTTACCTAAATCCTTGTGAAGGTCGGGAAACAGTTTCCGGGAATTACATTTTGGGCAGGCAAGATGTGTCATCGTTGTCGCCCCCCGCACAATCAGAAGCACTAAAGGTTTTCAAAGAGATATACCTGCCAGACGAGTAGGATACAAAGGCTGAAAGGCATGCATTTGCATTTGCATTCCAATGGGTGATTTAGGGTCGCACTCTATGCACAGCGGCCAATCCACTGCCCACTAATAGTTCTCAGGTCTGGTGTTTGTCCTCTCTTTTTTTCTCAGTCATGTTTTCAAATGGATTTGCCTTATTGTAGATACGACGGGAAAACTTGGGATTCCCTTCTTGCATACCAGTGGCACATGTCCTGTGGACTTGCACCGGTGGTTGGGAACCTCTGTATTAGAGTAACTAGACCTATACGTGCCCGTCAGCTACTTGGGAACCTAATAATACCCGTTGTCAACTTGTCATAGCACCCGTTTTAACTGTCTGCCTGTGTCCCACATGGAGATCTCTCTATCTGCCTGTGTGTGAAGAGGGCAAACTGACTTTGAAAAGTGGACTGGTTAAGTAGGCTAATCAATTGTCAGGTGTGGTGTTGCCATGGCAATCAATTGGCTGAGGCAGAGACTGGAAATTGCACAGGTGAGGGGATTTAGGCTGATTAGGTCCACTGGCAGAGCCTGACCAGAGCCTTTTGTGGTGGTTCTGGAGAAGCGTGGGTCCGAGCACTGCACTCCCTGCGGGGGTGTGGAACGCGTGTGTCGAATATGAAGTCGGTGGGGCAAACGGTTCTCGAGTTACGTGCATTACAACCGCACACGCACACACACACGCACACGCACACGCGCGCGCGTGTAGGACTAGACTTGTACGCACACACACACACACGTGGCGCATTTATAGTAGGAGACTTGTACGTGCCCGTCGGCCCCCGGATCAAAAATAAATAAACCTGACTACAGTTGGGTGCCACCGATATTGTCCCTTATTATTTGACCCATTTAGGCCTGACCTCAACATTTTAAAAAATCCTTCTAAATCCTCCAGTTTTCTGAAATAAATATTTTCACGATTTTTCAAAAATAGCAGACCTACAAGCTCGTAGCGCTATGAGCTTGTAGAGCTGCTATTTTTCAATAGCTAAATTATAACATAATGTTTAAAACACCAAAAGGGGTTCCCGCCCAAAATGGGTTAACTGTCCTTTTGTGCAGATCACGCAAACCTCAGCAAAAAGAAAAGGACAATATCGATGGCCTCCAACTGTACCTTGCCTACACTTTACCTGATCCAACATAGTTTCAGTTTAGCTGCTGTACTGTGTCCAGCAGGTTTTATATGTCATGAAAGCCTTTACTCAGTTACACGTGTATCTGCCATACAGCAACAACAACGTTAAAAGATCTTGTGACAAAGGTACTATATGATGAAGCATATCGGGCTTAACCACACGACCTCTAGCGTTTCTATTCTGTGCATGACATAATAGGCAAACATAATAGACATAATTTGGATAATCTACAGTATATACAGTAGTGCAGCCAGGGGATAAAGGAGAGGACCAAAACTATAGCCCCCTATAGGGACGCCGGTCAATGAAGTACAGTATAGCCTATATAGGGTTTAAGTGGTGAAGTGGTTAGGCATAATAGCTGACCATCGTTATTACAGAAAGCAACCATATTTAGCCTGAGATAACCAAGATACAACTCTCCTGCTAAACTGAGATGATCCCCCCTGCAACCCTGGAACAAGGTGTTACAAATCACGTATGGCGTCCTTTCATGTGGAAGCATAACTTTCACAGATTCATTTTCTAAAAGAACAAAGGGAAGTACAGTAGAGAAATTATCTTTTCTCCGAGCCTTTTTTATCAAGACGAGAGTGAAGTACTGGTGAAAAATGAAAAAATAGGAGAGACCTATTCTGTGTGTACTGCAGCAGCAGCCGGTGGTGGGAGGGTGGGTGGGGGGTTTGAGGAGGCAGTAAAATGAACGAGCACCCTTGAGAAATAGAAAGGGTAAAAAGAAAAATGACATGAATAGAAGTTATTGGAATCAACGTCGGTGTCATTCTCCGCTGTTTCCAGGAACTTCGATGATGTTCATGATGTTCCAGGAATTTCTATTCCCATTCTGATGGGAGGGAATGATTTGAAAATTAGAAAATGACAATTTGACAAACCTCTGTGGTATTATTGGATGGATAGTGGATTATAACCTGACTCCGCCAGCTGATGGCAGCAGTGAGTTCCTCCTCCTGCTCCCATCTGGTCCCTCTCAGGCAGAGACGATGCACTCCGGACCATTTCTGACCGGAGAGAGCCGCGGCCGTATGCGGCCGCTAGAGGCAGGATCAACGTGATACTGATGACGTATTGAAGCACTGCCACAGTGCAAATGTAAACACAACCTAACGGGACTACAACTCGACATTATTATGGAGATATCATCATTTTGGTCCCGCTGCTTCCGGTTTATCATTTCTGCTTGAGAGAGCCCAGATCCAGGCAGGAGGAGGGAATTTGTGAACTCAATACTGCCGCAATCTGGCAGAGTCAGGTTAAGTGGATTAGTGTCTTATGTGGAAAACCCGGGCTGGACATTAAATGCTCATCTCTTACTATTCTTCCCTGTCTCTTTTGTACTTGTTCTCCTGGTGCAGTCTTTGAACTTCTAACGTTGTTTACCCTGCTGTCTGGACATGTCAAAGCAACCCCAAGGCTCCTGGACTAGACAGCTGTGAAGTGAACCAGTAAAAGAGGATCATATCGATCATGCCTGTGCAGGCTAGGGGGTTACTGAACTGTAAACATCCAATGTGTAGTCTGTAGTGCATGCAGTACCTCGATCTTGACTGAGCAAAGTAGGTCACAAGATGACAGCTGTCCAATTTGAAGTTACAGTATGAGCATATTTTGTCACGTGCATACTTTGTCACTTGTGTCTGTGAGAAGAGACAGACAAAAGTACCAATTGAAATAAGCCTTTTCAGAACCCTCAGAATTAGAATAGAATTTGCCTAGAATGGTCACTTGTTCTGTTAAATGCTATCGGCAAACGCTAGACATTCAAATAATGTGAGTGAATGAATGAATGAATGAATGAAGCATAATTTAAGTAGGCTACTCTACTGTATATTTCCTGAGACCACACATTGTATACCTTTATAAATGCATGCACGCACGCACGCAGACAGACATAAATACCTTGTGCTTTTATAATATTGGGCACAGTATTGTAAAGGACCTTACTGATGTCTGTTTGTCTGGCATATTGATTATTGACAATAACTTACTATAGCCTACTTGATATGAGAAGATGACTGTTTTGAGGTAGCCCATGTTTTCCATTCGTTTCAGTATGACTTGCAGAGACTTGAAACTTGCTGAAGATACTCTTTTAACACTTTAACAAAGTTAAATTATTGATTAACTACTTACCTGTATTGTCTCACCTGTGATTATTAATTATCTGCACCTCAGACCACTTGTGTCCTGTTAGTCTCCTAGCCAATCCCAGTGCGTCAGCTGTTTTGACCTGTGTCTGGTTTTCCCCATGCGTATTTAAACCCTCAGTTCCTTGTGTGTCCTTTTCTGCGGTCCATCCATAAATGTTCCTGTGCTCTAGTTTTTCTCCTACTTTTGTCAGCCTACTACCTAGTGTTCCATTTCTGTGCTTGCATCTCTCAAGCCCTGACAATGTTTGTCTGCTGCATCTACGTATCTACAGTATCTATAAATGCACCATGTCTCTGTCTGTGTGTTGTAATCCATGTAACTCGAGAACCGTTCGCCCCACCGACTTCAAATTCTACACACACATTCCACACCCCCGCCGGGAGTGCAGTGCCCGGTGTCGAGTTGGTCGGACCCGCGGTTGTCCAGAACCGCCCCAAAAAGGCCTCTGCCCGGGCTCTGGACAAGGCCCCTGCCCAGGGCGCATATATGGAGCTGGCCTGTTCTGATATCATTCTGACGTCTGCATAGACTCCATATTTGGGCATGCCTGACAAAGAACTCCATATATGGGCATAAACGGGACACAGTACATAATATCTGGGTGGGGCATTCATTTCCAACTTGCATCGTTACAAGTAGGCCAGTGCCCAACGGCAGCGCCGGCCAAAACGGCAAGTGGGGCACGCAGCCGCCTGGGGCGCCAGGTCCTTAGGGGCGGTGCTGAAGCACTCCAAAATAATATTTTTTTGAAATCTCTGGTGGGTGACTAGGTGCCCCCTCCCCATTGAACAAATACACAAGAATAAATACACTTTGCACCCCTGTTCTGCTCCTCACAACAACAATGTTACATTTGCTGCACTATTTGCATGAAGTGGGGGATATCGTCACACACTTGCCAAAGTTTGGGGGTTGCCAAACTGGCAACCCCCAAAAAAGCCCTGTTAGTCCTGTTAGTCTGTATTGGTTGCTTGGGTCACATGACCAGAAACAGGTACCAGGAAGCAGGTAACAGAATTGTGTAGAGACACACAATAGTATGTAACGACACATCCCCCCCATCAAACAAAATGTTTGGTCAAACCATATGGGCTTCCATTGGAAATGCATTGGAGCGGCCATTAAACACAGACACAAGACAAAAACAAGACAGGTGTCTTGAATGTGTGAACGCAGCCCAGTAAGGGCATATGTCGACCCCACTCGCTCACCTCCGCCCCACCCCCTCCTGGTGCTGCGGTCACCTTGGATCCTAAACACAATATAAACAAATGGGAGAGGGGTGGGGCCGAGAAAGGCCCTTATTGAATGAAAAGACAAGCTTTGTGTATGACTCAATGCAGGTTGCACTAACATAAGTTATAAGTTAGGAACAAAACATTGGCGACGAGGATTAGTGTGGACGTTTGAAGACTGAGTTGAACGTTAAAAGGAGTTAAAAAGTTACTCTTGGACGAAGATGGACACGTTGGCTCACTTCGTTCGAGTTGTTTGCAGATGGAAAAGGACTAATAATAATTGACGGAGGAGATGATGATACCGAATTAATTAATTAAATTAAAGTGCGTCCACGGTCCGGCGATCCAGCGTGGCTTTTACTTGCAAAGTGCAAGCATCACTCAACAAAAATGGTAAGTTAAAATAAAATGTATTAAATCCTCCACGAGGATAGATGGGTATAGAACAGTTAGATCCGTGCCAGATGTCCTAGAATTCGACTATATAACCGGGAGATACCAGAAATCGCACACGCACGCACGCACGCACACGACTCCCCGCACATGCACGCACGCGGGCGGCCACTACGGATATCGCTTGCACCGCCACCTAGGTCCCAACCGGCCCTGCCCAACGGGCACCGCTGTAGAGGCTCCAACGGGCACCGCTCTAGTTCAATGCAATGTCTAGTATTCAGTTTTACATGCTTCAATTTTCATTTGCATAGTTTTTACATGTGGTTTGTTTTTGTGAGTGAAAACCTGCTAAATGTCCAATTGTAATGATTTGACTGAGACAACTAAGTGACTCCATTTATTGTTCATTTGAAACAAACGTGAAATCCCTCTTCATAACATGACTCATTGACTAAAAAAGCAGTTTATTTTAGCGTCTTTGCATCACAGACACATGTTCATTTACTCTGAAGCATGCAGTGTATTAATTAAATGTACCAATTGAAAACACCCCATTTCCATATTCCCCATCATACACTGACTTAAATCCATAAAAATGGTTTTACTGAGTGACACGTCTCAGTGAGTAATGTGAGATAGAACCTGTCATGGCTTATCTAGAGTTCCCAGCAGACAAGTCTAACAATGTTGGCCTTAAAAAAAAGTCATTCAGTTTTATGCAAATGCTCACTGCAGAGTAATTCATCAAATTGAGGAAGGGAAAAAAATGCATTCAGTCTATTAATTGTGACTTTGTGTTAATTACATTTTGATGAAGAATACGTGATTGGATCAACTGCAAAACTTTTTTTTAACTCAAGTTACAAGAAGTCATGGTGAAGAACAATGAGCAGAAATGTGAATTTGCACATCATTAACATGCAATATTAAAATGGTCATGTTGACTTTAAAGGGACAGCGCTAGTGTTTATATATGTATGTATGTATGTATTTATTTCCATTACTTCTTCTCAACGTGTTGACTTGAATGACATACTGTAATAATAATGTGTAATGTTCCTGACTGTGCATTTAGTGTTCAAATCAGAATAGACTGTAAGCTAAATAATCATAAATTAATTCCTTTTTTGAACCATATAACCCAATTATTTAATAATACTAATTAAGTTGGCTATTTTTTTTTCATCAACATATATGCTGGCATCTGTGTTATGCATGAATCTATGTTGTTGCTCCTGGTTGAGTGTGAACAGATGTGACAATCCCTTTGTGTAGAAGTAAATACTTGCACACCGAAATTAACCGGCCTACCGATTTTCATGTGCAATTACAGTGACAAAGTATAGAGCGTCGCAGTCCCGCCTCCTACCCTGGACCAGGAAATGATTCTCCGTTCATTTTCCTCATAGACATTTCAGAAAGTATTTATTTAAAGACGTTTACACCGTGGACAAAGCCAACTCGAGTCGTGACAAATCATGACAACAAAAACAAAATTTTTTGGGCCGAACAAATAATTAGAAAGAAGAAAAAAACGGCAGGTTACAACACTTTTTTTGTTGTTTTTCTTCTTTGTAATTATTTGTTTGGTCCAAAATATTGTTTGTGTTGTCATGAGTTGTCACGACTCGAGTTGGGTTTGTCCGCGGCGTAACCGTCTTTAAATAAATACTTTAAGAAATGTCTATGAGAATAATGCATTGGGTTTCATTTCCTGGTCCAGGGTAGGAGGCGGGACTGCGACGCTCTATAGCGACGCACTTTAGTGTGGAATGAACGACGTGCCTGACTAACTTTCTCACGACGTTCTGAGTTTTGAGCATTCATTATCCGTGACCCTTCATCATCATCCGTATGAAGGCGTCTGTGACCATTCATTATTCCAGACATACTTATACAGTGAGCAGGACCTGGCGCTCTCGCCAGCATACCCGCTGCATGCCGAGGTCTTCCACACTCAGTGGTTCCCAAAGTGGCGTCCGGGGACCCCCAGGGGTCCTCGAGGGAGTTCCAGGGGGTCCCCAGCTAAATGATGAATGGAACCAATGGAACAATGGAACCAAATAGACCCGTTATTGTCCATTAGGTTCCATTTGTACACTGTCAGAGTTAAATTAACATTGATTTTACAATATAAATTGGGGGTCCCAGAGATAGAAATGCCATTAAATGGGGGTCCGTAGACTAATACATGTCAAACTGGGGTGCCTTTAAATTAAACGGGTTGAGAATTTCTGCTAGAGCTGTAAAAATCTTCCCTTATGGGGGGTCTCTGGCATATCTTCTCAAGTGGGGGGTCCACGGGCTAATTAGTGTCAATTTGGGGGTCCTTGGCTTGACATGAGAAAGTTTGGGAACCACTGCCATAAAGCAACCCGTGGGTCGCGACCCCTCGGGGGGTCGCCAAATTATTTTAGGGGGTCCCAAAATTATTTTCAAAAAAAAAAGATTGTTTTTTTCACAATTTTTCAAAAATAGCAGACCTACAAGCTCGTAGCGCGCCACTCGGTGGCGCGCTACGAGCTTGTAGGTCTGCTATTTTTCAATAGCTAAATTATAACATAATGCTTAAAACACCAAAAGGGGTTCCCGCCCAAAATGGGTTAAGGTTATTGTAGCAGTCAATTTATATTGGGGGTCGGGAGGGGGCGGGGCGGGGGTCCCGAGACATTGCCAAAGCATTTCCGGGGGTCCCCGGCCAAAAACGTTGAGAACCCCTGCCATAAAGCACAAGCATGAATTCTCACTCCCGCCTATCAAAGTGTGTACACACTGTACATTTAAAAGGTTCATTCACCAACCGTGTCTCAGTGTGTGAACCCATCCAGGGAATGTGGAATCAGCAAGGTCACAAAAAGCTAAACTAAATATTATACAATTCACCGCGTTTGAATAATTCAACATTTTTGAGAAACCTGTATTACAATAGATTTGAATAATTCCAATTTTCACTCTGCTCTGATGTTAGTGACAGAATGACAGCAATAAATTATGCAGTGATTGCATTTTGCACGAGTCGTGCTTGCTAACGTTGCGATGCAATGGGTATAGCACGACTCTGTTCAAGCTGGTGGAGCGGGCTGATTCAGATCTTCGCCATGCATTTGAAATCATATCATGTGGATTTCCAACTGCTTTGTACACTGTATGCATAGTTATTATTATTATCAAAATGTAGTTTCATGTTTTGCAAGAATTTAATATTTTGACATCCTTTCATCTATTATTATATTCCAATCTGTATTCTATTCTTTGCTGCTGTGAATATGATTAATTCACCTTGGAGACCATGTCATTATGTTAAACTAATAATGTTAAGTGTGGTGTGTGTGTGTGTGTGTGTGTGTGTGTGTGTGTGTGTGTGTGTGTGTGTGTGTGTGTGTGTGTGTGTGTGTGTGTGTGTGTGTGTGTGTGTGTGTGTATTCAATTTCACCATTGTCTTGTTTATGTGAGATTAGTTCATAGCATCAGTTAGACCCTATTCCAGGGGGTAGGCAACCTTTTATTATCAAAAGAGCCCTATCTGGAGCCGCAAAATATGTTTGCTTTAATAAAGCAAACTTTAATTATTTGTGATTGTTCTGGTCTTTCACATTACATTTTATTGTTTTATTGGGATACCTCACTGAGGCTACGTCCCATGCAATATTTTTTAGTTCTTAGTTGTTCTATTTATAGTGACTCATAGGAATAGACTCTGTGACAACCGGGAATAGTCTGGTAACCACCCGAGAGATGGTTGACAGCCGGAATGTACATGGAACCCGGGTAAGCAGTGTGGGTTAGCGTCCCAGCCTGTGTCCGCCGTGAGGAGGAAGCCCAAAAAACCCACGTGAGGCCTTTAGGAGGGCCAAATAAGTCGGGACTTGATCACCCCGGCTGGGTCACCCGAGTAAAGGCCTATTCATAGTCTGGATTTTCGGTGGTGAGGTGGCCACCGCAGCGGTGGTGAGTAAAAACAGAGAGAAGGGCTGGAGCGGTGGCGGTGGTTTGCTCTTCACCACGACTCGTGATGTCATGTTGTAGTTCGGTGGTCACCTCACCACCGAAAATCCAGACTATGTATGAGCCTTAAGGGGTATGATGTTTTGCGAGACCTGAAACCCAGAGGACCTTGGGATACATCCCTGAGGATACGTCCCAGGTGCATCCATGCAATGTTTTTTAGTTCTTTGCTAATTTCTCAAAGCAAAACAAGTATACCAGTAAGCCAGCAGCATTGGTGGTGAAAACAAACAAATGATGTCTTAGCATTAATACATTCTTTATTTTCCTTCATTAAATTAGTTTCTTAATTATATCTGGTGTATAGGCAACATTGTTTTGCAATATCAAAATTAAAGAATAACTTTATGCCTATAATACAATATAAAATTATGATTAAATATGTGAAATAAATAAATAAAATAAAAATAAAACCTTGTATTCCTTCTCATACTCCTTTACCCAAGCAACTGGGAGTCATGGGAGAGGGCCTATATAAGAGCCACATGCAGCTCTAGAGAAGCAGGTTGCCTAACCCTGCCTTAGCCCAATAGGATAACAGAGAGAGACCGGAGCATAAGAGCAGAGCATGCAACACACATTCCCCTTAGAGAATCAAACTGATGGGATTGTAGCGTGTTCTTTGGTCAGCACTCTTACTGACTCGAGCCACCATGAGGCCCCGTTAGGCATCTTAGGCGTCTTAAGGACAGACCAAACCACGTGAGTCTTATCTTGTGTTTACTGTCCGAGTCAGTCCGACCAACCAACACGTGTTGGAAGTTGGAACCACAATCGTTTGAAGCTGCCCTTGATGAAGGCTACCTTTTCGTCAAGACACGATATTGCATTTCAAGCTCTGTCGATTTCAGGGAAGTACGCTTACAGATGCTGGCCTTCGATCGCCATGTGCCCAATCAGTGAGTGGGCTGCTTAACTGGATGGCTGACTCGGATGTCTGGGGTGGAAAGAACCACTATACTATTACTTATCCGCTTGACTGGATGGCTGACTGGATCACTTCTTGGCTTCTCAGGGTTCGCTTACAGGCTGTTTGCTATCAGTGACAGACAGACACTACACCTGACCTGAGTGACACAGACACTACACCTGACCTGAGTGACACAGGATCTAGAGTCCACTCTACAGCGGATAAAGAAACGATGCACACTAGTCTGTATGTGTGAATTAGCGAGGACGGGCCTTAAACCGCCCGGAACAGTGTGAGACTTTTGGGGAAAAAGTGAAGTAATAAGTAACTTTTTTTACATTTAATCATAATTTATTATTGAATTTGCAGTAGGCATAGTTATTCTTTCATTTTGATATTGCAAAACAATGTTGCCTATACACCAGATAAAAATAAGAATCAAATTGAATGAAGGAAAATAGAAGAATGTACCGTATTCATGATAAGACATCGTTGTTTGCTTTCACCACCAATGCTGCTGGCTTACTGGTACAGTATACTGGTACAGTATGCTTACTGGTACAGTACCTGACTGAAACCACAGTTTTAATGACATGGCCAAAAATACTGATGCCAGTGTCCATGTGGTTAATTATTATTATCTAAACTCAGCTACTGTTAATACAAGAGCTGTCCGCTCTTGTTTGGAGTGCACAGCGCCGGAACACTCAAGCCATCATTTTGAACGCCACAGTTCAAGTGAACGAGCAGACAATGCGGTGACCTCCCTCCTATCTCTGCTGCCCACGCCCACTCCCACGTCTTGTAGACTGTTTTGGCACTGTGATATGACCGCTTGAGAACTAAAGGAGGACATTGTGTTATTAGGAGTGGTAAAAATACAACACTCTTGACATGCACATAATTGTTTCTTTGGCATAATGTTGAAATCATCACAACCCAATGTCGCAGGGGTTCTCATTACTGGCAAATGGAAAGTTGGATTCAATTCGAAAAAAAGGAAAACTTTGATTAATTACGGTCTGTTAATAATGTCACTGGTGTTGGTGTGGGGTTGGGTGGGGTGAAGGGGGGTTGAAGTGGAATGGACTGCCGCTCTCAGAGAGCCCTCAAATGGAAGTTTTTTTTTTTCACTTCATGTCCTCGTCAGCCGGCGCAGTGTGTCTCGGATCCGCCCCGCAGCCGAGGAGGGTGATCATTACTCCGTCACTTGCCACTCCCGTTATCATTTCCTCTGAAGGGTCTCTGCACTGGGAAGAACATAATGGCCCTTGTCTCCGCTCCTCAGCCTCCGATCCGCCTGATTATTCCCTTCTCAACAGACCAGCACCCTTTTCTCCCCTGCTTCACAATTAACTAAATGCCCTTATTTAAAGAGGAGGGCATCTCAGCCTGGATGTGAATGCCGTGTGGAGAAGGGAAACCATTGATCACTCTCTCATAAAGTGAATGTCACTCCACAATGGAATCTCTCTGGCCTCTTCTTCGAGGGAGGAGCAGGCAGCAGGCTTATTCTGAATGGGGAAAGCTCTGCTTTAAGGCAAATACTGTTAGCTTCACCGTTGATAATCGTAACCGCTTGAGCCAAGTTGAAATGGCCCATAAAATGTACTCACTAATTGATGCAGTGTGAAGGCCACTGTGCACTGGCAGACAATTCAGCCAGATGAGAATGGTCTCAGTTATACAACTGTATTTAGAGTGGGAATGAAGTGGCCTTTTTTCTGAACGGGTAAATTGTACATTAAACATTAAACATCTCTCTCAGTTTACAGGACCCATTTCATACACATACGGTGCATTATAGTCATTAGGGTATATTATGGAATCTAAAAGGGTTATCCGAACATCAGGCCAGGGCACTGGCTACGGCGAAACAGCTACAGTACCACCTCTTCCATGTGTGAACCCATTCGGTCGGTTATAAAACAGCTTTATTCTAAACATACAGTTTTTGAGTGCATGGTGCTAGCCACTCCTATACGCACTGCAATGTGTGTTTGTATTTATGTATGTGAGCACGGAAATAGCGTATTTTCACCACCAAGTGTTACTGTTGCACAGCCGCACACACACACACACACACACACACACACACACACACACACACACACACACACACACACACACACACACACACACACACACACACACACACACACACACACACACACCAAATAGAGAGCAACACTCCCTTCAGGGGGGCTGCCCTAAGGTTCGACCTCCCATTAGTTCGACCGTATTAAGGTTGGTGAGGGATGCGTTGCTCGGCTGTGCTTGCGGTTATGTTTAGGTTAGAGATAGGGTTAGTAATGGTCGATCTAACGGGAGGTCGAACCAATGCCATGTTACCCCAGTTCAGACGGGTCTGATTTTAATGTTTAGTAATTGTATGTTCTGCACTGCAACTTCTGACTATGAGGTGCCGACAAAACCTCCTACTGTCACGATCCGTGACCAGGGGCCTGTTCCACGAAACTTGGATTAACTAATCCAGGATTTAGGCCAAAACCAGGCTTTTTAAATCCTGGTCTTTACAGCCTGGTTTATTCTGTTCCACTAAAGCCAAGCGAGGCTTAGAATGGGCGGATTTATCGAGCCAGGATCATAAAGCCTGGCTGAATGCAGAGCCTGGCTTTTTGTTTCTAGACCCATTTGGTGGAACACAGATTTACTGATCCTTCTTCTTCATGGGGTATTATGGCAGTTTGCATCATTAATAGTTGCATTACTGCCCCCTTCTGTATATCTCAGTATCATTACTAATCTATTCAAGACTTACTGATACAAGGACTTAAGCTTCTAAAATAAATACTGCTGCTGTAATTAAAGAGAGAACATACTCTCAACAGTGGATAGACTGAATGATTAACTACCCCAAAAATATAGTTTACATTTTACCACTACTATTAACTTAAAACAGAATTCTTAATATTGTAAGCATAATGATATTGTCGCATTGTGATATTTGGCCATAACTCCCTCCTCTGAGGGAGCTACCTTTGGGGAAGGGCGTGTTGTCCAGACAGGGGCCAGACTGTTGAACTGTGGGTCATGGGTTCAATAGTGGGTGAAACGTTACAATGGTAATATGTTGTAAAACAATGAGTAATGGTAATATTTAGTGGTTTTCACTTTTACAAAAAAATATATATAATATATAATATAATATAATATAATATAATATAATATAATATAATATAATATAATATAATATAATATAATATAATAATTCTTCTTAAACGTACACTTGCACGACAGCAAACCTATTCTGGGGAACATTCACCAAAAGCAGCTGATCTACAAGCTCACAAGCTGTCATGATGTTGTGCAGCCTATATATTTTGTTTTTTTGATTTTATATAGTGCTTAAATTAGTCCTTTAACTCAGACCGATAAAAATAAGGCAACATAAACCTATAATAATTGAATAAGTGTGGAAAACATCATTGGTTTGTGATCAGTTTGACTGCTTAATGAACAGTAAAGACATCAGGATTAGGTTAAACCTGGCTGTTAGCCTGGTCCGGAGCAGGCTAAGTCCAAAGCATTAGTTTCCATGGTAACTAATGTAGCATCACTTTCATGAAACCGAATCAAGCCTCAACATATCCAGGTTAACTGGTTAACTTAATCTGGCAAGATTAACCAGCTTTCATGAAACCGGTTAATCGCTGATCCAGGATATATTAAGCCAGGATATCTGTTAAATCCCGGTTTAATCTCTAATCCAAGTTTCGTGGAACGGGCCCCTGTTCTGTCACTCCGCTGTGTTTTCTTATGTTCCTGGGTTTTTAGTTAAGAGTTTTACTTGTGTACCTTTTATTTTGTAGTATTGTTTTGTGCCTTCCTGTCTGCCCCTGTAGTTTTGTACCTGCCTTGTCTACTTTGTGATTAGTCTAGTTTTCTCCATCTGTGTCGTTAGTCTCGCAGCCAATCCCTGTGTTGATTTGTCAGTTGTATTCACCTTTATCCAGTTAGTCCTTTTCTATTTATATTCCCCTGTTTTTTCAGTTCCTTGCTGGTTCGTTGATTATATGTTGCCAGTGAGTATATTTGTAGCCTTGATTCCTTGCTTGTTGATCCCCTAGTTTTCCCAGTATGGTTTCCCTCTTGCCTTCCTTGTGTTCCTATTTTGTTCCTGCCTCTAGTGTTTTTGACTTTGCTGTACCTGGGGCCCGTTCCACGAAACTTAGATTAGAGATTAAACCAGGATTTAACAGATATCCTGGTTTAATATATCCTGGATCAGCGATTAACCGGTTTCATGAAAGCTGGTTAATCTTGCCAGATTAAGTTTGCCAGTTCACCTGGATATGTTGAGGCTTGATTCAGTTTCATGAAAGCGATGCCACACTAGTTACCATGGAAACTAATGCTGTGGATTTAGCCTGCTCCGGACCAGGCTAACAGCCAGGTTTAACCTAATCCTGATGTCTTTACTGTTCATTAAGCAGTCGATCTGATCACAAACCAATGATTTTTTCCACACTTATTCAATTATTATGGGTTTATGTTGCCTTGTTTTAATCGGTCTGCATTAAAGGACTAATTTAAGCACTATATACAAAATCAAAGAACCAAAATATATAGGCTGCACAACCTCATCATGACAGCTTGTGAGCTTGCAGATCAGCTACTTTTGGTGAATGTTCCCCCAGAATAGGTTTGCTGTGGTGCAAGTGGTAAAGAAGAATTATTATATTATATTCTTTTTTTTTTTTAATAAATGTGTAAAGGTGAAAACGTTACTAAATATTACCATTACTCATTGTGAATACCAAACGACTCACCCCTTTACCAACCCCAGCGAAATGTTTTAATGTAGTTAACAGTTCATTTAGTATTTCCCTCCCTCTCTGAAATCTGAAATTATCTTGTATACAGAATTATTTGATTGTATAGTCGTCGATCTCTATACTCTGTAAAATTAAGAAAGAATAACATGACACAGAGACGGTGACTGCTTAATTAAGTTAATTTATGACCTTCTAGCAGTTCATTTCGTTTTATTAAACACATTTCTTCCATGTAGCCCATGTTTTGTAATGGCATCATCATGCCATTATGCCCGTGGATATACAGAGTGAATTTAACAATGATAAATTAATATGATAATACCTTTTATATAATCACCAACATGAATTATGTTTGTTATTTACAGCTAGGTGGGGCGAGATGGAAAAGGGGCGACCGTACCTCATTGTTTTACAACATATTACCATTGTAACATTTCACCCACTATTGAACCCATGACCCACGGTTCACCAGTCTGGCCCCTGTCTGGGCAACAACCCCCTTCCCCAAAGGTAGCTCAATCAGAGGAGGGAGTTATGGCCAAATATCACGATGCTACAATATCATTATGCTTACAATATTAAGAATTCTGTTACATTTATTATGACGATTTAATTATGAAGTTTTAAGTTAAGAGTAGTGGACTATATTTTTGGGGTAGTTAATCTACTATTGAGAGTATTTTCTCTCTTTAATTACAGCAGCGCAGCAGTATTTATTTTAGAAGCTTAAGTCCTTGTATCAGTAAGTCTGGAATAGATTAGTAAAGATACTGAGATATACAGAGGGGGGCAGTAATGCAACTATTAAGGATGCCAACTGCCATAATACCCCATGAAGAAGGATCTATAAATCTGTGTTCCACCAAATGGGTCTAGAGAGGAAAAGCCAGGCTCTGCATTCAGCCAGGCTTTATGATCCTGGCTCGCCAAATCCGCCAATTCTGAGCCTCGCTTGGCTATAGTGGAACGGAATAAACCAGGCTGTAAAGACCAGGATTTAAAAAGCCTGGTTTTGGCCTAAATCCTGGATTTGTTAATCCAAGTTTTGTGGAAAAGGCCCCTGGACTCTGATTTTGCCTGCTCCTCCTGTTATATTTGTATGCACTTTATATTGTTCTATTTATTTTATTGTGTTTTATTGTTTTGTCTGACGTTACATGACAGGAACACGTACAGTATCTGTTTCTTTCTGTAATATCTCATTTCATAGGGCCTACGGATGAAAATGCATGAGCATCCTTGCTATAACTCAGCAACCAACAGCAACACTCAACTACTGTATGCCATTTTGTTACTGTACTCTTACACATGCATTCTGTCCCTCCCTCCACAATAAACAAATACAGTACCGTAGTAAAGTAAAAGTAGTTCAAAAGTGTATACCTTGTCAGTGTAATACCTTGTAATTGGCTATAGGGTCATGGTTTTGAGTCAAGTTTATTAAATACAAAGTTTGAAACACACAAGTGCAGTAGTGGACAGTGTACATTTTGCTCTGACAACGCATTCAATACTAATATACCCAGAAGTGTTCCTTGAGGGAGCTATCCTTGAACCAATATTCCAATTTAGTTCCCAATAAATATCTCTGAGTTTTGGATAAAAGAGGTTCCATTGAGGCACCTATTCACCCAGCAGAGCTTTGTCCAGAAGTTATTCTCATGTCAATGCTACAGTATTCAAATTCCAATGAAGTTGTGCCCATGTACTTCAGAAAAAGTAGATAGTTCTAATCTAGGTCGTTAAAACCCAATTGTTCAATTATTTAGCAAGGTCTGCTGATTATAATGTCGAAGAGATTCCAAAAAGAAAATGGCACAAAGTTGTCAAGGATGCAGAATAAATCTTTTAATTATATTTTGCTTCGGTGTCTCGCTATCCGTGATCACATTTCATGATAAACTCTAACAACCTGGTCTGCATGGCCCTGCCTATCAGACTCCCTTGTAGTAGGGTCACAGACTAAGATTCTGTGACCATCCTCTGGGAAGGATGGTTTGATGATTGATTTGACCTCTATGGACCCTTTATAAAAGATTTAGCCCCCAGGTCCCTCGCAAAAATCCCGGCATTTTTCGCTAGAGGGCCAAATTCAAAATGGCGTCCGGCGCCATAGCCAAAAATGAACTTTTGATCTAGATGACCTAGAATCATGTATGAAGACACTTTTCCATACAAGTCAACCATGAGGATTCCAAATCTGACACCATTTTAATCACAAGACCTCGTTTTGGCCCCGAAATTCAAGATGGCCGCCATCCAGTAGAGTGAAAACATTACTTTTGAATAGGAAAGCAAAACACAAAACACATGTGTCAGAGCATTCTGTGTCACTGGTTTCTGAATCATCAGATTCAGATGACTCCACCCTCCTCCTCTGTGCAGCATCATCATCCTCCTCCTCATCCACCTCCTCCTCTCAATTTCCTCGTCCGCTTCAACTTGCCCTGTTGCAAGTATCACAAAACGCATGCCCTTTGCCTTTTTACTGGGAGATCATCCTGTGTACGTCCTCATCACTCTGATCAAGGCAGAGAACCCAGTACCATGACATCGTGTCCTTTCTTGGTCCTTTCCATACACAGTGTGTGATGATGAGTGCATTTTCTGGCAGCGGCATCAGCCGCGGAACACCCGTGGCAGGAGGTACAGTAGTGTTTCTCGGCGGCATCAGTCCAACACTCTACCCCAAACCCTAAATCTAACCCTAACCGCAAGCATGACGCAACGCATGGCATCAGCCGCGGAACACCCACGGCAGGCGACAGTGTTTCTCTGCGGCATCAGTCCGACACTCTACCCCAAACCCTTACCCTAACCGTAAGCACGACGCAACGCATGTTGGACCAACACACTGCCACGGAAGCGAGCGGCAGTCATAATCCCAGTTTCCCCGGCAGATGCCGCCCCTTTTCCTGGCAGCGCCAAAGCCCCTTTTCCTGGCAGCGCGGCGTGGAGCGGCGGCCACGAGATGGAGCGGCAGTAGAGTGACATAATCCCCCGGCAGATGCCGCCCCTCCCCCCGGCAGCGCCGCGTCTCATTGCCGTAGAATGCACTCACTGCTTCTGACAAGGGGAGTGAGCTAGGAGATATACTTGTCGCGGGAGGAGTCATTGCTGAGGGATCTGTTGATTGTGCGCTGAAAGGCAAGCATTATAAGAGGGGCTGCGTTGCTTGAGGCTGATGTATTGATTGATTGATTGAAATATTTATTAACAGTTTGCAGAATTACAGTACATTTCAAGCACAAACTCAATACAAAGACTGTTAACTGTGAGTGGACAACCCAATTAAGCATTACACTTGTTTACAAGAGGGTCCACCTTGTTCAATTCATCAAAACATTTAGAGACGTACAAATAGACACTTCTATATATAGTCAAAGAACAGAACAGGAAGTCATCATAAGGGAGGTAAAAAGGGAAAAGAAACATATACAGTAAGGGGAAAAAGGGGGTGGACGGTGGGTGGGCGGTGGGCGGGGGAATTCAGATTTTACGGAGGCCAGTTTCGAATTGCAGCCGTCCGTAGGTAACCTGACTCCGACAGATGGGGCAGCAGAGAGTACACTGGGTTCCCCCCTCCTGCTCCCATCTGGGAACTCTCAGGCAGACAAAACCCAGTGTACTCTCTGCTGCCCCATCTGGCGGAGTCAGGTTAGTCCGTAGGTGCCCTTTGAGAGCGGTTTTGAAGGAGGCACTTATGAGTCAGCTGGCCAAGGACAGGCTGATATCCAACCTAACAGAGGAGACGAGAGAATCTTGATATTCTGAGGAATACAAGTCTCTCCCAGGAAACCCTTGCTGCTGCTCGTGCAGCACTGGAGGATGATGCAGATCTCAAGAATCTCATCAGCAACCTTTTCTCCCAATCAGAGGTCAGTGAGATGGCAGACTACTGGAGGGACTTCCTGTCCATGACAGCTAATGCATAATGTGCATGCTAGCATACAACAACAATAAGTATTGGAGGTGGCTGCCTGACTTCTGGGATGATGCTGACAGCTCTTCCAGCTGAACAGGTTGCCTTCCTTCCTATTCATTTCACTCTCACTCGAGATCAAGAAGGCAACCCATACAAGTGGTTGGACTATGTCCACAAGGTGTAGTCCATCATCCTTGCCCGCCATTGTGATGCTCACAATATCATCTGTGTGAATGACCCATACGATGCAGCATACTCAACTAAAGATGATGAGCGAGACCTGCGTGTACAGGGTAAGGCACATGTTACCAACACGTACATGAAATTGAATGACACCTTCCCCTCTGCTAAGGCATTCAAATGAGTCAGTAACAATGAGTGGTTGCAAAAATGAATATGCAGCTACCTCACAGACCTGGCACAGAATGTGAATGCAGCGATTGTCAACTCTATGCTGTTGGCCCACATTGCATCAACTTGTCAACACAACAACCAATGGTAGACTACAGCATTGAGCAGTCTGAAGCTGACACCATCCTCTTCACTGTTTACGCAGGCTGTGATGCCAACTCAGGCTTCTATGGCAAAGGAAAGTCATCAGTGTATGACAAGGTGGTTAAGAGCTCTATGGCACAGCAGCAGCTCTCATGGTGTGGAGATAGCCTTGACCTTGAGAAGGAGGTAGAACAATAGTTCTTTGCATATACGGGACAGGTAATCTATGGAGACAAGAAGCCTGTGCTGCCAAGTAGAAGAGAATGAAGAAAAAATAATGAATCTGTCTCCCTCCAGATGGAGATAGCCTACGCCAACACTGCCTCCACACCAACTACTTGGCGTATCTAGTTGGTCGCTGTTCTCCTGTCTGCCACATGCGGCCTGCTCTCCCAACACACCTACCTGCACCAGTTGAAGAAGACGAGGAAGTTGAGAGTGAGGAGGAGGAGGAGGATGATGCACTGAGGAGGAGGGTGGAGTCATTTGAATCTGATGATTCAGAAACCAGTGACACAGAATGCTATCTGACACATGTGTTTTGTGTCTGTAAAAATTACAACCCCCAAATAGATTGCCTTCCTATACAAAAGTAATGTTTTCACTCTACTGGATGGCGGCCATCTTGAATTCCGGGGCCAAAACGTCTTATGATTAAAATGGTGTCAGATTTGGAATCCTCATGGTTGACTTGTATTGAAAAGTGTCTTCATACATGATTCTAGGTCATCTAGATCAAAAGTTCATTTTTGGCTATGGCGCCGGACGCCATTTTTAATTTGGCCCTCTAGCAAAAAATGCTGGGAGCTAAATCTTTTATAAAGGGTCCATAGAGGTCAAATCAATCATCAAACCATCCTTCCCAGAGGATGGTCACAGAATCTTTGTCTGTGACCCTACTATTGTGGTACACGGGACAGTGTGGTTAGCCCCCATTCTTAGATAACACTTGCACCAGAGGGCGCTATCCCACAGCGAGCCGCTCATGTTAACACATTGAGTGCCACCTGCTGGACGAAAGTGGTATGGCGCTTGGGTGCCGGTGATTTTCCACTATGACACGCGTCCGCTTTTGGCTTCCATCTTGGATGCTAAAGCATAGCATCAATGCTACCGAGCTAAAAATGAGGTCCATCCTTGCTTTAGAAAACACAATGTTCCCATCGCGCTCACTGGATAATCAGAAAATACCTCAGAACATCGCTGATCTGTTCCTATGATAAAACATTGTTTAAAAAAATAAATATTTTTCCAGTGCATATGGCAGGCCTTGTTGACGGATTTGGAAGAGATTTTGAAGGTCTGGTGGGAGTGGTTAGTGGGAGAGGGCGAGGCTTTGCTAAAGGTGAATTGCAGAACAGCCCTGCCACGCATGTTGGGAGCCATGGTTTAGTTGTAACCGGCAGCGCATGTCGGGACTCGGGAGCGACGGTGTTGGTCGGTCTATTCCCTGTTGGACTGTTAGTATGTCTAACAATCGTATGCACCGTATATGTAGCGGACCCAGCTGGCCATAAAAGGGTGAAGCCGACTGATGAGTTTGAAAAGTTTTATTCAGTTCTCAACGTGGAAACTACAAATAAAAAAGCATAAAATACACACATCAAAACAACGCATAAATCAATAATCCATACACAAACAATTATCGAAATGACAGCATAGAACATAATACGATACACTTTTCCACAAACATTAGAAAAATACATAACCACATAAGTCCAACAATAAGACCACTAAAGGCCTATTCATAGTCTGGATTTTCGGTGGTGAGGTGACCACCACTCCGGTGGTGAGATGACCACTGGAGCTGAAATAACGTTGAGCGGTGGTGAGTAAAAACAGAGAGAAGGGCTGGAGCGGTGGCGATGGTTTGCTCTTCACCGCGGCTCGTGACGTCATGTTGTAGTTCGGTGGTCACCTAACCACCGAAAATCCAGACTATGTATGAGCCTTAACAGTGCAAGCAAAAACAATCAGAAATGTACCTTGTCCCCCTTCCAGCTGGGTGCTAAACCTTCTGTAGCATATAGAAGTCCCTCTGAAGCTCTGACTGAAATACATTATAACTACTGTATTAAACTCTCGTTCCATCCATTTGCATGGTAGATTGGTGATTGTTGACACAATCAAGCAACTCACTCTTTCCATGTTTGATGCCTTGTCCATCCTTTGTCTGTCCTTTCCTTATCCGTCTGTGACCATGGTACTATCAAACAACAATTCAGAGACCTCCATCAGCTCCATGCTGCTACCTTTTTCTGTCCTTCATTGAATCTGAGGCAGTCAGGTAGAGTTCAGGTTTAAACCCCTGCCACAGCTGAGCTTGATTCAATCACGAGATGACTAACAGCTGGTAAGATTCCTTCAAAATAAATGACTTCCTGTCACCACATAAAACACCATGAATATACACATACAAAATAAAGGTATGAACTGTGGGTCCGTTACAGTATATATAAGATGAGTCATACAGGCAGTAGGCTAATTAGATGAGTGGTCATACTGCACTGAGTACTGTACGTAATGAGAACGGAATTAAACAGGCAGAGAGACAGACAGACACAGGAAGAAACAAATAAGACATGGGTGGAGAGAAATACTGACAAAAGTGTCGTTCGCCATGAATAGCCAAAATGGTTGTCTTTCTTCCCAGTTTCCAAGGGTATATATGCTATATAATATCCCCAAAATGTAATTTGACTCAATGTCTACTCTACACAATGCATTCCCCACACTTCCCAGTCCTGAATTGGAAATGGCGTAACTGTGACCCAAAGGCAGAAGTGCATGCAAAAATATAAACAGCTCCTTTTCATCTCTTTGTGAATTATGCATTGATCTACACAGAAAGTGTTGTTGAGATGAGATTTGCTCCATGGTTACAATGCCACAAATTGAGTTTGTTTCAGTTGACTCCGGCAGGCTATTGAGCTTCATCACTCCTCATTTCCATTTTGATTCAAATATATTGAAAAAAAAGGAGACAGTGGTCTCGCAATTGAGCTCTTCAGCGAAATCCATTTCTAATAGGTGCTCGGTTCAATACATTTTGTCTTGTGCATCAAAGCTCTCCGGGGAAATACGTTAGGGCTACCCACGCAGAAAACTATTCTTCGGTTGCCAGGAATGGCATCTTTTAGGTACAGCACTTTGAAAATGGTAGACTTGTTTAATGTACAGTATACAAGTTCACTAATGGGGAATTTTTGCTATCCCACAATATTTGCAATAATGATGAAACTGGTGTATCATACAGGCAAACACACGTGTTCACACACATTCTTGTAAGTCACAAAACAGTGAGATGTTGCCAAAATAACGAATCACCATTGTGTTTATCTGTCTAAATTATTCGCTATTTCAAATTTGTTTCCCAGACTGCTGAGATTATATTTGCACTGCAAAACAAACAAACACATTTTTTAAATAGCTAATGCAAGTTTACTATGTAGCCTACTTGCCAAAAGAAACATACATCTCTCCAAATTACTGTATGTATACTGTAGGTCAATTAATAATGTCTCAGACTAAAACTCTTTCCATATGACCTATTCTCATCCACCTCGGCCGCAGTCAAACCTCTCCAGCCTCCATACACAGCAGTGTTGATTTTGACAGAAAATTTTGATTTTAGTTTTAGTCATATACATAGTCTCTTGAATAGTTTAAATTTAGTTTTAGTCACATTTTAGTCACCTGGAAATGGCTGGAATGTCTTAGTGTTAGTCTAGTTGTGGTAGACTAAATATCATAAGATTTCAGTTGACTAAATCTACAGTTGATTTAGTCGACTAAAATGTATTTTGGAGGGCCAACCAAGTGTAAAATTATACTGGATCTCTTGTCCACTAGTCACTTCCTAACATTTTAGTCTAGTTTTTATTTGTAGTTTTAGTAATCATATCGTTTTTATATTAGTTTTAGTTTTAGTATTAGTCGACGAAATCAACATTGATACACAGTGTGGGTGATGTCGTCCGGCCGGCTCCAGGAGGATTTTTCCAGGGTGGGATTCTGGTTATGTCTGAGTCAGAGTGGGTCCATGGGCCGTGGGACGACAGGCCTGTCGTCCTCCCATTAGCCTAATTTTAATATAGGATAATGAGTTAGTTTTTCCCGCAGTAGCCGTTTTCTTTGACTGAATTATGATGATAATGTATGTATGAACCACTGTTAGTGGCGACAATAACAGCTTGGTAGGCGGGGTCAAACCAGTCAAACCTTGTGCAGCGTAAGCAGGAAGCGACACAGTCAAACAACACTCTAGTGGAGTTATATCCCAACAACATATATACAACAGATGGAAACAACAGTCAAACAACACTCTAGTGGAGTTATATCCCAACAACATATATACAACAGATGGAAACAACAGTCAAACAACACTCTGGAGTTATATCCCAACAACATATATACAACAGATGGAAACAACAGTCAAACAACACTCTGGAGTTATATCCCAACAACATATATACAACAGATGGAAACAACAGTCAAACAACACTCTGGAGTTATATCCCAACAACATATATACAACAGATGGAAACAACAGTCAAACAACACTCTAGTGGAGTTATATCCCAACAACATATATACAACAGATGGAAACAACAGTCAAACAACAGTGGAGTTATATCCCAACAACATATATACAACAGATGGAAACAACAGTCAAACAACAGTGGAGTTATATCCCAACAACAACAGATGGAAACAACAGTCAAACAACACTCTGTGGAGTTATATCCCAACAACAACAGATGGAAACAACAGTCAAACAACACTCTAGTGGAGTTATATCCCAACAACATATATACAACAGATGGAAACAACAGTCAAACAACACTCTAGTGGAGTTATATCCCAACAACATATATACAACAGATGGAAACAACAGTCAAACAACACTCTGTGGAGTTATATCCAAACAACATATATACAACAGATGGAAACAACAGTCAAACAACACTCTGTGGAGTTATATCCCAACAACATATATACAACAGATGGAAACAACAGTCAAACAACACTCTGTGGAGTTATATCCCAACAACATATATACAACAGATGGAAACAACAGTCAAACAACACTCTGTGGAGTTATATCCCAACAACATATATACAACAGATGGAAACAACAGTCAAACAACACTCTAGTGGAGTTATATCCCAACAACATATATACAACAGATGGAAACAACAGTCAAACAACACTCTAGTGGAGTTATATCCCAACAACATATATACAACAGATGGAAACAACAGTCAAACAACACTCTGGAGTTATATCCCAACAACATATATACAACAGATGGAAACAACAGTCAAACAACACTCTAGTGGAGTTATATCCCAACAACATATATACAACAGATGGAAACAACAGTCAAACAACACTCTGTGGAGTTATATCCCAACAACATATATACAACAGATGGAAACAACAGTCAAACAACACTCTAGTGGAGTTATATCCCAATAACATCTATCAAACCGATGGAAACAACAAAATGTTTTTGCGTGATTTTAGAAGAGACTTCGCGTTTGACTGACCCTGCGTGTAAAACGCTGAGAAACGCTCAGCATTGATTAATTTGTTTTTTTCCCCCGCTACTTCCATGGATTTTAGTAATCATAATTACGGTAAGAAAGTGGGTGGTCCGGAACTCCCCTTTAAATGTTATTTTGAGAAAGTTTGTCATTTTTTTCAGATAATACTGTATGTCATTAGCCTATTGTGAGATACTAAATAATTTTGAGACAAAAAGTCATTTTTATGAGATACTAAGTCAGAATTTCAAGAAGGTTTTTCATTATAATATCTTAAATAATCTTATTGTTCCCCATCACATGAAGTGGGCTTCCTTAAAGTCAGGTTGCAATGGCTTTTTCTGTCATTTTATTTTGAAGGTTGAGTCTGAAAAGGAAGGCTGTATGTTTTTGAACCAATCAGAGAGTTTGTTTACAGGTCAGACAGTCGGCATGCAGCTCTACCAGTTTGCTACTATGTGGCTTACCGTATTTCTAGCCTATAAGGTTTTCAGATACATATTTTAGTGTGCTGCTTAAGTTTGAAATTAGTAATACACTGTCGTAATGGAGTAGTTCTGTAATCAGCATCAGCTGTGTTTGGACTTTGGAGGAATGCGCAGCAATGAGAATCAAGCAGGTGAATGAAATCAAGATTCATTTGTATTCATGTGGGACTCAACACGTCATAACGCTTCACATTTCCGTTCAAAAGAAGTAATTAAAATGAAATGTTATGGACTTTTGATACAAAAATGGAAAATCCAATTGTTTTGGCATTGTAAAAGTTCTAAAAGTGTGAATAATAGCGTATTTTTTCCATTTCACGACGTCTGGGGTAAACAATGTTATTCTTTGAGGTGTGAAAGGAGCTCGAGGAAAAGATCGTGGGATGACACGAAAAGAGAAAAAAAAGCTCTCTTATTCAATCAAGAAACTATAGTTGTCAAGACACCACAACATGGAGATCAGGGGAATAAATAGTGCAGGTCAAAATACTATTTACATAATGGCTGGAGGTTGTTATTGTTCTGCTTCTTTTTTCTTTTTTTTTTATCCATAAAGGAGAAACAAGCCTTTATCTGCATGAGAGGAAGAGAGAGCCCTTTCCACAAGGGCGACATTATTGCTGGATTTCCATAAACCCCTAGACAGGCTTTGTGTAGTAAGACAAAGGTTGATTGATTGCCTCTAAATTTCTGTCGTCACTGTGGTACAAGTATTCCAGGCAATATCGCAGGTAACCTTCACTAGGCCGGGAGCAACAATAAACACTTGTCAAGCAAGCCAGAAATAATGAAGTGCCCTTTGTGGCAAGATTCTCTGACAATCTCATTTGCACATTTCTAGAGGCTGTATTAACACTACTCAAACACAGGCAATGGAGTTTATCATTTTTTCAGATATTATCATAGATCTCTGTGTTTACGATGCCGTGTCTTCATGTTGACTCCATTCATCTAAAATTAGTGCTTTGTTCGTGTGACCCTGCACAGTAAAAGCCTCTGTGTGTTTACTGTAAACCCTCGCGGAGTTAAATAAACACTGAGGATTTTACCGTGTGATTATCTAACCGCTATAATTGGGTCTGGTGTGTGTGTTGTAGCCGGGGTGGATTACCAAACAGGCCTACTGGGGCCCAGCCCAGGGGCCCAAGAGCTCAATGGCCCCGTATTAACACATTTTATGCCCAAGACGTCCACAGACGTCCTAGGAATTACCGCATGTAGTGCCCAGGACGTCTGTGGACGTCTTGGTTTTTTCTTTAAAAATGTCAAAAAGTGGGTCTAAAAAGTGGGCACCCTGGGTCGCCATTTTGAAAGATGAAAAGGGCGAATAATGTGTTAAGCCAGAGCCTTTGCCTGAATTGTTGTGGTTGTAACATTTTCCAATAACAGAGCCCTAATAACAGTCCTGAAGGAATAGACTTCACTAAACATTTATTTATTTTGTTAATTGTGTGTTCTGTGCGTGCGTGCACTGTTGATCTATAGGCCAATTCAAGTTTTTAAGTACATAATAAGTATAATATGTAGGCAAGTAAGTACAATATTTTCCTCAGAGATAAAGTGGAGTAGAAGTAAACAGTCTGAAAAATGTACATGCAAAGTAAAGGTACCTCAAAATTGTACTTAATTCTTTCGCTGCCCGCTAGTTGGTAGCATAAGTACAGCTCAGCCTTGCCAGCCATTGAGTCTCCATTGTAACGAGCCTCCGTTTCATTTCCGGATTATCAGGGAGTTGTTGTTATGTCATTAGATGCGAGACAAAGTCACAAATATAAATCCGATCATCGGGATGCACGATGGCTCACCATGGACAGCACTCGAAGATTTAGATATACAGGGCTTTGAAAATCATGTTATAATGGACGTAGCGCGTGGAAGGAATACGTTATTCCGACCAGTTCCTTTCCCCTCCATCAGGCTCCGGCTGGCCAGGGGGAGGCAGTTTAGAGACCAGGATTACTGCATGCTTTTTGTGAGGTGACATACTAGGGGAAACGGGGAGAACATGCAAATTCCACACAGAAAGGCCCTTTCGCCAACCCCGCCTCGGGTTTGGGCACTGATGACGCAGAGGAGGGAACACACCCCCAGTGCCCACAGCGTCCCCAGTGGGAATCGAACCCAGGACCTTCTAGCTGTGAGGCGACAGCACTACCGACCACCATGATCCCGAGTTCTTCCTCATGATGACTGTCTTAAATTGTCTGTGGGCATGGAGCGAGACCATGCACCGGTATTTACCCAACATGGCGCTTGTTTGGGCCTCTCCTGTTTATTTATCTTGTTTATTTCTTTTGGCCCAGAGGCCTTCCTCAGCGTAATCTCCAGATTATGCTGAGGAAAGCCTCTGGGCCGAAACGTCCGTGTTGTTGCTTGCTGCTGGGGGAAACAAATAAGCAAGAATCCTACTGGATATAACGTGAGTGCTGGTGTTATTTTCTAGAGATAGTTATACCTCCATATAGGAGAGGTTAGCTTTATACTTTTGAAAGTTGACAGCAGTATTTCAATGCTTTTGCATTTACTTAGCACAAAAACATTTGCGACAAGTAGCATCAATGTATTCAAATATAATTGAATTAAAGTTAGTTGCTCTGTTTATATGAAAAGTATTTCTATGTACCCATGCCATTTGCTGTAAACAATGTTGTAGGGGTACACACATGGATTTGTATTCCTTAAGGTGGTTGTATTCTATTTGACATCCTTCTCGCTGTCACAGCAGCTCATAAATCTTGCTACTGTGTTTGCACATTGTTGTACTTCACCCAACAGATATGCACGTTTTTTGTCATTAGTCATGTTTTCAAACTCTTGGTGATCCGTGGGAAGTATATGTCTCTGATGTCTTGGTACAGTGGGCAGACGGTTAGGAAGTGTACAGTATCTCAGTCTACCTTGTTTTGTGTGCAGTGGGTGCATACTCTGTCTTCTCTTGGGAGCCAGGTCTATGGCGGCCTTTCTCAATTGCACTGAATCTATACCAGTAAGACGCCTGAGGGCGAGAAGCGACCTCAAGGTCGCGTGCGCGCATCCACCTGGATGTTTAGAGCTAAATAGCATTCCATTTTGCTCTGGTTTTGTGTCTCTGTCTCTTTCTCTCACTGTGCCGTGTGAACAGGGAAGTGGTTAAGCTCACTGGTTAAGTCATATCTAAAGGATTCCAAGGTCTTCCGTGCAAACACCTCCATGCAGAAAGGGCATAGGTGAAGTGTGGGCGTTTGACTGCAAGTTGCTGAGCCACCACTTTTATTGAGCGCTCCAATTAGTTAATGTTTCTCAACCCTCTGACTATGCCTTATTCCGAGCTGAATGGACTGCATAAGGCCTTGATGTAATGTCACACCTCCTGAAACGAAGAGGCCATATAAGACCCTCGCACCTCATTAAATGCAGACGTGCATGGGGAAGCGCGCCAGACAGATTAATCCACTTCATTTGTAGCATCGCTAAATCTCTACCTCGTACACCCCCCCCCCCCCCCCCTCCTCCCCCCAAACTCCTCGCCGCCAAAAGGGAGGAGGGGGAGGGGGGGGGGAACATTGAAGTGTAAATGATTAGAGCTCCTATCTGCTAGGTAGGAGATAAGAGTTGTCGCAGAAGGGGGTTCATAACAATTGCCAAGGCAGCGCTATCTTCTCTGTGCCCCGAAGCTGCTGTGTGGCAGACATGGCAAAAGTTCACAAAGAATCCCAAATCAACCCCATTACAAAGTAAGAGAGCGAGAGAGAGGAAAAAGAGAGAGAGACAGACAGAGCTCAATCATTTAGTGCTGTGGTTTGGTGTTCATCCTGAGCCTGCGGCCATGGTGCACGCTTTCTGTGCACGCTCTCCGAGGACACACTGCAGTGATATGAGAATGAAAAGCCCCAACGTGCTCTCTGAATCTAATCTTTTTCACAGTTGGGAACTTCACAACAATACAGATGTACCATTCCTCTTTCTTTTTTTTTAAAGTTTTATTCAGCATAGAAGGGGTAGTACAGTACAGTACAGTACAATCCTACCTGGAGGAAAGAGAACAAATAGTAGACGTAAACAGAACTATGTCTTCGATCAAAAAAGTAAATCAAAGGACAAGATTCTTGGGGAGAATCTCCTCCTTTGTTAACAAGAGGGCTCTCAGGACACTAGCTGGAGCTCTTATTCAGCCCATATAATTTGACTACGCCTGTACCTCCTGGTTCTCGAACATCTCAATGTCACAAAAAACTAAGCTTCAAACCTCCCAGAACCACCCCATTCCGACTCCTTCTAGTCCTAGGGCCCATGACCCACCTTTATGCAACGCATTTTGATGGCATAGGAGGGCTCCGGGTAGAAGACAGTCAAGCAGTTGAAAATGGGGCTGACATTCAAAATTGTAAATTCAGCCCTGCCCTCTGTGCCCTCGGTCCCCATTTACTTAACTGATTACCTCACAAAGGTGAGCAACTCTCACAGCCACAACACTAGAGGGAGCATAAATACTGATATGGTGCCACCCACATATAGAACAAATATGGGTAAATTCACTTTCCACAGCACTGCCACTCAGGTGTGGAATGCCCCGCCCCCTTCCCTCAAAACAAACAAATCACTGGCTTCCTTTAAAACCGGTCTGAAAAGTCACATATCAGTGTCAGCGGGTCAAAAGGAGAGAAGATGACTGCCCAACCTCCTTATACCCCCCTCCGAGTGATTTTTTTGTATTTTGATTTTTTTGTACTGTTCAAGTTCACGGTCAAGTTGCCCGAGACGGAGATTGATAAATAGGACGGAGATTAATGATATCAAAACCGGTCGCATCGCTCCACAGCCTAGGAGCGCTTGTTGCCCAATCCTCGGTGTTGCACAACAGTGACACGTCATCGAAAATGTTCCCTGCCTGTTTAGAGGACGACAACGAAAATCTTAAAACGTTCATAACTCGCGATCTAAATCATCCCGTCTAATTATGAAAAAAAGATCCTGTGTTAGACGGCGCTCCGCGGTCCAGTCGCTAGTCGCGATAGATTTATTCTTACCTCCCGTTGTTGTCGATCGACTCTAGAGTGGTGTGGCTATTGTTAGCTGCTACACAGACATTCACAACAACTTCTGGTCCCCCGGTAAAAGTGGTCCGGGCGCTATAAATGATGGGCACATTTTATTAATGGATTAAATAGGTTCGGGCCCTCAAGGTGTTAACATGTTTTTGAGATATCTCGATTATTTTTTCGGTCTTTTTTCGGTGCTATCCTTTTGGATCAATGTGCTTTGACTGTACCATGTACTGTTTTGCATTTGTTATTGTCTAATAAAATAATCAATCAATCAAACATACAGTACATATGGTTTTTGAGCGGTGCCTCGGCTCCATTACGAAGCTATGTGTGTCCCTACGTATGTATGAGCTCGGAAAGCTGCAACACGGTCACTCTCAACTGTTTCGGACGCGGGAAGGCTCGCCGGAACAGGGCAGGCCCCCTTGCAGTACAGTACAGTAACTATAACAATAAATGTATAGTTTTCTTTTCTTCTTATACGTACATACATACATACAATAAACAGGGACAGGGTTTCGCAAACAACATATGAATATTATGAATTGAATTGATGCAAACAATTACAGACAGAACAAAACAATCCCCTACATACACTTGGAACTTTGACTCCTCATTTCACCATACAGGCATTTGTAGAATGTACAGTAGCAATAGCCACTTTGAAAGGAATGTCTTCATGAACGTAAAAAAGGAAGAACAAAGAAAAAAGCTATCTAAAAATGAAACGGGGAAGGAGGGGAATAACAATGTTGAGAGGTAGAGCCCTTATATGATGCATCAGGAAATCTTGACAGGTTGTTAAGATAAGTTACTATACGGGACCCCGGGAAGAGGTACAGTTGGGTGCCACCGATATTGTCCCTTATCATTTGACCCATTTAGGCCTGACCTCAAAATTTAAAGAAATCCTTCTAAATCCTCCAGTTTTCTGAAATAAATATTTTCACGATTTTTCAAAAATAGCAGATCTACAAGCTCATAGCGCGCCACTCGGTGGCGCGCTATGAGCTTGTAGATCTGTTTTTTTTCAATAGCTAAATTATAACATAATGTTTAAAACACCAAAAGGGGTTCCCGCCCAAAATGGGTTAACTGTCCTTTTGCGCAGATCACGGAAACCTCAGCAAAAAGAAAAGGACAATATCGATGGCCTCCAACTGTACGTCCTCCCGGGGAAGATCGCAGGGCATATTTGATTTTCTCAAGGTGTAAGTATATCATTGCATCTTTCAATCAAAGGTCTGATTTAGGGGTGACTGGTGATTTCCAGTCTAGAAGGATTCTCTGTCGTGCGAGCAGTGATAGAAAAGCTATACCATTCTGAGCTTTTCAGCTTTTCAGCAGTCACAAGCTGTTAAACCGCTGCGTGCTTCTCAAAGTGAGGTCAGAGTTAAATTAACACTTTTGTGTTTGTTGTGGTTTTAGTGCCACGCTTAAAACCTTTAGGCTCATTTTGTAGTTTGTTTTCTGGTTCAGGTTCAAATCTACAGCAGGGAAAACCATGGCAGGCGACATGATGCTGACCTTATAGATAAACACGGCGCATAATGCGTTTCGCCCACATTTGGGGGTTAGAGGTAATTGCAGTTGACCAGCCCATATCCACTGAAATTGAGCTGTTAGCCAACATTTAAAAATGTGGAACTGGAGAGAGACAATACTGTTTTGCATTTAAACACGTTTTAATGTATGTGGTCTCTTTGCCAACCTATACATTTCAACAGATGTGTTGTGTTCAAACTTTTATTTTATTTATATTTTTGATTTAATTTAATTAAATTTCTGAAATGTAACCCTTCCACCACCACCACCACCACCCTTCAAAGTTTCACAAGAAATAAACTTACAAAAGCTACAGAATTACACAGGATTACACAGGATTAGCTATACAGACAAAGAAACTGACCATCTTAAAGATTCTTGCAGGGCCCATACCATGTAAAAAGGAAATTGCATTTCCGCCAAAGCCATTTGTAACACTAGTATTTATGGTGGGCACCAAGAACCAGCAAGTTCATGAAATAAAATAGTTTTTTTCCCCCTGAGGAAGTTCTGGGTAAGATTTGAAATAATACACATTTCTCAGTGAGTTTGTCATCCATAACAAGTATGTTGAGCAATATGAGCATCCACATCTGCAGCACAAATCTATAGGCATGCAAAGGAACTCGACCAAATTATTACTACGAATGCCAGCTAGGCCTTCGTACCGAATGTCTGTACCGAATAACACTACATTATGTGACATGTCCCAGATATTTAGAGCATAATGTAGCAATGCAGTTGCCATTAGTGTGTGAGTGTGTGTGTGTGTGTGTGCGTGTGCGTGTGCGTGTGCGTGTGCGTGCGTGCACATACTATGCCATGCATGCATTAGTCAACTCTAGGCAACTCTAGGTTTGACTTTTTCAATATGTACTTCTTTCTGTTCAGCACCTGGGATTTTATTGTTTGAATGTTCATGATTTGTGAACTCAACAGATACCCCCAGTCCCCACACACACTTTCACATATACAGTATACCTGTATACGCCCCATAGACAAACAAAGAGAGATGCGTACAGTACATCCACCACAATAATATTCAGTCTCGTCTGAGCTCTGCCTGCAGATATTATTTGATTCCTTTCTCTGCATGCCCACTCCTGCGCAAACACAGGCCTCACAGGTATAACAAAATGTTGCCTTTACAGTAAATAGTGAGAAAACAATAATAATAGTCTTTCCACTCTTCCACTCTTCCGTTTTGTACACTATTGGTACACTTTGTACATTGTCAGGGGCAGTTTTATGCATCACTGCAAAGCTAATGTGCCAATTGTACCTTACACAATATATTATGCAAACACGAATGAAAGATATACAGTAACACAACCAAAGACACGCTGAGGTATAAATACATAATACGATGCAGATGAAAGAGGATATTGGCTGATTTATTCCATGACGCTCTCTGGGAGTTTAGGGATATACAAATAAAAGCACTTACACCCACAATAGAGAGGAGAGCTGACCTCAGACAATGGACCTCTGTGTAGACTGTAAGACAGTACCAGCACCGCATGAACCTGGGCCATAGCAGCGAAGCCAAACAGTCATTGGCAGTTTGCCCAGACTAAAAAGGAAGAAGAAGAGTAAAAAAAATATAAATATATATGAACACAATATATATGAACACTTTGATAACACTTTGATAACCACGGGATATTGTTCTGTTTTCCCTCAGCATGCCGACACCAGCTAGCTTGCTCTTCCACAAGAGACCCACTGTATCTTTCAGTGGTTGTGTGAAGGGCGAATTGCCTTGGCTTCACGGCAGCAAAGTTGTGGTTGTTGTAGTACTTCTTGAGGGTGGAAAAGAAAAGAAAAGCTAGGTCAAATAGCAACTTGGCTGTATCTCTAACAGCAAATTTCTATTGCGAGAGAGAGAGAGAGAGAGAGAGAGAGAGAACGAGGGAAAGTGACAGAAGACAAATAGACGAAGAGACAGAACATAAAGAAGGAGAAAGAGGTGGAGGATGAACGTTGAAACTGTGGATAGCTCTGCAGTTCACATCAGTCTGGAGGCATCTCTGAAGTCTCTGTACTGCTGCACTCCAGCGGTTTTGCATCCACCCGTAAATGTTCTAACCCTGGTAGGAAGGCCAGCTCTGGTTCACACAGAGATTTTTCGGAGCATTGTTTGGGTCACCTAGCGTAGGAGGCCCAGTCTCGCTGGTTAACCGTTTCCTAGCCACACGTCCTAGGGAATCCAACCGACGCATGCATTGGACGTGTGTACACGTCCTAGCGCATCCTCAATGATATCAGCCGAGGGGAGAATATTCCGATTTTTTTTTTCCAGAGTAAAAGCGTCCATGTCTTTCCGGCACCCCAGAGCTTCTATTTTGAAGGAATCCCGGCACTGATTGTGTTAAGAGTATAGCCTCTTTGCCACATATCTTCACTGCATGGCTGTTGGATCAGAGGCATGAAGCCGCAAATGTACACAGTATCTGCTAATAAGTTTTCACGCATGCGCGCGCACACACACACACACACACACACACATGCACGCACAGACAGACATGTACACACAGGCGCACGCACGCACGCACGTACGCACGCACGCACGCACGCACGCACGCACGCACGCACGCACGCACGCACGCACACAAAATGTACTGTATGTGACCCAGCATGACAACGGGTGCATCATTGCAGGGCCACTCACTGCAAGAGAGCTAAAGAAAACGGTCTAATCCAATTTGGGGCCAAACTGGGTTGAATGAATGAAGATTTAGTGCTTTAGCTGTAATTTAGCTATATAGATCACAACTCAATAGAACGCAGTGAAAAGATGCATTGTGGCAGTGTGCAGAGGTGATGAATGGAGGATCGTGGTCAAAGGGTGGGTCGATGCAGAGGGAGCCAGGAAGATGAGACTCATAGTGGGTAGGAGGGTTTGAACATTTGTTTGTTACCGTATATTAACATTTGGAACTCAATAACAATAGGTCTTAACATTTCGCTGCTGTTGGGCAGAAACGTCATAATTATGTCCATATTTCAACTTTTATTTATTTTTCATAAATTAATGCCCTAGCTAGGGCCTAGCCTATACTTCATCATACAAGAGTGTCACACAAAAGTAGTGGAAATAGCAGATAATGCTATTTTCACTATTTTAAAATATGTATTTTCAAATAGCAACGGTTTTGGACATGATTTGCTTATTGTGAGTGTGAGTCCTGAGCCTGAAAAAAATATATGCGCTAGAGTGCCAGCAGATATGGCAGATTTTACTCTGAAATGCCTCCCGGTTTTTGGGGGGAACGGAAGGTTCCAGCAGGTTTTTCTGTGAGAGATGGAGAGAGAGCTGGTTAGAGACAACACGTTCAAGGGTTTTGGAAAGAAAGGAAAGGAGTGACATCTGAGGGGTCAAGAGTTGAGGGGTCAATAACGGCTGCTACCAGCTGTTACCTGGCTTCACCATGATTACATCAAAATAATAAAGAGAGAGAACAAACAACGAGATCTATTATGTAATAGCTTTGAAACAAGAGAACAAAAATGACAGAACGAAAGAAAATAAATAATTTCAACCCTCCAAAACACTTTTTAATATTTAATATCATATTGTCTATGTCCCTCAAACTTATTTCTAATGGTTTGAGCCTCAATGACCACCAGTCCATGGCATTTATTTTTTGCTTCTGAAGCTTCTTTAGCTGCAGTACCACAATGTCCTGAGGTGGTGGGGGTGCTGATATGCAACTTATTTAATATTTGAGTCATTATAATACTGACGCTAGATACATCCAGGCTTGTTTCCATTCCATGCCAGCTTGGAAAATCAGCAATGGCGGACATTGTAAACAAAGTAGAAATGCAAATTTGGAACTGAAGACTGAAGAGAGGGAGGAATTATACAAAGTAGGGTTGACATCACAAATACGACCAAATCAGTTGAGCTGTTTCTGAGAGCAATTTCCATAAAAGCTGATTGTTCAAAATTGCATATTTGTGGGAATAGAAAATACACAGGGGAGCTCAAAAAACACCAACAAAATTGTAAAAGTTGAATTTTATGAAAACACTAAACACTTTCTTAATCTGAACCAACCATCTCTTGGTGTCTTTCTAAATGCATTGCAAGGATTTTGCTGTTGCCATGACGCCTGCATGTCTGAGAGCGATAGTGTTGTAGCAACACTAAGACGAAATATGTTCGTCGACTACCTTTTTTTCACTGACGAAAACCAAATGGAAACTAAATGAAAACTAAGCTATGATGACTAAAACTAATTAAATATACTGACAATTTCGTCAACAAATAAAAACTAGACTTTAATGTTAAGGAAGGGACTAGTGGACAAGAGATCCAGTACAAGTCATTTTACACTTGGTTGCATGATATCAATCTACAGGCTTGTAGATCTGCTATTTTCAGCAAGTGTAAAATCAGTCACTACGACGGCATCAAGGCCCGCCAAAATACATTTTAGTCGACTAAATCAACTGTAGATTTAGTCGACTCAAAACGTATGATATTTAGTCGACTAAAACTAGACTAACACTAAGACATTCCAGGTGACTAAAATGTGACTGAAACTAAATGAAAACTATTGAAGAGACTAATGACAAAAACAACACATTGTTGTAGACATTGCATTGAAGACATCTAAAAGCGTGGCCTCATGATTCTTTCCTCAGCATGCTTTTTCTGCTAAAATAAGCTCTCTTGGTGGTAAACTGAAATGGACCGGATATACAATAGCTAGATGATTGGCCTTGGCTGAAGAAGAAAATCCATATGTTCACCTAAACTCTTTGACCGTGGCATACCTCTTTGACTGTGGCATACCTCTTTGACCGTGGCATACCTCTTTGACCGCTGCATACCTCTTTGACTGTGGCATACCTCTTTGACCGTGGCATACCTCTTTGACCGTGGCATACCTCTTTGACCGTGGCATACCTCTTTGACCGTGGCATACCTCTTTGACTGTGGCATACCTCTTTGACCGTGGCATACCTCTTTGACCGTGGCATACCTCTTTGACCGTGGCATACCTCTTTGACCGTGGCATACCTCTTTGACCACTGCATACCTCTATTTTGTGCACGTCATTATGAGCTAGGGAAATCTGAAATATATAAGCTCATGCTGCATGCGCTTGTTGATCTGATATTTCTTTTAAATAATTTAGATTTTCTTTTTGCCGAAGTGGTTAAGACAGACACGGCCAGGGGATATGAGAGAGAGAGAGAGAGAGAGAGAGAGAGAGAGAGAGAGAGAGAGCACAATAAAGATGAGATGGAGAGAATGTGTCACCTCTCCAGTTATTCCACACTTTTCTTTTTAAAATAGGGGGTGATAAACAAGCGAGTTCCATTTGAGAGCAGCTAGGCGGATTGTGACAGGATTTCTGTCAAGGCTGGCAGCTCTAATTAGAGGAGTAGAACGGCTGGCTGACAGACAGCAACACTTGAGCTGCAAGGGTCAGGTTCAATGACACAAAGTTCAGGCAGGCTTGGACACACACACGCACACACAAACACGCACACACGCACGCACGAAAGCACGCACGCGTGCTTGGATTTGGCTTTTTTCTTTTTTTCTTCTTCCTTCATGGGCCCCACGGCGTCTGGGCCTAGGGTGCATTGCACCGGTTGCACCGTCGATATTTACGCCTGTGCCCCTGACACCGGTTTACAACCTGAAGGGCTCGGATTTATCTGGCCACTTCATGAGCAGCCAAACTTTAGGGCGGATACTCCATTGACCATGTGCAGGCCGTGGGCCGTGGCCATCTTGCCATCAGAGTTATACATTATACATTACAGTTGGGTGCCACCGATATTGTCCCTTCATCATTTGACCCATTTAGGCCTGACCTCAAAATTTAAAAAAATCCTTCTAAATCCTCCACGATTTTTCAAAAATAGCAGACCTACAAAGCTCATAGCGCGCCACTCGGTGGCGCGCTATGAGCTTGTAGATCTGCTATTTTTCAATAGCTAAATTATAACAATGTTTAAAACACCAAAAGGGGTTCCCGCCCAAAATGGGTTAACTGTCCTTTTGCGCAGATCACGCAAACCTCAGCAAAAAGAAAAGGACAATATCAATGGCCTCCAACTGTATATGTGCAAATTCAAAACAGGTGCTACGCAGGGCAGTTGAGTGATATCTAACGAGCACTTAACAAACGGCAACACTTAGAAAAAGAATCACCTGCAAGGAAGGAAAGTAGCTCATAACATGTCTACAGTGGATTTTTATGAAACAAACACTTTGCAGATAGAAAGAGGATAATTCAAGCTTTTCGTACAGCTGCAATGTTGGTGAGTTTGACGTTGTTTAATACAATCAGATTCTGTTTGGATGAATGGGCTGCACCTTGTTGCACCTTGTTAGCACCCTGCCATTATCTTATATGGCAAGATGGCCGCGCGGTCTGCGTATGGTCCATAGAAGCTCTCTGTTGACCGTGTTGAAAGCGTTTGACAGGTCGATGAAATGTATGAAGAGGTCCTGATGTTCTCTCTACACTTTGTTGTTCAAACATGATGCCTACACTCTCACCTGAGCATCAACGGTATAGCCTCTGTAGGGAAATGCACTGGCGTGCACTGTCATATGATTATACTGTTTATTTCAGATGCCATAATTCATACAGCCACAAAACAAGGGTCATAAAAGTGTAACTACAAAGCTAACAGGAATTGTGTGTCTTAATAATACTCAAGTTCCCCTCACGTGATCCCTTTGCAACCCATCCATAAATCTGCCTTTACACTTATCACAATTTAACACGTACGTGCATGCACACTGTAGGAGCCAACTGGTGCCTGTCGGCCGGAGCACCTTCAGGACTGCCTTCATGTGAGAAAGTGCTGCGTTTTATGCCATGATTTTTCTCATTAATTCCTCTCTTGCTGTACTGAACTGCAGTCTCTCCGCTCTCTGCCAGTGGTGTAGCCTGCCTATATGTGATATGATATGCAGATGTATGGCATTATCATATGCCATACATCTGCATATCATATAGGCAGGCTATCTATGCCTTGATGCCTACTACTTGTGTGTTGCGCAGCGAGACATTTCCAACCAGAGCGTAAAGGATCGCTTCATGCTTGCGAACTGGTGGGAACACAGCCATCCGTTAACATCAGGGGCACATCTGATGTGTTGGTGGTCTCGGTGGAAACGGGGCATAACAAACTAGCTACACTTGAGTGACCTTATACAGTACATCCACTGTTGATTGACAGTGCAATAGAGGAGGCCGCAGAGAGAGGGCTGTTTGAGCAGGGCCCTGCTTTTTCCTTGAATGCATGCCGTTTTTGCATGCAATTTTAAGTATTTAAACATCAATATTGCAGCGGATTATAATAAGCACTGCTCATTTGGGTTTACAGTATCTTGCTATTCCCATGCACGTATCTTGCTGTTCCCTGACTTCGGGTTTATCTTGTTGTTGTCATATCTGTCCAACGATAAAACATGAATCGCTTGGGAATCAATGTCTGACCTGCAGTCATAATACCGGTATATGGTATATTGGACCTACAGTATATTCTATGCTATCTTGTGTATATCGCAAATGCACAAGATGAACTTATTTTCTATTTTTTTTCCCCTTTTTTTTTTTTGATCAAAGACTGAAAATTGTTTGAAGCTGCTCTTTCTAGTAAATGGCCTGTAGGCATGCATGGCTCCCTGCTCCATTCACCATGACCTCTTGATTTCTGCATGGATGAATGTAAGACTGTCTTCGTCTTATTTATCTTATTACATGCAAACACTTGTATTGGCTGAAATGAGAGAGAGAGAGAGAGAGAGAGAGAGAGAGAGAGAGAGAGAGAGAGAGAGAGAGAGAGAGAGAGAGAGAGAGAGAGAGAGAGAGAGAGAGAGAGAGAGAGAGAGAGAGAGAGAGAGAGAGAGAGAGAGAGCGCCGCATAGCCATAGCTGACTGGGTACAGAGGGAAGGTCACCGCTTTGACCCCAGGTCTGCCCAGTCTACGTCTGTGTCTAAGTGCCCCTGAGCAAGGCAATTAACCCCTTAAATTGTGCCCACTACTCCTAATAGTTAGGATGGGTAAATGCAGAGGACAAGTTTCACATACTGTATGTACAAATGTATACTACTGTATAAGGGGTGAGCTCAAAAAGTGGTCTTTGGTGTAGCACTCTACAAAAAACTGGTATACCGTTTTTCCAAAAGTGATACACCAAAGACCACTTTTAGAAATGTACAATGACAAAGAATACCCCAATAGGCCTATCTCACAGCATTTCCCCGCCCCCTTTTTACGCCCCCTTTTGTTGATAGTGCTGTTATTTTTTTTGCGGTCCATAGGCTTCCATGTTAAAAGAGGTATTTTCACAAGCCACAAACTACCGTTTTGTAAAGGTAAGGTTTATTCTACTTATTTGAGTTGTTATACCATTGTGTTTTCTTCATATTATTATCGGTCTTTGACATTTTAACATTAGGAAATGTACTTAGATTCTCCAGAGAAAAAAAGTGGTAATGCCTAATGTTAAATGACACCACTATCTACCGGAAGTGGGCGTGGAAAGGGGGCTGTGAGATAGGCCTATTACAACAGCAACTAAAGGGGACACAATTCATATTAATACTGTCCAGCTTCACCACTATAGTGACATAAATGTAGACTATTATTTTATATTATCCTGGTGCCGGGTCTGTGTGGGAGGTATATTTTCTTTTTGTATGGTGACTGACATGTACATCTGAAGAAAACCCTCAGTAAAAGGCAACACTTTGGTGGTATGCTGTTTTCCTCCACACTTCTATAGGAGAGAGAAAAAAAGCTTATATTTTTTCTAGTAAACAGCCTGCAGGCCTCCCTGCCGCTCCACCGATCAGCATCACAATGTAATATTATTTACAAGACATTCAGTTTTATATGATTGTTTGCAGGCCTGCATGCATGTTCACCTGGTGGTTCAACATTGCCCACATGATTGAACTGCTTCAGGTTTATAGCACCCACCTGGTTAATGCAGCAATTTTATGTCTGACATATGGAAAATTACGGTTATGGAATAGTACTGTAGAAGTTATACGCTCGCAGCTGATTTACCTAGGCTGTTACCATTATGACATGACATGATCTTTGGCTCCATTAGCACTCGCCACACGCTCGCAACATGTCACGGGTAGAAACAGCTGCTATTGGTATAGTAGTGTGGAAACCAGACGAATCTGCCACAGGAAAAAAAAATGCCCTGGGCAGATTGGGTCTGGCACTCACTCAGTTTGAAATACATTTCGCTCAGTGCTCGGGAGTCGCAAAGCTCAGCTGCTATCAGCTGTCAGTCTGCTGATTGCTTTCAACCCAGCCCACGCCTTTTGCTTATACTGTACCTACATACCAATCACACCTCATTCACCTCACAAGCGTAAACGTTCCGCCCCTCCGCTTGACTTCCTCCTTATGCTGGACACACACACATGGCTCCAACGAACTGCAACGGCCAATGAAGCATCTGTTTTTTTTTTAATCTATGGAATGGAGTCTCTGTTGCTGTTCAGCTGCCGACAATCAGATGATCAGAGAGGGATGGGCCGATGGGGATCAATCAATAGGGCTCCGAGAGCCATACAGGAACTGGCATTTACACGCGCACGCACGCACGCACGCACGCACGCACGCACGCACGCACGCACGCACGCACGCACACACACACAATGTCAATGTCAGATCTACTGTCTATGCTGGAATGGCAACTGGAAAAGGACCACAGTAATATGAGGCGCTGGGATTGAAACCTGAGGGACCAAGCTATAAGTTAGTCCAGGGGACGCAATGCCCTCCGTCTCCCTCCCAGCAGCTCGCTCGGCTGGGCCTGGCTTTCTCCCCCTGACAAATATCCTTTAAAGGATGCCCCAGGCAAGGCCAGTTTACATATATCCAACTTGACAGGCGAGCCAGAAGGAAACAAGACCAATGACCCATGCATGGCTCCACTCTGATGTGAAGTCTGGGGAAAGATACCAAAGTCTCTTTCTCCTCTCTCTCTCACACACACCTGTTATTTCTGCGTCGATTATACTGCATCATTTACTCTGCAAGTTGGCTATTCTCTAGTTCAAGCTGCCTGCGAGCTAGGAGTCATTTTGTTCTATTCAATTTGTTTCCCGTTCGTCTGTTTTATAATCTCGGTGACACTGCCAATATCAAAACCTGCAATTTTGCTGTTCCACGTCAGGCTTATCCGTTTGCTTAATTGTAGCCCTTGATCAAATGTTAAACAGTAGTGTTCGCTCCAAACACTCTGACTGCAACAGTCAGGCACACACCCAACATTTAGCAAACACACCTGCCCAGCTGGCACTGCCAGCAGCCACCAGGGTCACTGCTAATACTGGACACGGGTCAGCTAACTCAGGGGTTCTCAACCCGTGGGTCGCGACCCCTCGGGGGGTCGCCAAATTATTTTGGGGGGTCCCCAAAATATAAAAAAAAAAAAATAGCAGACCTACATGTTCTTGTAGATCTGCTATTTTTCAATAGCTAAATTATAACAATGCTTAAAACACCAAAAGGGGTTCCCGCCCAAAATGGTTTAAGGTTATTGTAGCAGTCAATTTATATTGGGGGTCGGGAGGGGGCGGGGCGGGGGTCCCGAGACGTTGCCAAAGCATTTCCGGGGGTCCCCGGCCAAAAACATCTAACTGAAAACATCTGAAAACATCTGCTTCACATTGATTCCACATTTTGTTGGATGCCGCGGTGGAGTGAACAAAAAATGGAAATTACGACCACATTTCTTACTGGAACAGGACAAAAACCAGCATGCCTCCGTTATTATGGCCTATTATAGTATCTGTGAGGGGAAAAAAACACAGCTCAGAATGTACAGTATTCTGCAGAAATAGAAAAAATCACACCCGTGTGAACTGAGTGGTGCAAGGTCTTATATAGCCTGATCAGCTGTGGTCTGACATAATGTCAGTGACCATAGTAACCATGCTCATTTTTTTGGGTCCCATGTACAGGTACACACACGTACAGGTACACACATACATAGACACATAGATACAGACAAAGCTGGTTATTGGAGTGGTTTGCACCACTCAAAAATGCAAAGTGTAGGAGTAGAGCAGACGTTTAAAGTCTTATACATCGTTGTACAAATCATGCTTGAAATCTTGAACACATGGCAGATGCCAATCTCAGTTCTGTTGCTAATCTGGGTTTAGGGACGTGTGTATAGTTCATGTTTAAAGAGGCAGCCCTTGGCAATAAGAACAACATTATTGAGTAACCATGATACAATCAGATGGTGAAAACATGTTGAGTACTGAAATGCACTGAAGGAAAAACGAGGAGGAAGGGGTACAGGCTATACGGCTGAGCCTGTCACTGCCTGTGGCATCCTATACAGTATAGCCTATATACAAGCTTAACCCATTCAGGCCTGACGTCGAAATTTAAAAAAAAAAGTTTTCTAAATCATGACAATTTTCGGAAAGATTTGAGGCACATTTTAACGATTTTTCAAAAATAGCAGACCTACAAGCTCATAGCGCGCCACTCGGTGGCGCGCTATGAGCTTGTAGATCTGCTATTTTTCAATAGCTAAATTATAACAATGTTTAAAACACCAAAACGGGTTCCCGCCCCAAAATGGGTTAATGGTTAATGTGGTTAAACGCTAACGTGACATGGATGCGTTCCAGGTCTCAATGGATTAATAGCCGGGGAGCCACAGGCCCAAACGCTCAACGGTTAAGGATTAACCTGTGATGTCCTGCCGTACTTTTTATTTGTGTTTTCTCTATATCACCTTGGTCATTAAGGTCCACAGAATGAGAGGCCTGCTCTGCCGGAAACATCGCGAAAAGAAGTTACGGACATTTTTGTATACCACACCATAGATAACCAATATAAGGCAAAATGTCCCAAATGTCATCATGCTTTAAGTAGCATGTGACAATTGTGACATGTCAAACTAGGGGGTTTTCATATGATTCTGAATCCATTCCAAGCATTTGTTTTTGCACGAAAAGCATTCCTTGGCCTAAAAACGGCCATAGTCCTCATCACAAATGTGATGAGGGCACATTTGGGCACATTTTGGCAAGTGGCTATGACAGGTATACACAGAGATGGGATGGCCATTGATTGAAGAGAGAGAGACAGGACCGGACGGCCGGTAAAAACGTTATGGATTGTTTTGATGGCCCCATTTGTGCAGGTATGCCAGATGGCCAGTACGCCACTGCAGATGCCCTACACATCTGTTGAGTGTTCCAGGGAGAGATTGCCTTACATAATCTTTCTGTCACCCACCCAGCCCACTGTCCTGTTCATTGTCAGTCTGTGATACAGGAACAGAGAGAAAGCGAGAAAGGGTCAATAGTATTTGGTTAAAATGGGTAAGGTTTAAAAAAGGCAAAAGCATGCTCTGTTGCACTGGCCTAAAAGTGGGTCCTTAAAAACTGCTTCAACTTCTGAGATTTTGTTTGGTATGTATGTATGTATGTATGTATGTATGTATGTATGTATGTATGTATGTATGTATGTATGTATTATACTTTAACAGTTTGCAAAAAGTGCATTCCATTATAATATAGTAAGTCAAGAACAGAACTAAGTTAGTAGTCAAGAAAGAACAGATAAGACGATTTTCATGAAACCTGTTTGAAATGGACAAGATGAGTCACTTTTGGGTCAAAGCAATCAAAGGGTCAGCCCTTAATTGTGACCCAAAGTCGCAATTAAGGTCCAGTTTTTTGCACAACTCAAAGGCCATACATAAGGTATTTTAATTTCCTATTTAACCGATCCCAACTATTAGCAGCAGTAGGCAGTGATTATTTGGCACCCAGTGACAACTCTAGCTTTGATTGTTTTCCCCCCACTACATTAATTCAATCTTGATTGAATTAATTTAGCCGTAATTCAAGGAATCTATTGGAAACTCTGTGAGATGATAGTGACCAAAATCACATCATCTTGGGATATAGCACATTTTAATAAAGACAAAGGAGAAACAAGAAAACAAGTTATGTTTTCAAATAAATATGTTTGTTCTCAATGAGCTAAACTTACAGTATGCAATTTTGTACACATTATAACAAAAAAGTGTGGATACATAACGGAATATGTGGCTGTGGCAGGGGGCGTGATCTAGGTGCCACAGGTCTGGCTCTGCCAGCTCACAGGCACACCTGCAGCACATTGTATTAATTAAATGAAGGACAGGTGCTGTGTATATAAGGAAGCTAATGTGCTTGTGTTCTTTGTTGCAGTGAGAGGCTGGGTCTAGACAGAGCCACACGCAAGTCCTCAGCCTGTTACTGGTTGTATGTTTAATATCACACGGTGACTGTTTATTTAATGTTGTTGCATTTATGTTAATGGACACTCGGTGACCCATTGTTATTCTGTTTCGGCTCCATTTGTTGGCTCTAGAACACATTTATTTGACACGGTTTGCTCTGACCGAGGAGGAATACACTGGACAAAGAAAGCTGCTGTTTCTTTGTCCTTCCTGTTCCCTGGTGGTGACTACTACTACTTGCAAAGGGTTGGAATAGTGTGTATTCCACCGTCCACCTCTCGGTCGGTCAGTTCAGTTGGATGTACATCAACGCTGATTGGCTGTCAGGACGCGATGCGTGGAGTCGGGGGGGAAGCGAACGTCGCTTCAGTTGGATTTTTCCAGCCGGGGCGAAGGTACCAGGTGGTGAGACAGCCGTTCGCTTCGTTCGCGTTGCACCGTTCGCGCCCGTTTGCGCCACACCCTTTTGCGCCGTACCCGTTCGCGCAACTTCTCGTCTTTGTATTGACTTTGTATGTAATGGCACCGCTCTAACTATTCACTTTGAACGCAGCTTTACTGGATATAGTCACGGGACTTTCAGTTATCATGAAAACCCCAGAGGGGCTGCCCCTCCATAAACAGTATCCTCTAACAGCTCATTTCTCCTGTGCGTCCCACCACCCACCCACACATTATTGTGTAGCTAATGAATCCCAGTGGAGCACCTGTGTGTGCCAGCTGTACGCGATCATCTAACAATGGGGCTAGACCTTGAAGAAAGAAGTCTTAATTTCTGAGGTTAAATTGCAAAGAATCCGTGAGAATTATCAGGTAGAAACAGCTTCCTGAAGCTGGGTTAGAGAGGTTTGATAGGCAGTGTATCTTTCTTCATGTAATGAGGGGCATATTTGACAAGGGAGACGTGGGTTAATTACAGCTGTATTCATTAAAAAAGCACAAATGCACTGTAATGTCTGTTGGGCATCGTTATATTTGAGTAATACAGAGTTATATAGAGTAATTAATCAGATTTCACCTTTGGCTTTATAAGCTGTCTACAAGAGGCTTTATTTGTACTTACGGCTCCAGACACAGTCTAGCAAAGTCGATCAGTCATTAATGTTTGTGCGCTGTCACCGACACTGGGGTAATTGGCAGTCCTTCCTGCACACAAACACCTATCCAATTAGTAGTGCTAGCTGTGGCTGGGCGAGACATCAGAGAGAATCGAGAATGTGAAGCGAAAGGCTCTGCCTTAAAAATATTATTAAAAGGAATTTTAATTGAAACGTGTTGACATCTCATGACACATTTAATGAGCTCATGTGGCATTCATTAGAATGCATCAAGCGTTAATTGGCTCTAATTGTGCTTACCCTGTAAACTCAAATGGAGCTCCGTCATTGGATGTACAAAAGCACTGACACAGTAGTCCCAAACGACCTCTGAGTAACTACCCAGCTAGCAAGTCATGGCGTGACGCTGGCGTGAGGCGGTCCCCGCGCGCCGCCGATCGTGTCCTCCGCCGGGTGCGTGACGCGCCGTGGGCGCGCCGTTCTTCATCAGCGTTTCACGGGCGGGGCGCCGCGCGTGTAGCCGCCGCCCCGCTACTCTGCCGCGACTGTCAGGATTGCCATGTCATTTTCTATGCACCTCCATGCCACACACCCGAGGATGCTCCCTACTGATGTTGGTGACCCAATAAATAGCCTTTCTGAAGTCAGGGGTGCTCTTATCATCGTACATCATCATGAATCATCGAATACTGGCCAATCAGAATGCCTGTTGCCACACATTTTATATCGTCATATTTGGCGGACATTTGACCTAATTTCTCCTTTCATTGTCGATGGCAAATATGAGACGTGTGGGGACAAGATGACATACATTTTCCCTTCATTGTCAATGACATTTAATGTTTGTGTTGCGGACATTTTGTGGGGACAAAAGCTGTATATAGGAGGGGCTAGCGTACCTCAAAAACACACTTGTGTGAAATGAGGGGCACCTGACTTTTACAAGCATGCACATATATGGCACTTTCATTCATTGCAGATACATTACGAGACATGAATGCAGTGTGATATTGTTGTGTAAAACAAAACGAGTCACAAGATCCACCCACATGACATCACATGACGTGTACTGCTGTAAACAAACATTAAAAGTCCATAGACTTTGGCTGCCATGCTGTTTGTTAAAAGTGATCCAAACAAAGGCTAAAAGACGGGGCTGCAATATGACGTAATTTCAAAAGCCCCTCAAAAATGTTCACTTGAACTCAAGATATCTCAACATACGTATGCTATAATGTGACAGATTGCCATGAACCCACTAGTACTGCCCTATTACAAAATGCTCACAAATATGGGAGAACAAAGTGGTTAATGCGTTCGACAAGGATGACTCCTACTGATTGTATTGATCGATGCCACCCCGATCAGCTGGTTGAAGTGAACAGCACAGACTCGGGCTTTAACTTTCGAGTGCCGCGGATCGTCTCTTTTTTCTATAACTGCGTGTTACGAGTGTGAGTGTCATCTGGTGTGATTTTGTGGCAGTGTGGATTTAGTGTGAGAGTTTTAGTGCACTTCCAGGTGTTGAACATCATCTGATTGCTGGCTGCCAATCAATATTGCTTCTGGTGATTGGTTGGAGAAGACTATTTAACACCTGTGAGTGAACACCTGGGGTCTCTGGCAGCACTTGTCCACCCACAAACACACACTTTGTGTCCTTTTGTATGCTTTGAATGATTGAATCCTTTACCTTAGTTTTGTTATGTGAAAGCACTGGGCCACAGAAGACAGCTTTTTGTATTAAGCCATGTTTTGGTTAAATTAGAGTAGAGGATATTTAAGTTTTATTGTAACTTTATTTTGTGTTCGTTAGGTTAGTGTTTAAAACTCAAGGTTAGGTTTAGTTTAGTATGCTTTTGTTTATTCCCGTGTTCCGTAGTTGCTCCGTGTCTTATATGTTGTTCAATTTCAATTCATTATATCTTAAGTTTATGTTGCATCCCTAAGCTTTCCCCCCTAGACAGGGACGTAACAGTGTCTCTCTGTATCCATTTACATTGTGTGCATACAGTGTCTTGACATTAAAAATGGCTGACCACATATCCTTCTGCAAATCTTAGCGGTTGAGGTCATTGTAATGTAGTTCCCAGAGCAGGCAGTGATGCAACCAGTCAAGCCTGACTCTCGTGGTGCCTCAGTGCCCCATGCCAAACTTCTCCAGTCACTTGGGGTAAAGGGCATTTCTGTGCCTTCCCAATGACCGGTTTTGTACATTCCAAGTGAGTTTCTCAGTGATGTAGATGCCAAAATAATTGCTGACCCTCTCCACTGCAGTACTGTCGGTGCACTGTGTAGATGCTAGATTGGTCTCTGTCCTGCTTCATGTAGTCTGCAAAGCAGTTATTTGGGCTTGTTGATGTTGAGAGCCAGGCTGTTCTCCTGGAACCACTGTCAGGTTCTTGACCTCTCTCCTGTAGGCTGCTCATCAATGATGAGGCTGACCACTGTCATGTCTTCAGCAAAATGTGGCCAAATTTGACTGAGGGACTGCCATTGGATTTTTTTGATTGTTTTGTCATATGAAAGCAGGGAATCATAGCTTGAAATTGATATATTGGTTGTTCAGTTTGACCCACCAGTTTTGGAGATATGGCTTATAGAGTAATGTCTTGCAGAAAACAGCGAGTTGAGAAAAAAGGCTTGAAAGATTCACTTCTGTGGACTCACACAGATAACTCAGGCTGATCAGGCCATCATACTGCTAAGTCATACTGCAGTATGATGGCCTGATCAGCCCGAGTTCTCTGTGTATGAATACAATGTCTGTAAATATTTAGGACAAATAGGAATGTATTGTATTTTGTATATGGGTGTTTATTATTATATCTTATACAATGGATAGACTTTGTACATATCACTTGTGTCAATGTCACCTGATCGGTGACAGTGATTGGGACTGATGGTTGATGGGCCACAGGTGTGGTACATCACACTATATATACATGTATCTACTCATTCCTTGAAGGTCTGAGGAAGGGCTGCGGCCCGAAACGTTACCTGATTAAAAGTAAAGAAACTTGGGAGCCTGAATTGGTGTGCCGATTTTCTTCACTTTGATCCAGCACCCAGCCTAAAGGTATAGATGTGATCCAGCACCCAGCCTAAAGGTATAGATGTGATCCAGCACCCAGCCTAAAGGTATAGATGTGATCCAGCACCCAGCCTAAAGGTATAGATGTGATCCAGCACCCAGCCTAAAGGTATAGATGTGATCCAGCACCCAGCCTAAAGGTATAGATGTGATCCAGCACCCAGCCTAAAGGTATAGATGTGATCCAGCACCCAGCCTAAAGGTATAGATGTGATCCAGCACCCAGCCTAAAGGTATAGATGTGATCCAGCACCCAGCCTAAAGGTATAGATGTGATCCAGCACCCAGCCTAAAGGTATAGATGTGATCCAGCACCCAGCCTAAAGGTATAGATGTGATCCAGCACCCAGTCTAAAGGTATAGATGTGATCCAGCACCCAGCCTAAAGGTATAGATGTGATCCAGCACCCAGCCTAAAGGTATAGATGTGATCCAGCACCCAGCCTAAAGGTATAGATGTGATCCAGCACCCAGCCTAAAGGTATAGATGTGATCCAGCACCCAGCCTAAAGGTATAGATGTGATCCAGCACCCAGCCTAAAGGTATAGATGTGATCCAGCACCCAGCCTAAAGGTATAGATGTGATCCAGCACCCAGCCTAAAGGTATAGATGTGATCCAGCACCCAGCCTAAAGGTATAGATGTGATCCAGCACCCAGCCTAAAGGTATAGATGTGATCCAGCACCCAGCCTAAAGGTATAGATGTGATCCAGCACCGAGCCTAAAGGTATAGATGTGATCCAGCACCCAGCCTAAAGGTATAGATGTGATCCAGCACCCAGTCTAAAGGTATAGATGTGATCCAGCACCCAGTCTAAAGGTATAGATGTGATCCAGCACCCAGTCTAAAGGTATAGATGTGATCCAGCACCCAGTCTAAAGGTATAGATGTGATCCAGCACCCAGTCTAAAGGTATAGATGTGATCCAGCACCCAGTCTAAAGGTATAGATGTGATCCAGCACCCAGCCTAAAGGTATAGATGTGATCCAGCACCCAGTCTAAAGGTATAGATGTGATCCAGCACCCAGTCTAAAGGTATAGATGTGATCCAGCACCCAGCCTAAAGGTATAGATGTGATCCAGCACCCAACCTAAAGGTATAGATGTGATCCAGCACCCAGCCTAAAGGTATAGATGTGATCCAGCACCCAGCCTAAAGGTATAGATGTGATCCAGCACCCAGCCTAAAGGTATAGATGTGATCCAGCACCCAGTCTAAAGGTATAGATGTGATCCAGCACCCAGCCTAAAGGTATAGATGTGATCCAGCACCCAGCCTAAAGGTATAGATGTGATCCAGCACCCAGCCTAAAGGTATAGAAGTGCGTGTCTTTTTTGACTGTTTGTTCAGCCTCCTCCACTACACATTTGGAGTTACATCATGACAAGGTAACTACACAACCCAAACCTCTACAAAAAGTGTTCTTACCCTTTAAGTATCCTAGCTTTAGAATTGGACGATATATCGATACTGTACATCGACGATATATCGGCGGTACCGTTGTCTTTTTGCGATACTGATATTGCGCATGTTCATACCTCCATAACGATACGATAACGATATGTTGTGCAGCCTTACATAAGAGTGATATTGACTTATTATGCCGTTTTTTTAATAATGTTTAGTTTTCAATGTTGCAAACATAGAATATGACATTTTAACGTCATATTTAACATCGTATATTGTATCGATATCGCAATATTTGCCATAAATACAGATAGATATGAAATTGTGTCCATTATGTGCACCCTAATTGCACGGCCAATCTGACCAATATGCCCGTATATGGAGTTCCAGGGCTGCATGTCATCAGTATGCCCAAATATGGGCATGCCCATATGCAAACACTACTTTTCCAACAGAAAGGAAACTAACGTGTGTGTGTGTGTGTGTGTGTGTGTGTGTGTGTGTGTGTGTGTGTGTGTGTGTGTGTGTGTGTGTGTGTGTGTGTGTGTGTGTGTGTGTGTGTGTTATGAGAGAGAGAGCGTGGGTGCGTGGGTGCACCCACGCATGTGAGATTAAGAAAAGGAGAGGGCAAGAGAGAGTGATGGGCAGATAAGGACTCAAGTCACTTCTAATTCAAGCATTTATTCCTCATATACTGTAGATGACACTCATACACATATGTACAAGAATATGAATAGACAGTTAGATTGCTGAATATGAGCATAAAATATATATAGCCTGCATGATGTATTGTATTATATTCACTTAACAATAAATCATGTCGCCTTGAACTATCTATCGGTTGAATGCCGTTTTCACACCATTTGGATTTGGTTCCCTGGAGGATGATCCCTACTGATTTTGATTGATCGAGGGAGGTTTTGCTGTCCCCCCCGCCAATAACCCTCGGCCTTAGTGGGGCTTCACTTTTCCCTCATTTTAAGGCTTAGTAATTCATTTTCATTGACAGGTGTGCGTTTATTTTGGACGAGCAGAGAAGTTGAGGGCCGCGGCCCCGTGAAATTGCCGCACGCATGCTCGTTTCGTGCACACGCCCGCGGGTGAGTGGAGGGTGTTGGTGTTGTCTAGTCCAGGGGTTCTCAACGTTTTTGGCCGGGGGCCCCCGGAAATGCTTTGGCAATGTCTCGCAACCCCCGCCCCGCCCCGCCCCCTCCCGACCCCCAATATAAATTGACTGCTACAATAACCTTAAACCATTTTGGGCGGGAACCCCTTTTGGTGTTTTAAGCATTGTTATAATTTAGCTATTGAAAAATAGCAGATCTACAAGCTCATGAAAATAAAATTTAAAAATCTTTTTTTTTTTTTTTTTTTTTTTAAATAATTTGGGGACCCCCTAAAATAATTTGGCGACCCCCCGAGGGGTCGCGACCCACAGGTTGAGAACCCCTGGTCTAGTCCACACTCTCCTATCTAAATCATGAATTCATTAAAAATATTCATTCATTCATTCATTCATTCATTCAAATATGAATGAATTCAATGAGGTGTGGATGTAACTGAATACAAATGCATTCTTCTGACAGTAAACATCTGTTTCAACTATCAGATAATTCGTGTCACAAAATAATCAGGTTGCTTCATTGTGGCAAGGGGGCGTGATCTAGGTCAGGGGTTCTCAACGTTTTTGGCCGGGGACCCCCGGAAATGCTTTGGCAACGTCTCGGGACCCCCGCCCCGCCCCCTCCCGACCCCCAATATAAATTGACTGCTACAATAACCTTAAACCATTTTGGGCGGGAACCCCTTTTGGTGTTTTAAGCATTGTTATAATTTAGCTATTTAAAAATAGCAGATCTACAAGCTTGTAGCGCGCCACCGAGTGGCGCGCTACGAGCTTGTAGGTCTGCTATTTTTATTTTTATTTTTTTATAATTTGGGGACCCCCTAAAATAATTTGGCGACCCCCCGAGGGGTCGCGACCCACGGGTTGAGAACCCCTGATCTAGGTGTGCAGTGTGCACCCATATGGTTACAGTGCATTTGTCACTGCAGGCTGTTTATTTTCATACGTGTTTGAATTGAACTCCTGTTAGTGTTACTCAGTGACTGATTACTTTCCTGTTTCTATACTCCTGTCGGTGACACTTGCACTGCCCTGTGCCGTGTCCTTCCTTTGCCCTGTGGTTGTGACTAGTTGGTCACACTCATTAATATACAATTGCATTACAAATTAATGCACTAGTTGTACTGGGGATTAATCATGGCGATGGTGATACTGTTCTAATTCAAACCCTTAATGAGCTCAAACAAATGTGTTTAAGTTTGCAAAAATAATTCAAGAACAATCACAGAGTAATTACTTCAGTAATATTCTTTCAAGTGCACGTTTATACAGCGGGCTACCCAAAGCGGCAAAGTCAAGTCACCTTTGCTCAAGGGCAGAAGATTTCGACCCGAGACAACTCTTGAGACGAAGATGATTGAGTAATTAAAAGTAGATTAATCACAATATCTTCTCTCTCTTTCATCATCCACTGTCAGCATGATGTATGAGCTATACGAATATACTGTACAGGCTTGGGAGATGGTGCGGTCTCCCCAATTCGCTATGAACTCACATTTCAAAGACCAGCTATATCGTTAAGAGAGCATGGAGTCCAAAGAAGAGCAGAGCGGAGAAAAATAGAAGAGATGAGAGAACGTGACACGACAGACTTGTGCTGATTGTAAATGATCCATGGAGTGCCACTAAGACCTAGCTCCCACATGAGAAGAAAAACTGATAGCCAACCCCTTGATTTTAATTCAAGTGACTCTCATGTTGGTTCCAGAGGTGAATCTCAACATTGAATATTCCAATTTGGGTGAAAAGATGCGAATGGAAAGACACGCATATGTGGCTGTCAATCACTACAAGAGAGAGAGAGGGGGGAGGGGGGGCTGGAGGGGAGTTATATCCTTGAAATTAATGAATGTATTCATCTCTCTTTCTTGCCGTTGAAATGTTGCAGGCATGTGCTGGTTGGACAAAATGTCCAAAGTAATAGTGAAGCAACGCACAAGATTAAAACGAGTGGGCAGGACAAAGCAGCTTGCCACTTGAGTGTCCATAATAAATCTGCAAAAATCTAATCACAGATTTAGTGCTTTTACAGCTACAGTATATACTCTGGTGTATGACGGATCATGGCAAAAATAGCCGATCTACAAGCTCACAATATGTCGGATCGTGACACGTTGTGGGCTTGAAGGTCAGCTATTTACACAATTTTCCCTATAATGACATGGGAGTATCACGGTAGTTGAGGTAGGAATTGAAGTCATGCTAGTCCCTGAATCACAATATTCATCCTCCAATCACATACATACGCTCGGCATGGCCACGCTCACAACGGTTCAATCTAGGTCAGGGGTATTCAACGGGGGGTTCGGGAGTCGGGACCCCTAGGGGGTCCTTAGAGTTACTACAGAGGGGCCACCAAATCTTTGTAGACCTTTATTTTCAAGGTATTTTCAAATGCAAAGGTTTGGTGTAGACTAGAGGGAAACAAGCTGTACATGTTTTCTAAGTATTGAGGCCGGGTATAAGTGGTCGAACTGTCTGAAAATACACATTAACATGAATCCAACTCAACACTACACATTTATAGTGCTGTCAAACAAGTCTATGAAGCAATTTATGAAATCTATATACGTAATAAAAAATAAATGTAATCTGCAACACAGATAGATACAATATGTAGTGGGATTTGAAGGATTTCTTGCTTCATCTCTCTGTCAGCTAAGGGGTTCATGGCCTGAAAAAATACCGCTGAAGACTTATGCTATATGCATATGCATAGGTCACCACTTTCTCTACTGTGTCAGTGATGATCCAACCTAGCCTGGCTAATAAGCCAGACCGAATCAGCCGTTGGCAAAAAAAAATTGCCTGCCGGCGGATTGTGTGATTTGAGTCTGGCTTATTAGCCAGGCTAGATCAAACCTCCTCCACCTCCTCAGCCTCTTTATGATTATATTTAGTATAGGGCTTCACTAAATCATCATACTATGTATGTGGATTAGAGAGTTTTTTGTCACCCGCAACCGCAACCGCAAATTCATTATCCGCCCGGTATCCAACCCCATCATCCCATTTAATAATATAACCGCGGCAACCGCGGCTAAATCTGCCATCCGCAGGTCTCTACTGGCTTGGGACACCACAATGGAAATATATGAATGGTATAACTCATAACTAAACTCACCCGTTATCCAACCGCATTAATTATATCATCCTATTTATATTAACCGCACCATCCGCCAACCGCGGTTACCCGCGGCAACCGCGGCTAAATCCGCCATCCGCAGGTCTCTAATGTGGATTGTATCACGGCGACGCCCTAACAGGGGCCGGGCCTGCTTTGAGGTACTAGTAGCCTACCACAAGGTTGCATTACATTTCAGAGCTATAGGCCAACCACGTGACCTTGTATATAAGCAACCACCGTGATTGTTTAAAGATGGAGTGCCATGATTCTTTTCCACCCTAAAACATGATTATCAGGTATTATTATTATATAAGGACGAAGATTATTTTTCAAAAAAGTGTACAGTATTTGCTATGTAGTTTTTATGTGGACACGCCCACCAGTTCGTTAATGGTTTCATGACATTCATTTTAATGTATTTTTATTTTAGGTTTTATGACCTCAATTACACCCAAAAAACCTGAACTTTAAACATTCAGTGGATTTTCTGTGGTCTGGAGTTTTCTCTGGGGTTTGGAAGCCTTTTAGCTGCAATGAAAACAGGAAAACAGTGAAAACAGTGACATCTGCTGGCAAATCCCATTGACACATCACAAACAGCAGGAAAATCAGTTTGTTTGTTTGAGCTAGAAAACCACAGTAAATCTACTGAATGTTAAAAGTTCAGTTTTTTGGGTGCAATTGAGCTCAGAAAACAAAACAAAAATTAAGAAAAATTACAAAATGTTCCAGACCCACAGGAACGCACCCAGGGTTCCGGCCCGATTCCGGCGAGCCGCCCCGTGTCCGAAACGGTTGAGAAATGACAGTCCCTCTACTGTACTGTCACTGTACTGTACTGGCACACCCAAAATCATCATATATACAGTTAATATGTGCGTGTGTGTTAGGTTGCGCACAGGTGGTGAAAAACAACCATTCTGTTTTCGTGCTCAGACGCACCCACCCACCCAGCCAGCCACCCACACATAGCTCCGTAAGGGAGTGGTTGCACCACTCAAAAACCTTATCCTGGGCATTTGACGGGCCGTGGTGGACACAAACGTCAAGTAGGCCTACTTTCGCTTAGCCTTGGGGCGAGACAAAAATAGCAAAGCAAAACAACACAACCAGTGCATGCAGGAGAGATTAACAAACATAATTCCTTTGTCCAACTGAGCACCATCGAGTTGTGACGCATCGCTGTGTCCGGGACTTGAGATGAAGCAGGGTATTGAAATGATAATTAGGTCTTCAACCTGTTGCCAATGCCGTCCTTTCATTTAATCCCATGCTAAGTATATTAATGATATTCATAGGCACACATGCAATCAAACCAATGCTCGTATTTTGGCAACAAATAAAGGCTAACACACACACACACACACACACACACACACACACACACACACACACACACACACACACACACACACACACACACACACACACACACACGTCACACATGCACATGCCTCTCAAACACAGAGCACATGCACACTCACATGCACAGAAATACTTGGCTGCCTCTCTGTTTGAAACATCCCCTGGAAACAATCACTTAGCAACAGAACAGAAACGTCCTATTCTGCAACTTTACATGTGATGATGCAATTAAAAATACATGAGAGACAGCTTGATACATGAAAGACCGCAGAGATGTTTTTTCTCTGCTGTACTAGTACATTGCGTGTGCGTGGCTGCGTGTGTGCGTGGCTGCGCGAGTGTTTTCTGTGTTTTTCTCCCCATTGTTTATGTTGTAGGCTACTGTGTACAACCACTTCTCTGATACACTTATCACCATGCAGTCGCTTCTATTCACCTGACAGTGGGGAGTACGTGTCACTGCTGGCATGGTGTAATTCGTGCAGAGGAACACGATCCCTCATTGTTCCGTGCCTTGCTGCAGTGGTGGAAAATAACCAAGTATTTTACTCAAGTCCTTCATGGTATCCAGAGAACTCGCCAGTTTACCAACTCGCCGCAGCGCACATTCTTCATCAATGTCTTCATCGTTATGCTAACATGCTGTCTTCATCAGTGTAGGATGTCAAACCCACAGATGTTATAGTTAATTTCCAAAGTGATCAAATTATTTTGTGCAATTAAATGGTCAGCTATTCAATGATAAAAGGTTGAGTATGTGAATACCAATGATAGTAGGCCTACCAATTCAGGATATTGTTTACAAATGAATTATATTGTTTCGGTACTTTAGTGTTTAAACTTATAGCATTCCCACTTCATCTAGTGTAAACTCTGAACAACTATCCTCTCTCTCTCTCAATTCAATGCAATTTAAATTAAGTTGAAGTAAAATAAAAATGCACTAAACCGTGGCGAGTCTGTAAACTGGCGAGTTCTCTGGCATCCAAGTGCTATACTTAGGCTGAGCTCACACCTTTCATGCAATTCTCTGTGCTCGTTGGGTGTTGTGTCATGGCCGCCCAGCGGCCCAATGCATTTCCAATGGAGGTCACATGGTTTGACCCAACATTGTGTTGTGTGAGGGGGAGGGGCGCAGTCGTGCGCCCCTCCCCCTCACACAACACAATGTTGTGTCAAACCATGTGACCTCCATTGGAAATACATTGGGCGGCCATGACACTACCCAACGAGCACCCAACGAGCACCAGAATTGCATGAAAGGTGTGAGCTCAGCCTTAAGTACAATTTGAGGTACTATTACTTTACTGGAGCATTCCAATTTCCAGTACTTTTACTTCTACTCCACTACATCTCAGAGGCAAATATTGTACTTTTACTCCGCTACAATTATTTGGAAATGTATACCTACTATACTTCTTAGATTTGGATAATTCAAAACATTCATCCCTATATACAGTACATGAATGAATGAATGAATGAATGAATGAATGTTTATTTTGAACATGTAAGAAAAAGACAATATAAAATACAAATACACAACAATAATGCATTAAAACATTTAAAAACAAAAGCAAAACACAAAAAGGAGTAAGAATGAAGCCTAAGCTTATCTGGTCCCACCCCTATTCTTACCACTTAAAAATAAACTTAAATCTATCCAGGTTCCATTTATTTATTTATTTAATTATTTGTTTATTTTTATCCCCAATTTTGGCCATTTGAAAATTCAAGCTCAAGTACATTTTGATGCCAATACCTTTTGTACTTTTACTCAAGTAGATTTTGGAATTCTGGACTTTAACACAGTATTTCGATATTGCAGTATTTACACTTTTACTTACGTTCACTTACAATTCAAAAATAACCTTAATAATAGAGAAAATATATCAAATTAATGAATACTAAAACCAGATATAATCATTAAGGAAAGTTTATGCATGTACTATGTAAACTCTTCATTTCCATTGTCCAGCCATTCAGTTGCAAAAATACATTTTAAATAATTTGGGGACCCCCCAAAATAATTTGGTGACCCCCCCCAAACACCCCCCCCCCCCCCCCCCCCCCCCCCCGAGGGGTCGCGACACACGGGTTGAGAATCCCTGCTAGTGCAGCACAGTGCTAGAGACCATGTTTCCCTATCGGTGTCACTCCGGCAAACGCTGCAGAAACAACCGTAATCACCCGTAAATTTACTGGATTTACATGGCCTCTACATGTAGTATATCTGCCCGTAATCCTTGTTTTTTGCGCAGTGTTGTGCTCATTAAACTCCCAGGCCAGAGGCACCGTGCAGGAATTGAAGCCATGATGGGAGGCAGGCATTTTACCCCTCAGCATCTGGATGCCCGGTGTGTATTATTGATTTACATCACTTGCTGCTCTATTTATACCAATATACCCCCCAGACTATACCTTCACACCATCTGGAAAGGTTCACTCGCCGTCCAACACTGAAATGAACAAAAAAAGAAATCGCTCAACAGATACAACAGAAACCAACAAAAATATCCCTGCATATTGTGCTGCCAAATTCCACAAACACTGTCTCTATGCTTATAGGTATCAACAGTTATCAACAGCTTCCCATAACAGAATGCCATTACTGTCAGCAAGAAAAACATTCTCTTGGAATTGGCTATCTAAATTAGAACAAAATGAAACACCGTACACAGTGTGATCTAACGTGCTTACAGAATACAAAATATATTAAAAAAAATAGAGATTCTCCGATCAGGTTTTTTGGGACCGATACTGATCACCGATTGTTTTTCTCATGATCGGCCGATACCGATAGGTCCGATACCGATACTGATCTTGTGAAATGTTGCAAATTGTAATATTTCCAAAATTATTATATGTCTCAACCTACGTCAAAACTCTTCCTGTGTGTGGGGAGGAAGGGGAGAATGTTTAGGCCTGTCACCAAGATGATAAATGATATGATATTATACTATAATCGCTGGCCGATTATCGGAGCATCTCTAAAATAAACGTGTGAAGTGAGGGGCGCTCTTATCGTCATGCATCATCGTACATCATCATACATCGCATTCCGTGCTCAGCCAATCAGCTGAGCCCATTCCATGCTCATACACACAAACACACAAAGCTGTGCATGGGAGGGGCTAGCGACCCGCGTTATCAATAATGACAAAAGAAATCACATCCGTGTGAAGTGAGGGGAGCTCTTATCATCGTACATCATCCATTCATTGTCAAAGGGGAAGTTTGTGTAGGACAAAAAGAGACGATTTGCTCGTCCACATATGACGTAAATTCTCCATTCATTGTCAATCGGAGTGTAGAACAAAAATCTATATCTCCTATAGCTGAATATAGGATGCTGTGTTCTTTTTGTTTTGTATTCACTGGATTCTCCAGTTTTATCTGATTCTCTGATCTTCAGCAAGCTATAAAACGGCCCATTAACTTTCACCTAAGCTTGTAAGGTCTACATTTACATGTCGTGTGCATTTTCTTTTTGTCAATTTACTAAACTTTGAATCCCCGATCTCCCACACGGGAACCATATACTGTACATACCGCTCATCCAAGAGGCAATCCAAGCTTTTTCCACCAGAGGTATTTGACCTTTGAGCTTCAGGCAGTACTACAAACGGTAGTCCTCTGCACCCGTGTTGTTTTTGGCAGCAAATTTCTATTTTAGTTTTAGTCATAGTTTTCATTACAAATAGCCGATCTACAAGCTCACAACGCGTCGCAGAGCGACACGTTGTGAGCTTGTAGATCGGCTATTTTCAGCATGCAACCAAGTGTAAAATGACTTATACTGGACCACTAGTGCCTTCCTAAGATTTTAGTCTAGTTTTTATTTGTTGACAAAATCGAAGTATATTTAGTCATAGTTTTAGTCATCATAGCGTAGTTTCCATTCAGTTGCTCACTGCTCTGCACCTAAGGGTCTACATTTACATTTAGCAAAGGAAGAGTGACAGACCACCTCCAAAGACTGCACAATGCAATAATAATCACAAGATCAATTAATTGCATGCAATACCTCCTAGAAATGCACATAATAAGGAGCATTTACACTCACATTTTCAACCAGAGGCAACCCCAGGTTAAGCACACAAGCTGTTTCCCATTACCATTTTTCAATCTGGGTGAAACTTTCAACCCAGGTGAATTCAATCCTGTTTAGGACCAAGGTTGAATATTTTCACCTGGGGGGCGAAAGCGGTTGAAGAATATAATTATGTACAGTATGTGAAAACAGCTGGAACATTAACATAGTATCAAACGCATGCAAATACAGTACATTGCCTTCTCCTGCAATTCTATTTTTTTCTATAGTAATAAGTTAACAGCTGGCAAATACAAAATGTCAAAGAGTGATTTAGTCTCAAAGTGAAATTCACCATCTACATGTATGGAAATGAAAATAGCTTTATGGAATATGGAACAAAAAGGTGTTAACACAAAAAAAGGATGCAAGTCTGTGATAGTGTTTTTCTATAATTGTATTGAACAATGTGCCATCTGTGATTTTTCATGGGTAGTTTTCACTTTTGGACTCAATCTGTTGGTATAATGTGTAAGATACTTTCTCACTCGGGGGTGGCTGACTGCCATCCAGTACCCTTGGATGTGTTTATTAGTTATAGGAGATTATGAAGTGCGTGTCTGCACGTGGTGAGAGCTCTTCGAATGTTCTCACTTTGGATTTTTTTTCTCTTTTTTTGCATTGCAAATAAAGTTCATACTCTTTTTCAGAAAGGCTACTTCTTTCTTTCTTTTCACAATTTTTAAATACATTTTTGCCTCTGAAACCTGCTTTTATGTGTGTACAGGACATTACAAGTCTGTCCCTCGCAGGTAGCCTACCGAAAGTAGCACTGTTTTTTGTTTTTTTTAAAGATATTTCTTTTGCGGCTTACGCCTTTTATTGGTTTTTGAAGGGACAGACAGTAGGCTGACAGGAAACGGGAGAGAGATGGGGGAAGACATGCAGTAAAGGCCGTGTCGGGCTCGGGAGTCGAACCCGCGGCACACTGCGACTGGATTACCAGTCGGGTGCCCAGACGGTTATGCCACCGCCTGGGCCGAAAGTAGCACTGTTTTGCCATGCATGACACAAGTACCTGTATCGGTGTTCCCAGCTCTAAGACATGTTCTGAAATCGAACCGGGGTCATGCCTATGTTCCCTCAGCCCTATGTAGTCAGCCCTATGTATACGTAGCTACACTCTTTTCCCTGTGTTTGAACCCTATAGTCTCCTGCGCGAGTGCACAGTCAGTTGACATTGTAAATGTGATGCCAGCCAGTCAAGGCCAACCTGCCAGTTGCCACACCATATACCACCCCTGCGACTAAAGAATATTCGTTATTTTTGTATTTATTAGTTCAAATTTGACAGCATACAAGTATAATTCACAGAAGCAAATTCCATAACTTTTTCTCACCAAAGTATAGGCTGCATACTATACTGTTTGTATTGTTTCCAAATTGATTTAACTTCAATAATGTAGCAAGGAATATATTAGTTTGCGCCATGGGAGTTCATACATAAACCATTGAACCCACACAGGCTGCCTGTATTTATGATTCACAAGCTGAGACGTATGTACAGTGAGAAACGCTGTGTATATATATATTAATTCCTGTCAAACTCCACATAGATTTAATCTCTACCAATAAAACAGTTTAGCGAGTTGCTAATTAGGCCAAAGTTGCTTGGAAAAAAGCATGGGCATTCGGCACCATATTGCACATGAAAACAACATTGTAACTATGGAATCGTGCATTTCCAGTTTCAGTTTGTGTGTTGGTCGGGCATGTGACATCACGTGACATCATCAGGGATGGAGATCCCTGATATCATCAATATCTCAACCGGCCAGAAAATTAAGGACCACTTTTCAACCTATCTTCATATAATAGGTCCTCACTAATAATCATGATTTTTTTTCCTACTCAGTCTACAGTAGCCTATGTCTCATAGGAGGGCTGTGGGCAGTTCAGAAACCCGTCCACCAGTGACATCATCAATGGGGAATCCAAGCCAATAGAAACTGCAGGCTTTGTAGTCCTGAAAAGTTGCAATGAGAAAATGGAAGCCATCTCATGATGATACAAATCTAAATACTTTTGTAAAAAATAAATCTGCCTAACGATGATGTCACTGGGGGACGGGTGAGGACCTATTATTTGAAGATAGGTTGAAAAGTGGTGAAGTGGTCCTTTAAGATCTTACCCCCCATTCCAAAGCGCCAGCGCTCGCCCAGCAGTCTGCTGTCACCCAGGCGGATGCGTGCACGTGACCTCCGGTCGCTTCTCGCCCTCAGGCGTCTTACTGGTTATTATTATTATTACCCGGGCAGCCCAGATCATCTGTGAGCACATTCGGAGGTTTAAGATTGAACACCAAAAAGGATAATGTGGGCACAAAATCCAGTCTGATCAGCCTTAAACCATACCGTACCACTAGTTCCCACTAGGGAAGGCATAATATTGCCAGATGACAGTTACAGTGAGAGCGGTGACCATTTGCTTTAGGACACATTTCACATGGGCAGAGTTGATAACCTTCACTTTAATGATGCTGGCTGAGTCATTACACACACACACACACACACACACACACACACACACACACACACACACACACACACACACACACACACACACACACACACACACACACACACACACATCTTTTAAGGGTCCTTTATAGGTGGGAGGGGGAGCTTTCCAATGACAAACTTGTTATCTCGCTATCCAAGGTTAAAGTCATATGGGAATCGTGCGAATCAGAGTTGAAAAAGAGAACATGTCTACGCGAGCAAGGCTTTTTTCCCCCTCTTCTTCATATCGGAGGCCGTAATAGATGATCAGTGTCATTATGAATGATGAGGCTCCATTGTCGTTATTCAAGGTGCTGGTGAGAGGTGAGAATGACTTTCATCTCCACTTCAGATAGCATCTTCTTCGTAGCTGCACCGTGCATATGAGCCGGACTGAGACCCCTGGTGGAAAATAAGTGACCTTCAGTCTATTTTCTTCCCCCCCCCCCCCCCCCCTGACTATCATGTCCAGCTGCATGACAGTGTTGATTTTGGCAGCACATTTCTATTTTAGTTTTAGTCATATAGGGCAGTATTATGCGTGTCTTAAGTACCAGGTCTTATGACTTAACTTAAGACCTGGAGGTGTGGTCAATGCTGTTTGGCCACTCAGAATAGCCAAATGGCATTGATCACGCCTCCAGGTCTTAAGTTAAGTAATAAGACCTGGTACTTAAGACACGCATAATACTGCTATATAGTCTCTTGAAACGTTTTAATTTAGTTTTAGTCACATATCATACGATTTTTGTCGACTAAATCTACAGGTGATTTAGTCGACTAATGTAGGCTACTAATGTATTTTGGCGGGCCTCGATGCCGTCATAATGGCTGATTTTACACTTGCTGAAAATAGCCGATCTACAAGCTCACAACGCGTCGCAGCGCAAGAGGCAGTAATAATTCATCGACGAGATAGGAAACCAGTCTTGGTCAGTGGTGGAAGAAGTACTATTACTTAAGTAAGAAAAAGTATCAATACTACATTGTAGAAATACGGGAAATGCACGATTCCATAGTTACAATGTTGTTTTCATGTGCAATGGTGCCCAATGCCCATGCTTTTTTCCAAGCAACTTTGGCCTAATTAGCAACTCGCTAAACTGTTTTATTGGTAGAGATTAAGGCTGAGCTCACACCTTTCATGCAATTCTCGTGCTCGTTGGATGCTCGTTGGATGCATGTTGTGTTGTGTCATGGCCGCCCAATGTATTTCCAATGGAGGTCACATGGTTTGACCCAACATTGTGTTGTGTGAGGGGGAGGGGCGCAGTCGTCCGCCCCTCCCCCTCACACAACACAATGTTGGGTCAAACCATGTGACCTCCATTGGAAATGCATTGGGCCGCTGGGCGGCCATGACACAACACCCAACGAGCACAGAGAATTGCATGAAAGGTGTGAGCTCAGCCTTAGGCTGAGCTCACACCTTGTGTGAGGGGGAGGGGCGGACGACTGCGCCCCTCCCCCTCACACAACACAATGTTGTGTCAAACCATGTGACCTCCATTGGAAATACATTGGGCGGCCATGACACAACACAACAAGCATCCAACGAGCACGAGAATTGCATTAAAGGTGTGAGCTCGGCCTAAGGGTGCACTCACACGGTTAATGCAATTCTCTGTGCTCGTTGGGTGTTGTGTCATGGCCGCCCAGCGGCCCAATGCATTTCCAATGGAGGTCACATGGTTTGACACAACATTGTGTTGTGTGAGGGGGAGGGGCGCAGTCGTCCGCCCCTCCCCCTCACACAACACAATGTTGTGTCAAACCATGTGACCTCCATTGGGAATACATTGGGCGGCCATGACACTACCCAACGAGCATCCAACGAGCACGAGAATTGCATGAAAGGTGTGAGCTCAGCCTAAGGGTGCACTCACACCTTTCATGCAATTCTCTGTGCTCGTTGGGTGTTGTGTCATTGCCGCCCAGCGGCCCAATGCATTTCCAATGGAGGTCACATGGTTTGACCCAACATTGTGTTGTGTGAGGGGGAGGGGCGGACGACTGCGCCCCTCCCCCTCACACAACACAATGTTGGGTCAAACCATGTGACCCCCATTGGAAATGCATTGGGCCGCTGGGCGGCCATGACACAACACCCAACGAGCACAGAGAATTGCATGAACCGTGTGAGTGCACCCATAGGCTGAGCTCACACCTTTCATGCAATTCTCTGTGCTCGTTGGGTGTTGTGTCATGGCCGCCCAGCGGCCCAATGCATTTCCAATGGAGGTCACATGGTTTGACCCAACATTGTGTTGTGTGAGGGGGAGGGGCGCACGACTGCGCCCCTCCCCCTCACACAACACAATGTTGGGTCAAACCATGTGACCTCCATTGGAAATACATTGGGCGGCCATGACACTACCCAACGAGCACCCAACGAGCACGAGAATTGCATGAAAGGTGTGAGCTCAGCCTTACAAGCAAAAGTCCGGTATTCAACATTTACTTGAGTAAAGGTACAAAGGTATTGGTATCAAAATGTATTTAAAGTACCAAAAGTAGAACGTTTTTGAAAATAGCAGATCTACTATTTTCGATTGGCTATTTTTTTTAATAGATTGGCTATTTTTGAATAGCCTAAGAATGCATAGGGCTGAAGTGGTTAATGTATGTTTTGTAATAGGCTATTATTGAAATTGTGGCTTTACATTGTGTTCTGGCAATAAAGCTACAGTTTTGAACTGTCCTGTTAGTTATCCTGGGCATTGTGATGAGACGGCCACAGTACTATAGGCGTAGTTTGTTCACCACCGGTAAGCATCGCATAGGCTATATAGGGCAAATTTGCATGCAGGTTATGTCGTGTGACTTCTCTTGTACCAGATAAGTGTTGAAGGCTCAACAACTTGTTCTAGTCATGTTAACAACAACAAATTCCAGCCAAGATACAGCACAACTGTGGGAGACAGATTGTGATGAATGGAGTGACAGCCTTTGCAGGTCTGACTGCTGTTCTGCCATAGTGGAGGCTCTTACGCCAAACTAGACTTGGTAAGAGTTTCCGCTAAAAGTTTCCGGTTCTCCGTTCCGTCCTTTTTTTCTTAATTTCTGATACCCATCCCCGGGGGTTACCTCATTTCTTTGTGAACAACGTACTGTTTTTCACAACTTCAACTCAACTTCAACTTTATTGTGACATCAGGTTTATACAGGTGTAAAGAAGAAGAATTTTTCCCCCACCATTTGTAGTTTTCAGGAGAGGGAAGAACAATAGAGATATAGGTAGTTAAAATAGCAGCATATATAAGGTTAAGATGTGTGGTGGAAAAAGTCCTCAAATGTTTTACTTGAGTAAAAGTATCAATACAACTGTCACGGGGCAACCCGTGTGCGCGTGTGTGTGTGTGTGTGTGTGTGTGTGCTTTCTATAACATGCAAGGAATAATGTTTTAAACTGTAAACTATGTGTTCACTGATTGTTTGCTAAATGCCTCTCCGGCACTGCTGGTGGCATTTCCTTTGATTAGGAAGGGGCCAAGTGCTGTGCAGGGGAGGGGTGTTTCCTATGCTTTGAGGTTCCAACCAAAGTTATACTTGTTTAATTGTAATGCATCTTAATGTTTAGATTACTTTTAGGCAAGGGGTTATTTATGGAAGTATTTGTTTATAAGTATGTTTATTGAGAAGAAATGTTGCTAATTGTTCTGTGTCCTGTGGTAGGATCCACTCCTATTTAAGGGAGGCTGCAGGGACAGATGCGTTAGTTGGTTATGGGCATTAACACAGAGGTAGGGGTGCTCGACAGGCTGGGTGCTGGGCTAAAGAAACTTCAGTAGATATTGGATGGAGCCCGCACACCACAGGTACAAGAAAGACGTCCTTTATTGAGAATTCTGACAACGTTTCGATCTATTTGATCTTCATCAGGTCATGTGAACATACACAAAAGTTCGTACTTTTTAATGGGGCCACTCCCTTATTATAAAAGTACAAACTTTTGTGTATGTTCACATGACCTGATGAACATCAAATAGATTGAAATGTTGTCAGAATTCTCAGAATTCTCAATAAAGAACGTCTTTCTTGTACCTGTGGTGTGCGGGCTCCATCCAATATCTACATTAACACAGAGGTAACATCCCTGAGGGAGAGCTACAGGGCCTTGTGTAATCAAGGCATTGCCTGAAGAGAGTTATCATCCTGTTTTATTCAGTTGTGTTTGCTTTAAGTATTTCTTTGTTTCTCTATTTTTGTATTTAGTTTTGATATTTGAATGGTCGTCGAAACTGTCTTATCTTTGGTGGAGGAGTTTGGGGGTTCTTGGCGCCTTGGCCGTTCGGGCAACTTCACAACAACCTTGTACAAAATACTCAAATACTTACAAGTAAAAGTCTGTTTTTCAAAATTCACTTGAGTAAAAGTACAAAAGTACATTTTGATGCCAAAACTCATTATACAGAATGTCGCATTTCAAGCTCACAATGCGTCACATAGCGCCGCATTGTGAGCTTGTAGATAAGCTATTTTCAAATGACCAAGGGCTGAAGTGGGTAATGTATGTTTTAATCAAAATCTACAAAGTAACTAGTAACTTAAGTTTTAAAATAATTCTATTGGAGTAAAAGTATATTTGCCTCTGAGATGTAGTGGAGTAAGTAAAAATACCTCAAAATTGTACAGTATAGGCCTACTTGAGTAAATCTACTTAGTTACTTGCACCACTTGTTGAGACATCATTTTATTTTAGCTACAGTAACATCACCCCCTACGTGTAAATAGGGGAAGGGAATTGACATCACGTCAGTGTTTTGGAGGTGCATGCAATCAAGTGCTTCTTCTGTGGATCGGACTACTTTGTGTGGCTTCGTCTTAATTTTTCACACAATGGTGGTTGATGCAAGTCCCCACATAATTGCACATTAACCATAATTTTGCGCTAGGACAGACACATCTATGACTATGCAATGCAATTTGTATCGCAAATTTAATGTTATTTGCACCTACAGCACAAGACAGACACATCACATGTTATTGTTTTTAGTGTTCTTGGATGTCTTTTCTTGTATTTTAGGTCAAAGTATTTTATTGCTAAATCTGGTGAGTTTAAACTACCTTGTATGCTTTGCTTGTTCGTCAATATGCACTGACCCATCCAAATAAACGTACAGTATAATGGTACATTGATATAGTAGTGCCTTTATCCAACCTTCCAGTTACCAAGCGGCCATTCTAAAGTTTCATACATAGTCTGGATTTTCGGTGGTGAGGTGACCACCAAACTACAACATTACGTCAAGAGCCGTGGTGAAGAGCAAACCACCGCCACCGCCCCAGCCCTTCTATCTGTTTTTACTCACCACCGCTCAACGTTATTTCAGCTCCGGTGGTCAGCTCACCACCGGAGCGGTGGTCACCTCACCACCGAAAATCCAGACTATGAATGAGCCTTAACCCTGAACCACCTCTGAGCCACCCCTTGTGCTTGCTTTCTTCTGCATCGTCTTTCTCTCCTCATTTGTTTGGATGAGTGATGCTGATTGAGTGAGTGATTTTCAGCTGCTGCATGGTGACTGAGTGTTGGTGATTGGCTCCTTTGTTAGTGGACTAAATCTGGCTGTTTCCAGTTTCACGGATGTCTTCCTCCTAGCCAGCCTCTAATGGAGTCTAACACACCAGTTATGTGTCTCAGTGATTGTCAGCATTTTAGACTTGTGTTATGTTAACACAGGTTAGTGTACCCGCTTAGTACTGTAGGGTTAGGTCAGACTAGACTAGATGCCCCTGACAGCAGCATCTTTCTTTAGTACGTCCACGTAGGTCGGTGTGGGACGTGCTCTCGATAGATGCCCGTGTGTTGGTTCCCACAGTACAAGCTTTTTGGCTGGGGGGGTTCTTGTCTCATCCTCCTTACTGCTATCTTCTCTGTTACACTTGGTAATGCCTCGTACAGACGCTTGTTGGTGATGTGCTCGTCCTGGTTGATGTTTACTACCACACGTAACATTCTGGTGTAGCACCCGTCCAGGGATTTCTGTAGGGCTTGTGTTAGTGTCCAGCATTCACAGCCATAGAGGAGGACTGACTCCACGGTAGCAGAGAATAAATGGTAAATGGTGCATTTATATAGCGCCTTTATCCAAGGCGCTTTACAGAGATTGTGCATTACATTCACCCATTCATACACACATTCATACACCGATGGCAGCGGACACCATGCAAGGCACCAACCAGCACATCAGGAGCAATTAGGGGTTCAGTGTCTTGCTCAAGGACACTTCGACAGTAACTCTGGGGGAGCCCGGGTTCGAACTGGCAACCTTGCGGTTACCATCCAGGCACTCTACCCCTGAACCACCATCGCCGCCGCCGCCAGAGAAGAAACTGATCTTGATGTGTCGGGGGAGGTTGGATTTCCACACACTGGTCATACCATTAAGAGCTCTCCAGGCAAGTGCCTTCCTGACTTTAAGGTCCTTTTCTGTGGAGTCGACCCATGCGCCCAGGTATTTAAAGTCACTGACCTCCTTTAGGACTGTTTTTACAGCTGCAGCCTGTAAAAACAAGCCCAAACTGCATGTTGGTTTATAAACAGCGGGGCACTGTACAGTTGTAGTTGTGATTTGTGCACGTACAGTACCTGGCTGTCGGGACTCGAGACTGGGAAAGCCCACTGCACACTCGCCAGTGTCGCCACAGACACTTCTGACTTCCTTCACGTTATTAGCCTACAGCCCTACACTCTACCAGAGCTGTTGGGAGGCGGGGCACGTGTGTGCCTATGAGCTATGTGCTAGCAGCAGCCACCACCAGGCTCAGCCAAACTTTGTTCAACTCAACTGTCATTGCATCTCTGTATGTATTTATTATTTTATTTTACAGACTGCATGGGTGGGCGGCCGTGTGCCCCCCTTGCCTCTGGGCCCCAACGCAGTCGCGCTGTCTGCGTAGCGCTAGTAACTCCCCTGGGTTGGGTGCATGGCCTGTCATTTTCTGTGACTCGATCGGTTGTTCATATTTTTCTTTAGTTAGAATATGTACATGTAAGATCTTGTACTTTTCTAATAGATAAGATAAGCGTAGGATTCTACTAACTACTGTTGGCTCGCTGTGGCTTTGGGGACTGCAAGGAGGGAGTCCAAGTTTTTGTGTTACACCTGGTGACCTCTGGGCCTGGTTGTCTCAAAGAATATCAGGCATGTATAGGTGCAGAGAGTACAGCAGCAGAGCACCCCACAAGATGCTACTCCGAGATGGATCCATGGTGTCTTTCACACAGGGAAGCTAAAAAGAGAGGAAAGTAGGAAGACAAACCTTGCCCCCCGGCAATGAAAACAAATATTCCCTCTGCATGTGAAGGGAATCCACATAATTATTTTTGTCTTTAACAACAAATAACCATACTTATCAATAAGTAGAAGAAGAAGCAGCTCAAAGACAAGTAAAATACAAAATTACCTTTTGCAGAGCCAGTTACTATGAACTACACAGATACAAGTTTTGGTATTGTTACAACATTGAATTCTCATGGAATTCTGTCACATTCCACCAAGCTTCTGTAACTGAAAAAATGGTACTTCCATCAGTTAGCATTTTTTTCCACTTCACCTGTTCCTATTACTGGACGAAATGGCTCGAGTGGCGGAGCAGGAAGCACTGGCTGACACATAATTGGACTTCCTTTGTGAGTGGGCACCGGAAATTAAAATTAAATCAAGACTAATGAGTGCTGAACAACAAAAAAAGGAAGATGCATCAATCAAGGGCATGTCACAGGCAATGGCATGGCACCCCTTCCCACACGTTTAGATCAGCAAACACAGGATATTTGCATTGCAAAACAATTCAACACCGATTATTAACATTGCAAAACGATTTGATATGATACAAAGTCAAACGATATGATATGTTGCTTGTTAACATATCAATATACTTTGATTGTTGAAATAAAAATCGATGCAGATACAGTATCGTTACACTATAAAACTAGAAAAAGTGCCCTTCTGGGCACAGGTCTCCACCAGGAGGATAGGACTGTGTGAGATGTTTGGCAACATGTTTAGGAGTAATATAAACATGTTTGCCTTTGATGGCAATTGGATGATTTGAGGCATTTTGTTCCAAAAATGTGTTTTGCAAAAATCAACCTGTTGGTGGCGCTATAACAGGCCAATGTGAAAAGGGTGGGACATATTCCTCAGCCTAGTAAGAAAATGTGTGAAAGATTTCACGTAAATTGCATGCTGCGTTCATGATTTGAGGCTTTTGTTCAAAACGGGGCAATCTTGCAAACTGTGAAAGCCAATTATAGCCAATTAGGATGGAATATGAAATATCGGACAGATCCGACTTGAGCACATGACCATAGAGATACTGTGTAACGATTTGTGAGATTTTTGGACAGAATCTGGAGGAGTAATATCAAAAAATGTGTTTTACAAAAGTCGGCCTCCTGGTGGCGCTATAAAAGGCAGATGGGGAAAATGCAGGTCAAAGGTTTGTCCTTGGCCTCTAGGGAGTGTGCATGCAACGTTTCACGCAGATCGGTGCAGTTTTAGGTAAAAAAAAATGTGAAAAGCTGCCTCATGGTGGCGCTATAACAGGCCGTTCTGGAAAATGCGGGGCAGAGGTTCATCGTTGGCATCCAGGGAGTGTGTGTGCAAAGTTTGGCATCGACCGGGTTAACGGTGCCGGAGATTAGCTGTACACAGACGCTGTGCAAAACATACTCTCTCCCCATGCCTTCGGCCTGGTGGAGACAATTACATACATTGCCTGGCCGACGCTCCAATTATCTCCTCCCATCAGTTCTAGGAGTATAGGACTACAGAGTGCAGACAGTAGAGTAGAGACACACGGGGACTACAAATTTCACGACAAATCAAACATATGGGACACTTTATTAGAACAAAAAAAAATCCCTATAGCCTCAGTAATGAACCAGTGAAATTAGGGTATTTTATGATGCCTCTCATAGGGATTGCATTGGCAGCTGCAGTACACAGTTGAAACGGACCAGAAGTGGGGCCGCTGTTTCATTTGGGGGCGTGAAATTTGTAGTCCCTGTGTGTCTCTATTGTCCATTTTCCATTTTTCAGACACCGGTATACTAGCCTCGGTCCCAGGCTTACATATCTGCAAAAAGAAAAGCCTGGTCACAACGTAAGGCAGAAAAGCTATCGGCGGGTGTATTTTCCGGAACATTCGTCAGATGTATTTCCCCCGGATACGATATTTTCCCGACCAATCACAACACTTGTTTCATTCTCGGAGAATGTAAACTGATTTGTAAAGCATCAACGTAATTTCCTTGGGCGATACTTCCGCTAAAATCCTGCAACTTCTGCCCAAACAAATGATAGCCTCTACAGCGTAGGTCTTGCCCAGGGTGCCGATATATAATACTATTGAGTCAATCATGGCATGTGCAACCTGTTATTTCTCATAATTGTTCTCAATAACAGACGCTGTTTTCTGCAAATCAATTTCAATCAGAAACATTGCATGTTGTTGAGTTGAATAACTAATAGTGAGGTCTGCACCCAAAGACGTCTCAAATATCTGCCTGATTTAGCCCACAAAGATACCAAGAGAGTGGACACAGCAGAATCACAGTGAATGCCAGACTCATTGTCTCCACCAGGCCGAAGGCATGGGGAGAGAGTATGTTTTGCACTCCGTCCGTCCGTCCTTTTCCAGAACGGCCTGTTATAGCGCCACCATGAGGCAGCTTTTCACATGTTTTACCTAAAACTGCACCGATCTGCGTGAAACGTTGCATGCACACTCCCTAGAGGCCAAGGACAAACCTTTGCCCTGCATTTTCCGCATCTGCCTTTTATAGCGCCACCAGGAGGCCGACTTTTGTAAAACACATTTTTTGATATTACTCCTCCAGATTCTGTCCAAAAATCTCACAAATCGTTACACAGTATCTCTATGGTCATGTGCTCAAGTCGGATCTGTCCGATATTTCATATTCCATCATAATTGGCTATAATTGGCTTTCACAGTTTGCAAGATTGCCCCGTTTTGAACAAAAGCCTCAAATCATGAACGCAGCATGCAATTTACGTGAAATCTTTCACACATTTTCTTACTGGGCTGAGGAATATATCCCACCCTTTTCACATTGGCCTGTTATAGCGCCACCAACAGGTTGATTTTTGCTAAACACATTTTTGGAACAAAATGCCTCAAATCATCCAATTGCCATCAAAGGCAAACATGTTTATATTACTCCTAAACATCTCACACAGTCCTATCCTCCTGGTGGAGACCTGTGCCCAGAAGGGCACTTTTTCTAGTTAGTTTTGTTGTTCACTCTTTCACCTGGTTCAACCTTCTGCTGAGATCACGTTTCACTTGCTTAAAATGTCTTCTCTATCCGACAAGTAGGTTCAAGGATTAAGTTTCAGTGTTATATCATGCACTATAATGTGACAGATGTTGTCGCTCATTGCAAAACTGCTCAAACACTTTTCGCATTGTGGCGAATTGCCACAATGCGAATTAGGATCAATATAACCTATTCATTAATTGGGCAGACATCCCCGGGGATGAAGGACAAATCACTGTTCTGGGTGCAAGAGTCCTGTTTGTTTGGACAACAAATGAATCACGCACAGGTGCCAAACAATTGGATGTGTCATGCTTGAGAAAGCTAATCAGTCAATTATAGCAATGCAAATCTCATTATCAGAGAACAAATCTCTTGTTGTTGAATTTCATCCAATGTTCTCACCAGGGTTTACATACTTATTATCAGATTGTGTTATCCTCAAACACCTGCACTGACACTGGCCAGATAATAAATGACTTTCCCATGGAAAGTGAAGAGAATGAACTGTCTTAGCTTTGACTCTGCCTGATAAACAAGGTCATTGTCCCAAGCAGCTATGATATTTAAACAGTTTTCTGGCATGCTCAACCACTCTGTGTGTGTGTGTGTGTGTGTGTGTGTGTGTGTGTGTGTGTGTGTGTGTGTGTGTGTGTGTGTGTGTGTGTGTGTGTGTGTGTGTGTGTGTGTGTGTGTGTGTGTGTGTGTGTGTGTGTGTGTGTGTGTGTGTGCGTGCGTGCGTGCGTGCGTGCGTGCGTGCGTGCGTGCGTGCGTGCGTGCGTGCGTGCGTGCGTGCAAGCTTGCAGATTACTTTATTTATCCCAAAAGGATTTTTTAATTCATTTTTGTTTGCATTTATCTTTATAAAAACAACATAGGCCTATTTGAAGAATTTATTTTACCAAAAACAAGCAAACAGCCCTACTCTGTGGTTCTATGGGCTTTTGACAATAGCACAATAACTAAATAGTTCGAATGGTGATTAATCATGATTAATTAATTTTTAAGCTGTGATTAATCTGATTAAAAATTGAGATGAGAGAGAGGAGAGAGAGAGAGAGAGAGAGAGAGAGAGAGAGAGAGAGAGAGAGAGAGAGAGAGAGAGAGAGAGAGAGAGAGAGAGAGAGAGAGAGAGAGAGAGAGAGAGAGAGAGAGAGAGAGAGAGAGAGAGAGAGAGAGAGAGAGAGAGAGAGCGCCCAGGCTCTAACCTGAGCATCCAGGCAGTAAATGTATTGTTCCCCACTGCATGCAGATGAAGCTTTCATCCTGTCTTTGTACTGGAGCCATGTTTAAAGATCCATCATAACTGCAGGGGATTTTTGACCAATGGCTGAACTGCATCGATAGCCTGCAGTGAAGCACAGCTGAGGTTGACAATGACAGTATTTTAATGTATTAATTTATACAAAACCTTTGACTGAGACACTTTTGATTATTAAGCTGATAGAAATATCAGCTGCGACATTATGTCAACAACAAACAATTCATTTCCCGCCGTAGTCTGAAAACCCACCTCTTCAGACTCCATCTTAGCCCGTAGCACTGTGACACTGCCACATAAATGTGTGAAGTAATATATTTTCTGTCCTTGTATGAGTATTGAAAGAAAATTAAACATACTGGGTGATAACAAGGGAATATATTGGTTAAACTGGTTGAATATTCAACTCTGAAATGTAGTGTACGGAGAATATATTGTGTTTTTGTGTAGTCAAACCATGGTCATCCATTTTCTATTAGCATGGTTTGATCATAGGGGGAGCTGTGGGGAAAATGCATGTGAGCAATAGTTCCAGGAATAGTTCCACTTCCAGGAAGTGAGGTGCCAGGGATCTATAAAGGTACAGGAAGTGAGGCGGCGAGCCTGGTTTCCAGTATGGGCAGTTAGAAGAGTGTTTGGTGTGGTTGTTTCTGTTTGTCAAACACTCTTTTTAAGCCAATACTAGGCAAAAATAAGAACTTCATATTTATGTGTAATCACTCATCACACATTGTATAGGATTTAAATCTAAGATGTCATCTTCTGTGTTAATTATTAATATTAGTATTAATTATTATTATTATTATTAATGTTACAAGACTTATAAGTCTAAGGGCCGATTCATACTCCTATTTTATCGCTGTTTCGGCGCTGTAGTGCCGAAATGATTTCAGCTCGTCAGAGATTTTCAGTAGCACCGAAGAGCCGACTTTAGGACGGTACCCCGCCCCCCCCCGAACCTCAAATGACGTCACATTGTAGGCTCTACAGAGCCGAACCGACTTTTATTCGGCTCTAAAATAGGAGTATGAATCGGCCCTAAGATGTACACATCTTCTGTTCCTTCATCTTCCTCTGTACGTAAGCCTTCATCTCCTCCTGGCTCCCACCATGGAAGAGCACATCCCAGATGGCGCTTCCCCCTTGGGCCTAAGCTTCTGCCAGTAGAAGGTATCTGGATTTCCACAAATCATTCAAGGCCATTATCAGCGATTGGCCTCTGTGTCAAACCTTCCTTGCTGAGCGTTCTTCAGTGTTTTACCCGCACGGCGGGTCAAAGGCTTCAATCTTCTTCAATCGTGTGGAAATTATATTTTTTTCTTTCCATCTGTTGTTGATGTGGGGGGGGAGAGAGAGAGAGAGAGCAAAAACACGATCATCTGCTGCTTTGTCACCGCTTACTGTATCTAATCGAAATAATTTCTTACACAGTCCAGCCATATACTATAGATTTTTGTCTTGCTTATTTCCCTATTTTTTATTCCTTCTGTTGTTGATAAAGAATCGCATTAATGGAGGGCCCGCTGGCCAAGTGGTCCAGGAGCATGCCACATAATAGGCTTTGGCCTGAAAGCTGGTCGCATGTTCGAGTCCCGTTCATGACGACCTTTGCTGCATGTCTCTCCCCTTCTCTCTCTCTCTCTCCTCTTTCCTGTCCATCTTCACTTGATATTATCAATAAAGGCAGAAACGCCTAAAACAAATCTTTAAACAATATTGATCAATTATCAATTAATTACCAGCTGCCTTATTATATCTGCAGAATTGTGCTAGGAAATGTAAATATCTGTGTCTATGTGTAGGCCTATTTGTGTGTGTGGAAACAAATTAAAGCACTGCACAAAGTATAGTAAACCTGAGTCCAACACCAAATTAATGTAATCTGTCTCTGCCGTGGTGCGCGCTGTGATGTGTGCTCACTCATCCACGTAGCCCTGTCCAGTTGAAACTATAAATCTCTTTAGTAATCTTTAGTAGGCTAGATGTATGTAGTTGTTGGCCATGTGTCTGTTACTATATTCCTTCAGTGAGGTAACTATACTGTAGGTCTTTATATTTCCCATCTCCTCACTAGAATCGCCAACATCTTCTATAAACACACAAAACAGCGCATCGCGGTTTGAATGGCGCACGCGCGCACGCACGCACGCACACACACACACACACACACACACACACACACACACACACACACACACACACACACACACACACACACACACACACACACACTTTTTCACATTTTGTGTGAGAACTATATCGATTTAGAAGGCATTTGTACAATTGGTCTCAGGTCTGGATATTTCTGTATTTTGGTGTAGAAAAAAGCTTTCGCACACCTAGAAATAAGGCGTATGGACAGGTGCGTATAGGCCAGTGGACACCAATGATAAGAAGAAAGATACGACTGCACACTGAGTATCTGCTCGGTTGGTACATACGTTTTACTTTTATTAAGGCAACGTTTCGGTCCCTCCGGATGCCTGAAGAAGGTCCGGAGGGACTGAAACGTTGCCTTAATAAAAGTAAAAACTCATGTACCGAGCAGATACTCAGTATGTATTTTGGGAAACATTACAATGTCCTGTATTGCAGTGCACACGGATGCTCACAGATGCTGCTGTGTAATTTGCACGGTAGCATCTGTCTGTTTACATTGTCGGTGTCTAGTTCAAAGATGTTTCCTGTCAATATCCAGTGCCAAATGAACTGCAACTGCAATACATGTCCTTCCTAACATTGTGGCGCACTGCCAGAGCTCGTAGATGTGCTACCTTCACTCTTTTCAACAATTTATAAAAACATTTGAAAATGTTTGATGAATGTTCTCTAAAATAACATGGAACAAAGTGTCTTCTTTTTACATCCCCCGAAAAGCTTTCCAACTGCCAACGATGATATGCTACAGAACACAATAAGCAACAAAAGGGTCTCAGCGATTATTCCCTTTCCCCAGTTCGCTGATAGTTATCCTTGGTATGTCAATACAAGGTAATTGGATGAAGTGGATAGGAATTAATGTACTTGGCATCAAACAGTCTAAGGGTCTGCAGATATGCCTTCCTCCAGGATTAATACTGTTATCACAGTTCAGAAGCTGCACAATCAACAACAGCAAATTGACTTTCCTCTCCACTCTGCCAGCAATTATCAGATCTGATAAACACCCCCCTCCCCCCTTAATAGCACAGATAGGCTACTTATGTTACAGAGCGTGTAAACATGACGTGCTACTACTCTATGCCAGTGCAAATAAAGCTAGAGGAAAAAAACAACATGACATGCATGAGGAGTGAGTGAGTTAATAAAACAATAAGCCACAAGAGGTCTCAGGCTACCTTGTATTTTATAATGGCTGAGAGGTGTAGCCTACTCGTGTGTGTGCGCGTTGTTTTAAAAAGATTTTCATTCATTTTGAACTTGTGAAATGAGACATTATGCACGAGTACTTTTACTTAAGTATATTTTGATACCAATACTTTTGTACTCAAGTATATTTTTAATTCCGGACTTTTACTTTCTCATAACTGAGAAAACAAACATCAGGCTGCCACGTAAGTGCCACCATTTTGTTTAAGCTGGATCAGTGGATAGGACTGGTACAGTACATTATACCTTTCCTTTTAAATACATTGGTGAGGAAGAAGGAAGTCCTAATTGCTTTGTGAGATTGCCCCTCGTCCTCAGCGGGATGAGACAGGCTGATAGGGACCAAAGGTGTAATGACGGGTGCTATTGACTGGGCTAGGCAAGTCGCCCTCCATCCCATCCACATTATCAACCCATCAAGATAGGAAAGCAATTTTCCAGTATTTCTTTCCATAAGCCATGCCTATCAATGCGCCATTATATAAAATAAAATAAAATAAATAAAATAAAATAAAATAAAACATCCCTAAAGTCAATCTAACCTGATAATATAAGGAGAGATAACTTTATGTGCATTTGTTGGGGAGAAGATATTCTTTATTTGAGGCATGCATACCTTCTGTCTTCTCTTTCACAAACCTTGATCTAGCGTCCTGCGCACACAGGTCTGTTTTAGAGTCAGAAAACAAGCCCATTGATTATTCAGTCATTTTTGATTCATTATGGAGCATTGGTGAGCGACGAGAGCACTCCAGATGAAGACTGACACAATATGAAATTGCCATACTCAAAAATTCCTCACATTTTCCATCCTTCGGTGACTGTAAAAAAATGTTTGAGGTATAGGGTGAAAAAACTGCTTCGTGGGTGGAAAAACATGAATTGGTGTCCCTCTAATCTATTTCACGGCTGGATAGCATGACAGGTAACCAGTGAATGGTGTGATTGATTGCCACTTTGTTAAGCAAAGCAATTAAGTGGGAGAGTGGAGAAGCTGTTGCCGTGGTACATGCACGGGAACGTCTTTAAATAACAGTAACCAATGGAGAAAGACCAGGGATACATGCGCTAATTAAAATGGATGATATAAAGAGAGCGTGTCAAGGGTTTTCATATTGTATTATCACTATGCAAATGTGAAAGAGAACTTCAGTCTTTCACTTTCTGACATAGTTATTCCAGATATAAAAGTTTGTACAAAAACAAAATCCAAAGTATACCTGCAAGTCTGCAAGCACAACCTAGCACCCTACTGTGATAGCACAGGAGAGGTGACCTCCACAATTCCCTTTCTCTCCTTTAATACACCGTGTGGAAACAAAGTGAAGCCAAATAATTGGCCCAGGGCACACGGGAGGTGAATGAACGAATCAAGCCGTGATTGGTACGCCTCCACAAATTGGACAAATACCACCTTTCTACTCTTATCAACAATGGCATGAACACAGGGCCATGCAATTAGGGAGAGCAAGCGCTCGCCATGCCCTTCAATCAGAGCACGCTAAGTAAGTCAACAGGCCTTCGATTTGCCATTGAATTGGTTCATGGTGCAATGGAGCAGAGTATAATCATCAAGGCCAGCCCCCCGTAAACATTGTAACAACCAGTGTTCAATTCGTATATCTGGCAGTTCAAAAGGCAGTTCCACAACGCCGGTTGTGGCGAATGCGGCGCTCTATACAGCACTTGTCACGGTGTTGTGGCCGGGGTAATCGAGGTTTACAAATGATTAATGTTGATTTCCAATGCATTTCCACCTCATTGAATGTCCGCGTGAATGGTATCACACAATGTGTGAGAATAATCGTATGTATTGAGATGTAAGAAGACAATGCTGCATCTCTGATACAGGGGCAATTGGGGAAGAAAAATGCCAAGATGGAAATGAATACAATAATTAATACAATTATTTCGATTAGATACAGTAAGCGGTGACAAATTAAGTACAATAGTATTGGTCAAAATGTACTTGAAGTAAATGTATACTCAAATGTATAATCCAAATCTACGAAGTAGCTGGTAGCTCAAGGTTTAAAATAAATGTAGCGGAGTAAATGTACAATATTTGCCTCTGAGAGGTAGTGGAGTAGAAGTCAAATTGTTGGAAATACTCAAGTAAGGTACAAATACCTCAACATGGTACATAAGCACAGTACTTAAGTAAATGTTACTTTCCACCACTGGTTATATCATGTACCTGTTTTTTAGTTTAGTTTAGTTTAGTTTATTTGATCATCTTCACAGTAACAAAACAGCTTATTCGTTAACACACGGTTACATAACCAAAAAGAACTGGAGGTGATCAAAAGGAATAGGCTGAAGCTGAAAGCTTATAAATGCCTATCCTACGAACATCAAAATAAAATAAAAATCCTCACGTATCCTCACATACCCCACCCACCCCCGTGTCACCATAGAGATCCACCAGGATCACTATAAATTAATTACCATAATCATCATCATCATCATCATCATCCTCATAGGTTAAATATGTTATATACAAATTAACTTATGATATACTGTATTTAGCCAAAAGGATATGCTTGAATAGTATCTTGAATCGAGAGATGTGTCTGCTGTGTTTCACATCCTCAGTCAAGCCATTCCATATTTTTACCCCACAGACAGAAATACACATGCTCTTCCGGGTGGTGCTAACACAGGGTTGTTGAAAGTTTAGGTCCCATCTTAACTGATAGCGTCCCTCCCTATCCTTGAACAATTTTAGGATATTCACAGGAAGTTAAGTTCACAGGAAGTTTCTTTTCACCTTCATTTAATATTGCTCTTTTATGAGTAGCCTGGTGGTGGCTGTCAAAATTACACTGGGACATTAGTTCAATGCATTTCTTTCTTACCGTTCTTCTACACATAGGCTACATACCCTAACAACTCTTTACTTGACAATGAGTTTGGTTGTCACCATTTGACACAGTGCTAATGGTAATGTTACTGAACGGAAACACTGAGGGGGGGTGAGACGTGTACCCGCTGTGGAAGCAATTAAAATAATTGTTTTGCCTCAATGCATTTCCATTGTCTTTGATGATACTACAGCAGTGTATCTCTGAAGACCGACTGCTAAATTCTGGAGGCTCTTTATTTACAGTTGAAAGTTGACAGCAGATTAAAATGTCTTCTGGTTAACACCCCCACGTGTGTGCCTTTTAAGAACACTCGTTAAAAAGACACACACACACACACACACACACACACACACACACACACACACTACTCCATTAGACATCTGATGTGCGTGCGTGCGTGCGTGCGTGCGTGTGTATGTCCCCGGATATTACTTAGATGCGGAACACAGCACCAGACAGACCTTGTTAGCTCCCCTTGCCTGGAGGTATTGATTTGATTTTACCTCTGGGGGTCCCCCCCCCTCCTCTACTCATGGCCATGCTAGTCCAGTGCTGAAGGAGCTCTTGTAAGTAAGTGATGTAGAAATTGTATAATAGAGAGAGTTTAATGAAGGTTCCCTACTGGGGCTCTCAGACCAACGTCACTTAATTAAACAGAAAGGCTCAGGATGTCCATAGAGAGACAGGATATACGGGAAGTGGAAAATGAGGAATTGCTTTAGCGTATGATGAGCCGCTATAGTTTTCCAGCAGAATCTGTATGGGTAGATGGAGGATACATTTTGAACAAGTTATTGGGTTTATGTTGCCATTTATGGAAATGGATGTTAAGTGTGTGAAGCGACAGGACACATTTTTTTACCAACGCTGATCAGTGCACTGTGCAGCCAAAGTGAAGCGTTTGCGTCGACTAGGTCAAAAATAAAAAATAAATGGTGAATTTATATAGCACCTTTATCCAAGGCGCTTTACATAGATTGTGCATTACATTCACCCATTCACACAAACATTCATACACCGATGGTGGCGGAAACCATGCAAGGCACCAACCAGCACATCGGGAGCAATTAGGGGTATTTACGGTAGGTCAAAAACGATATGTTCAGGTCTGAACTTTACATTGCAAGATGAAAAATATACACACAATCCAAACTGGATTGTATGAAATTACTGACAATGTTGCTATCATTGCATCTTACATGCACAATAACAAACAGTGAAGGTATGATTTGTGGAAGCATACCTTCTGGCTTTTCTTCCTAATTAAATTAGTGAGAAATCAACATGAAGTTGACATTTTTCTTTCCCAAAAAAGTCACACTTTTAGCAAACAAATCAACAGAAAGTCTCATCTGCCAAAATGATAAAACCTGGTTCAGTAACCAGGTTTTGTAATTTTGGCAGATGAGACTTTCTGTTGATTTGTTTGCTAAAAGTGTGACTTTGAAACATGTTTCTCTGTGGAATGGGGAGACAATTTTGGATTATTTTAATGTTATGGTGAATCTCTGCAGGAGTCTAGCCGTCAGTCTGTGTGTCCGAAGTTAATCTTACAAACCAATGACCAGTAGGCCAGTGGTTCTCAACCTTCTTAGACTGCAACCCCCAAAATAATCATATTTGAACTGGTGACCCCGCCCTCACAAGCACTTGGAATTATACGCATGTATTATTACATTTAGTTTGACTTGATAGTTATTGTGAAGCTCACAATGCGAGGCGTTGTAGATGGGCAATTTGCACAATTTCTGAATCCGATTTTTGTTTACAATTTGGCCAATGCTTTGTGGCATCTTTGTTTATAGTCTACTCAGGGCTGGACTGGGACAAAAATTCGGCCCGGTCATTTTCGCGTGAATTTGGCCCTGACCAGCCCACAACCAACGCGCAGATAGCAGAAACTATACCGCCCACTCCATCGAGGAGCGGGCGGTATACTAACCGCTAACAAACAAGCCCTATAATACCACCACTTTTACAGAACATAAATGATACAAACCAACAGACAACTACACAACCATTTGTTGCTCTCACAAGAATGATGCTGGCAAAAGGATTCAAGATAGAAGAGGGTTTATTTGTCAGTCACTGATACAGGTACAGTGAAATTATCATGATGGCACTGGCAGAATGGCAGCAGGCCCGGACCTTTCCCTGTGGCCTGCCGCCTATTGGCCCGGTACGTCCTATGGCCAGTCCACCACCGAGTCTACTTGCCAGCCCATATAGCCCCATTGTGAACACGTTTTATGTTAGAAATGTTGAGTATGGGTCCCCCGTGCCCTATACACACATAAATAGATGGAGAACAATGCACACACATAAACTACACAGTTGCATCCATTTAACTAACTTTGCCGGCCAGCTTGGAAGACTGTGGAAATGGACATGAGTGCATATTTATATTTTTATTATTGGTAAACTCACAGTGAATTGTAAAAGAGTAGTTTGCATAGATTTTCACAGCATATATGTTTGTTGTCAATTGGGTTTAATTATGATTGTTTGGCAGCTGGCTCTCCTGCAGTACTGGTGAGCCTCTTGATTGAGTGAAGGAAGGTACCAAGTGCTATAGAGCAGGAGGCGTGTCTGTCTGTGTTACAAGAGCTCTTGTGTTATATGTTCTATGTATCTTATCTTGATGTTGTGGCGCATGTAATGTATCTGAAATGTATTTGAATTGGTTTAGTTAAACTAGGTAATTGTGTAAGTTAACTCATGGGCCATGGTTAGCCAGATGTTGAGTTAAGTGGGTTACCAATTACAGAACTGTTCCTTGGTATAGTCTTCCCTAGTATAGGAGGCTGCAGGGGCAGTGGGTCAGGTCAGTTTGGCTTGAGGTAACCAGAAGGTAACTCTCAGGGAGAGCTGCTATAGGGGGCCCTTGATGGAAGGGTTTATAGCCTAACACAGTTTCTCAAGTTCTGCATGGGTTTGTTTCCCTAATTTGTTTTCAAGTAATTTTCTATGTTGTCTTTTTGTAAGTTTAGTGTTTTGTTTGTTCGAGGCCTTCCCACTGTAAATACACTGCAACAGGGACAAATAAAACACTGTAAAAGCAATTTTTGGACTTTGTCACTTATTGGAGCCTTAAGCCCCCTTTATGGCCCTTGACGTAATTGACGTAATGAAATCAATAAATCCCTTATGGCCACTGACGTAATGGACGTAATCGATTGATTCCCAATAATCGGGAGCTTATTGTCGCAAAATTTAGCATTTGCTAGCTAATTTGGCTAACGGCCGATGTAATCTTCCTAAAACCGGCCGAAAATCTGCGCGTGCACGGTCGATCACACACGCGCGTGATCGCTGCGTAAAATGCGATGTTTTGGGCTTGATTAGAGCTTAATTTGACTTAGTTATGAAAAATACGATGATAGCTTAGCATTCCGGACATCTTTGAGTGTAACACAGTAGCAAAGCTACTACCGGATATTTTGATCCAAACCGGAAGTGGTCATCGTTCACTCGCTCTTTTTGGTCAGAATCGGCAAAATGGTGACGTTACCGCCACCATCAGGACTGATTGTCCCAATACTATAGTCTTGCCCCGTCAAAATGAGATATAGTGTGTATATCGCGGATTTTTCTATTGGCATTAAAATGACAAATTAAACATATGAATAATGCTGGCTGAAGGCACATTAATTAGTTAATTAGGCACGGCCACAAGAGGGTTAAGCCACTCGGCCAACTTTACACCCAGCATTTAGAAACTGCTGGATGCTAACTTGCATAATGTTGGGCAATTTTCATCATTAGCATAATAAGCTGGGGTACCATTAACATCCAATTTAACTAAGGCAACTTTTTCAAAATGTCATTATGCATTAAGTAGCATGGGACGGGACAAACTAGGGGGTTTTCATGATTCTGAATCCATTGCAAGCATTAGTTTTGCACGAAAAACACTCATTCAGCTAAAAACAGCTAGCTGTCATCACAAATATGACATATGGCAAAATTTAGCCCAATGAGTGATTTTCGTGCAAAAATAATGCTTTCAATGGATTCAGAATCATGAAAAACCCCTTAGTTTGATCCATCACATCCTACTATAAATGTGCCACGTCTCTGTGTGCGTGCCTGTGTGTGTGTGTGTACGGTTGTAATGCACGTAACTCGAGAACCGTTTGCCCCACCGACTTCAAATTCGACACACGCGTTCCACACCCCCGCAGGGAGTGCAGTGTTTGGTATCCAGTCGGACGGACCCACGGTTCTCCAGAACCACCACAAAAGGCTCTGGTCAGGCTCTGCCAGTGGGCCTAATCAGCCTAGATCCCCTCACCTGTGCAATTTCCAGCCTCTGCCTCAGCCAATTGATTGCCATGGCAACCCCACACCTGCCAATTGATTACTTAACCAGTCCACTTTTCAGTTCAGTTTGCACTCTTCACACGCAGGCAGACAGACAGATAGAGAGTTCTCCATGTGGCACACAGACGGATAGTTAAAATGGGTGCTATGACAACGGGTATTATTAGGTTCCCAAGTTGCATCGTTCCCAAGTACTGTAGTCCGGTGACCGGCGGGCACGTACATGTCTAGTGCTACTTAAAGCATAATGAAATGTTGAAAATGTTGCCGTATATTGGATGTTAATGGTACCCCAGTTTATTATGCTAATTATGAAAATTGCCCAACATACTGTATGCAAGCATCCAGCAGTTTCTAAATGCTGGCGACCCATACTCAACATTTCTAACATAAAACTTTAGGGTACTCAAAATGTCCGGGTTCACATTCTGGCAAGTAGACTATTAGGCATTAAAATGGTCTTAAATGTCACTTCAGTGTCATCTGGGGTAAGGACACTTTGTGACCCACTAGTATAGCAGGGGCAATGCCTAAACCTAACCCTAACCTCACAAAAACTATGCCTAACCCTAACCTTAACCCTAACCCTAGAACCTCACAGAATAATATCCTCAAATCGTATTTCCCAGGACACCAAGTTTTGGTGTCCAAATCAAGAAAACGTGGAAGTACACTGAGTAACTTGAAATGAATACTGGGGGCGGGGCTGTCCGCCCTCTAGTTTATATACAACAATAGATGCGTCACGATGACTGACATCACCACTGGCTGCCACATGAAGTGTGATGTTGGGGGCAGCGGTGGACGAACGGTTTGCGGAGCGGTCTTGTTATCGGAAGGTCGCCAGTTCGAATCCCCGGACCGGCACGTTAAAATTACCACCGCTGCCCTTGAGCAAGGCATTGAACCCCTACCATGAAATGTTCTATGAGCAGGGTCTGGCTGTAAACAAGCATCTCGAGCTTAGTCCATTCACCCTGGGTAAACAAAGAACTTTGCTTTGCTTTGCTTTCCACATTGGAGCCACGCGGTTCCTGCTTCCATTTTTTATCAGCAGAGCAAAATGTTTTATCCCACCAATATTTGGAGATGGAGTTACTAATATAAGATAACTACACAACCAAAAACCTCTCCCGAATTTTTGTTCTGCTTTAAAGGATGCAAATTAAATGAAGGAGTAATAGTTTCATTAAAAATACATTTGGTTTTGGACTTGTTGAGGAATTTAATCACCATAAGCACATTTTAGACTAAGTTCTATTAACATCTAAGTCTGCTGTCAAACTTTTGAATTCATTTCCCACATAAGATTCTTATGTTGGTTTTTTTTGTCCTTTTTTCCCGGGGATTCTTTCTTTCATTTGTTCTTTTTTACTTATTTATGCAGTAAAGAAGTATCCTCAAGTCAGGAAATGTGCAGTATTTATAGTGGTAATTGGTGGTCTTTCATATTGACTTTTGTAAAGTTGTGGGAGGCAGAGATTACAGGCTTAGTGAGGTCTCAACCCTTTCCTAGCAGCAGAGGGGATTAGAAAGAAAACACTCAGTCTTGTCTGAAATAAAAATCACCTCACTACTTTACTTACTAATGCAATGCATTTTGAGCTTGTTCATCGGCTGTTTTGGTCATACGGCGGGAGTATAAATCAGGCTTTAGTGTGTTTCCATTACTTTCCATTACTCATAAAACCTAATGGAATTCATAGGGGGTTCTCAAACCCCCAAAATGAATATGCATTTGGTCGTGGACCCCCATCTGAAAATATGTTGTACCAGGGGCCGCCATAAAATAAGATTAGTGCAAGCAAGGTGATCTTCTGTACTACTGGGTGACAGAATTGATGCATAAAATGGATGAGAGGCACTAAGGCACTCTGGTGGAAAAGTTAAAAAGAAGACCCTCCAGAAAAACACGGACAGCCGGACAAACATCTTGATTATGCGGACTAAAATCCTTGATTTTGCGGGCTAAAATCTTTCATTATGCGGGCTAAAAACCTTTTTGCGATGCAATATGCAGGGTTTTTATGTGGTTTTATAAATTGTGGGAAGTCGCAAAATATGCGAAAAGTTCCAAAATCTGCGGCATTTGGATGATTATGTATATAAAATTCTGTGATCGCTTAATCACATTTGTCTTGAGGGTCTAAAAAAGCCTTTAATAGTTTGGCTAATGCATATAAAATGCACCTACTATATCAGGGGTTCTCAACGTTTTTGGCCGGGGACCCCCGGAAATGTTTTGGCAATGTCTCGGGACCCCCGCCCCCTCCCGCCTCCCGAAATTGACTGCTACAATAACCTTAAACCATTTTGGGCGGGAACCCCTTTTGGTGTTTTAAGCATTGTTATAATTTAGCTATTGAAAAATAGCAGATCTACAAGCTCATAGCGTGCCACCGAGTGGCGCGCTACGAGCTTGTAGATCTGCTATTTTTTGAAAAATCGTGAAAATAAAATTTAAAAAAAATAATTATTATTATTATTTTTTTTTTAAATAATTTGGGGACCCCCTAAAATAATTTGGCGACCCCCCGAGGGGTCGCGACCCACGGGTTGAGAACCCCTGTACTATATGGTATCTGCATTGCTGCAACAATGCTATTCCCACCGGGGACGCTGTGGGAACTGCGGGGCATGTTCTCTCCTCCGCGCCATCAGCTCCCTTGGCAAAAGGAGGTTGCCTCCCCCTGGTCAGCCGGGGGGCCTGCATGGAGGGGAAAGGAACCGGTTGAAATAACGTGTTCCTCCTACCGGGGGAAACTCACTCCTAGCTGTCAGGTGATAAGAAGCGGCCTGCTCACTCCTCATGCATTGAAGGAAGCATGAGATCAGTTCAAGGCTCTCCCCAGGTTGGCAAAGGGAGAGTATAGCGCCTGCAGGATTACACCCTAGGCAATTGGCACCGGGTGAAAAATGGGTTACAAAATCATGGGTATCAAGGTGTATCAATTTTTTTGGAAATAGCCAATGTACAAGCTCACATCGTGTATACTGTTGCCTATTTTAGAATAGCTGAAGTGTCGAACAGGGTTAAACGGTTCCTCATTTTCCCTGTCCTCAAGGACCCCTGAGGGTCCCCAGACTCCACTTTGAGAACCAGTGCGTTTCACAGCCATTCGCACCGTATTATGATGAAGACCTTTTCAATACAGCTTTACATTTGGGTGCGAAGACGACGAGTGAAACAGTCGACGAGTGAAACCCTTAGCATGCCAACTTGCATACAAATGATGTTCCATACCTCCAAAAAAGGTCAAATATTGATGTCTGCTTGCTGCATAGTGGCAGAAGCTACAAGCAACATCGGCTGTAAAAATAGATGGAGGAATTTTATTTTGACAGATGATGGAATCACTGCACAATTATTGACTCCAGCCAGAAACCACCTCAGGATGCCCCGAAAACATTTATTGCAAAGACATGCCCTGATGCCCAAGCTGGCCAGCTTAACTCATAACCTCATTAATAATAGACGCTGAAGAGAGCACAGTGCTGCATTTGACGGAGAAATGTCATGAGCAGAGTCAAGAAGATGCCTTCTTTTACTGCTAGCATCTCTCTCGCTCTCTCTCTCTCTCTCTCTCTCTCTCTCTCTCTCTCTCTCTCTCTCTCTCTCTCTCTCTCTCTCTCTCTCTCTCTCTCTCTCTCTCCCCCACTCTCCCGCTCTCTCTGCCATGGTAAAGTTGCACTCAAAACCCCGAGGGCAGCCGCAGTGATTCAGTCTTGGCCGTTTCATCACTCATCATGTCCAAAAGCATCACTGTGTCACGAGAAACACTGCAGGAAAGGAAGGGCCTGTTTGTGGACGAGGGTTGGAATAGCATTGTGCACCTAGCTCCTTGATGCATTTAGTTTATGACATTTTTTTTTTTATAAAGTATATTTATTGGTTTTAACAACAAACAGACATTACACAACAAAAACATAATAACAAACAACACAAGAAAGAAAGAAAAGAAAAGAAAAACAGCTCAGGCACAACACTATTATAAATAAAAAGATTGAATATAGACATGGCAAGGACAATGAACCATAACGACAATAAGTGGCTAGTATATGACATTTTAAAGAAAAGAGAAAATCACAAAAAGCATTCCACATTCCCTTTGGGAAATGCTTGCAAAACAAGATGATAAAAATGGCATGAAAAAAAACAGAGGCCTTCGGTCCTATACAGCCGCCATTGTTCTACCTTCCCTGAATGCTGTTGTTAGCCAACAATGTTTGGCTAGAATCTAAACTATTGCAGCTGTGCAGCCTCCGTGGCCGCATGGCCACACTAAAGAGAAGTGACAACAACACTCTCTCTGGGGAAGGTTGACAATAGAGGACATTGGGAGAGAGAGAGAGAGAGAGAGAGAGAGAGAGAGAGAGAGAGAGGAGGAGAAGGAGGGGGGCATGTCGTACATGAAGGACACACGTAGTCGGAGGCAGTAGTAAAAGTGGGAGTAACAGACAGACAGAAGAGAGTAATAGAGCGAAAGGATCGAAGGCCAAAGGGGGTCTTATCTTCACCAGCGAATAAACCTGATGAAATCTCCCTCATTTTAGTCTTCTATTCCCTCTCTGCGATGGTGAGAGATAATTGGTACATCTAAGCCACTTTCTTCCAAGCCTCCACATTCCCCCACCGGACTGCGAAACACTATATTCAAGTCATTACTTCATTTACTTCAATGTGTTTGCGCGTGTGTGTGTGTGTGTGTGCGCGCGCGTGTGTGTGTGTGTGTGTGTGTGTGTGTGTGTGTGTGTGTGTGCGTGCATGCATGTCAGTGACATCGCATTAATGCTCCTGATTTAACTCCCCCTGCAACTACGACAATCATTACAAATCTAATATATTTAACTGTGTTGTTCCTTGAAGGCATGTTCCCAGATCAAAGTGCATGGGGCTCTTGGAATTCAGTTGAGAATGCTCTGATCTGATTTAGAATCCTATCTTGTGCATGCCACATATTCTACTAGCCTGTTCCTCAACATCCCACTAACAACGCTGTCTTTCCATCCATCTATTGAGTATTAAGTCTGATTTTCTTTCCACCAGGCCAAATAAGGCATGGGGAGAGTATTGTAGCGATTATTAGTAGGCCTATTGTAACTTGCTCCTCAAGGGAGCTAGCTCTCTTGGCGTGGGTTGTTGCCTGCCGGTCTGCCGGCACATACACATGATCTCAGATCTCTATAGTCATGTGATCAAGATGGATCGGCTAATTGATTGGCTAAGATTGACATCTAAAGGAGTGGCCCGTTTTGAACAAAATGCCGCAAATCACGAGTCTGATTGCGGTGAAGCTGAGGAAGACATGCCGGTAACACTTTATATTAAGGTTGCCTTTTTAATGCTTTATTAGCTCATTTATAATGCATTATAATATGCTTATAAGGCATTATAACACTCGTTATAAATGTTTGTAATCATGTATAACAACTTATAACCACGTTTATAACATAGTATAAGTGCTGGTCATAATGCATTATTATGCTCAGTGGAACAGCACATTATAACTATTATAACTTAGGTGGTTATAAAGGCACTGTAATGTCTGTGTCATAATGCATTATAACCAATGTGTATTAAATGGAATAATGTCTTATAAACATAAATAATATGCTATAGCATATTATACAAAGTTTTGTCACTTTACACAAAGTCATGCTACTGTATAGGGTATTATAAAATGATACAACTGCTAATAACCATTAAAGAATGTTGCCACTTTACTTAAAAGTCTCAAAGTACTGCTATAGCATATTATTGATGCTTATAAGACATTATTACATTTAATACACATTGGTTATAATGCATTATGACAGACATTACAGCACTTATCTATGTGCCTTTATAACCACCTAAGTTATAATAGTTATAATGTGCTGTTCCACTGAGCATAATAATGCATTATGACCAGCACTTATAATAAGTTATAAACGTGGTTATACGTTGTTATATATGATTACAAACATTTATAACGAGTGTTATAATGTCTTATAAACACATTATAATGCATTATAAATGTGCTACAATGCATTATAAAGACGACCTTAATATAAAGTGTTACCGAAATGCCACTTGACAATCAGCCAGGCCGAGTCACGTCTTTACCTAACTGCACCGATTGGCATAAACCTTTGTAAAGAGGAAAGACGTCTGGCCCTAGATGAAAGACTATTATTAGAGAGTTACAGCAGCAGCTGAAAGAACTCATAGAGCAGATTTGACTTACCAATTATTCCACCTTGCCACCAGAGTCTGAAGGCATCTCCTCCAGGGCCTGATGGTCCTACAGACTATAGCCTGAAGTACTGGGACCACTATCACTATCTGGGGATGGTGGTACCCTTTTAATGGGGTGGCCTGAAGGGCAGACGTATACTGTTCAAGCCTTCTTGATATTGTACAGATTTCCACGGGAAATCTGGGGGTGGCTGTAACGAAGGCTCTCACGCCCTCTCACGAGAAATACTACCCTCCTTTGAGTAGTATTTTATAGGCTGTATCGAGTAATGGATTATCAGTGTCTTGTAAATCTACCCCAGCTATGACCTCATTCTGGTATCTGCATTATCCGTTGAAATAGTCGCACGCACGGTCACGCACACGCACGCACGCACACACACTTGCATAGAGGTACGGACACAATACTCCCTTGCACACAAGAGCGCCAGCGCCGCCAGGCACCTACAGTACAGTACAGTATGTACACATGTAGACATAACATTCATATTTGCATACACATAATGTCGCACACCCCGTAACGCAACGCAAGCGTGTGCATCCACGCTGAGAAATGAAACAGAGACACAATGAGGCGGAGCAGCAGAGAGCGTATTACCGCTGTCAGAGGTGCAGTAGCCTCTGTATACCCATGGCTTTTATTTTCGTTCCGAGCATGGACTCCACACTTTGTCACCGGCACAGTTAGTGCAGCTCTGTTGGGCATTATGGATTGCGTTTGTAGTGCAGTCTACCTGCCTGCCATGAGGACACGGAACCAGAACAAATTGCAGCACTGAAACAAACCCAAGGCTGGCTGGTCAACAAGAACATAAGAGCAACAATGAAATCACCTTGACAAGCCATGCCAGAATTACAAGCACAATGACAATGATCTCTCTCTTTCTCTCTCTCTCTCTCTCTCTCTCGCACGGATGCATTCAGCAGCACCTCCATCGCAACAACAATTACACAACACCAGTGCTGTGTAACGCTGCTGTTTACACGCTTGTCTGGTTAAATTTACACGACCTTGCCCTATCGTCCATAATTACAACAGTGATTAATGTAACTTGTGGAAAGACATGTACGGTCACAGGATGGATGACTTGAATCCTATCAATCACTCCTGAAAGGCTGCATGGAGGAGGAAGAGGTGTGTGAGATTGGCAGACGGTTAACCATGAAATTCACTTTTCATTGACGTTTAGAGGGATGCAATTTTCCAAGGGGATTGGGGTGAATCCCCCACACGCACACAATGTGAGAGTGCGTGGGTGTGTGTGTGTGCATGCGTGCGTGCGTGCATGCGTGCGTGCGTGTGCGCGCGTGCGTGTGATAGAAGGAGGTGCGGAGTGTTTGGCTTCCCTATACCCACTCCCCCCATCTAATTAATCAAGCACCAACTTCGAAACCTGACATGGTTACAATTTTACAGAGACATATTTTTTCTGTGGATCCTTATACAGTCAGAGTCGAGAGTTGAGCATCCACCACAGATCCATACGGATGCATGTTGCCCTGTAACGCACATCAGACATCTGCTAGCAATGTGCATATAGCAGGCACAAGAAAATGCACTATTCGATGCTGTTTGAAAATAGCAGAAATGCGAGTGGGACACTGTTTCATGTCAAAGTACGAATCCGACGTTACACTGCTAATGAATATGAGTGTCTCACTGGCTGGTAGCACAGCTCAGGGCTACAGTTACGTGTACTGCGCTATACTAATAGCAAAACTCACTATACGGTCTGTATGAAACTTACAATTTTTCCTCCCAAATATGATTTTATTTTGCCCCCCAGATCATGGTAATGACTGTTGACACTCCATAGCCTGAAGCCCTAGCTGGCCCTATCTGCTCTGCCAGAACGGTGCACCATTTGCTGGTGAGCATGGATATGTTCAGGAAATTACATAGATTTTTGTGGATGCCGACTGAGGAGGCCCGAGGGCATGTCACTCATCAGCTCAATGCCAGCCTGGAAGTGAACCAACGGGAGAATGACAACAAGACTATACATAGGCCTACCAATGGTGGGAAAAGTACTCAAATTCTTTACTTAACCCATTTAGAGAGAAGTTTGATTCTACAAATGTCTTCTAAATCATGACAGAAAAACAGAAAAACCTCATGTTTCGATATCAGTGGTTCTCAAACTATTTCATGTCCAGGACCCCGGAAATTATATGTAATTGGTCGCTGACCATACATCCATCTTCAACCGCTTATCCGTAGTCGGGTCGCGGGGGCAACAGCTCCACCAGAGTGCTCCAGACTTCCCTCTCCAGAGCAACATTAGTGAGTCGGCCAGTGGCCAGTGAGTCGATGTATTTCCTCCAATTGCGCCTTGGTCTGCCCCGGGGTCTCCTCCCAGTGGGACGTGCGTCGAGGACCTCCCTAGGGAGGCGCCCGAGAGGCATCCTAACCAGATGCCCGAACCACCTCAGCTGACTCCTTTCCAGGCGAAGGAGCAGCGGTTCTACTCCGCTTGTATTCGCAACCTTATTCTTTCGGTCATGACCCACACTTCATGACCATAGGTGAGAGTAGGAACGAAGATTGCTCGGTAGACAGAGAGCTTTGCCTTCTGGCTCAACTCTCTTTTCGTCACAACAGTGCGGTATACAGCGACTGCAATACCGCCCTTGCCGCTCCGATTCTCCGGCTGATCTCCTTCTCCGTCCTCCCTCACTCGTGAACAAGACCCCGAGATACTTGAACTCCTTCATCTGGGGTAATGGTCGCTGAGCCACATGTGAAAATATGTTGTTCCAGGGTCGGGACCTCCCAGAAGCAAAAAAACATTCGAAAGAACATATATTCAAAGATTTGCGCCACATTTTCACAATTGTTCTAAAATAGCAGATCTACAAGCTCGTAGCGGTACTCGATGCCGCGTCATATTATGAGCTTGTAGATCTGTACGTGATGATGTTCATAAAACTGCTATCTCACTCTCATCCAATCCTGCATGATTCTCCGCGGCGTGAATTAACATTTTCTATTCAAAGCTGTCTCTGGCTCCACTGAGAGGGCTCAGTGAACTCTCATATAAACTTGGCAAGCTCTGCAGGCCCCGACACTGCCATTCATAATCAGCCACCCTGATCCAGATGCGGCCTCAGGGAGATAATGTACGTATATCGTTAATAATTATTATAATTAGTGCCTGCAGTGTTGATTTTGACAGCACATTTTGATTTTAGTTTTAGTCATATTCTCTTGAATAGTTTTCCTTTCGTTTTTGTCACATTTTAGTCACCTGGAATGTGTTAGTCTAGTTTAAAGGTATATTCAGTGATTTGACTTAATCTAAATATCACTTATTTTTTATTTTTTTCTGGATAATCCTCCCTACGGTGCTGACCATATAAGGAGTTCCTCCCTGTCCCCAGTGAGCCCCTGGGGTCAAAAAACTCTAGTTTCAGTTTTGGTGGCGGGTGGCAAAGCCTTCATCCAATCAGGATGAGAGGGGCCTTCCTCCAATCATGATCGAGTGGGGGCGGGCCTTGGTGCACATGCTGTTGGCCTGTTGCACTTCCCCCCACTGTAGAGCGTGCATGTGCACATTTTGTTACCGGGGCGGACTGGGTGGTTTTCCAAATCACTCAAATCACTGAATGCTCCTTTAAGTCGACTAGATATACAGTTGATTTAGTGGATTAAAATCGTATTTTGGCGGGCGTTGATGCTGTCGTAATGACTGAATTCACACTAAATTGAATCTGCAAAAGCTCACAGCGTGGCGCAGCGTGGCGCAGCGTGGCGCGTTGAGCTTGTAGATTGGCTATTTTCAGCATGCAACCAAGTGTATAAATGACTTGTGTATTTTACTTATACTGGATCTCTTGTCCACTAGTGTAGTGACTAGTCCCTTCCTAACATTTTAGTCTAGTTTTTATTTGTTGACAAAATCATCATAGCTTAGTTTTCATTTCGTTTCCATTTAGTTTTCGTCAGTGAAAACAGGTAGTCGATGAACATTTTTCGTTGGCCTGCCTGCCTGCTGCTCGATAGCTCAATAGCTTCTGCAGCACGGGCAATCCACCGTCTAGATATATATTTAACTCTGCATTTTCCACAGCAACCATATTGGTAGTAGTAGGGTAAACAAACACAGGTGCTACCCAATGATAGCCTATTCATTTGGGTTTTGTTCAATTCCAAGTACTAACAGAGCCTGAATGGAACTTAATTAGTATCACTTGTAGCTATATAGCCTACTGCTCATTTTGAGTGAAGTGTTACCAAACCATGTTATTAAGCCTGCTGTGCAGGAGGCTTAATTTCTGTGGCAGAATTTAAAACAGCTGGTAATGACATGCCCCCAAGGTGAGAGGGGGAGTGATGAGGAGCTAGAGCAGTGGTTCTCAATATCGGGTCTGGATAGCTCGATCTGGCCCATAGCTCATTTAGAGCTATGTTACCGATGACTACCGGGGGCTCGCATACATGCAGACCAGCCCTTTTTGCTACTCACCAATACAAAGGCGGGTTGTGTCATTAGAAAGCCTACTTTCCTTAGTAGAAGCACTCTGAGACCCCCACCACACATATAAAGGTACTTTTTGGCCTAAAAGGGATTTGAAAACAGAACAGAAAACAGCTTGTGACCTTCAACGGTTCCCAGAGTTGCTGCCTGTGTACCAACAAGGGCCTGTCAGCATGTTGCACTTTATACCGTGTTCTCATCCAGTCCCAGCGGGACTACCGTGTTGTTTACCGGTATCGCATTGACAGTATGTTAATATGTTAATATATTTATTACCCCATTAAGATCGCGAAAGCATCTGTGTATTTTTTAACCACGTTAACCATTATTTTACAGTTTGGCATTCAAAAATAGCAGATACAAGCTCATAGCACATCACAGTTTGTAGATCTGCTCGTTTTTGAATAATCTAGAACATTTGTGCAAATATTTTTATATATTTTTAAAGCGGACATTTTGACCTCAATCTTTGCTTCTGAGGGATACCTGGAACAAAATATCTTTGAGATTTTCAAATGGGCATAAAGTACATAGGCCTATAGGGGATATTGACATGTTTTAGAAGACTTTTTTTTTTAGAATCGCTCAGAGAGTTCCTGCTAAGGAAAGTAATTTTATTTATGTATTTATTTTATTAAAGACGCGTACTCTGTGGTGTGTGCGCAAGGTATCGAGAGCGTTAAGGAGAACTGCTAAATGCTATGAACCAGAGCTACTCAAACCCCATTAACAAAATACTTCAGTTGAATAACCCAGGTGGAAGCATGCAGGCTCACAATCAAGCCGCAGGCCTACAGGGAGGGAAGGAAACAATGGAACAGGGAAAAACAGTAGCAGAAGACCGGGGCAGGGCAGGCAGGGCAGGGGCAGATTGTGACAGTCAGGGAATGTGATGAACAACTCATAGCCTTTCTCGTTTAGATGCTTTCAAATTACCAAAGTTTTCCTGTAGACCATATTCACACAGCGGCCATTAAGTTAATGAAATGCCACCCTGTCGCCACGCCACCCTGCTTTTTTCAATGCAAAATGCCAACATGGCCTCCATGTGAATATGATCTATACTTGCTTACCATAGTAAGGGGGACAGAAATGGAAGGATTGCCAAGAACCTTTAATGATGTGCCGCAGGCTTGGTTCTTTGATTTTTTTTTCTTTGTTGTTGCTTATTTTCCATGAAAATAAAAGTCATATGCAATTTCATGAAATTCATTATGTGCAAATCCTTTCATTACCATTCTGTCATTACTTCCTTTGAATATACAAGGCTGGCGCATGATTATGCATCTGACGCAGCCTGCTGCCCAACGCTGGATTATATGAGGGCAATGATAATGCCGGAGGATCATTTATCACATACCCATATCCTTATTTATTCACAAATACAACAGCATGCGAACAATACTTTCATAAATAGATTAACATAGATTAGCGTTCTCCGACAGTGTGGGGAGGGATTGAGTTGAATAAAAACACAGCTGGTGGCTGCCAGCCAGGAAGCTGACTCTTAAATGATAGTGGATTTTAGATTTGTGTTTTAAATTATTGGATTTTTAGATAGGCAATTGGCATTTTATATTTGAGGTGTTGTATTGTAATCAGCAAAATAATTCAGTGTTTTTAATGGCACCTGTCTTTTTAAACCTGTGATCATGCTGAAAGTTGAACAGCCATTTTGTCAACCAACGAAGGTTGCTGCGGTTCCACTTCCAACCCTACATGTGTTTGGATCAACATAACCACATGAAACCTAAGTCCCGCACAGTCCAATTTCGACAACCCGCACCCGCCCTACCCGTCAATAATCAGATCCGTAGTCCCACCCGGGCGTCACCCGTGATTATATCAAAATACAAACCAGACCCGCCACGCCCGTCGAATAATGGACCCGTTGTCTGCCCCGTTATGCGTTCGTGTTGACCGCTCGCTATCTTTGACTTTATTATTTCATCCATGTTGGTTCCGCATGTGGGGCTGTGTGTCATCGCGTTACATGCGTGCTCACCGGCATGCTGTTGAGTTACCTAAGTGACGTTGTTTGAGCGCAAAACAGTGCTCTCTGATTTTCACAATAAAGTGTTACCCGCACCCGCATTTAGTTCAGCACCGCCCGTCCCCGTGAACATATTTTTCACCCGTTTTAACCAGTTAAACGTGGGTGCATGCCCGTCGGATATCCGTGGGTACCCGGCCGGTTTGCAGGACTCTGATGTGTGCAATACACGGTCGAGGTTAAAGGGGTTTTATCTGACAGAGCTCGACATTTAGTGAAAAGGCTACGCGACGACGGCGTTGATTGCCGAGGAAGGACTTAATGACACGCTCGATATCGCAACAATGTCGTTAGGCACAAAACAAGCCATTCTGCTTCCTTGATGGGGAGAAGATAAATGTTGTGACCAGATTTGCATGAGAATTGTTGTCTGAACGATCGTCGGCCCTGGGTAAATAAGGGTGAGCATACTCGGCTACATAATTAAAGGTGAGGGGAGAGTGGCAATTAACCAGTAACCTTGATAAATGTCAATCAAAATGTTATTTTCTAATTGTGGGGCGGAGGGGACAGAAAGGGAATGATTGGAATCCACTACCTCTGACTGAGACTGTCACACTTTGTCATCAGATCACATACATTATTATTCAAGCACGTTACAAGGAAGGAATAGTTTTGTGTCTCCTATAACTACTTTGAACCCGACATCCCTATTTTGGGAATGTCATTGTAGACGGAAATGTTTATTTAAAAAAAAGATCTAGAGCTTAAATGTCGGCTATTTGTTTTGCTATTTGAAGTGGTTTGAGTGGTAACGGTGCTGTCTTTGCAGTTGAAATTCATGACGAGTACAGTAACCTCTGGATCGGAACATAATTACAATCCGTTACCAGTCAACAGGTTTTGGGGGTTTGGGGCCGGGGTTTGATCAAATTACCAGTAAAGAAAAAAAACAAACAAGAACGCAGCCCCCACTAGGTCTGTACTTCTTCTCAATTTCATGAACTCACCTTAATTGATTCAGGACTGCCTCTGCCCAGTTGGCGTCAATCCATCACGGGAGCTCCGCGTGCGGAATTTAATACAGCCACCAGCCAGCCGTAGCAGCGTATCTGTTTGTGTTCACTCTCTGCCGCCCCTTCACATGTCATCCCCGGTTTGAAAGACAGATTATATTACGCCCACACACTCACACGTGTACACGTCGCACACGCACACGTGTACAAACACGCACGTGTACACACACGCACACATACGTACACAGACGCAAGCGCGCACACACACACACGCACATATCATAACAAGCTATAAATTAACCCTTGCAAAGTCACGGTCAACCAGCAGTGGTGGCAATAATCCCATTCTCTCTCTCTCTCTCTCTCTCTGTACTGTCTCCCTTTTTCTTACTGCTTATGTCTTTTCCCTCTTTTCATTTCCATCCTACTCTTTATTCACTGCGACTTGGATTTAGTGTTTTAATAAAAATGCCATAACTCCCCGTCCCTCCCTACCTACATCCCCCCCCCCGTATCCATATTTATGCTACCCTGAATGATTCCAACCAAACATTGTGCCAGTGAGGCCAGAGTTATGGGGGGACATCACCTCGCATCACCACCACAGATGTATCAGCACAATGAAATACGAGCGTGGCAGTTTGCGTATACAGTATATATGGCCCTAGCCATCTGGATAAACTATCCACGGGGGCTGACTGGGCAGCTTGAGTACGAAAGACTTTTTGCGATATGCTTATCGCCGTGCATACTGTATTCAGACATCAGTCTCTATGCGGCTGCCGCACATCTCTCCTCCTTCCCTTCCACCTCCCGGAGAGAGGGCAACAGGTCGGCGCCATCACAATAAATTACCCATAGCAGGTGCTTGCCTCGAAGCCCACCTCAGAAGTCAAGCATGTTCTGCTCGTCGTATATATATAGGCCCTGAGTCAGGCCCCTTTAAATCAAACCAAGTCAGGCAGGATGGTTTTGTTTCAGATTAAGTCAGTGTCAAAACAAAAGAAATAAAAATAAAGTCCAGATGCCAGGAAGAGCCCAAGGAGAAGTATACGAAGGAATTTCAAAGCACGTGTTTCTCCTGTAGTGGAATCCCAGAATTCTATTATCCTGTCTGATCTCAGTGTTTTTGACATTCACAGAATAAAAATGAGAGCCATCATATAATATGATTGCTCTCATTTTTATTCTATTAATGTCAAAAGCATGAGTATATTACTGTGCTTTTATGGCAGCACGCCACCATACACTCCACCAAGTAAATAGATAGTATACTAGCAGTATTATATAAATGTTCTAGTAACTAGAACATTTATATATAACTATAACATGTATTTCATCCAATTCGACTCTTGTGCATAATAACGTTATCAGTAGCGCTACTAGCATCCCTCAGACCGGGGACCGCATGTAATTCCGATGGAGCATTAGTCGGACATGCGTCCGCATGTTGGACTAGCGTCTGCTCCCGTGCTTGATGGTTAGGTTAGGGGATGAGGTGGGTTGTCGTTTGTCGGACCAATGACTAGTCTGAACAACGTACTGCCACCAGTGGGAATAATGTCCAATAGAGAGGAAAGAATAATAATGCCAAAAAAGCATTAAAATAAATCCAGGTCCAGGCACTTCAAGGTGAATTGTATAGGTAAAAGGCCTTTATCATGGTCTAAAAAGCAGGCGGCTTGCACACATCCAGTTCTTTGCTGGTGCTGGACAAAAGGTAGATACATACAGAGAAGGAGTAGTCCGCACACAGTCTTTGCTCCTTGTTTATTTTTTAAAAACACAATAACTCAGGACACAACCTTTCGGCCGTGAACGGCCTTCATCAGGTGATAGTAATCAGTATATGATAAACTCCCTTATATAGTAGTCATCACGTCACGTGACTGACGTTAACAACAGGGCAGATAACTTTCAAACCCCACAGAGTGATATAAAATAAATTGAGAGGGTGCAGTCACCCCGGAGAGGTGGAGATATCCATGAAATTAAATGAAATGATTACTATATTTACCCAGGGTATCTGGGCTAAGCTCAAGAACTTGTTTCCAGCCAGGCCCTGCTCATAGAACATTTAATCGTAGTGGTTCAATGCCTTGTTCAAGGGCACTTCAGCGGTGGTAATTTGAACGTGTCGGACCGCTGATTCGAACTGGCGACCTTCCGGTATCAAGACCGCTCCGCAATCCGTTCGGCCACCGCTGCCATAACCTCCTCCTGAGAAGGGAGGCATATTGGACTTACACACTAACGTGTCAACTCTACTCCTTTATCATGGTCTACCCACAGTCCATTACAAAACCTTTCTATACTCAAATGGTGTGTCAAAACGAGTGCAGAGAGACTATATCTATACGCTACAGCAGGTGAATGTCACAACATAGCGGACAAAATAAACAGAACTGTATGTTCTACATCTGTCTCCTGGATATGCAGAGGATCTGCATGCAACACGGCCAGCAGAGTGACCCCAGACAGCTGGCCGGATCCTGTGTGTGTGCGTGCGTGCGTGTAGGTGCATGTGGGTGTGTGCATGCGTCTCTTTCTCTCTCTCTCTCTCTCTCTCTCTCTCTCTCTCCTTTCTCTTTCTCTGACACCATCTTTGTCTCGTCTCCTACGACTGTGGCGTCTCGCCCACTCACCGCGTCTGGCTGTTGCTGCTCTCCACTCTCTCTCCGCCATTATAATGCGAGGACACGTCAATCAGAGCTCCGAGAAAGAACACTCATCTCCCAAAGAGATTATATGTCATCAGAGGATATGGAGGAACTTGCAAATCCCCGCCAGCCCCTTTCCCCTTTTCCCTGTCGCTCCCGCCCGCGGTGCTCGAGGAGGAGCCCTATCTCCTTCTCGGTGATTAAAGAGGAAGATGGAGTGGTGTTTGCACAGCTCGCGGAGAGGCTCATTACAATGCGCTAGCATGTCGTTGGAAATAGGCTTAGCTAGGAGCTGTAATCCAGAATGTGCTTAATGAGGGGCCACACAGGCCTCTTCAAGTTGGGCTTGAGGAGTCACTCAGACCTTGGGAGACATGGAGAGATTTAGAAAGACAGAGAAAGAGAACTTATTTTCTCCACTATAACGTGTCAATCTTCACATGCAGGGTTCAATCCGGCCTCTGGTCATCATTCTTCTTTTTGTATTGCCAGAGTTGGGATATGTTTGATCCCTGCTTATGGTCAGACTGAATCCACAAATGTTGTGGAAATTAATGCAGTTTTAAAAAAAAGTAAAAGTAGAATATAAGGTATTGGAAATACTGAAGTAAAGTACAAATACAGTACCTCAAAAAAAGTGCAGTACTAACATAAATGTACTTAGGCCCTGTCCAGACGAGGACGGCTCGGGCTGTTTGTGGTTATGTTAATTATGCATGTCGCCCAGACGAGACCGGTAAACCACTCCGGATTCCAGAGAAAGCTGTAGTACACATGCCCGGCCTGTAGATGGCCACCCAAAAATGATTCCAGAGAAAGCTTAGGCTATATTATGCACGTCCTGAAAAATGCATGTGAATGCATAATCAACTGACGATTTTCTTTCTTTTTATTACTCATTACAATTTTAATGATTTTACATAGGCCTACTAATATTCTCATAACTACCCTCTTCTGCCAGAAGTAGGCTACAAAGTATACATAAGCATGCAGATCTTAAAGCTCACAACGAGGGGCGGCATGATACATTGTGAATTTATGAGTTTGACTTTGGAGATTATATTCGGGGCGCAACACTGCTGAATGTCAGATAATTGCCCGTTAATAAATTGATTCCACCTGCTGCCTGCACAGCGCTAAACACAACCTATTCTGCAGCTAGTTAACAAGATAAATTGCACATAGGCAGGCTACTATAGGCCTACAAAAGTATAAAATCGAGGAATATGGACAGTAAAACTGTCGAAGACGAAGCACTTTGACGAGGTGAGTCCATGCTACTGTGCACCTCGCAGAGAGACCTGCCTGTGAGAGGGATGGACAGACAGCGGTGGCTGCGTGCCTACAGTATATACGAATCTATTCTACACTACACCATATTATAGTAACAATAATGCAGATCATCGGTTTTTTTCTTGTCTTTCCAGATTGGTAATCACCCTAATTTATATCTGTTCTCCGAAAATAGCTCATCTACAAGCTCATGCATGGGCTGCAGATCGGCTATTTTCGGAGTAGAGATTTATAGACATTATGTGCAAATATAAAATAGCTGTGAATTTATGTAAGTGGTTATGGTGAAATAAACCATTAACACTGGTTAGTTTGTAGGGGGCGAGGGCCGGCTCAGGAAAGAGACGGCATTCGCCGTACACATGGAGACGACAAAGTCCAAACTTTCCCACTCTGGGAGGTGGTTTCAAAATTAGCCGGTTAAGTCCCCAAAAACGCTGTTTCCGTGTGGCAGAAAGGGCAGATCGGCTAAATACTTGCCCGGGTAACGCAGAATACGTCCTCGTCTGGACAGCACCTTAGTTACTGTCTGTAGTGTAACGGAACAACACGGTGGGTCTCTCCCTGTGAGAGAAAGCGAGTGCATTTTCCGGCAACACCCACGGCAGGCGGCATCAGTCCGACACTACCCCAAACCCGTACCCTAAACCTAACTGCAAGCACGGCGCAACGCATGTCGGACCAATGCACTGCCGCGGAAGCGAGCGGCAGTCGAGTGTCTTAGCTGCCGCCCCCGCTGTCCTCACTACTCTCTCTGCACTGTTTTCCAGTCTGCTTCATTGCAGCTTCCAGACCAGACAGAGATGCAGTTTGTCAGGATTCTCTCTATAGTGCCCCTGTAGAAAGTAGTGAGGATGGGAGCGGGGAGTCAGGCTCTTCTCATCCGATACAGAAAAAACAACCGTTTCTGGGCTCTCTTCAAAAGAGAGGACGTGTTTGAGGACCATGACAGACTGTCCGTGATCTGTACCCCCAGGAACTTAGTGCTGCTCAGTGCTCACTACCTCCACTGCAGTGTCCTCTATGAGGAGTGGTGTGTGGCTGCACTGGTTCTTTCTGAAGTCCACAATGACCTCTTTTGTCTTGTTGACATTCAGGACCAGGTTGTGTGTGTTGCACCATTTGCAACATTGTATTAACACTATTGCAAATATAAGGTTCTGAATAACAAACTTTATTTAATTGTCTTAATATTGTTAAATAAACAATATAAATAATACATAAACAAATAAATAAGACTATATTTGCAAAAGGGAAAACTGTTATTATATAATTATCGATAAGTGAATACATTATCTGTTCAAGCTTTTAACATTCAAATATCATGTGGTTCAACTTACCCCTCGTCTTGGATCAACTTACCCCTTACCTGGGGCAAATTGAGCCACATTTTTTAAAAAAGGTCATATTTTCATTTTCCTTTGTCATAGATGCTTACTCATCATTTCAATTGATAGAAGACATCCTGAAATATGGGAAGATCATTAGATTTTACTGCCATCTCATTTTGCCTTGCTTCCAGGACAACTTAAGCAAAAAGTGGTTCATCTTACCCCGTTCTCCCCTACACTGCAGACAGTTAGACAGTAAGTGGCTACCGTATTTAGTTCACACAGCTCACGGAATATAGTGTGAACTTGTTTGTGGCAGAGTGCATGTCTCAACCTTCCAATGTCACGCAAGCATATGATGTCCTTGGAACAATAGCCTGATATTTAATTGGAAGGAAATTAGTTTTTCTCCTCCCTCTTTTATCAAACTTCCCACAGGAAGCCATGCATACACCTATCCCTCCCTTAATATTTATTTATTTATGTATTTTTGTCATAGTGGGGGAGGGGGCGCAATTAACTTATACTTAAACCATTTTCCTTCCCCCAGCTTTTCCATCTAGTCACAGGGAACTGCCTTCTTGTGTAGCCTGGGCACCATTCCATTTCGGGTTCATGAACCGGTCGGGAGCGGATGATATCGCTACGTCATGTTGTAGTATTGTTTTGTAGTCATCAATCTTCCGGAACTTCCTTTTCCTTCAAACCGATGTTTCTCAATAAAAGCTACAGGCTACAAGAGCTTTTATTGTTATTCTTCCGGTTTGAGGGAAAAGGAAGTTCCGTTTGATTGTTCCTGCCTGATGACTACAAAACAATACTACAACATCCGTTCCAGACCGGTTCACACAGCACTTTTGGAACAGAGACCAGGCTTTAGTTTCCTCCGAGGTGGAAAGCCTGGTGAGGCGAGGTTACTTCTTGTGGCAGGGACACCAGCTTTGTTCTGAGAGTCATTCATCCTTGCTGTGCTCTCTTGGGTCAGGCAGTATGTGACTGGAGCACTGTGCACACTGCACACAGCCTGTTCCTGTTGCGCTGTGTCCTTTTCATGCCACAAATTAAGCAAACAATTATTCCCATGGCAAATGGTGTATAGAGCTAAGTAAGAAAAAAAGCCTAGCAAAAAGCCTAGCAACTTGAGGAAAGATTTTCTGAAGTGTGTCATACTATTTCCAAAATACAGTCATTGTCAGTATATTAACTCATTTGGCCGATATCGTTGAATGTCGTGTGCCATCATGGAAAACGAAAGGCTGTCATTCTCAGTGGAGATATTGCCGTTTTTCTCATGGCCTAAGCTATTATTGTGTGCTGGGCAGAATGACTGTGTGAATATGTTAATTCTACAATAAGGCTACAGACATTTATCTCTGCCAAATTCTGCACATCGCTCTCTTTTTTATTTGATGGGTTGTTATTGTGTTGTTTTTCCCCTTTTGTTTTATATATATATATATATATATATATATATATATATATATATATATATATATACACACACACACACACACACACACACACACACACACACACACACACACACACACACACACACACACACACAATAACAACCCATCAACCAGAAACATCCTTCACCTGAGAGCCTCTTCATACTATGAGTCATAGTAGGCTATAATAGACTGCTTTTCAGAAACTGAAATTACCATTATTATTATTATTAGTGCCATAGAGCAGGGGTTCTCAACGTTTTTGGCCGGGGACCCCCGGAAATGCTTTGGCAATGTCTCGGGACCCCCGCCCGGCCCCCCTCCCGACCCCCAATATGAATTGACTGCTACAATAACCTTAAACCATTTTGGGCGGGAACCCCTTTTGGTGTTTTAAGCAGTTATAATTTAGCTATTGAAAAATAGCAGATCTACAAGCTCATAGCGCGCCACCGAGTGGCGCGCTATGAGCTTGTAGGTCTGCTATTTTTGAAAAATCGTGAAAATAAAATTTAAAAATAAATCTTTTTTTTTTTTTTTGAAAATAATTTGGGGACCCCCTAAAATAATTTGGCGACCCCCCGAGGGGTCGCGACCAACGGGTTGAGAACCCCTGGCCTAAGCTATTATTGTGTGCTGGGCAGAATGACTGTGTGAATATGTTAATTCTACAATAAGGCTACAGACATTTATCTCTGCCAAATGCTGCACATCGCTCTCTTTTTTATTTGATGGGTTGTTATTGTGTTGTTTTTCCCCTTTTTATATATATATACACACACACACACACACACACACACACACACACACACACACACACACACACACACACACACACACACACACACACACACACACACACACACACACACACAGTATATTTGAAACACAATAACAACCCATCAACCAGAAACATCCTTCACCTGAGAGCCTCTTCATACTATGAGTCATAGTAGGCTATAATAGACTGCTTTTCAGAAACTGAAATTACCATTATTATTATTATTATTAGTGCCATAGAATACTAGAGCATGACCAATGCTCCACTTCCGCTCTCACCATGGCAAGACGTGTTTTCTCTCGCTCGTGCGCGTCTTCTGACTCAAAGTCACGGTTTTTTCCACATTTTCTCTTTCTCCTCCTATGGTGTACGGATTCCTATCTTAATATACCAAGGGGATTACATCGAGGTGAAATGGAGAAAAACAAAACCGTAAAAGGGGATTTTCAACCTGATTCTCACAGCGACTTTTACCTGGTCAGTGGCGAAAACAACGTGAACAATGGTAAGCGTCCTGGACACGGCCTTATTAGCCCGAAGAAACAAGCTCCAGATTAGCAAAGTGAAGAGATCTTTCTGTCTCATTATTTTGTTACTGTCTGGCGACATCGAAAGTAACCCTGGTCCCGTGAACACACGACAAATGACAAGACTGCTCCGGAATGGACAGGTAACGGTGGAGAACAATGGAATCGCCGTCGACACAACAACACCAATGTCGACCAGCCAGGCGACGACCAACAACAACAACTCCGCTGGCATCCTTCCTCACCAGCCAACCTGCACACCCATGCTGAATATACATGCTGACGTCCCGGTTGTGGATATTATATTCGCAAGAGCCGAGCGCGTCCCAGGCAACAGCAGGATGCGGAGGAGTGATCTAACGGCGGCGGCAGTCGAGGCACAAGACACGGTCAACACCACCATCTACAGGCGTGACGAGTCTCCACATCCAACCACGGGGGACAACGTGGCTGGAGACGGACCCAATCGGCCACACCGTGATACTTTACCTGCTATTTTTCCAGTCGACACCATGGCTCAATCAACCCCACCAGAGCCCACAACAAACCTGGACGAGGGACCCCATCCCCCACTCCCGCCACCCCACAACGACCCCCACGCACCCCCCACCCTCCCCCCACGGCAACCCGCGGCTACTACAGACATCAACAATGGCCCTCCGTTCCCCTACTTCACCACGGAGGAAATAAGCACCATAGTCAGAGCCAACGGACTACATATCTTTCACCTGAACGTCAACAGCCTTGGACCCAAAATGGCTGAAATCAGGCATATGTTTCAATGCGGTAAGGCGAACATCATTAGCTTCTCTGAAACTAAACTTGATGAGTCAAACAAAGACCCAGAAGTTGAAATAGAGAACTATTCGTTGATCAGAAACGACAGAAACAGGCATGGTGGTGGTGTGTGTATGTATATTCACAAAGACACTGAATATGTTACTCGTACTGACTTACAGCATGATGAAATTGAAACTGTGTGGGTTGAATTAATTTTCAAAAAGGCTAAATCGGTATTAGTGGGCACCGTCTACAGACCGCCTGACCAACATGGGTTCTATGATATACTTGAGGGGTGCTTAGCTGAGGAGGAATGTGTAGAGAAAATCCTGATTGGCGACTACAATACAGACATGCAACGTAAGGAAGCACCTGTGTTTAAGTCATTCAGTAAGTTCTGTGATCTACATAGTGTCAGTCAGCTAATTACCCAACCCACTAGAGTGTGTGATTCTACTCAAACTGTCATTGATCTCATTCTGTCCTCGGACAAATCCAGAATCTCCAAGAAAGGGGTTATTGTATGTGGGCTTAGTGATCATTTTATGATATTCTGTACCCGCAAAATACAAAAACTTAAGACCGGCTGCCACAAAACAGTCATATCAAGGGACCTCAAAACCTACTCTAGTGAGGTCTTTAACCAAGTATTGGAGAGTCTGGATTGGTCCGATGAGCTTAAAAGCACACTTGTCGAAGAAGCTTGGCTTGGCTTCAAAACCAAATATACATCAGTACTGAACAACATGGCTCCTTTGAGAACCACCAGGGGCAAAACCCGCTCGGAACCATGGATGAATTCGGACATACTGGCTGCAATGAAAGCCAGAGACAAAAAATGCTCTGAATTTCTAAAATGCAAGTCAAAGCTAGCCAAGCGCTTCGACAATGTTCGCCAAGCTCGTTTGAACAACCTAAATACCCAACGAATCAAGCTAAGAAACAGTGTAACTGCCATGACCAAATCAGCTAAAAGTAACTTAATCAATGATAAAGCACAGGAAAACAAAAACAATCCTCATGAGCTCTGGAAGCTACTAAACAATCAACTAGGCTATGGTCAGAAACTAAAAACCAGGTTTTCAAACATAAACATCAAATCGGACAACACTCTCATCACTGACAACCTTGATGTGGCCAACTACTTGAATATCTTCTTTACAAACATAGCAACTCTGGTTAACAAACTGCCCTCCCACTCTGGGCTCTTTGGTGTAGAGCACATTACAACCTTCTACAGAAACCTAGGTGTTTGTAAAGACGATTTTAAACTAGTTATGGTAACAACTGATGAGGTAATTAAGAAACTGAGTGCCCTCCAACCCCACAAGGCCACAGGCCATGACAACATTCCCTCCAAATTTCTCAGAGACTCAGCCATCTCTATAGCTCCAATCATCACCCACATAGTAAACCTCTCCATCAAACAGGGACAGGTCCCCCAAGATTTCAAACTGGCCAAAGTAACCCCCTTGCACAAGAAAGGGAGTAAATTAGACCCCGGCAACTACCGCCCTATTTCTATTCTTAGTTCCATCTCGAAAGTGATGGAAAAAATAGTCTATGAACAGGTTGAAAAGTATCTTGCCACTAATAAATTATTGTACGAGTTCCAATCTGGCTTCAGAACATCCCACTCCACTGACACATGCCTTCTCTATTTGAGCGACCACATCAAACAAGAGGTGGACGCTGGCAAATATTGCGGCATGGTCATGCTGGACCTCCAAAAGGCTTTTGACACCGTGAACCACTCCATACTGGTTAACAAGCTAAAAGCAATTGGTTTCGATAGCACATCAGTGAGCTGGATGCAATCCTACCTGGAGGGGAGAGAACAGATGGTGGAAGTGAACGGAACACTGTCCCCCCCCCTCCCAGTGAGCTGTGGCGTTCCACAAGGAAGCATACTAGGGCCTCTACTGTTCCTAATCTATGTAAACGACATTACTTCAGCTTGTGACTGCAACTTGTTCCTGTTCGCAGATGACTCAGCACTGCTGGTCTCGGACAGGGACAAACTGCAGGTTGAAAATGCCCTCAGCTCTGAACTCTGTAGAATCTGCACCTGGCTCGCTGATAACAAACTATCTTTACACCTGGGAAAAACTGAATCCATTCTCTTTGGCTCTATTAGTAATCTCAGCAAGGCAAAAGGCTTCTTGGTTAGAGTGGGTGACAATGTTATCACACGTAAAGATGAAATTACCTACCTAGGTTCCATCCTGGAGGCTAATCTTTCCGGTGATAAAATGGCCACCAACGTAATCAAAAAGGTCAACCATAGAACAAGATTCCTTTACAGGATCTCTTCACTGGTCAACAAAAACACCTTGAAGACCTTAACAGGAGCCCTTGTACAGGGTTTCTTTGACTATGCATGCACCTCCTGGTACCACAGCACCTCAAAGGCCCTTAAAACCAGGCTCCAGACTTCCCAAAACAAACTGGTCAGGCTCCTACTTGACCTAGCCCCCCGAACCCACCTCACCCCTGCCCACTTCGACAGGCTGGAATGGCTTAGGGTCGACGACAGAGTACAGCATCTTGCAATGGGTCTGGTCCACAAGATTCGATACACCACCAAGATACCCATGTACCTGTCTAGATACTTCCTTAATGTTAACGAAGTCCACACCCACAACACCAGAGGGAGTGCAACGAACCATGTACAACCCAGATTCGGCACAAACAAGGGACTAAATTCTTTTCGCTCCTATGCCACCAAAATGTGGAACGCCCTACCAACTGTCATTAAGACATGCGAATCCCTTGACTCTTTCAAAACCGCTCTCAAAGGGCACCTACGGACGGCTGCAATTCGAAACTGGCCCCTGTAAAATCGGAATCCCTCAAACACGAACGCAAGGACAACACAAGAGACGGTCGCGGCCACACAGCCAACTCAAGGTATGGCCACTGAGCCAACTTGGGGACCCAACGCAAGGACAACACAAGAGACGGTCACGGCCACACAGCCAACTCAAGGTACGGCCACGGAGCCGACTTGGGGACCCAACGCAGCTCCTCCAAGGAAAACAAACAAATTAACGGAGCTGAACGTGAATCCCCCCCACCGCCCACCCCCTTTTTTCCCCTCACTGTATATGTTTCTTTTCCCTTTTTACCTCCTTTATGATGAATTCCTGTTCTGTCTATAGAAGTGTCTATTTGTACGTCTCTAAATGTTTTGATGATTTGAACATGGTGGACCCTATTGGAAACAAGTGTAATGCTTAATTGGGTCGTCCACTCACAGTTAACAGCTTTTGTATTGAGTTTGTGCTTGAAATGTACTGTAATTCTGCAAACTGTTAATAAATTCTTCAATCAATCAATCAATCAATCAATTATCATTAATTATTATTAAGGTCACCGGAGGAAAGCCACACCCGCTGAATGACCTGGCTGGTACACACAGGGGCTGGAGTTCAGTGTCAATCAGCGTACCATTGATTTCGGTCCACAGAGCTGAGATGGGCTGCAAAAGCATCTTTTCTTTGGTTAGAGGGCTGCATGTCTCCTCTGCTGGTGCTGCTGATGGCCCGCTTGGCTGCCGCATGTGCATGGAGCTGCCATGGATCTGAAACCAGCGGTCGTTCTAAAAGCTAAACAAAAATACTAAAAAGAGGAATAATGCTCACACAATTAACACAGCCTGCATCGACGCTCCATTGCGCTCCCATGAAACAAACAAGAAAGTCCAGTTTAATTTAAAATCAAATAGATGTTTTCTAAATTATATAAGCAACACAATACACTATAGACTATAGAGAGTATGCACAGGCATGATTTTCCTATCAGGACACGCCCCCCTCATCTAGACTGAGTGGCAAAACATTGAGCAGCATGGAGTGTTGGAGTTTGGAAGCGCTCGTTGGAAATCACTCAACCGTCCTGCGTACCACCTGTTTCTAAATGTCACATAATGCAGGAGGCAGCAAAATGTTGTGTTATTGAAAACAACTCCAAACTCTGACACAAATAATCAAATGCAGGACATTTCTTGACAGAAAGTAGCTCATAACGTTTCTATGGTGGATTTTTATGAAACAAAAACTTTGCAGATAGAGGATAATTCAAGCTTTTCGTACAGCTGCAATGTTGGTGAGTTTAACATTGTTTAATGCAATCAGACAGGACTTTTCTGTTTGGATGAATTGGCTGGCAAGGCCAGAAAGTAGTTTTTTTGCCACTCAGTGGGCGTTCCCGCATAACTTCCAGGTACGATGATGTCACACGCATACCCTCTATATGTATTGGGTGTAGGCTGTGGGGTAGTAAGGGACCTGGATGGGGGTGATAGTGGTATATCGGTCTGGCTCTAATAAACATAGATAAGGAAGGAAGGAAGGAAGGAAGGAAGGAAGGAAGGAAGGAAGGAAAGGAAGGAAGGAAGGAAGGAAGGAAGGAAGGAAGGAAGGAAAAGAAGGAAGGAAGGAAGGAAGGAAGGAAGGAAGGAAGGAAGGAAGGAAGGAAGGAAGGAAGGAAGGAAGGAAAAGAAAAGAAGGAAGGAAGGAAGGAAGGAAGGAAGGAAAATAAGGAAGGAAGGAAGGAAGGAAGGAAGGAAGGGAGGAAGGAAGGAAGGAAGGGAGGAAGGAAGGAAGGAAGGAAGGAAGGAAAAGAAGGAAGGAAAGGAAGGAAGGAAGGAAGGAAGGAAGGAAGGAAGGAAGGAAGGAAGGAAGGAAGGAAGGAAGGAAAAGAAAAGAAGGAAGGAAGGAAGGAAGGAAGGAAGGAAAATAAGGAAGGAAGGAAGGAAGGAAGGAAGGAAGGGAGGAAGGAAGGAAGGAAGGGAGGAAGGAAGGAAGGAAGGAAGGAAGGAAAAGAAGGAAGGAAAGGAAGGAAGGAAGGAAGGAAGGAAGGAAGGAAGGAAGGAAGGGAGGAAGGAAGGAAGGAAGGGAGGAAGGAAGGAAGGAAGGAAAAGGAAGGAAGGAAGGAAGGAAGGAAGGAAAAGAAGGAAGGAAGGAAGGAAGGAAGGAAGGAAAATAAGGAAGGAAGGAAGGAAGGAAGGAAGGAAGGAAGGAAGGAAGGAAAGGAAGGAAGGAAGGAAGGAAGGAAGGAAGGAAGGAAGGAAGGAAGGAAGGAAGGAAGGAAGGAAGGAAGGAAGGAAGGAAGGAAAAGGAAGGAAGGAAGGAGTGTGGCCGGATGCACTTTTCACAGCCCTATTTTTACTCATCTATAAATCTTATTGGTCAATAAAGCCAGGGCACCAAGCCGCCATGGAAGCCTTTATAGGCTATGGGAAAAGGAGCGAGTTGCTTTGCTGTTACTGCGGTTGAACATGCTCTAATGACCATTATTTATTTTCACTGTCACCGATACTAATCTGTGGCAGATCTATCTACAAACATAAGGGGATCATTATGAGAGAGAGAAACAGTATAGTGGTGATTCTGAATGGCAGAGGACATTCGTGGCGTGCAGTGCACGTGCAGTAGTGTCGACAAAACACAGATTAGCTGATCTCTCATAAACAAGGTGCAAGGCAATTATTCAAAGGTTTAATCTTGGCTATATCCCCTCTAGGATGACGCACTGCAAGGAATTCTTGCTCTGCTGCACGATTGATACCATCAGCAAACTATAAAGAACATCATTCACGTTATAAAGCAGCAGCAGCTTCCCACACAGTTTATGAGAAGAGCAGTAAAATGGTGAGGTATTGTGAAGCATGTTGGCAGCCCTTGGCTTACAATGGATGCGATTAAATGTAACATTTAAAGAGCTCAAACTATTTCAGGAGACTAACAGACATTGAGAAAACAGCTGATTGTGGTAAGTCGACGAGGCATACAGTACATACATTAGTCAGCTAGATAGTTTAATACACTCACTACATTTCATATTAAGGAGAATGTTGTATTTATAAAACGACATGAAGACGCTGGCTAATGAGCCAGACATTTTATGGTGATTCCGACGTGTCCATATATTTATCATACGCTTGACAGGCATGTTATTGATTCTCCATGCTGAATCCATGATGAGACAGACTGTCAGATTAAGGGTCCCCGCTCTCTGACATCGTGCATCTCAATCCAGGAATATGCTGATCAATACAGTACAATCATCTTCATCAAGTCACTGCACTGTTGCAGTGACAGGCCGGCTCCATACAATTGTGACTGGGGGGACTATCGGGGGGCTGGCTATGGGTGTGGGGGTAACAACAAAGTCATCAACTTTGGGAGAAACAGGCTGGGCACACCTTGAAATCACTATAGAACTACCTGCGTCCCCGCAGGGGGCAGTACGTCTTATCTCTTATCACAACAGTTACCACATACTTTTCTTTTTTCATACTTTTTTTCCCCTATCTGGACATTGCGAGTTTAATGATCTGTTTATCCTTTCCAGTAGAGCATGGACAGAATCATCTCACTCACACTTGCAGCTGGCTTTAATAAAAATTAATGGTGTACAAACACTGATAATTAATTGTGTGGCAAATCTTTCCATCTCCTCTACTCCTCCCACACTTCTGCCAGCGGAGTCAGCAAAAGACAAGTATACGCTAGCCGTGTGTGTGTAATGAGAGAGCCTTATTTAAGAGTACACATAAAATGCAGTCCACCTCTTTATTTATATATGGGTGGGTGACGTGACATGCTGTCCTTTGCTGTCCTCAGTGTCAAACGCGTATAAATAAAATATATATTTGTCAAAAACCTTCTGAATATTGTGCAGGACATTATGCTTCATGTGAACATACTCAAGATTAAAACATTTCATTCCTCATTTCTTCAGAATTTTCAACCAAACATAGCAAAACTCATATGGTGCGACTGTCCTGGCCCTGTTTCTCAAAGTAGGAACTTGAATAAAACTAAGGGGAAAAAATGCTAAAATTATTTTAAAAATTCCATAAATATAATATAGATGTCTATTTGTGAGCCTAATCTTTTCAAAGTCCAAGCATAATGTTTTCAGTAATTTCTGATCAAAAAGATTTTGTCCCCCAAACCAAAATCATATTGTGTGACACCATTTTGGGAAATTTCAACATGCAATTGTTTGGACACCCATTGGGATAGAGAGGTCCTTCTTCAGTAAGGCTGCTCAGCACTTGCATTACAATAGCATGACAGGTGTCTGTGGTGAATTATCATTTTAACATTTCCATGAAATACGATCTTGTTGGAACGCTGACCAATGCGACTCATCAGAGTGTCTGTGGGTGTGACACCTTTTTCATTAAAAAAGCTAAAGTTATTAGATTTTTTGGTCATAATTACATGTAAATCTATGTTGCTTTGTTATAGCTAGCATGTTGTTAGCATGCTAATGTGTAGCTAGTAGCCTCAAGGTTATGTTAAGTGCAGAAAACATAATATGGTGTGACACTATATCATAATGGTGTGACTGTCTGCCTGTCACGCCATATGACTTTTTTGTCACACCATATGATGCAAACTGTATTTTCCTACAGATATAACAATAAATAACAAAGACCCATGTTTCTTTTGTCCATTTAAACATTTGTTTTAAACAGCTTCACCTAAAATCTGCAACTATCCACAATAAAATGTGTTTAATTTTGTTTTATTCAGTCATTTGCATGTTATTCAATGTTAAAGCAATTTTCCTGTTGCTGTTTTTCCTGAGTAATTGTTTAATCAATCTGTAAAGTTCAGTACTCACTAATAGGTAGGTTAAAACACAGTTTGCTTTGAGAAATGAAGATATGATCATACGGTGTGACACTAAATCATTTGGTGTGACGTTCCAAATAGTGAAAAAATCACACCTTTTATTAATGATGAAACCATTAATGTTCATGGATTACATAGCAAATATTATCAGGAAGAGTCACAAATATTTGTGTAATTTTAGAGAAAGTTGTGTCACAATAATTACAAAATATGTTGAAAGACCGACAACATGGGCCTCACATTGAGTGTTGATTACGAAAATAATATACAGATTTAAGTAATTTTCACAAAACTATAGTGGATTACAGGTTAGTTATGATAAAGGACTTTGATAAAGTGAGTAACTTAAGAAAGGTGTACTCCATTTTCATTTTATAAACAATTATTGTCATGTCACACCATATGATGATTTTAGGCACAAGTACAACAAAATGCTGAATAAATTCTGATTCCAATAAAATATCTAAAAACAAAATATGTTTCCATAAAGATGAGAGTGAGTAGAACAAAAGTAAATGATTTTTATTCCTGTTATTTAAAGGTTTTTAAAAAACACTTTTTTAGGGGTGTCACGTCACTGACCCATATATATATATATATATATATATATATATATATATATACACACACACACACACATAAAATGCAGTCCACCTCTTTATTTATATATATATATATATATATATATATATATATATATAACCAACATTTGAAGTGAACAGACCTCCTGACCTGTCTAGTTGAGTAAGTAGCATTATTCTGTATTTTAGCAAACTGCTGTTAGTGTAACTCTAAGTGCTTTTGTATTAGTAGTATATTATTAGCTTGTGTAGTAGTCAGTAGTTTATAGTTGTATTGTTTGTGTTCAAACAGTAGGCTAGTAGACTAGTTTAATTAGTTTCACCCTGTAATAGGCCACTTGATAAGTAGTATAGGCCACTTGATTTCCTTGGGAAGTGTGAAGTGAGTGCTTTAGCCAGCACTCCTGGCAGACGATTAGCAATCAGTTGGATTGGCCTTATACCACCAGGTGAAAGCGTCAGCTGTTAAGCGGCGTCCAGCAAACGAAGGCCAGGCGAACAAAGGCGACAGGCGACTTTGTCAAAGTCCGACTTAAGGCCAGGCGAACAAAGGCGACAGGCGACTTTGTCAAAGTCCGACTTAAGGCCAGGCGAACAAAGGCGACAGGCGACTTTGTCAAAGTCCGACTTCGTCACTGAACGACAAGCTGTAGCATTGATTAGTGACATATATAGTAGTGTGATAGATATAGTAGTGTATTGTAGTATATGTTTAGTGATCTACAATGTGTTTTCTTCCTATTCCTGTCCTCTCTTCTTCCTGGCGGTCGCACAAACACTGGGTTACACCCAGATGTCGCGGCACAACTAATCTCATCTATCCTACTCTTTCAACTCACGTCGAGCAAGTGGTAACGGGAGGGCTTTGGAATTGCCACTCGGCTGTGGTGGAAGGCAAATCTGCTTTCATCTCAGCTTACGCATCCTTGCTCTCCCTTAACTTTCTTGCTCTGACTGAGACCTGGATCAGACCAGAAAACACTGCTACGCCCGCGGCTCTGTCAGATGTGTACGCTTTCTCTCACACTCCCAGAGCCGTGCGGACAGGTGGTGGGGTTGGTCTGCTCATTTCCAGAAAATGGAAATACTCCCCTGTTTCACTGTCACTATTCTCTCCTACCTCATTTGAATTTCATGTGGTCACTGTTTCTCATCCAGTCAAGCTCACCATTGCAGCTGTTTATCGCCCACCGGGCCCTGCTGGTGGCTTCCTGGAGGAGCTGGACCATCTAGTCTCCCACTTCCCTGTCGATGGCTCTGGATTCATCCTTCTGGGTGACTTCAACCTCCCGACTGAGAAGCAGCTAGACCCACTACTTTCGTTTCTCGCCGCCTTTGACCTAGTTCTTTCCCCATCTCCTCCTACCCATGAGGCGGGCAACCAACTGGACCTGATCTTCACCAGAGGCTGCTCTATTGCTAACCTGTCTGTCACTCCTCTTTCCAGTGAAAAGGGTAAGAAACTCTCTGATCACTACTTCATGTCCTACTCTCTCTCTCTCTCCTCTCCCCCCTCACAGCCCCTCCCTACCCACATGATTTCCTCACGTCACAATCTTCGCTCACTTTCCTCCACTGATCTTTCCTCTTCTGTTCTCTCTGCTCTCCCTGCCCCTGAATCCTTTGCTCTTCTATCCCCTGATACCGCCACAGATCTTCTTTTCTCTACTCTATCCTCTTCTCTCGACCATCTCTGTCCCCTCACCACCAGGCCTGCACGCCAAACTCCACCTGCCCCCTGGTTGTCGGACTCAGTGCGGACTGAGAGACGGAGCCTGAGAGCGGCTGAGCGCAAATGGAGAAAGGGCAACCTCCCGGAGGACCTTCTCACCTTCCAATCTCTCATTTCTACTTTTTCCTCCTCTCTATCAGCTGCTAAAGCTGCTTTTTTCTGCACTAAAATTCAGGCTTCTGCTTCCAACCCTAAAAAACTCTTTGAAACTTTCTCCTCTCTCCTACAACCACCACCCCCTCCTCCCTCCTCGTCCCTCCTCCCTGACGATTTCGCCAACTTCTTTGACAAGAAGGTGAACGATATCCGATCCTCCTTCCCTCCTCCCCCGGCTGGTGCCCTGCGCACTGCCCACACCCGTCTGCCTGCCACCCCCCCCTCTCTACCTTCATCTACTCCTCTTCCCCCCCCCATCCCCTCTCTATCCCACTTCTCTCCCCTCTCCCCTAACGAGGTCCTTCTCCTTGTTACCTCTAGTCGCCCCACCTCATGCTCTCTGGACCCGGTCCCAACCACTCTGTTGCAGTCTATTGCACCTGAACTTCTTCCCTTCTTAACCCACCTTATTAACACCTCTCTGACATCTGGCTACTTTCCCTCTACTTTCAAGACTGCCAGAGTCACCCCCCTCCTGAAGAAACCGACACTTGACCCCTCTGAGATCAAGAACTACAGACCGGTTTCCCTTCTATCCTTCCTATCTAAAACTCTCGAACGTGCTGTCTTTAAACAACTGTCCTCCTATCTCCACCAGAACAACCTCCTGGACTCCAACCAGTCTGGTTTCAAAGTGGGTCACTCGACAGAGACTGCCCTGCTGGCAGTGACGGAGTCGCTCCATGCCGCTAGAGCGAACTCTCTCTCCTCCGTCCTGATACTCCTGGACCTGTCTGCAGCGTTCGACACGGTGAACCATCAGATCCTCCTCTCCACCCTCGAGGGGATGGGTGTCTCAGGCTCTGCACTCTCCCTGTTTGCATCCTACCTGACGGGTCGCTCCTACCAGGTGATGCTGAGAGGGTCTGTGTCAGAACCACACAGGCTCACAACTGGGGTTCCCCAAGGCTCGGTTCTGGGTCCTCTTCTTTTCTCTCTCTACACTACATCTCTGGGTGCTGTCATCCACTCCCATGGCTTTTCCTACCACTGCTATGCCGATGACACCCAGCTGATCCTCTCATTCCCCCCCTCTGATACCCAAGTGGAGGCACGCATTGCTGCTTGTCTGGCTGACATCTCGGCGTGGATGTCGACAAACCACCTGAAGCTCAACCTGGACAAGACCGAGCTGATGTTCCTCCCGGGGAAGGGCTGTCCGCACCGAGACATGGCCATCACCATTGATAATGCTGTGGTGACCTCAACTCGGACTGCGAAAAATCTGGGTGTGACCCTGGACGATCAACTGACGTTCTCGGCAAACATCGCATCAGTGACAAGGTCCTGCAGATTCCTCCTCTACAACATCAGGAGGATTCGCCCCTTCCTCACGGAGAAGGCAGCCCAGGTGCTCATCCAGGCTCTCGTCATCTCCCGCCTGGACTACTGCAACTCCCTCCTTGCTGGTGCTCCGGCATCTGCCATCAGACCTCTGGAGCTTGTTCAGAAAGCTGCGGCTCGTCTGGTGTTCAACCGCCCCAAGTTCTCCCACACAACCATCCTTCTCCGTTCTCTACACTGGCTCCCCGTAGCGGCCCGCATCCAGTTCAAAACCCTGGTGTTAGCCTATAGGGCAGTGAAAGGAACAGCTCCTTCCTATCTCCGGGCTATGGTCGATGCCTACACCCCTGCCCGACCACTTCGGTCTGCCACCTCGGGGCGACTGATTGCCTCGTCACTCAAGGGTCCTTCTGGCCGATCCACACGGTCACGACTCTTTTCTGTTCTGGCCCCACAGTGGTGGAATGAACTCCCCACTGATGTTAGGACAGCAGAGTCACTGCCCATATTTCGCCGCAGGTTGAAAACCCACCTCTTCAGGAAACACTACCCTTCCTCTCTGCCTGACCTACTTGTTGTTAACTAGTTGTACGAACGTTTGTTTTCTATTGTTGTATTGTTTATTGGATCTTGTTTAGTCGATACACTTAATTGTTTTAGCTCATGCTCATTTGATTTAGCTATTTTGTCTCATCCGGTTAAGGAAATAGGTAGCTGATATATTGCACTTTTACCTTAGCGCTAGGTATACTCTTGGTTGCTTGTTTTTGCAGAAAATGCACTAAAGACTTCTGGTGATTAGTAGTTTTTGTTCCCTACCTATGTTGAATACACTTATTGTAAGTCGCTTTGGATAAAAGCGTCTGCTAAATGACTGTAATGTAATGTAATGTAATATATATATATATATATATATATATATATAATGTATAAAAAAAGCAATAAACACTGTGGGAAACATATAAACCTGCTAGTCCTCAACTCTCTCCTGGGTCATATCTGGCCTCCACAGCCAAGGTGTGCATGACCATGGCCAGACAGCGGATGATGGAGGAGCAGCGGGTGCGAGCGGTGAGGCCCATCGTCACCTGAAGGAACTCAAGCAGCAGCAGTGGGCGGCCATGAAGGCTGCAGTTCTGGAGAAGCTGAAGAACCTGTGAAGAAGCCCCATTGTTTGTTCATTTAACTCTTGAATACATTGTAATGTGTAGCTTTAGGTGCACTGCGGACAGGCTTTGCACATTGGTTTTGGTTGTTGCTGACTAAAATGTTTTGTGGCTTCTCTAAAGTCATTAGAATCAGTCAATCAGATACAATGAACTGCCTTTTGCTCTATCATAATTACTTGTATTATTATTTGACTCAACAGAAGGATCTTGGCCTGGGCCATGGCTCAGTGGTCCAGGCACCTTGGCTGGTAATCCAGTCTGGCAGTGTGCCGCGGGTTCGACTCCCGATCCCAACGGCCTTCACTGCATGTCTTCCCCCCATCTCTCTCCCCATTTCCTGTCAGCCTACTGTCTGTCCCTCCATAAAAAAATATAAAATAAAGGCGAAAGCCACACAAAAAAACATTAAAAAAATAAAACAGAAGGATCTTTTGAACAGTTCGATAGATGCAACGGTATTATTTGTTGGCCGTCTAATATGCCAATACAGCAGGCTCTCCACATAACTGTAGTCCCGGGTTACTAGAAACCTTGTAAGAGGTGCATGCAGGTCTGAAGTGCCAACTTGATGTAGTGTAGCGTAGCGTAGCACAGACAGAGCTGGGTGAAACCCTTGCCTTTGGAACTATGCCCTTGCTGGCCTGCGATCAATTCCCATTAAAAACGTCTCTCCTGTCTCTCCATCTCTGTCATTCTCATTACTGCCAGAGCTTCAATGAAGAAAGATCACTCAGGAAGAGTGGTCCGACTTTAATTTAGCAATTTCCCCACAAATGGTGAGAGGAATAGGTCAGTTCTTAAAAAAAAGAAAATTAAACGAGATCTGTCTGACTTGCCGTGAACTCGGAGTCCATTAAAAAGCACTTAACTTGCATCATGGTTCTGGGTCGAGATATTACATTAAGAGCACTTATCATAATAAGTTAAAGCTTTTCTTTTCGATGCTTATGCAGCGGTGTACATTTTGCCAGTCGACCTCTCCATGAACATTTTACAACCACTAGGAACTCATATTGGGTGCACTGCCCATCTGATTCCTGTCAGTCCACTCTGTTCCTATCTGACAAACTATGTTCTCTGCACCACTGAACTCCTCCCCCCTTTTTGAAACTAGCTCCTCGCCACTCGCCCTACACACTTCCACTCGGTTTGAGCATAGATATATAAATAATAGAGACGGCACCGGAATCCCCCTCCCTTCCACTTGCATTGCATTGCGTCTCTATTATTAATATATCTATGCTCAAACCGAGTGGAAGTGTGTAGGGCGAGTGGCGAGGAGCTAGTTTCAAAAAGGGCCGCTCCCCTCCTCCCCACCCTTGTTGATGACCAGAGTAGTGGCCATGGCTCAGGGGTAGAGTAGCCACTTGGTTCCCAGTGTACGGGCCCAGTACGGGCTCCCCCAGAGTTAGTGTCGAGGTGTCCTTGAGCAAGACGCTGAACCCCTACTTGCTCCCGATTAGCAGGTTGATACACCGATGGCGGAGGAAACCATGATGCAAGGAACGAACTTGGTTCCTTGCATGGTTTCCTCTTCCATCGGGTGTATGAATGTGTGTGTGAATGGGTGAATGTAATGCACATATACGCCTTGTAAAATACTGAATACAGACTGTTCTTTTGTTCCTGCACATGCCACCCAGTTTTAGTCTTTCTTTAGTATCATCATCAGGTCAGCATCATGGGCAGTGTCCGGTCAGTATCATGTTACTTGCGTTCCACTTCAAAGATGTGCTGTTCCGCACGCACGCACGCACGCACGCACGCACGCACGCACGCACGCACGCACGCATACTGTTGTGTGAGTGCTACATGATAATTCCCTAAAGAGGAACCACAAGAGTGCAGAACACTGTTTTTCTTCTGTGTATACACTTACAGTATGAACTTGCAGTTTACCCCCCAAGGCGTTGTGAAGCTGTATAAAAGTCAAATAGGGTCACAGCAGCTGTCAATATTGAGTTTAGAATGTATCTTTCGATATCACAGGAGACCTAACCTCTGAGGGAAGAGAATATATACTCCCCTCGTGTAGCGCTTAAAAAACACTCAGACAGACACGGCTGTAAGGCAATATGTTTGAATATGCAACGATTCTCCTATACTGCATGTAACTCAGAAGCCAATGATTATTTTTCATGAATTGAGATTTGGAGCTGACGTAGTCTGAACTGTGTTAATCAGTGGGAGCGGTACGCTTTTTTCCGGCTATTAGCAGAAGCTAACGCATGATTTTCGACGATGAATTCTCAGTTCATCTTTGTTCTTAGTCCATTTGTAATACAATAAATCATTGTCTTCGTGTAAGTAACCAAATGGGGAAGTGTCATGGTGATAACAATCTAATATAGGTATGGTTTTGCCCACTCAATTCATAATTAACGTTCCAATTTTGGAGCTCTGGCTCATGGACTAAGAACCAAAAAGAACTGAACCGGTTCCCATTGGGAACCAACCGGCGGAAAAGGGGCCTGAACAGAGCCTAAAGACTTGTGAAGGAAGTTACAAAGAGGCCAAATTGCTTTCCTATTGTGGCTGCTGTGCATAGAACCCATTTTAAGTGAGTAGGCCTAAATGACAGTGGTGGAAAGTATACTTACGTACAATTTTGAGGTGTTTGTACTTGAGTATTTCCAATTTCCAATACTTTTACTTTTAATCCACTACATCTCAGAGGAAGCTATAGGACTTTATAACTTTAGTTACTTTGTAGATTTTGAATATTATTACAAAACAAAACAAAACAAAAAAAGTAACCACTTCAGCCCTATATATATTTTGTCCATTTGAAAATAGAAGATCTACAATACAAGCTAACAATGTGTCATGATGCGTTGTAAGCTGGTAGATTTGAAAGATTTTTTAATACATTTTGAACTTGGGAAACGGAACATTCTGCACAATGAGCACTATAATTGTGGTACTTTAAAGGGACATTCCACTCATTTTCAACATTTTATTATGTCATTAATATACCTTAGAGCTGTTGTGTGGAAATAATAAAAAAGCCCCCCCCATTCTGTGTTTCCTAGAACTGTAATTATGAAAAAAATCATTAACATGGTGAATCACATCTTGATGACATCATCAAGATGGTATCGTTTCGCATTGTCATGGCCGCTGGTGCATCTGATCATAACAAGACGAACGACCATTTTTTACCGGATTTTCGTGGTTGAAAGCTGCAAATACTTCAGCGTATGCTCCAAAGGTAATAAAACAATGTCGGCAGCGTTGGATATTTGATTAAAAGGCGGGTTCCTTTAAGTACATTTCGCTACCAATACTTTTGCACTTTTACTATGGTATTTAATTCCAGACTTTTACTTGTAACAGAGTATTTCTACATTGCAGTATAGATACTTTTACTTAAGCAAAAAAAATGCAAGACGTCAACCTGCTCATCGGGAGTAGGTATGGGTTCTGTGGACACTAAGAGTCACAAAGACAAGATGGAGCCGGTGAGACGTACCTGTGATTCCCAATCAGCAACTCTACCTCCTGACTCTGAGCAATTGCCACCTAGTCCATTTCAATTTGCCATTTCATGCACAGTGTTTAGGGAAAGCTCCTCAACATTAAGACATAAAATATTGTATCCGCCTTAAACAAGTACAGTATAGGTAGCCCACCTTATTCATTAATTTACCCTCTGTGTCTATATTAAAATTCAAATCCTCCCACCATTAATATGAGAAGCACAAACCCGACCCCTCTGTTGCTGGATGTCTCTCTGATGTGTCACTAGTGGCATCCTCATTATTTTTTCACACGGAAAGGAAAGACTTCAACAACTGAGAAAGTAGAGGGACAGTAAGGACACATAAGAGGCAGAGGAATAACCTTGCCACTGGCATTTGCATGTGAGGAAGGGTGTGTGCGTGCGTGCGTGCGTGCGTAAGTGCGTGCGTGCGTGAGCGCGTGTGGTAGTCATGGTTATGGTCTGCTGAGACAGCACGTATACACCCCACAGCGTCTATCAGACTCTGTGCTGGAACATCCAAAAACACATGCAAATGCCACACACAAACAAACACACACACACACACAACATTGTGTTACTTCTCCCCATGTCCCCTAGGGTAGGTACACTCACAAAAAATATCCATATCCATGAACGGACTAATAATATTATTATTAGTCCGGCAGCCGACCGGCTTCTTTTTTTTAAAGTGGAAAAATTGATAGGCATATAGTCTTTTTTATTGGCCTAAAATATATACATGCATTCATGAATCCACTTGCTGACCCGCTGTCGGTATTGAGCAATTTGTTTTATAGGGGGTTTATCCTATAGGCAAGATTTTCAATTTTGTATTATGCTTTATATAGCCTCGATACCCAGGCTTTCATTTCGTCTGCTTTATATAGCATGTGAGATGTCAAACTAGGGGGATTTCGTGATTCTGAATCCATTCCAAGCATTAGTTTTGCACAAAAAAACACTCCTTGGGCTCAAAACAGCCATAGCCACTTGCCCAAATGTGCTCACATTTCATCACATTTGTGATGACGTCTATGGCCGTTTTTAACCCAAGGAATGTTTTTTGTGCAAAACTAATGCTTGGAATGGATTCAGAATCATGACATGTCACATGCTACTTAAAGCATAATGACATTTTGACATGTTTGCCTTATATTTAATGGTAGGATCGCATATAAACCCCTATAAAACAAATTTCTCAACAGCCAGTCAGCAAGTGGATTCAAGAATGTATGTATAGACAATATTTTAGGCCAATACAAAATACTATATACGAGATTTCGTAGCCCGGCTGCCGCACTATATCATCAGAATTCGGTATAAGAAAAGGGCTACTCTGGAATTCTCCTTTCATGATCAATCAATCGATTTTGTTCCAGCTTGGATCAATATACTGTAACTATATGATTGAGAATCGCTGGTTTAGACATGCATGTCCCTCGGCCATGAAAGAGTTACTTTCCTAGGGGGGAATTGATTTCCTGATTTGTTTATATATTCCCTGCCATGCGGTATTCATGTGGTAGTGGCTGCATGCCTTACTGGATATAACGGATTCATTCAGATATATAAGATAATAGACATTACCATTATTTCCACGGCAAAATCTCACAGTCTGGATGGCAGTATTAGAGACCCGCCATCGCACCATAAATATTACATGAGGCAGGTCATTGAGAAAGTAATTGGCTTTTAGAGTTGGCTGATAGCACTTCACTATCTCTGTTGAGATTTATAATGTTGACTTACTGTACAAGAGAGAGAGAGAGAGAGAGAGAGAGAGAGAGAGAGAGAGAGAGAGAGGATAATCACTGAGACAGTTTATCCCAATGCTCCATCTGTCTCTCGCACCCCCACCCCAACAACACTGGACAGAGAATGCAATTGTTTTAGGGCAAAACAGGTGTCAGACTAAATCAACTTGGAATGTTTCATGCATGGGAGACTAAGCACAGTGAGAAAATGGAGGGTTTTCCCCCCTGATCAATTGAGAATAGCTTTGGGTAGAGAGTCTAATGTCTCATTCGTAATGAAGTCTTTGTGTCCTTTTCATCTAGTATTACTCTGTTCCATTCTCTCTTTCTGCCCCCCCCTCTCTCTCCCCAGTCTTTAGCTGAAATTAAATTTATTTGCATAATGAAAGGAGATCAAATTCACTGTGTGTGGGGGCAAAAAATAAATGAAATGTGACTTTCCTCTCAGGGGCGGATAGTTGGGGTATAAGCCACGAGAGGAAGGGAGAGGTGAAACAATAACATGCAATTATACAGCCACAATAAGACGTAATTTCAGCGCTTACAAATACCAAGATAGGCACTTTGCATTATTCCATTTGACAAGCCACAAAAGCTCATTGAAAGCTCTGGCGAGCCTTATACAGCGTGACTTCGACTAATCACTGGTGTTTAACTTTTTTTTAAATTATAGCATCGCCAATCCTAGTTTCACCCCTCCCTTTCTAGGTGTTAGAACTAATTGCAATTTATGTTTCACCATGCTAATTCTCAACCAGCTCTGACATAGATCTCTCTGTTAGGGGACCAATCCTGCACAGCAGGCCATGGCTTTTGACTCTTGAGCTGAAATTAAATTTATTTGCATAATGAAAGGAGATCAAATTCACTGTGTGTGTGGGGGCAAAAAATAAATAAAATGTGACTTTCCTCTCAGGGGCGGATAGTTGGGGTATAAGCCACGAGAGGAAGGGAGAGGTGAAACAATAAAATGCAATTATACAGCCACAATAAGACGTAATTTCAGCGCTTACAAATACTAGACTATAGTTGACTCTTAATGTTCAGACAACGAGAGAGACTGGAAGGGAAGGGACGTAGTAAGCTGAGTTGAGGGAGTTGGTCATTTTGAGAAAGGACGATCCCAATGTAGAGTTGGAGGCCATCGATATTGTCCTTTTCTTTTTGCTGAGGTTTGCGTGATCTGCGCACAAGGACAGTTAACCCATTTTGGGCGGGAACCCCTTTTGGTGTTTTAAACATTATGTTATAATTTAGCTATTGGAAAATAGCAGATCTACAAGCTCATAGCGCGCCACCGAGTGGCGCGCTATGAGCTTGTAGGTCTGCTATTTTTGAAAAATCGTGAAAATATTTATTTCAGAAAACTGGACTAAATGGGTCAAATAATAAGGGACAATATCGGTGGCACCCAACTGTAGAGATCCTGGGCATGACGTTAAGACCTTTCTACCTGCCACGTGAATTTGGATGCGTTCTGCTGTTTGTTGTTTATGTGCCCCCTGTGTGCCCCCTGTGTGTTGTTTATGTGCCCCATAAAAGGCCAGGAAGAGCTGTTTATGTGCCCCCTAAAAGGCCAGGAAGAGCTGTTTATGTGCCCCCTAAAAGGCCAGGAAGAGCTGTTTATGTGCCCCCTAAAAGGCCAGGAAGAGCTGCAAGCGGCAAAGACCATTCAGCATTTTCGCCGTGACGTGAGCGCATAGAGTATAAAGAAGGATAGAGACTGATCTGGTGCGAAGCTCTGCCCCCTCCGCTATTCATGTCAGTGGAAGTTGCTCAGTGGCGTTTTGAAGCACCCGGAAGAGCCTTCTACTTCCGCCTTTTTTTCGATTTGGGCACCAAAAATTGGTGCCCAAAATGCGGAAGTGCAAACGCGCTCAACGTTAAAGCCCAGCTGCACGGGGTTTCCCAATCATACTTCCACGAGTCCGCCTGCAGTCCCTCCTCTTACCACTAGGGCCCAGTGCTTCAACGTTGGAAAGCCTCACTGGCCCCTTGCGTGAGCGCCCCCTCCAGAGATACTTCCGGGTCCTACTTTTGTGTCGCTTTTGTGTCCCCATAGAGTTATAATGGAACTAACAAGTAACACTCAATATAAAAATAAATTCTGGATGTGGCACTTGCAAGCTGAAATAGCTCATTTGGGAGAGTGATAGACTGAAGATCTAAAGGTTACCTGTGATGTGAGAGGACCTGTGATGTCATGACAGACTTTTTATTTGTCTTTTTTTCTTTTCACTTGGTCATTAAGGTCCACAGAATGAGAGGTCTGCTCTGCCAGGAACATCGCGAAAAAAAGTTATGGACATTTTTTAATACCACACCATAGACAACCAATATAAGGCAAAATGTTGTGCTATTGCCATTGAGAATGCATTGGGCGTTTAAGTTAAATAACTCAGAAACTACAAAACATTTCAAAGTAAAAAGTTCCAGTATGTGTCTCCACAGTAAGCTGAATTATAAAAAGTGTGAATGGAGTTTCTAGGTGAAAGTGGTTTTTTTGACGTGCCAATATCTGCCATTGAGCCCCATTGTAAATTTCTCAAATTTGAAAGCACTATATTTCTAAAACTATGGAACATTTCAAAGATTCCTTTTCAGGCAAACATGTCCACCATAAGATGAATGGGGTTTATAGGTGTAAGTATGTAGGACTAGTAGCATGCCAAAGTTTGTGCTATTGCCATTCAGAATGCATTGGGCGTTTAAGTTAAATAACGTATGTATGTAGGACTAGTAGCATGCCAAAGTTTGTGCAATTGCACAAACTTTGGCATGCTACTAGTCCTACATAGTTTCACCTAGAAACCCCATTCAAACCTATTTAGGTTCATCTTATGGTGGACATGTTTGCCTGAAAATTAATCTTTGAAATGTTTCATAGTTTTAGAAATATAGTGCTTTCAAATCTGAGAAATTTATAATGGGGCTCAATGGCAGGTTATGGCACGTCAAAAAAACACTTTCACCTAGAAACTCCATTCACACTTTTTATAATTCAGCTTACTGTGGAGACACATGCTGGAACGTTTTACTTTGAAATGTTTTGTAGTTTCTGAGTTATTTAACTTAGACGCCCAATGCATTCTCAATGGCAATAGCACAAACTTTGGCATGCTACTAGTCCTACATACTTACACCTAGAAACCCCATTCAAACCTATTTAGGTTCATCTTACGGTGGACATGTTTGCCTGAAAAGGAATCTTTGAAATGTTTCATCGTTTTAGAAATATAGTGCTTTCAAATTTTAGAAATCTATAACGGGACTCAATGGCAGCTCTATGGCATGTCAAAAAAGCACTTTCACCTAGAAGCTCCATTCACACATTTTATAATTCAGCTTACTGTGGAGACACATGCTGGAACGTTTTACTTTGAATTTTTTTGTCGTTTCGGAGTTATTTAACTTAAACGCCCAATGCATTCTGAATGGCAATAGCACAAACTTTGGCATGCTACTAGTCCTACATACTTACACCTATAAACCCCATTCGAACCTATTTAGGTTCATCTTATGGTGGACATGTTTGCCTGAAAATGAATCTTTGAAATGTTTCATAGTTTTAGAAATATAGTGCTTTCAAATTTGAGACATTTATAATGGGGCTCAATGGCAGGTTATGGCACGTCAAAAAAACACTTTCACCTAGAAACTCCATTCACACTTTTTATAATTCAGCTTACTGTGGAGACACATGCTGGAACGTTTTACTTTGAAATGTTTTGTAGTTTCTGAGTTATTTAACTTAAACGCCCAATGCATTCTCAATGGCAATAGCACAAACTTTGGCATGCTACTAGTCCTACATACTTACACCTAGAAACCCCATTCAAACCTATTTAGGTTCATCTTACGGTGGACATGTTTGCCTGAAAAGGAATCTTTGAAATGTTTCATGGTTTTAGAAATATAGTGCTTTCAAATTTGAGAAATTTACAATGGGGCTCAATGGCAGATATTGGCACGTCAAAAAAGCACTTTAACTTAAAAACTCCATTAACACTTTTTATAATTCAGCTTACTGTGGAGACACATGCTGGAACTTTTTACTTTGAAATGTTTTGTAGTTTCTGAGTTATTTAACTTAAACGCCCAATGCATTCTCAATGGCAATAGCACCAACTTTGGCATGCTACTAGTCCTACATACTTAGACCTAGAAACCCCATTCAAACCTATTTAGGTTCATCTTACGGTGGACATGTTTGCCTGAAAAGGAATCTTTGAAATGTTTCATAGTTTTAGAAATATAGTGCTTTCAAATTTGACAAATTTACAATGGGGCTCAATGGAAGATATTGGCACCCTCAAAAATAACTTTCACCTAGAAACTCCATTCACACTTTTTATAATTCAGCTTACTGTGGAGACACATGCTGGAACGTTTTACTTTGAAATGTTTTGTAGTTTCTGAGTTATTTAACTTAGACGCCCAATGCATTCTCAATGGCAATAGCACAAACTTTGGCATGCTACTAGTCCTACATACTTACACCTATAAACCCCATTCGAACCTATTTAGGTTCATCTTATGGTGGACATGTTTGCCTGAAAATGAATCTTTGAAATGTTTCATAGTTTTAGAAATATAGTGCTTTCAAATTTGAGACATTTATAATGGGGCTCAATGGCAGGTTATGGCACGTCAAAAAAACACTTTCACCTAGAAACTCCATTCACACTTTTTATAATTCAGCTTACTGTGGAGACAAATGGTGGAACGTTTTACTTTGAAATGTTTTGTAGTTTCTGAGTTATTTAACTTAAACGCCCAATGCATTCTCAATGGCAATAGCACAAAATGTGGCATGCTACTAGTCCTACATACTTACACCTATAAGCCCCATTCAAACCTATTTAGGTTCATCTTATGGTGGACATGTTTGCCTGAAAAGGAATCTTTGAAATGTTTCATAGTTTTAGAAATATAGTGCTTTCAAATTTGAAAAAATTACAATGGGGCTCAATGGAAGATATTGGCACCCTCAAAAAGCACTTTCACCTAGAAACTCCATTCACACTTTTTATAATTCAGCTTACTGTGGAGACACATGCTGGAACGTTTTACTTTGAAATGTTTTGTCGTTTCTGAGTTATTTTCGTATTTTTTTCAAATACTCGAAAATGATGAAACGGCATGCTATAGTATGCCGTCCGTGACCATGAGCTATATCCCATGGTCAAAAAGGATGAAAAACGAGTATTTTGAAAAAAGTTGAAAATCACTCCGAGACCATGGGCTATAGTCCATGGTCTCGGGGTGATTTTCGTCTTTTTTCTAATCCTCAAAAATGATGAAAAAAGGCATGCTATAGTATGCCATCCAAGTCCATGGGCTATGGGCCTATAACCTATTTAGGTTCATCTTACGGTGGACATGTTTGCCTGAAAAGGAATCTTTGAAATGTTCCATAGTTTTAGAAATATAGTGCTTTCAAATTTGAGAAATTTACAATGGGGCTCAATGGCAGATATTGGCACGTCAAAAAACCACTTTCACCTTGAAACTCCATTCACACTTTATATAATTCAGCTTACTGTGGAGACACATGCTGGAATTTTTTACTTTGAAATGTTTTGTAGTTTCTGAGTTATTTAACTTAAACGCCCAATGCATTCTCAATGGCAATAGCACAAACTTTGGCATGCTACTAGTCCTACATACTTACACCTAGAAACCCCATTCAAAGCCCATGGTCAAAAAGGATGAAAAACGAGGATTTGAAAAAAATATGAAAATTACTCCGAGACCATGGGCTATAGTCCATGGTCTCGGGGGGATTTTCGTCTTTTTTCAAATCCTCAAAAATGATGAAAAAAGGCATGCTATAGTATGCCATCCAAGGCCATGGGCTATGGGCCTATAACCTATTTAGGTTCATCTTACGGTGGACATGTTTGCCTGAAAAGGAATCTTTGAAATGTTCCATAGTTTTAGAAATATAGTGCTTTCAAATTTGAGAAATTTACAATGGGGCTCAATGGCAGATATTGGCACGTCAAAAAACCACTTCACCTAGAAACTCCATTCACACTTTGTATAATTCAGCTTACTGTGGAGACACATGCTGGAACTTTTTACTTTTAAATGTTTTGTAGTTTCTGAGTTATTTAACTTAAACGCCCAAGTGGCGAACCACTCGCAGATTCAAGCCTAATGCCACTGACTAACATGTCCTGATCCCACCTGTTGACCATGATCCTTGCGCAGTAGTAAGCCCCCCGGGCGTTTCGGACAAAAAAATGAGGTGGCCATGAAACTAAAATCCAGATCTGTCTGAAATATTAATACAAGGAAAGAGAGGAAGGGGTGTGGTGAGAGAGAGATGAGCGGGTGTCTCAACTCTATTCACACTTTAGTCCAAGTCCATTGTCTGCCAGTTGCGTAATCACTGGAAAGGATGTTCAGTCAAGCATAGCTACCGGGCAATGTTGGTTTATGACAGATTAGTACCATTCACTGGAGTCTGTCTGCCATTGTCGTAATTTAAAGACCGAGAGCTGGATTGATTGGCCATTGTTCTCTAGCAGTATAGAACGTGGACATTGCATGACCACTGCTAAGCTCTGAATAGTCGATTATGAATGAGACCATGACAGCATTTAAAATTCCAGTCACAGGAATTGGGATCACACATGCATCAGAGTTGAGGTAGGCCTATATTACTTGGTTCCACAGATAATATCTTTGAAAATAGCCGATCTATCCGCTATTTTCAATTTGTTTGCCTCTGTCTTTATTTGACAAATACATTTGGCCAATGTTTCACCCCTTTTTATAGAATAGTTTGTTGATTACTTTGATGCAATAATTGTCGTTTTTATTTTCTTTCTTTCTTTTGTTGAGGGGCACCAGCCCCTCCTATGGCCAGCTTTGTGTTTGTGTGTACAGTGTTGATGATTTGATTGGCTGAGCATGGAATGTGATGTATGATCATGTATGATGATAAGAGCGCCCCTCACTTCACACTAGTGTGATTTTTTTGTATAAAATAATCACACCCGTGTGAAGTGAGGGGTGCTCTCATTATACATCATCATACATCATATCATGAACAACTTAATTTATTATTATTTGATTTATTTATTTATTTATTTGACAGGGACAAAGCTCATTAATCAACATGTCAGTTTTCACCTCAATGTAAATGGGCCAGAGTTAGCCAAAGCTAAATTTCATCTGTAGTCCCTGGGCAGGGTCTTAAAAAATTAATGATAAAAAGAAAGACAGAGTGTATAGTGTGCCAGCACACAACACCATGCGTTGATGCCATGTGTGCATATGTGCCAGCACCCAACACTATGTCCATACAAAAACACAATACAATACAGATAAAAGAAAGACAGAGTGTGTAGTGTGCCAGCACACAACACCATGCGTTGATGCCATGTGTGCATATGTGCCAGCACCCAACACTATGTCCATACAAAAACACAATACAATACAGATAAAAGAAAGACAGAGTGTGTAGTGTGCCAGCACACAGCACCATGCGTTGATGCCATGTGTGCATATGTGCCAGCACCCAACACTATGTCCATACAAAAACACAATACAATACAGTACAATACAGGAACAGGAACAGATCAACATGGTACAAGGGGACAGAACAACTGCAAAGTGGAGTGAGAAATGACACCGGTGATAAATACTAAATAGTGCTGATAGTTACTCATGATTACAGATTTGAATTGTTTTTAGCCACCTTTTCAGGTTGAATTTGAAGGTCAGATAGTTGGAAGTCTCTCTTACTTCTGTGGGGAGACTGTTCCAGTGATGGGAGGCTCTAACAGAGAAGACTGTTTTACCAAACACACTACGTCTGATTGGCACTTCACAGTCCCCTCTGTTAGTCGCCCTTGTTGCTCTGTCACCACTGTCCCTTCAATCTATGAACTGTTTCAGTGGTGGAGGTGCAAGTCCATTTAAGATCTTAAAAATGAGGCAGGCATCTGCAAAATGTTTAAAGCTGTCAAAATTAAATAAGTTGTACTTTTGAACTATATGGCAGTGGTGGTAACGGTTGGGCTTTTGATCCAGTGTTTTTAATGTCTGTTTGTAAAGTGATTCTATGGGTTTTAAAGTTGTCTGATTTGTCTGCGACCAGGTTGTGAAACAATAGGTTATGTGTGAAAAAATCATAGCATGCATGAAGAGTTTAGCTGCATCTGTTGTTAGATATGGTCTTATGTGTTAAATTGAATTTGATTTTATTGGCTACATTTTTAACATGCTTTTTGAATGTCAAGTTTGAGTCTAGTGTAATTCCAAGATATTTAAATTCTGATACTACCTGAATACTACTACCTTCAATAAGAATGTCAGGGTCTGTGGAGTTCAGTGAAAAAAAACTCCAATGCCACAGTTAAGATATGCTGACTGAGCACTACCAACACGAACACTTTGGTTCCTGTTTGTTAAATATGAATGCATCCATTTGACTGCCTCTGTAGAAAAAATAAATGAGGAGAGCTTTGACAGAAGTACCTGATGGTGTACAGTGTCAAATGCCTTTTTGAGATCCAGAAATACTGCGCCCACTATGCCACCCGAGTCTAACTTTGACTTTACACCTTCCAGAAAGTAACAGTTAGCTGTTTCTGTTGAATGGTTGGAGTGAAAACCGAATTGCAGTGGGTGCAAAGGATTGTGGTCCGAGTTCAGGTGAGCAGTCAGTTGTTGGGCCACCCATTTCTCAGCTACTTTGGACACAATAGGTAGAATACTGATTGGTCTATAATTTGCCACATTTTGTTTGGTCCCCAGCCTTAAAAATGGGTGTTACAATAGCCGTTTTCCATGCATTGCAATGGAAAAATACATTGTTTGATTGATAGATTTATTAAGTGAGCTATAGGACAGATTAGGGCGTCCTTATGTGTTTTTAGAAAGGTTGTGTCCATATTACAAACATCCTTTGCTTTTGAGTCTCTTAATGAGCTTATAATCTTTACCACTTCAGATTCGGTAATCTCATCCAACCTGAAAATGGGCCTGTCATCCTTAATAGGATCACAAATCCAAGTTCTAGTAGAGAAGCTTTGAGCCAGCTCCTCAACAGAATTTATAAAGAAACTATTAAAATGATTTGCAATCACATCATGATCTAAGGTTAAAATTCCATTCACTTTAAGTTCGAGTTCCTTTGTTTTGTGATCCTTATTTCTCCCAGTTAGTTTATTAACGTTTTCCCAGATCAATTTCCCATTTCCCCTTGCATCTTCTATTACTTTAATGAAAAAATCCGCTTTTGCTTTCCTTAAGTTCCTTACTACCTTGTTTCGGAGGCTTGTGAAAATCTGCCTGTCACTGCTGTGACCTGATTTAAGTGATCTCTTCAAGGCAAAATCCCGCTCCTTCATCTGCTGCCAGAGGGCGCTATTGAACCATGGCAGAGTGTTCTTTTTACTTGGTCTAGACTTTATATTCTTTATGAATGGTGACACTACCCCGTTTATGGTCGTCACAAAAGTATGACTGCTACTCTCTATATCCTGACTACATAGAAGATCAGACCAATCAGTTTGTTTTAGAGCCCTGTCAGTTACATTTTTGGGGATTATCTGGTGAAAGGATTTTGGTTTTCTGGTATTGTCAAACCGTTTACTGGTGAGTTTCCTCACCAGTAAAGTGATGTTATGGTCAGACATACCAGTTATTAAGTTATATGATTTTGTTCTTCTCTCCGGCCTATTTGTGAACATTAAGTCAATTTGTGTCTGAGAGGAATTGGTTATTCTAGTTGGACCTTCCACCAACTGGGTGAGATTAAATTTGTCAGAACTATCTCCTTAAGTTTTTTTCCTATTTGATGCAGTCCAGTTAGAATTAAGATAACCAAAAAGTAGAAGTTCCTTTTTGTTGTCACATTCTTTAAGTATGGTCTCTAGGTGCTCATAAAATATACTGTTGGCTGAGGGTGGTCTATATAAACAGATAACAATAAAATACATTTCTGGAGTGTAATATTCAGCCCAATACATTCAAAATCTGTTTCATGATGTGACCATTCTATCAGACTACATTTGATGGTATTTTTTACATATATTAACATGATTCTAGACCATTGCCCCCTAAATTGCTTTCTTTTTTGAGGGGTGCTATAGCCCCTCCTTTATGTCCAGCTTTGAGGGTTTGTGTAAACACAAACATTGTCCTAACACAAACATTGAATGCCATTGACAACGAATGGCCAGCTTTGAGTGTTAGTGTAAACACAAACATTGCGTAAACACAAACATCGAAGACAAAAGTGAGGACGCAAATTGTGATTGGCCGGAATGAGATGATGCATGATGATTTATGATGATAAGAGCGCCCCTCACTTCACACGGGTGTGATCTTTCCATTTCTCGTTCGTTTTGGTAATATTCAGGGGCTGTACGTTGTAACATCTTCATCACTTTCTTCTGGTCAGTATATTATGTGTTTGTCCACTGCTAATTTTCTAAACCCTCTTAATGTGCAGGTAGATGGCTGGATTAGCAGCAGTGCTCGCCTTATTTCTTGCCGGCATTGGATGAGATTCTCTACAGTGCCAGAGACCTTCCTGGTTGTGTGGGCATATGAGGACATCAAACAGGATGGTTTTTCACCTTTTGAGTGCTGCTAGTTTTATTTTTATTTTTTATTGTTGGGTCTTTTTCCCCGTCTCTTTTTTCATCCACAGTACCTACCTTGAGGCTGCTACCAGCTGAAATGTCCATGATGGTTGATGTCAGCTTAGGTGGAGTGATGGCCTGAGGGAGAGAATGTGTGGTGGAACCGAAGATAACTGTCCACAGAAAATGGGGTCTTAAATAAGGGCATCTGCAAAGAGAAACGTGCAGAACGATCAAGGTACCTTTCAACTGTGTAAACCAGTTAGATCAATTGCCAGCTTTTCTCATCAGCTGATTGGAGGACTTGGCTGGTTTCTGATACTGGTGTGAGCATGGGGGTGTTGGGTGGACGAAAAAAAGTACTCACACGTATTATTAAAAGTATCAATACTGCAATGTAGAAATACTCTGTTACAAGTAAGTCCTGAATTCAAAATTGACTTGAGTAAAAGTATAGAAACGTATTGGCATCAAAATGTAGGCTACTTAAAGTAGCCTACCAAAAGTAGAAAGTACTCATTATGTAGAATGTCCCATTTCCATTTCACAAGTTTTCAAGTGTATACAAATCTTTTGAAAATACCAGATCTACAAGCTGTCACATGACTCGCATTGCAATAACATTGTGAGCTTGTGGATCATCTTTTTTTCAAATGGCCAAAATATATACAGGACTGAAGTGGTCAGCGTATGTTTTGTAATAATAATCAAAATCTACAAAGTAACTAGTATAGGCTAACTAAAGTTAGCCCAGAAGCAAATATTTGAGTTAAAAACGTTCTGAAAGAATATATTCAAAATTTGACCACATTTTCACAACTTTTCAAAAATAGCAGACCTACAAGCTCGTAGAGCGGCACCGAGTGCCGCGCTATGAGGAATTCAGTCAAACCCTTTTGAAACACACAGACTTGATTATTTTTCTGGACATTATAGGGGTGCACATTTCAAATTGTGCTACTGTTATCTACTACGAATACTATAAACATTGAGTGACTGCAGTTTCTTCCAGCTGTGAAATGTCCCTTTAAGGAACCATGATTGCCCTTTTGAGAATCATTGGTTTAAGTCCCACTCCCAATTCACCATTTGTCAGCCTTCTGATTGGTCAGCCTTCTGATTGGTACGACTGACTAACCAGCAGGCTCTTTCTTCCTTGTTCCGACCTGGTTCCGCCTTGTTTATGTTGAGTTGAGGATTTTTGTCCAACCACGAAACAGCAACCAATGGGTGCGAATAGGGGCGCAACCATGAACCGTGAATTGAGTCATTATGCCAATTTCCCACCAACACCGGATGCATCACAGTGGATTCAAACCCACAACCTCTGTGATGGGACGGTGGACACTGTGCCACCCAAGCCCTTGCTGTTCTGTCTTCTTGACGTTTGTAGTAAGTAGTCGTGGGAACCGCATGCAACGGCCTGGAGGTTTGCATTGGCACTGCCCTCACAATTCAATTCGATCTCGATTCATCCGTTAACGATTCGATTCGATTCTACAATGCATTGCAATGCATTACACTTTCCTATATTACTTACTGCACAACAATTTTTTCAGTCATTACAAGCAGTCAGATATACTGAACAACATATTTAGGCCTAATTGCGACCGACTGTCGCAGTTAACTGTGGAATTTCCCGCCTGTTTTTGTGTTGGTTGGACACGTGACATCACTTGACATCATCAGTGGTGGACATGTGTCATCATGTGACTTCACCAGGGATGGAGCACATGACATCACATGACATCATCAGGGATGGAGATCCATCAACATTAAGCCCATATATGGAGATCCCTGATGTCATCAATATTGGCCAGCAACTCTACATCTGACCTCAAACCCTAAGATCTCCATATATGGAGCTGACCTGTTCTGACATTCGCACGCATCCTTCCTCTTTGATGTCTCCCTTTCGACTGATACCTGTCCATTCAAACTCTAGACGGGCCTGCCCCAAAGTTATTAGTGCAGCCGCGCCCGGCAGCCGGCGAAAACTAGAGTTCTCAACAGGCCCGAAAATTAAGATCTTACCCCCCATGCCAAAGCACCAGCGCTCGCCCAGCAGTCTGCTGTCATCCAGGCGGATATGTTGATCTGACCCCCCATTCGAAAGCACCAGCGCTCGTCCAGCAGTCTGCTGTCACCCATGCAGGCGGATGCGTGCACGCAACCTCAGGTCTAGAATTATATATATTATATACAGTATTAGAATTATATTTAGGCTTCGATTTTGATTGCTGCATTGCACTGAACTGCTGCACGGCCGAATCACAATGCATTGCCAAATCTATTATTCTTGACACCACTATGCAACGCCATTGCCATTTGGCCCATATGGGCAGGAGTCTTCCATTTCTGTGAGGCAGCTTGATGTTGTACACCCTCTGAACATGACGCTAGTATGTTGCAGAATTGTCTCAAAACGGTGGACTTATACCAAAATACTGTTTAAATAAGGATCTATTTTCTTGGCACAGTTGCCACTGAGACATTATTGTAGTCCGCCATAGTGGGTAGTGGCGTTATAATATTATACATGTATGTATTCTATTTCTATCCATTTTCCTTTTTTCCCCTCTTCACTGCAAACAGTGTAAAACACCTTTATAGAATGATTTGCGTGTGTGTGCGTGCGTGTGTGCACGTGTGTGCGTGTGTGTGTGTGTGTGCATGCGTGTGTGCGTGCGTGCGTGTGTGTAATGTCATCTCTATCTTTTTCTGTCTGTCGCATTCTGACCCTGACCTGCAAACATTACACACCATGATGAACTGTGAAATAGGAACAGCACGGAGCCAATATAAATGCACTTCACAGTCCACACAGAAGCTGCAGGGTGAGAGAACACCGGACATCTCTCCGTTGCAGTGTCTGCAGTTGCCGCACAGATGTCCCTCTCTATTTAAAGCGACAGAGATGTTGTAGAGAGGCAGACTCAGACCCAGTAACACAAAGACAATGTTGAATCGATTGTCGATTGGTACATGTGCAATGACTAGTTTTTTTTATTTTGGCATGGTGTTAGGTATGGGCATAAGGTTTTCAAAAGTCATCGTAACAAAGTTGGGATTGCCCCGCCCCGCTAGGTTTGCAATGAATCCATATAATAAGTAATAATGGATTGCATTTTTTATAGCGCTATTCTATGCGCATTCTGTGCCTACTCAAAGCGCTTTACAATGGTCCATTCATTCATACATTGGGAGGTGAAGCGACGAACAGTCAATGCCAGCGTCCTCACTTCCCACATTCACACACCAATGGTGGCAACCACTGGAAGCAATGTGGGGTTCAGTGTCTTGCCCAAGGACACTTCGACATATAGACAGGAGGAGCCAGGATTCGAAACACCGACACATGGATCATTGGACCACCTGCTCTACCTCCTGAGCCACAGCCACCCCAAGTAAGTAGGACTATTTTAAACTCGGACATCGTGGACGCCGTCTTGAAAATGATGCCTTTCCAGTAGTTATTTGTTCCTCAAACCCATACCTAACCGGCTAACACCGTGCTAAAATATATATTTTTGAGTGGTGCAACCACTCCCATCAGCTATATGTGTGGCTGTGTCCCTGGGTCTGTCCCTGTGTCCCTGTGTCTGAGCACGAAAATAGCGTTATAGTGTTTGTTCACCACCAAGTGTCACTGTTGCACAGCCTTACCATACCCTGAAGAAGGCATCTTGTTTGCCGAAACGTCGGTTCAATAAAAGTTTCTTGCAGCGTGACTACGAGACGTGCGGCCTCTTTTCCTTTTTTCAACTGTTGAACAGCCTAACAAACAAACACAGACACACACAGGCCAGGGAGGAGGGCTTGTACAGTACAGTACAGTACAGTACAGTACAGTACAGTACAGTACAGTACAGTACAGTACAGTACAGTACAGTACAGTACAGTACAGTACAGCACCACTCACTATAGACAGGTCTGATTTTTTTTTTGTGTCCCTTCCCGTACCTTCCCAGCTATAAGCTATTTCCTGCGAAGAGATATCATGTGGAGGGGAGAAGGAGGCGGCCAAGCATAGAGCCATTGGGGAAGTGGTTTAAGTGGTTAAAGTCAAGTTAATGTCATCTCATTAGTACGCACCAGCCTACATCATTCAGTAGAAAGAATGTCCAGAGGGATCTGTCTCCAGTGCACACAGTAGCAGTGGAGTCTGCAGGGACCAACCAGAGGCACATGTACAGTAAGTGACTGATGTATTGATCTTGCCAAGATGCTCTGTTGTTTGATCCCCGAGATTGCCAAGATGGAGGAGGTATTACAGCCAGACACGAAACCGCCAGACCTTCAAAGTAGTCCCTCGCTAAGATGTGCCAATCTATTACGTAACGTTGTTTAAATCACACGTTGCTATACACACCTGTCCCTATGTAATTGCTTAATTGCTTTGCTTTCAAAAGGATTCCGTTACATAACAGTCAGTGAAAGGCTTGTCTGGGCATTGCAAGATGTTCACAGAATGTTCACATTCATACTACCTCCTTTGTGATTTTTTTCTAAAGGCCCAAATGGCCTTCATCCTCCTTTGTGCGACTAAGTCAGAAATCTGGGTTTGCATCTGTTATACTAGAACCAGCTTTAGCCATACAGCGTGCTCAAAGCAAATGGATTTGTTGCTCCCCCTGGTGAAGGAGAGAGCTTGGTCTTTGAGCATGTCTGAAGACAAACAACTAAAGCTATTGTGCATTCAACACCCCCCCCCCCCCCCCCCAAGCCCCCCCCCCCCCCCCCCCCCACACACACACACATACACACACACACACACCACCACCACCACCACCACCAGGGTTTAATCAATTGTCATTATCCACCCAAGTGCAGAAGGAAGCAATGGGGATATTTCAATTGCACCAAACAACCCCTCAAATACACACTACGCACGCACTCACACACACGCACTCACACACACGCACACACACACACACACACACACACCCACACACACACACACACACACACACACACACACATACACACACACACACACACACACACACACACACACACACAGAGAGAGAGCGAGCACTGTCAATCACAAAACATCAATCTGCGTAACAAATGGAGGTCCTGGTGGTGCCCTTGGGAGTCTGGGAAGAATGGTCAGATTTATGGCGAGCCTGGCAACACATTAATATGTTCACATGTACGTCCGATCAGCCCTGACAAATGGTTTTCTGCTCCCACAATAAAGGAAGATGAATAAAGCGGGGAACGGGGAGCGTATACGGCCTGATCGACATGCAGCAGCCTTGGGGACCTTCACTTCCTCCTCCCGTCCACAAAGATGAGCTTGAAGATGAATCCCAGCGTCCCTATTTTGGGCACGTCATTAAACGTAGGAGAAACTAAAACTAAACGACAACAAAAACCACGCTTTATTCTCTGTCGTATGCTGATGCTAACTAAGTACATTTACTTAAGTAAAATTTTGAGGTATTTGCATTTTGTACTTATTTCCAATTTCCAATAGGCTGACTTTTACTTCGACACTACGTCTCAGATCCAGATATTGTACTTTTACTCCACTCAATTTATTTGAGTAAAATTAGTTATGGGTTACCTTGTAGATTTGGATTATTATTACAAAGCATGCATTAACCATTTGAGCATGCATTTCAGCCATTTGAAAATAACAGATCTATAAGCTCACAACATGTAGATCTGCTATTTTCAAAAGAGTTGTACACATTTAAAAGCTTGTCAAATGGGACTTATCTGTATAATGATATAATTTTGTACTTTTGGTACATTTTGATACCAATACTTTGTACTTTTTCTCAAGTAAAATTTCGAATTACAGACTTGTTCTTGTAACTAGAGTAATTCTACATTGCAGTATTGATACTTTTACTTAAGAAAAATATTTTAGTACTTTTTTTCCAACCACTGGACCACAGGTGTGTGTGTGTGTGTGTGTGTGTGTGTGTGTGTGTGTGTGTGTGTGTGTGTGACTGTGAGGAATATTTCAGGCTTCAGTGGTTAACCTCAACTCTTACAGGCATTTGTCACCGTGGGGTTTGGTAGTAGAACACCTCTCCAAGAAAAAAACAAATTAACACAAACCTTTGCCAGTAAGTGACGTACTGGCCATTGTTGCGGCAGTCAGACACTATATAAGATGAAAGCGACGTCATACACCTCACTATCCTCATGTGGCCCCGGGGACAATTACAGGAGTTTGGCAGGATGCAGACAGTGGGGACTCATAACCAAAATGGATGGTCTTTGTTTGGCTCTGGCCTGTCGTATGCTTCTTTCTGTCTGAGCCTATTCTTCAACTCCACCCCCGGTGTAAACACAAGATAGCTACACACAATTATCCATTATTCATAGAGATATCTTCAGCAAACGCAAATAAGGGACATAGACGATTAGACGTCCTTTACAGTTGGGTGCCGCCGATATTGTCCCTCATCATTTGACCCATTTAGGCCTGACCTCAAAATTTAAAAAAATCCTTCTAAATCCTCCAGTTTTCTGAAATAAATATTTTCACGATTTTTCAAAAATAGCAGATCTACAAGCTTGTAGCGCGCCACTCGGTGGCACGCTATGAGCTTGTAGATCTGCTATTTTTCAATAGCTAAATTATAACATAATGTTTAAAACACCAAAAGGGGTTCCCGCCCCAAATGGGTTAACTGTCCTTTTGCGCAGATCACCCAAACCTCAGCAAAAAGAAAAGGACAATATCGATGGCCTCCAACTGTATGTCAGGGGTTCTCAACGTTTTTGACTGGGGACCCCCGACAATGCTTTGGCCATGTCTCGCGATATGTTACGATATGGTCTGATTTAATTTGGTCCAGCGTTTTGATTTACCCTAGCTACACAGTAAAATGTAGACCTTTACCAAACAAATTAAATATTTATTGTTTTTTTTTCTCCATACATTTGCAAGTTAAGGTCAACATTGAATAGGTCGTGGATATTAGGTGGCCGTGGTCAGTCAGTCCCTTTATCGTCCGTTAACTCTTTCCCATTAAATAACACACTTGAACATGTCTTTAAACCTCACCCTTCCCAAGTAGAATATCAAAAGACAAATCAAATGAATATAAAACAAGGCAAATCACACTCAAATCTGGAATGAACATGGTTGCCCAGTGGGATGGATCTGACAACCATCCGAATCTGTGAAACAAAGACAGTCCTTTTGTTTAGTCTTAAACCACGTGTGTGTGTGTGTGTGTGTCTGTGTGTGTGGGTTGTTGTGCCATTATAGTGCCTCAGTATTGGCTGTAAAGAGAATAAGAAAGAAAACCGTTGACGCACAATGTCTGGAATACAGTATATGTGACCCCTAAAAAAACACTTTATAAATCACAAAAATACGTACAGGAAATTCATGTCAATCCCAGGCAATCTTGCACTGCAGGACTGAATTGGCACATCCTTTTCTGCTTTTACATTTCCATCTGTCTTTTCAATTCACCGCTCTTCGGTTGCTTTGTTACAAAAAGAGCGTTCCTATAGAAAATAACCGTGACCCCTTGGCAAATGTCTCCCTCTTCAATGCCTGTTCATGTTCCACTTCCATTGGTCTCCTCCCTTCTCATTTTGAACACTTTCACGTAATAGTCCAGTGTGTCCAATTGCAGTCAGAATAAATAAATAAATATAGATATAAATTAATAAATACATAAATATGTCGCCGCCCCCGCCCCCGTTAAATAAATACAGATGTTTTTTAAACGTATATTTTGTCTTCAATCTGCAAAACCCTAAGCACCAACTGCTCTGAGTCCTCCCCGTATAATTTGAGTCCCACGGTAAACAAAAAACAAAGTTTCACCTCCATGATTTCAGACAGAAAATCATGCCTCCAGATATATATTTAAATGGTAATGTTGCTTCTCCTTGTGGGCCACCCAGTACCATTTTACAAAAGTTTTCTTCTTTCTTAACACCCCATATGTTCAGTTTCCAAACAACAGGAACGAAAAACATGTGAGCAGGAGTGTATTTTTAAGTAAGAAAGTAATTGAACATTTAAATACAGTAGTTTCTTTTACCGATTCATTTTGATCAAAATTAAGTTCAAAGACACTGCCGCTGATTATCTTTTTTCCTTTCCACATTGAAACAGAGGAGTTGGTGTGTCTGTGTCCTGCTGACTCTCAAGACCTATTCATACAGTTTTAGGTGATGAATAGTATGAATAGGCCTTCAGTCGAACACTCGAGGGTCAGAGGAGGAGGAGGTAACATTACAGGCAGAAGAGCACAGCGGAGAGTTTTAAGGTCTCGGGTGCAAACCTAGCTCGGTGCTAGGACCCCTCCTCCTCCTCTGTGTTCCCCGGGGGAGCGTAGTAGCCCGCCAGCTGCTTGAAGCGCGGCCCCCAGTCACCGAGGTAGGAGAAATCCTGCTCCGAGGTGGTGGACAGCGTGTGGATGGAGCTGAGCGAGAGCGCCGGCGAGCTGTTGCCCTCGAAGGCATACGTCTGGAAAGAGTCGTACGGCGGGACCGACAGGTCTGCGTCCGCCTGCTCCACCTTCTTGCGGATGTAGCCTTTGAAGACGGTGAAGTCCGCCGCCGCCCCCGCCACCGCCGCTGCCCTGCCTCCTTTTGCGCCGCCCCCTCCCGCCCCCGTCCGGCTGGCCGTCTGGACCCACTGGGGCAGCGAGCGTAGGTCCGCCGGCCCAGAGTCGGAGGAGCAGCTCTTGGCCTCGGGGAAGTCGTAGAGGTTCCTCAGGGCGCTCATGTCGTACGCCTGCGTGTCCTGCTCGCCTCCGCCCTCGTCGTTGTACTTGATGACGTTGTCGCGCATGTCCTCCTCGTCCTCGGTCATCCGATGGCCCTTCCTGTGCCGCTTGAGGCTCACGATCAGCAAGACCAGGACTTTGAAAGAAAGAGGGAAAGGGGAGAGAGAGGTAGAGAGAAGTGGCCGTGAGAGAGACATAAAACTAAAGATTACCATCTGGCGGGTATTGCGATATTAAATCATATGTAGAGTCGATGTTTATGTAATGGGTTTTTGTTCAGCATTACACACGTTGTTAAATGAGGCGCCTGATATGGGTTGAGGTTAATGCCACAAAGTGAAATCATGTGACTTGAATGAGGTTCAGGTGAATGAGAGTGCATAATACATTTGGAATACGAGCTCGATGAGAGGTCGATGGAAAAAGAGGAAGTGCACTTCATCAAAGTAAATATAAAGACAGAACCAACTGATCCCCTGGGATCAAAATGCAAAGTCAGGTCCTTCAATAAGGTTTGTGTCAAGTAACATGTTTTACTGGAATGTGCAAATTTGTTTAATGCGAGAAAATTAACTTAATGGAGGCTAAAATCACACACGTTCTAATTTCCGTAACTTTGATCCTCCTATAAAGACAAGAAGCTTTCTCAAATTATATTTTAACTTTCAATTGCATGAGAACTGATTTTCCACAATCCTAATTGCTTTGCCCAGAAATATGATTTCAGAGGCTTAAGGGATGTCAATCTTTTTTCTTTTTTTTAATTATTTACCCAGGGTAAATAGGGTTAGGGTTAGGGTTAGGTTTAGAAACCTAACCCTAACCCTAAGGTAAAAGCTGAGCACAAGTGCTCATTTTCAGCAACGCCCTGCACATAGAAACACACAGACACACAATCTTTCCTAGTCCACCACAGAGTTCAAGTTTACTGTACATCACTGAGAAACAGAGGACACCAACTACTGTACCTATATGGATAGAACAATGGCGAGGTCAATAAAGTATGGATAAAAAAAAAATATATAGATGGATCCCTTAATAGACTAATGAGACGAGAGGAACACAAAGACTGCACGCATCTAAATAAATCAATGAAGATTTAATCTGAGTTTAGGTATAAATCTGGATTTAAAAAAGAAGAACGTTTGGATGGATCCCTTAATGGACTAATGAGATGAGGAAAACAAAGGCTGTATGCATCTGGATAAATCAATGGAGATTTAATCTCATCTTAGTTATTTTAATTACTGCCTACATATGTGATTAAGCAGATCTCAATTCACTCAAGACACTCGAGACCCCCCCCCCCCCCCCCCCCACACACACACACACACACACACACACACACACACACATACACAAACACACACACGCACACACATACACACACACCATTCCTCCTGAGGGATGCTCTGATTCCCTTGGGAACTTCAACTATAAAGATGTACGGCTCATGATGACAACAAACAACCACCATTTCCCATCATGATAATGAAAACACACCACCACACATCTTTATGAATTATGGATGCTGAGGGAAATTAGAGCGCTATAATTCACAGTCATATAAAAAAATCATATATGCACACACACAGTCACACACACACACACACACACACACACACACACCCGGTGCATTTTATAGCCTGCTTTGTCGTACGATGGTATCGTGCGGCGAAAATAGCCGATCTACAAGTTCACAACGCATCACCACCATTTTTTTCTTGATAGTTAATTGCCCCACAATATGAATACACTGATGTGTTTTGCTTTGTTGGTAACTGTATAATCGCAATATTACACTCGCGGGTGTGCTTTACCTAGATTATTGGTTCTTGAGTGATGCTTGCCACATTGACACTGTCATGTCATTAATCACGGTAAAGGACACCCTTGAGTGTTTTTTTTGATAATTGATTGATAATTTTATTAGACAATAAGATGCAAAGCAGTACAGGGTACAGTAACGCACATTTGGCCAAAAGGACATCACCGAAGAAGGACCTTGCGGTCTTGTTTCAAGATAAACAACAAGATAAACAATAACAAAAATGTAAATATCTCAACAAAAAACATTAAATCTATGTACGGGTTGGAATAGAAATTAATTGGAGAGGGGGGGAATAGAGTTATGGCTTCTGTTGATTGGATGACAGTGACAGGTGAATTTTCAGTCCTTTTTTTAAAGGAAACCAGTGCTTTGCTAGTTTTGAGGGAAGGGGGCAAGGCATTCCACACCTGAGTGGCAGTGTTGTGGAAGGTGAATTTACCCATATTTGTTCTAAAGATTGGTGGCACCAGATCATTATTCACGCTCTCTCTAGTGTTGTGGCTGTGGGAGTTGCTCACCTTTTTTAGGTAATCAGTTAAGTAAATGGGCACTGATGGCATGGAGGGCAGATCTGCATTTACAATTTTGAAAGTCAGTCCAATTTTCAATTGCTTGACTCTGTCTTGCCAACCTATGTTATCAAAATGTGTTACAAACAGGTGGGTCAAGTCGGATTAGTTTGTTTTGGGGAGGTCTGGAGCTTAGTTTTTTGTGCCATTGAGATGTTAGAGAACCAGGAGGTGCAAGCAGCAGTCAAACAAGGGCTGAATAAGAGATCCAGCTAATGTCCTGAGAGCCCTCTTGTTAACAAAGGAGGAGATTCTGCCCAAGAATCTTGTCCTTTGATTTACTCTTATGATCGCTCTTGTTGCCATGCCCTCACCCGTCAGTTTATTGTCCAGGATACAGCCCAGTTATGTAACCTCTTCTTTGCTAGAGATTAATATGTCATCAACTCTGACCTTGAAATCATCTACATTTACCCTACTGAGGGAATGGTTAGACCCAAAAAGAATGGATTCTGTTTTACCAAGATGCAATGAAAGTTTGTTATCAGTAAGCCAAGTTCGGATTTTGGTGAGTTCTGATCTGAGTGCCTCCTCCACCTGCGTTTTGTCTTCTCCCGATATCAGGAGTGCTGAGTCGTCTGCAAACAGGAACAATTTGCAGTTACAGGCGGCACTCATCTCGTTAATGTATAGTAAGAACAGTAATGTCCCTAGTATGCTTCCTTGAGGAACACCACAGTTCACTGGGAGGGGGGAGGACATGGTGCCATTTACATCAACCATTTGATCTCTCTCCTCAAGGTAGGATTTCATCCAGCGTACTGAAGTACTATCAAAGCCTATCGCCTCCAGTTTTTCTAATAGGATTGAATGATTTACTGTGTCAAACGCTTTTTGGAGGTCCAGCATGACCATTCTGCAGTATTTTCCTGAGTCTACCTCACGTTTGATGTGGTCGGTCAGATATAATAGGCATGTGTCAGTAGAGTGGGATGTTCTGAAACCAGATTGGAGTTAAAACAGGAAATTGTGTTTGCCTAGGTAGCTGCTGATTTGTTCGTAGATTAATCTCTCTATGATCTTTGATGTAGAACACAGGATGGAAACAGGACGGGACGGTAGTTTCCAGTATCCAGTTTTCTTCCTTTCTTATACAGGGGGATTACACGTGCCATCTTAAATTCCAGTGGAACCTGGCAGTGACTAATGGATAGATTAGTGATGTGGATTATAATTGGAGCTATAGAAATGGCTGCGTCTCTGAGAGATTTGGTGGGGACATTGTCATAACCGGTGGCCTTGTTTGGCTGAAGGGCAATGAGTTTCTTCAGCACATCTTCTTTATTGACTGGTTTGAGAGAAAAGGAGTCTTTTTTAGCCCCTAGTTTCTCATAGTGAGCTTTGTTAGTAAAGAAACTGTTAAAACTGTTTGCTACTAGTAATGTGTCTGTGATGAGGGAGCCGTTTGATATAATGCAGAAGTTTGAAGATTTTGTTTGAATTGTATTGCTGCATCCTAATTTGTTTAAAGCCTCCCATCGTTTTTCCGGGTGTTTTTTGTTTAATTCTATGTTCTCAAAATTTTCTTTGCTTTTGAGATTAGGCTCTTTACTGTATTGCGTTGTTATTTGTATTTTTCATGTGTAATATTGTATATATATATATTCAGATCCTTCCCCAATCCCCACCTGCAGTATAGATAGTTCTGTACTTAATCTAATCTAACAACTATAAGATCTTATGGGCATCCCTGGCATCAAATATTTGCAAATGGTGGTCCGCAGCAGCACAATACAATGGAATCCCTGGCATGAACATGTTTGAGAACCACTGCACTACAAGTGTGCCGGTGTCTGTGTGTGAAACCCTTCCCTCTGCCTGTACTTTCTTATTTCGGAACATTTCTGGGCAAACTTTGAATGTTGTGTTGTTTACGAACAGCAACTGACAAACATTATTATTATACCTCAGCCAACTGAACAGCATTGGGTAATGCCATAATAGTCAGTGTTGACATTGTTGTTATCAGGTGTTACTCTGTCTGATCATCACACATAGCTAGCACTGGTCTAGTTTTTTTTTACCAGCTGCTGTGTAACAGCTGAGCTGGTCTATGTTCTATCACTTTGGCAGAGCTATCTTTGTCATTGGCTGCTGTATTGGCTTTCACGCCCACGTAAGCTATCTTTGTCATTGGCTGCTGTATTGACAACCTATCGTCCTGATTGGATGCCTCGTCTCTAGGCAACCAGACACTTTCTGCCTCTAGCCGACCTCTCAGCCATGGGATGTGTTGCAGGTTGCCAGGTTTGCCTGGTTGCGAGTTCCAAGCAACTGGGTAAGTGGGTATATGAAAATTACCGCAAGGCGCGGGTTGCCAGAAGTAAAAATAAATAAAATAAAAATAAAACAATAATAATAAAAAACTTTTACGAATCAAGGCAAAATTGTCCACCACCGCCGCAAATATAAAAGCAGATGGTAATTATGACTGTCATCAATTCTTGTTTTTTTTTAAAGTGTACAGAAAGTGTTAAAATGATTTCTGAGTCCACACCCACCAGTTCATTAGGTATGCCTGATTTTCAGGTGGGTGGTGATGGGTGGTGATCCCTCTGAACTGAAGCCGCACCCGCAGCTGTTGTTTTATGATAAAGGGAGAGGGAGGGGTTAGGGGAGGGGATGATATTGTGATGTATTTCGATTGGGCCTTTCAGGAAGAAATGTTTATAGTAATGTTAACTCCACAGACAAATGGTCTGAAAAAGTACAACAATCACGGCACTCCATCTTTAAAGGGTAAGACCACTTTTGTAGAGGTTTGGGTTGTGTAGTACCTTGCCATGATGTAACTCCAAATGTGGACAAGAAATCAAAAATAATTTCTCCAGTGATTAGAAATTGATAATTCAAAATATGCTCCTCATTGACTTACATTGTACGCTGAAACAGCTCTCAAAGTCACTCTTTAAGGTACGTAAACAAACACAAACAAAGTTGTTTCAGACAATATAGAGCAACACCAAAACTCATGTGGTTTTATTTCTTCATAAAAATGGTAACTTCCTGTTGATTTTACTATATGAAGATCTTGATCCGGATCCATGGATCCAGTCCGGGTTTTCTTCTGAATAAAAATGGACAAATCAACAGGAAGTTAACATTTTTATGAAAAAATAAAACCACATGAGTTTTGGTGTTGCTCCATATTGTCTGAAACAACTTTTTTGTGTTTGTTTACGTACTAAAAGAGTGACTTTGAGAGCTGTTTCAGCGTACAATGTAAGTCAATGAGGAGCATATTTTGAATTATCAATTTCTAATCACTGGAGAAATTATTTTTGATTTCTTGTCCACATTTGGAGTTACATCATGGCAAGGTACTACACAACCCAAACCTCTACAAAAGTGGTCTTACCCTTTAAGCCATCTCTTTGATCCAAAGCTGGCTTTGTCATTTCCGTAAAGCAAGTTTGTATGAGTTCAGTATTATGATTGGTCTTTCAGGCCGCTTAGGTGGAGCCCGTAGAATTGTGGCTCAAACACAGGACTGGTGGGATTCTAGATATTAGTATGATGAAAGGACATGGCTGTTTAGTTGTAACAACCGTGTCATTGTGGAATGATTGTTGGGCTTTTTATGTTATCATTAACATCACTGCATAAAAAATGTGAATCATTCACACTAAAGTGTTCTTTTATCAACCAAGGCCTTAGGTTACCTAGTAATAATGGGAATTATATTGCTTTAATCTTGTGTGATTAGTCATTTTACAAGGGTAGATGTCAAGTCAGATTGTTTTGAAGCAAGGACTCTCCATGCGTTCCTTAATTTTCTCTTCTCTCTCTCTCTTTCACAACAGGGACCTTGAGCAGGTACAGCAAACGCATGCCGATGAGAGGACACTTAGATAGATCATTAAACGGTGGGTGCAATACATCTTCTGGAACGTACACATGTAGTCTGTTGCCTAAAACAAATGTGTGCAAACCCGCAGTAGAAGACAGACCATCTATTATGATGTCTGTGCTGTCCAGGATGGCACAGAATGTTTGATGCTCTAAGCTCACATGACTACAGCCATGCTCGGGTAAACTGAGATATATGGCCAGATCATTTAGCACTCAAACTAGATGGATGATACTTGCTTATGTGCGGCGTAAAGGGGACAGCAAATACAGTAAAGCAGTGGTTCTCAAACCTTTTCATGTCAAGCAGACCCAAATGAATATGTATTTTGCCACTGACCCCATCCTCCAAGATTTGTTTGTTTCCAAAATAGTTTTTGAAAGATTTGGGGAAAATACCAGATCTACGAGCTTATCAGCTATTTTCAAATTGCTGATGTATAGAATTAAAGTGGTTAAATAGAATTTGATGCTATATTAAACACACCCAGGGTCCCCCGAGGGTCCCAGGACCTCACCTTGAGAACCACTGCTGTAAAGTATGTAACCCGACGTTCCGTTACCTTGGAAGTTGGTAAGTGGCTCACGATATTTGTTTTACCCTTTTTTATCCTCCAATGCTGGGTTCTTCCTTTCCATTCACTAAGCACTAAGAGAGTCTGTGACAAGCATATTAATCTATACAAATGACTTGTTGCAGGTCCCAGTAATTGTCTTTATTTTGTGTAAATGACCTGAAAAATAACTTACTGAGGGGAAAACGGCCCACTCGGAAGAGCGGCGCCCGGGCGAAGAGGAAAAACTCACTGAAAAGCGTCTGGGGGCTTTTTATGCAATATCTCTGACTGATAATGTACAATCACACTCCACTTACATTGTTTGGTGCGTTCCGTCGGGACCGCCAGCATCTCAGCTCATTGTGTTTATTCTCCTCCTCTATAAATGGGTAGAGTTAATTGCCACGGGGTCCAGGAAGCCATCACAGCTACGTGATAGGCTCTGGAGCGTGCTGCCATGTGTGCCAAGCATTCGCTCAGACAATTACTCTCAATTCTCACTGATGAGGAGAGTAATGGGAGGTGGGGACCTTGACACTGCAAACTGTTTTGTACATACAGATCAGCTGCTTCTTGTAAATGCAGGCCATGTAATTTCCATCACATCCCACTGCGGGTGGTGGTAATGTGCTTTTGTTTGGGGATAATTCTAATTATTTCTTATACTGGTAATACTGCATGCTATTGGCAGGATTGGTAAAGGCAAGATATTTTAATGTCAGGCTGTAGCTTACGCCATTAATCAAAGTGGCTTGTGTAAAACAGCGGCATCAATAACTTACAGTCTGACATTCACTTTTGACTTAAATCTTGCCAGTGTGCGTGCGTCAGACTCATACATCACTGTATCTGTTATGCACACCACAAACGCCAGAGGCCCACTACTGCTGCCATGGGTTGCCTACAATATCTACTGTAGCTACAGGTACACAAATATCATGTCCAAGGCAATGTACAAGTGCATAGCTACATGCTCTACCTCTGTAGGAACCATAATGTACCTGTATACATCCATTACCTCCACATACAATGGCCCCGGCCCCCCTTGTGTACAGGTGTTTCGATAAGCGTTCCTGACAAGACGGCTCATTTCCCCTTGGGCCACGCTGGCTGAGCGAGCCCAGGAGTTCATCGCGGCAGATGGGTGGTAATTGGAACGGATACGTGCAGATGCTGCAGCGCAGTGGAATGGATTCATCACATCGGGCCCCCTTAAATGAACTGATAGAGGGACTGTTTGCTTGTAGGGTAATTAGGCAGAAATTTTTCTCATCATCCAACAATTGATATAATAGGGGTGGTCCGGCCTCGGGAGAAGGAGCGCGCTCTCTGCTTGGGCTAGGTGGTTAATGGCTGTGTGCTTGTGTGGGTTAGCCTGGCTATGTGTGGGTGGGGCCGCTCCCTCAGTCCCTCACTACAAAGGAGTGTGCTAAAGATGCGTTGTGTGCTAAAGATTTGCACTGCAGTTATGCACTTACAGTAAGCCCTTCATACTTCGTACAATACATAGTGAAAATAGCCTATCTACAAGCTTACAGATTTTACATTTTTGTATTTCTTTTAAATACAATTTCAAGAATATTTTTGAAATGTTTCGCCCCAAATTATGGACTCCAGGGTTAAATCGGTTAAGGGTGGAAAGATGCTTTCTTCAAATGTGTGTGTCCGTATATGTGTGCATTGGAAGTGTGTGTATTGTCCGTGCAAGAACAGGACAAAGCTTATCCATCTGTGTGTACATTACATTACAGTATGTTGTCATGCTTTTAGAGGGAGCCGCAAAGTATTGGCTAATATGATGATTGCTGTAGCTTTCACATGGCGGCTCACTCCAGTCCAGCTAGCTACTCTATTAATACCAGCGAACAACTGTTGGAACACTGCTGTCCATTTTCATTCCCCTGAGCCCGGCACTTGCAGCTCCTACATTCTACTGTCCACACAGTGGACAGTCAGGCAGCATCAGGTGCTTCCACTCAATCTGTGCCTCCAGCCGTGAGTGTTTTCTACCACTCAACAGCACTCAGTGGAATCTGTGGTGACTGGTTTGCCACAACCAGTGCAATCTGACTAGGGGTGCAAGTGCCACAGTTAATACAACTAATTGATTTAATCAATTTAAATGAATAATAATACTAATAATAATGATAATCAGATTTACAAAATGTGTTGATTTTGGAGGACTTTTTATTTTATTTTATTTTATATATAATTTAGCTTTTTCAAAAGTATCGAAAATAGGCAATCTACAAAGATGCACTGCGGTGCGTTGTGAACTTGTATATGGTTTGACACTGTACGAATATTTCACATTGATATCTAATAATAAATGTTTAAATTATTGCTAATTTGCAGCCCTAAATCTGACACCATGACATAAAGAAAGGAGTCTCTTATTGTCTCCATAGGGAACCACTGCACCGCACATCGTCAAATTATTGGCTAGAATGTGACAAAAAACAAACAAAAAAAACCCCACACATATCAACAAATTCATAATCCATAGTAATCCATAGAATATAAAAAATATATATTTTGTATATATTTTTGCCAGTGTCTACAGACATGTACCGTACAGTATGCAGCATTTCTGGCTTTTAGAAACTTGATGAATAAATCATGTTCCTTCTTTCAACGACGCCACACCGGAATATGTCTTGGCTAATGGGAAACACGGCTTTAACTCGCCTCATTACAGAGGCTGTTTGAAAGCAAGAAAGCAAAGTAAAACAAGCAACCCGTTATTCAAAGTTGAAGCGAACCCTGTGTCACGCCATCCATCATTCACAGCCCACATAATGTAAAACATATGTAAAGTGTTGCGCGCCAGGGAGACAAAACATCTTGATTCTTTATCTGTGGCTCAGAAGAGCGGGATGAGGAGAGTGAGAGAGCCGGCTCATCAAACTTTCAGTGATGACAATACTAACCCTCTCAGGTCCTCCTCTTCCTCTGAGAGAGAGAGAGAGAGAGAGAGAGCGAGAGAGAGAGAGGGAGAGAGAGAGAGAGAGAGAGAGAGAGAGAGAGAGAGAGAGAGAGAGAGAGAGAGGGAGAGAGAGAGAGAGAGAGAGAGAGAGAGAGAGAGAGAGGGAGAGAGAGAGAGAGAGAGAGAGAGAGGGAGAGAGAGAGAGAGGAGAGAGAGAGAGCAGAGAGAGAGAGAATGTATGAGTATGTGCAGTGTGTGTGTCACGCGCGTGCATGCGCGCACGTGTGTGTGTGTGTTCGCACGTTTGTGTTTGAGTGTAATATAGCATAATTTGTGTTAGTATGTGTTTGTGTAACTGTGTGCACGTTGGGGTGTGTGTTTGACAGTTTCTGTTTTTGTACGTGTGTGCACGCGTGCATATGCGTATGTGTAGGGCTAGCGTTCGTACAACTTTGTAACAGAGAAAGTGAGGAAAGGCTTGACTATTTAAAGCCTTCTGTTCCAGAGGGATACAGTGCTGAGGCAGCTCTTTTTGCCTGTTTGCAGCCCCCCCTCCCCCCTCTTCCATCCCATCTCCAGTGTGCATGGCACAGAACAAAGTGACTTGACATCACTGATAAAGCCAGGCGGCATCGGCTGTACATGTACGTCGTACAGGAAGAAGAAGCTGTCCCTTCGTAAAAAATAGCACAGACAAAATGTCCGACGTGAGTCACCTGTGAAGGAATGTTGAAAAATGTATCCTCTTTCATGTATTTTCTTTCTCCTTGAAAGCACAGCAGCCAAAAAGGCTGCTGTGCGTGTGTGTGATTCCAATGCTGAAATATAGATAACTTTTAAAAAGTGGGCATTAAAGTATGCTTGGTTGTGTGAATTTCTGAGTGGAGTGAACTTTCTTTTTTAATTACATTTTTTACAGTACTTGCTTCATAAGATCTTCATAAGATCTGACCCTAAGAGTCAATTTGGTTAAATGTATACACTGTGAGTTACAGCACATTAGCACTCAGGATTTCACTGTTTACTGTCATATTAACAGAATTGCGGGAGTGATCTTTGTTGATCCCATGGAGCTTCACCGATGGCTGAGCTGTGGTTCTTCACAATGAGCGCCCAGGGGTAGCTGTTAGGGGTTAATTGCCTTGCTCAGGGACACTTTGACACGTAGACATGGGCTCGCCGGGAGGCGAACCGATGACTTTATGATTACCACTAAGCTACGGTCGCCCCTAGAAACCGTTTATTTCCACTTTAGAGCACCTTTCTGACGGGAAATGTGATGGACGTGCTGTTGTTGAAGGTGTGGTCCGTGATGAAGAGGAACCCCCGTGCCCCTTCATCATACTTATGATGAACACTTACCGATAAGGATGAGCATGCAGACCAGCAGCGCTATGAGAGCTCCGGGGCTGAGAGCAGCACTCATCACATAGGCTGTAGCGTTGCAGGATTGGATGGCTCCATCTGTAGTGCAAAGAGAGAGAGAGAGAGAAAGAAGCACTCCATTTGTATTCAAAAAGCGGCCCTTGAATCTCAATAATGCACCTGCAACTACCGCTGTGTTTTCCCACATTTTGACACCAGTTATTTATTTTTACATTCCCAGTGTAAACTCAATCATACCCCAATGTAGGTAGTATAATACCCATATAAACATGACTGATAATCCCAAACAAGGTCAGGTCTTAATCACAGTAAGCAAGCTAGAGACACAGCTATTACAGTTGTACAGTTCATTACTCACACCATTATGCCAATTGGCAATGGAACTGTCATGAAACTTATAGTGCTCCAGGAAAATAATTAACTTTTGGATTGAAAAGGTCAAACGTAAAGATCACAATCAAAGGCAAGGTAAACATTTAGGACAGATGGGGAGATCGTCATGGCATTTAGTGGGGTTACCAGTAGGCAGGTATAGGCTTGAGATACTCAAGAACAAGGTCGAAATGACATAATCAGACATATCTGACAATATAGGGTTAGTTAGAGGATGTATGCACTCAACTGAGTGCAATGTTTTTAGTTTCAGCATGTAAACTCCAAAATCAGATTTTTGTCAGATTTTTTCGTTTTGTTTGTTTGTTGTGTGTAAAACATCACTGGACACAGAACGAGAACATCATCGTATTCAGGAAAGAAAATACATAAAAAAATCCCTGCTGTGCAGGTATAGTAGAATCTCGATCACCAATGGATTATGCTGTAAAGCATTCAGTAATTATAATATTAGGATAGTTGCAATTACACACCACAGGTAAGCACTTTAAATTACTTATTGCTGTAGGCCTAGTGTAAACCAATGTTTTACTGTCATTTGAGTGTCATTTGTTCACATGTAAGAGATGCAGTAAGACTTATCTGACTTGACTTAAGGCTCATACATAGTCTGGATTTTCGGTGGTGAGGTCACCACCGAACTACAACATGACGTCACGAGCCGCGGTGAAGAGCAAACCACCGCCCCAGCCCTTCTCTCTGTTTTTACTCACCACCGCTCAACGTTATTTCAACTCCGGTGGTCAGCTCACCACCGAAAAACCAGACTATGAATAGGCCTTTAGTCCTCTTTGCCCCCGTGGGAGCATAGGGCATCCACCATGGATCTCCACGTCACTCGAGAGCAAACTCGATGCAGTAAGGGAGGGCCAAAATTAGCCGACCCATAAACTGACAATGCATAACTTCTAGATAAGATTTTGTGACATTTGCGAAACTAAAAGGACAGTTAAACAGAAAGGGACAAGCTCGGTGGCATCCAACTGTATAGAGCGTCGCAGTCCCGCCCCCTTTCATGACGACGAGCGGCCCGGAAGAGAATTTCCAATACATTTTTCCCATAGACGTTTCAGAAAGTATATAAGCCTCGGACAAAGCCAACTCGGATGGTGACAAATCATGACAATAAACAAAAAAAATTGGGCCGAACAAATAATTATAAAGAAGAAAAACAATACAAAAAGTGTTGTATGCTGGCCTTTATTTCACCATCCGAGTTTGCTTTGTCCGAGGCTTACAGGTCTTTTAAATAAATACTTTCTGAAACATCTATGGGAAAAATTAATGGGAAATTCTCTTCCGGGCCGCTCGTCAGGGGCGGGAGTGCGACGCCTCCTATTTCTAGTGCATGACACCCAGAAGAAGAACGTAACTTAGTATAAATGGCGGTTAACTCACCGCGGTCGCAGCCACATATGCGAATGGTCAGCGTGCCTGTGGAGCTGAGGGAGGGAGGCCCAGTGTCCACCACCAGTATGGGCAGGAAGTAGACGTTCTGCTCATGGCGGTTGAAACCTGAACGCTGGGTGCGGATACCAGCCGTGTTGTCTGGCAAGGTGGGGGCGAGAGAGAGAGAGAGAGAGAGAGAGAGAGAGAGAGAGGAACAAATGAGGAACACAAACTAAGTCTGGTGACACTGCACACTGAACTGTGAATGTGTCTGTTGTTTTAATAGAGACTCCTTTATATTATACATGTACATGTACACAGAGTAAAACATCTGGCTGCGCGGCAGGGAAGGGAAGGGACTACAGACTGAATCAATTCTAACAGTAAATGAGTTCATAGTATTGTATAATTGGGTCCCTGATTGGATGAGAGGATGTTGTGTTTGCTGAGGTCTGAACGACCGAGATGTTGAAAATGCTGTACAGTAAGTGAAGACAGTGTGTGGGATTCCATTATGTTCTATTTCTGCTGTGTGGTAATACAAACAAAACAAAACAATTGTAGTACTCGAGTGGTGCGGAAGAGTTTTTGTTCAGTCCACTGCATGGCGACTCGAATAAACAAAAACGGCGGATGACAAACCCCGGAGATAATCCAACAATATAAGCAGTTCAAGGACCACTCCATCTGGGGGGAGCTGGCACAGCCTAGGCATTGGCACACTCAGGGTTGAATCATTCCAACAGCAAAGTGAATTGGCTGCGTGGTGTACTGTTAACATTCACCGGGTAATCTTTTTCAGTCAAATAAAAAAAGACGAGAGAGAAAATGGGTAAGCGTCACTGTTTGCAGTTAAACTTCAGCAGTGTGTGTGTGCATACACACTCTTCACAGGAGACATAGACAAATGTATCACAGCATATACGGGAGGAGGATTTGACAAATAATAGTCAGAGCAGCTTCTGTGGATATACTCGGATAAGGGATACAAAGCAATCCATCTCCCGGAACATATATCACTGTCATTCTCGCCATCCACAAGCACTTCTCTGGCACGTGTGGTGTACAATCTTCATGTTACCGTTTATGCAGAGGAACTTGTGCTGAGTGCAACTCCCATGACATTGTCCTTTTGACTTTTACACAGTGGTCTCGTCCATCAGTCTCTCTATCTGCCTCAGGAGACTCCCTCTTGTCTTACGCTTCATTGACACTCCATGGTGCGAGGATGTCGCTCGCTGAAAATAGCTGATCTGCAAGCTCACAGCGCGTGGCATTTGACAAAGCATAAATGAGGCTTCAGACGGACTATAGGGCAGATTCAGGCATTTTGGCTTGACTATTTCCAGCGACTCCACTAAACATAGCATTAATCAACACCATTTGTTTTTATTTAAACATTTTTGGATTAAACGTATCTACAATGTAAAAGGAAAAGAAAATATCTCCTTTAAATCTTGCATTTAAAGCATCCTTTTTCATTCTATATTTGTACTAACCAGACAGTGGCCTTGTGGTTAGAGTGTCCGCCCTGAGACTGGGAGGTTGGGGTTCAACCCCCGGCCGGGTCATACCAAAGACTGTAAAAATGGGACCCGCAATGCCTCCCTGCTTGGCACCTGCTTGGGTTGGATTGGGGGGTCAAATCAACTAATCCAATGATTCCCGAGCGCGGCACGGCTGCAGCTCACCGGTCCTCTGATGTTATTATATCCAATAACAGATGGTACAGGTGAAACGTTACACGACAACAGCTCTGACCGTGCGCGCTGCATGGGTCTTAGGTTAAATTGTTTGATTGCTCGAATACATGTCCTTTTTTCTACACATCTGTCTATCATAATGACCAAAGACGTTGCTCAGGGTTTTGTCCCAAAGGGGCTTCTGTAAAAAGAAGAATGAGCCTAATAGTACGTTTTAACAGCGGGAGACAAATGGCGAGCATCGCTTGAATTACATTGGCTATCGCCCAATCGCCCACTATCGCCGGGGGGGCGACGTCGCCCAAAAGATGAATTATTTTTATATTTTCGGCCGACGTTCCTCCGCCCATTTTTCGACCATCTCCTGTTCGCCTGCTATCGCCTCTATCGCCAGTAGTTGCCGGGTCTCATTGACAAATAATGCACTTCCGGAGAATTCGTCTGGCTGTCGCCTGCTGTTATAACGTACTGTTAGATCACATGCTCTACTCTACCACTGGTTGTGGATATAATAAGATCACATGCTCTACTCTACCACTGGTTGTGGATATAATAAGATCACATGCTCTACTCTACCACTGGTTGTGGATATAATAAGACCACATGCTCTACTCTACCACTGGTTGTGGATATAATAAGATCACATGCTCTACTCTACCACTGGTTGTGGATATAATAAGATCACATGCTCTACTCTACCACTGGTTGTGGATATAATAAGATCACATGCTCTACTCTACCACTGGTTGTGGATATAATAAGATCACATGCTCTACTCTACCACTTAATGCTCGCCTGCGATGCTGCAGGATCTCGCCCACAGAGCGAGTTCTGAAAGCAACGCAGAAGTGCATTAATGATGTTAAAACACCCCCTCGAGTGTAATATTGCAATTATACAACAGTTACCTTTAAAACTCGCTGAAAAATTATAATTTTTCAATGACAGATCTAGTCACTACGACCACAAATGTCCCCAGAAACTAGCTAGCCTAGCCACCGAGTCTGCTGCGCTCTGAGAGAAAAGCACGGCTGAATGATTTGTTTTGATTAGGCGTTGAAATAATGTGGTTTGAAGCATGGCTAGAAAGCTGTTTCAACCAATCAGATTGCTTCCTCACAAGGACCTGTTGTATAATTCTCCTTTAACTCTAACCATACACTAAGCACAACATAACCCTGACCCTTAACTCCTTGGATCCACAGATCATAGTCATAATGGGGATGAGGAAGTAGCATGGAGACAGTACATCCAATGACTGTGTGTGTGTGTGTGTGTGTGTGTGTGTGTGTGTGTGTGTGTGTGTGTGTGTGTGTGTGTGTGTGTGTGTGTGTGTGTGTGTGTGTGTGTGTGTGTGTGGCTGACTTGCTGTGCTTTGACAGTGTTGGCCCTGAATGAGGGCACTATCCGTGTGCCTCCAACACGTGACACAAAGCAACACGTGAATTCACTTCCAGCTGACCATCGGAGTGTGGTTGTGACGAGTGTCATTCCAAGAGAGAGAGAAAGAGAGAGAGAGAGAGAGAGAGGGAGACAGTCAGCGAGAGAGAGATACAGCAAGAGAGAGAGACAGACAGGGACACAGACAAAGATAGCCAGAGAGAGAGTGAGAGAGCTGGAGACTTTGCGTGCATGCGTGCGTGCGTGCGTGCGTGCGTGGCCGTGCGCGACTGTGCGACTGTGCGTGCGCGACTGTGCGGGCGTGTGTGATGTGGGTGTATGTGTGCGCGTGAGTGCATGCGTACACATGTGCCTGTCCGTGTGTCCGTGTGTCTGTATGGTGTTTGCTTTGCGAGTGAGCATTTTGTCTATGCACTCTTGGGCTTTCAGCACCATTGTGCAGATACACGTGCATGCATGAAAGCGAGGAGCCAAAGCAGCCTCCGCATGGTGACATTTCCTTCGCCATGCAGGTCCACTCCCCTGACATTTTCCCGGTGTCACATCAATCTTGATTTAGCCGTGCGTCACATTCACTTGGGTACACATCTCCAAGCAGGCACCCGCAAACATCGAATCCAACTTGGCTCTAAAGGCACAATGTTTTTTAATAACAGTACACAGAGGCGGGCAAAGTGTATGTCCAAATAAAGTGGCAGCAGTATGAGGGATCTTTTGTAGCCTTACATTATGCAGTTGCATCAAAAACGGCCCGGGTTAGGGTTACATAAAACAAAACAGAAAAACATGTTTAATTCATGTTGACATTTGAGGCCATTATGAAAGTTGTTGACAATCCATTAAAGTAGGGAGTAGGCTATAATTAAAGGACCAAGCAGTCCTGAAAGGACTTGGTCCTTTATTGTTTTTGTAGTTTATTTTCTTCCGCCAAAAATAGCAGTTCTGGCTGAACCGTGCAGTCGGTTTTCGCGAAATTTGGAGATATGGTAGAGGGCCATGCCAAACGGTGAGGATGCGAAGCCCACAACCATTGGCCAAAGGGTGGCGCTATATTGAAAATGCAAACTTTGACCACGCACAGCTCATGAACCGTTTGACCGTCAGCAATGAAACCTCGACACACATATGCGTCTCCTCATGCCGAACAAGTCTAGTGCTCTTACTTTTGACCTCTGACCTCTAGATCACCCGCCATTTTGAATTATATGAAAATCAATTAAAATGCATCTCCTCCCAGGATCTTTGATCAAAATGCACGAAAACTTCTACACGTGAACTTTGGACCTATACGGACATGGGAAAGTATAATACGTGAAAAATGAAGGTTTTATGAGCGAGTGAAAATTGCCGTTTTGTGAAATTTTGTCTTTACTTTGTTGTGTTGTAGTGCCTGTGGCTTTGCTGACCTCTGCTGGTCTAAAGTGCCTCACCTGTCAATCACCTGAGAGTTCTGGCTGCCACACCCTGTGTCAGCTGTTCTTGATTAGTTGCAGGCTATATAAGAGGAGCTGTGACCAGCAGCTCATTGTCTCCCAAACACCCAAACTGAACAGTTGTGTTCCCTTTTTGTTGTAAGTATTATTTTGGATGTCCATCAGTCCCTGTTTTGCAATGCAGGATTTTAAATAAATGTGTAATATCTTTGTAAACTTTTGATCAGACTTTGTGTCCTTTTATGTTAACCCTTGGTTGAGCCAAGTTTAAAGAGCCGTAACAATGCTAGAAACTGATTTGTTTAGTGGGAAACATGTATAAAGAACTTGATCCTGATCAAATCAGGTTCTTTACTCATGAATTGATAGATTATTTTGATTATGTTGTACAACAGTGATTTTGAAACAAAGACTGATTTGGACACCTGGCCTTTCAGTTCAGGTTTTTTGTGTCCTGAAAGGATTCCCTTGCATGGATGGTTCTGGTACCGGATGGTACCCAGACCTGGCGAGCCGACCCGGAACTCTGAACCCCCCTTCACCCACAATTGTGGTAATCTGGTTCTCTGGAGACTGCTTTCCCTGAACTGAATAGGAACTGAACTGGGACTTTTCAAGTCAACAACTTAAAGTGGGCCCCATTTGTTTGTTTTTCATGAATGTTCTAAGCCGTTTGTTTTCTCTGAAGTTTAATAATAATTTTTCAGTTAACCTTTAATCCCTGTTTCAGACTAATTTCATTGGTTTTCACTCATTGAGCTCCTCATCCGAATCTGGTATATTTTCTGGTTTATACGCAGTCAATTCATAAATCTTTATACCCACCTTATTAGTTATCCTTGCGCAACTTGCTACAAAAACACTGACTGATTTTGCTTGTTAGCTCGGTAGAGCTCTTGAGTCTTCAAGAACCCTTTCCTGCCCACCACTATAAAAAAACGACCCTGTCACAATTCCATGGTCTTTTTCTCAAGTTTAGTCTTCCATGTTTCTTGTGCATATTATTCTTATTGCCTTCCTGCTTGGTCCTGCCTTATCGCTGCTTGCAGCGATTTGTTTCTAGTAGTTTATTGAATTTGTAGTAAACAAAATACTTACCCTATATATATGTAATCGTTAATGATTGTATAGTACGATTCATATACAATTCTTAGGGAGTACATCTACAGATAATCACGTTGCTTGAATATGTATTATTGTTTTCTCTCCAAAGAGTGTTAAGGGCAGTTGAATGTAATTTAAAATATTTGTCTTTAACTATGTGGAGTACCGAGTATGCAATTATTGGGAATGTACTGCTTTGGGAAAGGATTCCAAATAAGCCAGCTGGCTTCTTCCTTTCCTTGCATTGTATTTTTGTTTTTTGATATGTATTGTCTATTTTTTGTACTACATGCTAAATAAATAAACCTAAAACCTAAAACCACCAGGGCTGGGTAAATGGTTACTTAGAATTTTAGTGGCCTCTAAATACTTCCCTGTGATTATGTAAAATTTCTAGTAAACCAATATTGTTCTGTACAGCAACCATATCCGCCATGTTACTACTTGTTGACAAGAAAAATGTATTCACAAACGCTATTTGGCTCCATAGTTTCCCCTTTAGGTATTCACTTGACCTTTGACTTGAACTCTAGTCTTGTACAGTAGTTCCCTGGGAGATAAATGGTTAGTGCAACTTGATGTTAACGCATTGCTCTACAGTCAGTATGACCTTATGGTGAAATGTCAGTGAAATACAGCAGTGTTTATCATTATGTAGTGTAGTCGGCTACTGTGTACAGTTTCTCTTATTTTACATTTTACTGCTGCCTGCTCTTACAGCTGCATAGGTCTGTTGCTGTAACACCACAGCGTGGTTTCATGCCAGTGGCGAATCGCTCCCCTACTCACCATGTCCAACCTCATTCCACGTCTCTGCCAGTAACCTTTGCCCTCTCACCTTTGACATCCCAGAGAGTGAAGTGTCGATTGCTGGAGGCTTCGGGGGCCAGCGTGAAATAGAAGCGATGTCCAGACTGGGGTTCATCTTTGTCCACCACGCTGATGGTGTGGATTAACTGGAGAGTGAGAGATGGAACACATAGAGAAGAGAAGAAGTGTCAGTAAGACAAAGGTTTACCTCCCCCTGGCGCCTGATGGAGGGGAAAGGTGGTCGGAATAATGTGTTCCTTCCACGTGCTACATCCGGCCGGGAAACTCTCCCCTGTCAGGTGAAAAGAAGCAGCTTGGACTACTCATGCATAGAAGGAAGCATGAGGTCAGTCCGCTCCCAGGTTGGCAGAGGAAGTGTAGTGGCCAGGAATCAGGATTACATTTGATAATTGACACTGGGTGGAAAAAATGTGTTGCAAAATTGTGGGATAAAAATGTAAGAAAAAAAAGTAAGACACAGATTGCCACTGGGGGCCAGTTGTAGACAGGCATTCTTTTTGAGTGGTGCAACCACTCCAAGGAACAGCAATGTCCGTGTTGTTAACCTATGTTTGTGACTGTGTGTGACTCATGTGTGACTCATGAGTACCAGTAGGGGCGCTGTCCTGCCAAAAACAGAGAGAGGGACATAGTGCTGCACTGTTGCCTGCTAATGAGAGAGAGAGAGAGAGAGGGGGGGGGGGGTGGAAGGGAGGGAGTTGCACCACTCAGTTCACACGGGTGTGATTTTTTTATTATAATGTATTATCTATAATTTTCTGCGCAATGTTACTACTTGACAAGGAGAATTCAGTATATTCACAAGTACGCTATTTGGCTATTTATATTATTAGTATTATTATATATTTTTTACCCGTTTCACACACCTGGACACTATGGCTATTTTGTGGTCATTGGAATGGAACATTTGGGGAAACACTGATAATAATATACAGTGCAACATACATTAATACTATAAATAGAAAGACTCAACTTGAAAGCTTACAGTATCATATATTAAAAAGAAAGACATCAACTTGAAAGCTTACAGTATGATATATTAATATTTGTTGTCTACAGATTTGTATAGTAAGAGTTTTTTGGCTGTGGCCTATAGTATATGGCTCTGACGCTTGTACTCCTAATAACTCATTCTATGGTCACACTTGAACAATAAGTTAAGGTTAATGTATGGTCCATTGTACAATGTTGTTGCTTCCTGGAAAAATTTGGCTTGAAAATAAAGTTCCTTTCGGCAAGCGACAACATTGCACAGAGTATAAATTAGGCTTGGCTAACCGTATAAAATAGCCTACAGTGTTATGTAAACCAATGTTCCATGGTTGATGTACTGTGTCCTCGTTCACTCTGCAAAGGGATGTTTGTTTTTTCAGCCTCCCTTTGTGAATTCTACCTCTATTACGTGTTTGGCTTTACATGCTGCTTCAATATTGAGTTCTGCTTTTTACCCTCCAGCAGACATTCACTGGGTATATAATATACTACTAGCTGTTGTGGGCAGATAAGACTATTCCATTTCCAAATTAAGTCTAAATTACTTGAGGCCTAACCAGCAGATTCCAACATTAACTCTCTCTCTAACCTCTCACCTCCTCTCTACCAACTTGCAGCCATTTGAACTCTACTACACTAGTGTTACGGTCCTTAAGAACTTGGCTCGAACACCAGGACTTCTAGTGAAGAAAATATATTAAATGAATGATAAAATAAGTTACACTTTCCACTTCAAGCACCATCTCTATCTGACTGTACTGGCTACCAGTGCGCTACCCTTGCGCTTCCCATGAAAGTTGCATAGCACTTTCATAAAAGTTGGCAGCAGCTGTCTAGGAACTGACAGTTCCCGTTTTATTCCCCAGCTCATCCTGACTTCATGAAAAAGAGTCCTTGTGCAAGACACCGAACCCCTTACTGCTCCCGGTGAACAGATCAGTGCCTTGCATGGTTGCCTCTGACATTGGTGTGTGAATGGGTGAATGTTATGCATAGCTGGTTCACGCATTTAGCATTTAAAGCAACGACAGTGACCTGTGCTTGAAGTCGGACACAAAGGAAAAGATCCTGTAGGAGGAACTGCTGGGCAAACAAATGGCAAGCTGTCCCCCAGAGACGCCTCTCGCCTCAACGGAGGTGAGAATTCATCCACCCTCTCATCCCACCAGCCCTTTAGCAGCATCAGAGCACAAGCTGATACTGTAGGTGACGTTCACACCCCGACTGTGCAATCTGTTTCCTTAGTAGTGGAAACAGTAGTATGGAAAAAGAGGATGAGAAGACACTGTAGCTATAGCATATCAGTGGCCAGAACACAATCGATTGATTGATCATTCAAATATTGATGATATGTAAGGTGCTGTCTACATGAGGACGTATTCTGCGTTATCCGCACAAGTATTTAGCCGATCTGCCCTTTCTGCCACACGGAGACGGCGTTTTAGGGGACTTAATCGGTTCTTTTTTAAACCAGCTCCCAGAACCCTTTTCCACCGGTTGGGAACCGGTTCAGTCAGAACCAGTTTTTAGTCTATGAGCCAGACCGCCACAATGGACCTATAGCTATACCCGGCCTCTCCCACTTAGACACTCCCACTTGGACACTTTTCAGCCGGGCTCATTCATTCCAATGTCAATATCATGGATTTTACACATTAAATAGTGGTTCATTTTTGGAACCAGACCTTCAAAATCTCTCCCAAATCCGTCAACTATGTGCGTGGCATTTCTTTTTTAAAACAGTGTTTTATCATATAGGAAAACTATTGGTGGAGACTCAGAGGTTTGTCTAACCCATGCTATGCTTAGCTGTGATTGGACCATAGCAGTTTGGGGAGGGGCTTAGCTATAGGTCAATTGGAACGTAAATTATGAATAGTGTGCACACATATACCTATATTAAATTGTTTATAGGATCAATATAAGTAAATTCATATTATGATAACCCTTCCACAGTAGTAGCTTTTTCATATTTTCTGCATATTTTCCTATACATAATGCCTAATTTGCATATTTAAATTTACAATTTCAGAAAATGTGAAATACAATAAATCATTGTCTTCGTGTAAGTAATCAACTGGGGAAGTTTCATGGTGATAACTATTAATTATAGAATAGGCCTACTGTAGGTGAAAATTACGTGTGATTATTTATGTGTGATAAATATGGAAAAGCTACCAGTATATTAATCCTAAACAATTTAATATACAGTAGGTATAGTTTTGCACACTCAATTCATAATTAACGTTCCAATTTCGGAGGTCTGGCTCATGGACTAAGAACTGGTTCTGAATTGAACCGGTTCCCAATTGGTGGAAAAGGGGCCCCAGAGTGGCAAACTTCAGAGACGCTACTTTGTTGTCTCCGTGTGTACAGCGAATGCCGCCTATTTGCTGAGACGGAGACGCCAAAGTCCCCTCGCCCCCTCCAAACTAACCTCACGCCACCAGGCTTTCCACCTCCAAAACAACTGATGCAGGTTTATGACGAGCCTTTCATAACCGCCAGCTCACTGGTATCAATTGCTTAATTGTTATTTATTAATGTGTATATTGTATGTGAATGAATGGTGTTGTTTGACCTGTAAGTGTGCTAAATGGACTGGTGCTAAATGGTTTATTTCAACATAACCACTTACATAAGTAAGTATTTTATATTTGCACATAATAATCTCTTCTCCGAAAATAGCCGATCTGCAGCCCGTGAGCTTGTAGATGAGACAGATATAAATTATCGTCGGTTTAATAATAGTCGGTTTGCACCCCCACAGATGTATAATAATCGTTATAATAATAAACGTGGGCCATGAGATACTGTATGTCTGCGGATTTTCACTATGGAAGCATTATGTGTAATATGTAATTATACATGTAGTGTATAATTACATGTAATGTATAATTACATGTATAATTACATGTACCCCCCCATCTCATTACTGTAGAGCTCCGTTTGAGACATCATGGAATTAATTTAACCCTTGGAAGTCAGCACAAATACTAATGAGATTTCTTGTTCGCTTGTTTTAAAATTCAAATCTCTCATGCTGTTTGCCTATTTTGCCTCTGTTTTCAACAATTCACACAATAATGTGCGCGCACGCACAGAGAGAGAGAGAGAGCTCTGAGATGATGTTGGCATCTGTACAGTCACACAACACCACCCAGACATATTCATCATGGGTGCACTTGTCAGCATGATTAAAGCTGGTTGTTCGGGTGGATGTAATTCCTGGCATAGAGAATTGCTCAAAGTATCCAATAATGGTTTGTGGGAATACAGCAGACCATTTTCCTGGCCAGGTATAGCAGCCATTGCCTCTTAAACTTTTTTCGTTTTGAAAGCTTGTTTACCAGTCAGTGGGGAGCGATTCCTTCTGTCCGTTACATCCATCCCTACCATTTTCACCTGTTCCCTCTATCTGTCATATTGGGACACTCTCCTAGGTTTTCCCTGTCGTTTACATTGTTTTTTCATGTATCCCTTCAAGACAAATTGGTCTCACATTCATGTTTCGGCTAGAAAGAAATAAGATTATCCGAACGGTAACAGGTATGGTCGCCCCTTTTCCATCTCGCCCCACTACTCTACCTAGCTGTAAATATCCATGGGCATAATAGCATCATGATGCCATTACAAAACATGGGCTACATATGGAAGAGATGTGTTTAATAAAACTAAATTAACTGTTTGGTCCTAAATTAACTTAATTCTGTATTGACCAAGAGCTCAACAAGCGCATTGGAAAGGCAGCTACCACCATGTCCAGACTGACCAACAGGGTGTGGACCAACAGCAAGCTGACACAGCAAACTAAGATCCAGGTCTACAGAGCATGTGTCATGAGCACCCTCCTGTATGGCAGTGAGTCCTGGACGTTGCACGCTCGCCAGGAGCGTAAACTCAATGCCTTTCACATGCGCTGCCTTAGACGCATTATGGGCATCACCTGGCAAGACAAAGTGCCAAACAACACCGTCCTGGAGAGTGCTGGAATCCCCACCATGTACAGCACTCTGAAACAGAGACGCATGCGCTGGCTCGGTCATGTGGTGAGGATGGATGTCGGACGGATTCCCAAGGATCTCCTCTATGTAGAACTAGTTAACGGAAAACGTCCTGTAGGCAGACCAAAACTGCGCTACAAAGACATTTGCAAGCGAGACCTGAAGGCCTTGGACATCGATCTGGATACCTGGGAAGCTGCAGCATCCGATCGCACAGCTTGGAGACAGATCATCGAGGACGGTCTCTCCAGGTTTGAAGAAACGCTCGCCCAGCAGTCCGTGGCAAAGAGACTGAGGCGAAAGAATAAGGCCCAAAACCAACCAGACAGACCAGCATCAGTCTTTCCCTGTGTGAAGTGCGGAAGGGAGTGCAAATCCCGCATTGGTCTACTCAGACACACAGCAGAAGAACCGACTGACGGATGCCAATGATATGAGAGATCGACTACTATACAATGAAATGAAAATGAAATGATTACTATATTTACCCAGGGTATCTGGGCTAAGCTCAAGAACTTGTTTCCAGCCAGGCCCTGCTCATAGAACACATTTCATCGTAGTGGTTCAATGCCTTGTTCAAGGGCACTTCAGCGGTGGTAATTTTAACGTGTCGGACCGCTGATTCGAACTGGCGACCTTCCGGTATCAAGACCGCTCCGCTATCTGTTCTGCCACCGCTGCCACAAATCAAATACATCTGTATACAAGATCATTTCAGATTTTAGGGAGGGAGGGAAATACTAAATGAACTGTTAACTACATTAACACTTTTCGCGGGGGCAAGTTGGTAAAGGGGCGAGTCGTCTGGCATTCATCCGAACAATGGGCCTGATTCACTAAGCTGTTTACACCCATATTTTGGGTGTAAAGGAATTAGTAGTCTGATTCAGTCATTTTTTTGTAGGTGAATTTTGCGGAGGGTCTCTCTTTCTCAAGTCTACTCGGATGCAGACTTACAGTACATGAGACCAAAGCTTGCTGTGTATGTCATTAGAACATGCCTTATTCTAGACTACTAACGTGAGAAGTTTGGACTATCTAGGCTAATTGCAGTCGCAAGAAACTTGCACAAAATCCTTTCACCCACTCCTTTATACTTTGTGTAAACTTGGGTTGGGAAGTGGGTGGCTTGGGAGGAATACTGTACTTGTGTGCATGGTTTTGCTTGGTCTTAGAAAGAGTAAAAACTTGTACAATGGGCGACTGTTAACTGTTCTGAGTTGTGCTGTGTTTGGTTGAATGCTTGTGTATTTATTTATTTATTTACGCGGTAGATATTTTGACATTCCGTTTTCTTTATTTCTTTTTTTATGTTGCCACTACTGTTGGAGCAGCCATAAACTACACAGGTTCATCCCAATGTTCTGGGCATCTTTGTAATGTTAGTGTTAGTAAAAAGCAGGTAAAAGAGTAACGTTTGAGGCAGACTAACATCACTTTTCCATTCACTGTAGTAGAAGCTTGGTTGCGGGAAACCGCAGATGTGTCGTCTCCGCCTACAGGAAATACGTAAGCTGCGACCATGAGACCCGTTATGGAATCGGTCAATATGTGCATTCATGCACAGGCACCTGTGCTCCTGCACGCCCACACACAGACACAAGCACAAAGCAGAGGCAAAAATCATAATGACGCAAACCATCTGTGACACAAATTGAACTTCTTTCCATGCACACATTACCAGTGAATCGACAGCGATGTGTTCACGCTGCAGCAGAGATCATCATCCTTCGAGTGCCCTCGAGATCTGCGACACAAGCTGCTTCCAGTGGTCTCTGTTGCTCATTGCCACACCAAGTTCATTCACAGTCAGTCCTGTGTCCCTACTCAGAACATCTGGAAATGTGAGAGGTCTTGTTCCTCTTGATGGGCAGGGTAGTCTCCACAGAAGAATATCCGAAATGACCTGGTCTTTTGCTCTGTGGCAGTGTCCAGCAAAGCGGAGTCTTCTTTCTGCCACAACAACTGAGATGGGGGGGGGGGTGCCTCCATAAATCTGAGCTTTAGTGGGATGGTCCTTCCATGAGAGGTTCTGGACACGCATGAGGAGTCTTGTGTATGTTCCGTCAAGACGATCCCGAAACTCCTTATTCATTGTCCATGTTTCGGCACCATACATGCAGCAGAGAAAGCATCGTACTTTATGCTCAACCAGCAAATGGCTGACTGGGTCTCCAGACTCTCCACCAGTTGAATTACATCCTGTGTTTTCATTCTTTAGCTTAACCCCATGAACCATAGTGTCCTAGCGTCCCTATTCTAGCATGAACATCTTATATTAAAATTGGCTAATGGGTGGATGGTGGGTGAGTGGATGCACAAACACATGACAAACTAGAAAAAGTGCCCTTCTGGGCACAGGTCTCCACCAGGAGGATAGGACTGTGTGAGATGTTTGGCAAAATGTTTAGGAGTAATATAAACATGTTTGCCTTTGATGGCAATTGGATGATTTGAGGCATTTTGTTCCAAAGATGTGATTTGCAAAAATGAACCTGTTGGTGGCGCTATAACAGGCCAATGTGAAAAGGGTGGGATATATTCCTCAGCCCAGTAAGAAAATGTGTGAAAGATTTCATGTAAATTGCATGCTGCGTTCATGATTTGAGGCTTTTGTTGAAAACGGGGCAATCTTGCAAACTGTGAAAGCCAATTATAGCCAATTAGGATGGAATATGAAATATGGGACAGATCCAACTTGAGCACATGACCATAGAGATACTGTGTAACGATTTGTGAGATTTTTGGACAGAATCTGGAGGAGTAATATAAAAAAATGTGTTTTACAAAAGTCGGCCTCCTGGTGGCGCTATAAAAGGCAGATGCGGAAAATGCAGGTCAAAGGTTTGTCCTTGGCCTCTAGGGAGTGTGCATGCAACGTTTCACGCAGATCGGTGCAGTTTTAGGTAAAACATGTGAAAAGCTGCCTCATGGTGGCGCTATAACAGGCCGTTCTGGAAAATGCGGGGCAGAGGTTCATCGTTGGCATCCAGGGAGTGTGTGTGCAAAGTTTGGCATCAACCGGGTTAACGGTGCCGGAGATTAGCTGTACACAGACGGACGGAAGGACACACACACGGACGGACGGACACACACACGGACGGAGTGCAAAACATACTCTCTCCCCATGCCTTCGGCCTGGTGGAGACAAATATGGCGTACATGCACTGGAGGGGCATACGTTAGTCCGATGTACCAATAGTCTGACATATGTGGTCGGTTAAGACACATACGTGGCCGGTTAAGACTCACCCATGGCTTCTGCGTACGGATAGGGCTAGGTTAGGGTTAGGGGTAGTGTGTCGGACTGTTAGGACGTCGGACCAAAGATATGCACCCCATGCACTGATACAGGAAAAATGGAGATCCCACACACTATCCTCACTTAGTAAGTGAAGACAGTGTGTGGGATCTCCATGAATCAGACATAACCAATAACCATCCTATCCTATATTAAAATTGGCTAATGGGTAGAGCCCTGGCAGCAAAGAGGAGAGAACAATCCTCTTGTTTTCAGTTGAAGAGAAAAATCAACAGTTTTTCTCTGAAGGAATACGAGCATCAGAGGATGAGGCGAGTCATGATCTGTTTTGGTCAACGGTGCCCTTGCATCGTCTCAGGGTCCTGAGCAAACCACAGAGGCCAATGTGTGGGAGTTTATCGAGTGGCAAAAGCTCTCTGAAGCACAATCACCTAATTAAATTGCAAGCGGTTCCCTTGTCTGACCTCCTTAAATCTCTAGCATCATTGGAAAGATGGACACAGAAGACTTCGCCAAAACTATCCCATCTGTGGAAAGGCCATCCATGGGTCAGAGAGGACAGCAAGGGCAGCCGCTATCTTCTCGGAAGAAGAAATGAATTACTTTCACACGACGGCTGCAGCAACAGAACTTGAAAGGAAGAGAGGCGCTCAAAGCAGCTGTTTCTAGGATTAAGACATCAAAGTAAAGTAAGTTAAACATTGAATGCTGTAATTGAATACAAGTATTCAAGGCTATAGCGTTGGAGTGCCTTTGTTCATCTGCTGGTAGGTCTGTGTGTTTGTCTGTATGTTTGGTTCATCATTCAAGTCCATGTCCACAGCCTGGCCTGGTGTGGTTCAATTCCTCAGAAGAATCATCCATGACCATGTTCAATACATTTATATTATTTTAGAACGGTACCTTTTGTACCAAAAACAGACATTTGAATATTTATGGAGATAAGAGGTTTCTGCCTGACAGCATCGATACGCTGCTTACTTGCACTTCTCCCTGTGGATATTGTCTGTGTATGAGTTCTTCAGTGTGTGGGTGGGGAGGTGGTCCCAGGTCCCTAGCATTGGCCCTTTCTACTAGCTCTCTGAGAAGAGGAGGCGGAGGATGGAAGAGGGTGAGGAGGCTAAGCATGAGACGTTCCGTCACGGTGACCCACCCGGCCAGCCGTGAGACGGCTAGGCAGAACTGACAGGCCTCCGTATCCCCCAGGGCACACTTTGTATTTGGCTTCCTCCCTGCGCACACACACGGCACTATATGGTAGCTGTCCCTCTGCATTCAGTCAGACAAATACCACAGGGTGGGCAAAGAGCTGTCCAAGAGACATTCACATGTCAGGTAAGGTTAGATCAATGAAACAAAACACAGACGATGTGGGACATCAGAACATTCACAAATTATGAGGGTGCATGTGAAGTAACATGAGAGTCAAACATGATTTTACTGTCTAACCACTTAAGCTATATTTTATAAATTGACATGCTCAAACTAGGGACAGAATGTGAACATCGTATTGTAGTACTGGTACAGTCCGGTCTGGAGTCCACATTTTCATTTACTCGGTCTCGTCTCGGTCTCACACATAATTTTATTTGATCTTGACTCGGCCTCGGACCAAGGGACTCGCGACTCTTCCCCCACCTAGTCCAATCGAGGCTGACAAGTTACTACAATGCAATGAAATATTATACCCATATTATGAGGAACCCATTCACGTTAACATTATAAGAGAGCTGTCTGGCGCTTATAGACAGCCATCTTGTTAACGGAGTGTAGCTGACGTGCCAGCCAGCTCGCAGTGTTTTCAAATGACAAAAAAGAAAGACAATCTGGTCTTGTTCTCGACTCGTTCTCTACTCAGGCTCGAGCCCCTCCCACACTCGGTCTTGACTCGGACTCTCCCCCCTCAGACTTGGTCTTGATGGACTCGACTACAAAAAACGGCGGTAGAGGCAACCATGCAAGGCACCAACTTGTGAACAGTTAGGTTCACTGTCTTGCACAAGGACACTTGGCCCATAATGGCAGTATAGGAATGGAGACGGGAACCTTCCAGTTCCCAGATGGCCGCTCTACGTGGCATCCCCCTACACCCGAAAATGCCTCTTTCCGTGACTCTCTGGCATGTCTGAAGATCCACCTGCATGAGTCCTAAAGAGGTAGTGTGTAATAAAAGGTGTGAAGCTATTTGCCACTCTGTGTCGCGCCCCTGGCTTGAACTGTGTCTCCGAGCTAAAGCTGCTTAGCTTCTGTCATCGGAGCAGCGGAGCCTTTTATTCACTTCTCAGGCAGCCCTCTCCCATCTCCCACTGGATGCGCTTTGCCTCTAAACACAAACAGTACGCTAGTGTTGCCAGCCCCTCAAATGGGATCAAACCCAACACAGTTAAAAGGCTTAGGATAATCTAATTTTCTCTGTGGTTCCACCGAAATACCTAGAGCTGAGCCTCGGAGCTGACACTCCACTTGCGACACAGGCTGATAACACAGTACAGGAGAGGAGTCAATGGATAGATCCTCATTAGCCCAGTAAACTCAAGGCTGATCTGTGTGCGTGCGTGCGTGCGTGCGTGCGTGCGTGCGTGCGTGCGTGCGTGCGTGCGTGCGTGCGTTACCTACAGGGCCTACAAAACACACAGATTTCCAGATTTGGGACAGAGAAAACATATTTCATGAATAGACACAGCGTGGGTGCATGAGATGTCCATATGATACTCATCACTGCCTCATGTACAATTCACTCAATTGGCTGCTGCCTAAATCAAGACGGCAATTACATTGGTTTCTCTTAATTTATAAATGCATTTACTTTAGGTGCCCTTCTTACTTGAAGCAGTATTTGACTCAGTCTACCTCATCATATCCACTAAGACATCTACAAAATCCTCACTTTAAAATCCCCCAAATCTCCAATGTGGTTGGATGGAGGTCTTTCTGCTACAAAGCCCCATTTGATTGGAACAATCCCCCTCTATCTCTTAGATCAGAGGTGCCCACGCTTTTTTTCCTTGAGAGCTACTATAAAAATGACCAGCTCAACAAGATCTACCTACCGAATACCATTGCTGAAAATAGTCATGGAATAGGTAGCGTTTTTTGTATTTAATTTGTAATGCTACCGATGTTTGTGCACAGCAACACTCTTGAAACTATAAGATTGTGCATTGTGGGTTTGAGGGGGTGCATACTTAGTTTAGACTAGGCATTGGTTAGACATGGGTTAAAAATAATTGTAATTCAAGTGGCAGATGCAAAAAAAATATTTAAAAAAAATATTCTTTAGGGGCATGTCATGCGATCTACCTGCACAGCCTTTGTGATCTACTGGTAGATCGCGATCTACCTTTTGGGCACCCCTGTCTTAGATACTTCTCATCATTCAGTAGCTTCAGGACTACCTTATATTCACATCTAGACTCAACTTGTCTATGCTTTTAATCTGACACGCACAGTGGGGTTCTTTTTGTTTTTGCCTGGAGATCAAATCAGACCCTCTAGGTTTTCCTCGGTACCTCTAGGTTACTCTTCTCAGCCACTCCCCTAGTCCAACCCCCAGATTCTTAGCCACACCCCTAGATTTATGTAATGTGCAGTGTGGCTATTAAGCCACAGGGTGGCGTTTTCAAACTAGTGAGCACTGAGATTGATTGAATGAATGAATGAATGAATGAATGAATGAATGAGTGTGCGTGCGTGCGTGCGTGCGTGCGTGCGTGCGTGCGTATATATATATATATATGAATGGAGGAGTCTTATTTCACCTTCCCAGAGTAAAAGTTCTTTCATAATAAACCCAATATACTTTTAAAAACACAATATCCATTCCAAACTAATTAATGACGGCACTCACCAAATAACTTTAAAGAGAAAAAGTACAGAGACGGTGTCTCAGTTTCACTGATATATATTTGTCTTGTGTAAAAGTAAAAGTACAAAATGCTGTCAAAGTGTACTAAAAATAACTAGAAAGTACTCATTGTGTAGAATGTCCTATTTCAAGTTTTTAAATGCATTTTAAGACACATTGTGAGCTTGTATATCGGCTATTTTCAAATAGTCAAAATGAATATAGGACTGAGGAAGTGGTTAATGCATGTTTTTATATAATAATCAATGCATGTAAAATAAATGTAGTGGAGTAACTGACAGTGTTATATATCAATAGACATACATTGTTATAAACGTTTTTGGTGAAATTATTAAGAAATTAGGTCATTATTTTAAGAAGGCGACAACATTGAAGTTATAATAATGGACACATTCCTTTGTTTTGTTTTGTTTTGTCTTGTTTGATTATTGTTCCATGACACTTTCAGGATTATGTTAACAGAACTAGATAGTTACAGTCACAGAATTGAATTTGGGCTTGGAATTTTGCTTTCAGCTTGAGCAGTTGAATGTACTGGGGCTGGAACCCCCCCTCTCCCACTCTCTATCTCTCTGTAGCCTCTGTAGTAGGGACTACTGTATAAAATTAACATAACCTGTTTGGCTAGACACCCCACACAATCAGACAATCAGAGCGAGAATTTCCCTCTATAGGCCCTTCCACACCAAACAGTCTTGTTCAGTCGGCCGATGAAAACATATTTTTGCCCATGCAAAGTACCCTGAAGTGCTGGTTTGCAGTGTTGCCATTTATGCCCATTATAAGCAATTTTGTTCTAGCTTTCCCTGTAAAATACCGGTAGCTTGAAAACTCATAGTTATTTGGGCTTTCTTTCACCATTCTTTTTTGAAAATAGCTGATGTATAGGGCTCAAGTGGTGAAATTGGTTTCTTGTTTGGGCTTGTTTTCATATACCTTGTTGCACTGACATAATCTGGCAACCTCTCTGTACCCAGTAATGACACTGATGTATTTACACTGTGCCCTTCTTTCTCCATTGTGTAACAGCTGATGATGTGGTGGTTGGTGTGGTAGGTGCAGCCTAAGATTTAGACTCTCGTAGATGTATTTATTGATTCTGACGCCATCTCTCTCGTCTCCCCTAATGAGTGCAACTGGCTGCGCAACACTGACCACTGTTGCACATTCACAATTGAGGAAAATCCAAGATGGATGCCAGATTCCGAGACAGAGTGGATCAAAACACCTTTTTTATTGAAAACTATTGGCGTATGGTTCTAATTGCTTGCCGTACACTTACCGGACAAGTGGGGCAGCAGGGAAAGCACCTTCAATTTTGCATTTGTACAAGTTTACTTTGAGGCACAGATTTTCAGACGACAAGCCATGGGGCAAGGTCGCTTAGACTCTCGTAGAGAGATGATGTCAGAATCGAATCGAATCTACGAGAGTCTAAATCTTAGGCTAGGGTAGGTGGAAGAGGGTGAGCAAGCTATTTGTTGTATGCATTTGTATATCTATTTGTATCTCTGTACTGTATGTTTTGTGTATTTGTGTACTGTATGATTTTTATTTAGTTTGTTTTATGGGTCCCTCTTGAAAATGAGATGCTGCATCTCAAGGGGCTGTCCCTTCAATACATCTGAATCAGAAGACAGCATGGCATGCAGACTGTGCGTTCACTAGCAACAGTTGTTTTAAGAACAGAGTGGATGCAATTGTGTTTCTGCACTGTTCAAAAGGACACAGAAGAAAACATTGTTCTACAAATAACAATATATTTGTTTTACATGAAATGATAATATTTGTTGCAGAGACAGATCAGTTGAAATACAGTAGATCAAGAAGCAAATATGCAGTGGGAACTTAATTGCGTACATTAGTTTGTTAGACTTGCTGATTTTCAGACTCAACTTTGTTAGTGAGTTTGTGGCAGTTTTGTTTTGCAAGTAACTACAAAGTTGCTAAAAAGCTGCTGAGCAAAGAGCACTAGCTTTAATTTAAAGACAACATTATTTAAAATTCTGGCCTAATTAAGTGCTGTTTTGTTGTGGTTACACTGCTGTGGCATGGAGCTATAGAGCACCAAATTCTGACGTCACTTTCAGTAGAGGGCGCCAGTACACAGGTTCATGTATTTTTTTATTTGCATTGAAATCCCCATAGGGGGATTTTAGGTCGCTTCATATAATAACTGTGTTTGAAAAATAAACCGATCATCCCGGCCTTTCTGTCAGGGGGGTGGCTGTGCATCGTTAATGATGTCCATTCATATTTGATACAGCCAGTTTCTGGAGAAAATGGAATTAATGTGGCCGCAAAAGCCTTGAAACTACAAGGGTATAAAAGCATGTCGCTGCTAATATACGTCACGCTCAGCTGTCAACACATTGCGTTTCTGAGATTCCTCGTTGACGTAAGCTCAGCTGGCAGTGACTCGACTCGTAGTAACCACGAAACATTAAATATCAATACAAAAATAATAAAAAATTTACATGTCAGTTTCTGTTGTGCGACGGGCAGCTGCAGCAACCCCGCCTACCCAGAAATGTAGTCTCTGGGTTGTTTGACTTGTTTCTAGCGCTTATTGTGTTACTCTTTGGGTATATTTGTACATTTCCACCTTCAGTCGATGCTTCATTTGTGGCAGCGGTGGCCGAACGGATAGCGGCGCGGTCTAGATACCGGAAGGTTCCCAGTTCGAACCAGCCGTCCGACACGTTAAAATTACCACCGCTGAAATGCCCTTGAACAAGGCATCAACCACTACGATGAAATGTGTTCTATGAGCAGGGCCTGGCTGGAAACAAGTTCTTGAGCTTAGCCCAGATACCCTGGGTAAATATAGATTTCATTTCATTTCATTTCATTTCATATCCATATGAGTGAAAAGGCCGGGATGATCGGTTTATTTTTTCAAACACAGTTCTTATATGGAGAGATCTAAAATCCCCCTATGGGGATTTCAATGCAAATAAAAAGTACACAGACCTGTGGACTGGCGCCCTCTACAGTGACGTCAGGACTTTGGTGCTCTATAAGTTAGTCTTTTCTAAGCAAAACTTCAAACATAGCCTGTTTTTAGTTGTGTTTATAACAACGGTCTCAGTACTGATCTGGTTCATTATTTTTTAAATGCAGTGTGCTCACTGTGTGCAGATGTTTTTTGGGAGGTGGGTGAATAGCAAACAGTGTGGTTGACGTTAGAGCTGACCTGCACAGCACTAAATCCAAACTAAAGCAGCAAACGGTGTCAACCTCCACTCTATGGATATGTAAGAAAAAAAGACTTGTTTTTGTTCTCCATCACAGAACAAACAACAACACAGGAAGGTCATTTACATAATATTGGCTTTTGAATGCAGGGCAAGAGACCCCTCAGACAGTTAACAAACAACTTAACATTCACCAAATATATGCACTACAGCCATTTGTGGGTGTAAAATAAATGAGTTTGCTTCGAATTAGTCACACTTAAGTGCTATTATGAATGATCCCTGCTGGGTCTAGCTTGACATCATGTACTGTACCACAGCATGTTTCTTCTGAGTGATGTGTTTAATGCATACTTAATACAGCACTCACTACATCGCTCACAATGTCATGTGATGCATTGTGAGCTTTAGCTTTTTTTTAAAGCAATTGTTCTTTACAATTTGAGTTTATTGGCCCTGTTTATTGGAGTTTTCTGAACATGTTTGAAAATTGTCACCTACATAATGACGTGCTCAAATTAGGGACTCTACTTTGGAAGTGGTTAAAAGACAGCAAATTCAACAAGATGTAAAAAATAGAAGACAGCAAATTCAACAAGATGTAAAAAATAGAAATACTAGTCTCTCACAGAGGCTTGACAAAGTGCTCTAAGTGCATTTTTCTTATGCAAATACCTCTTGTCAACCAGTAGTGGTCCTCAGGATCTAAATGACCACCTCCACCCAATGCAGTTGTACTAGTTTGCTAAGTTTGCTAACATGCTAGTGTCCATATTCTGGGCATGTCATAATAAGCGAACATTCTGCAATTTTTGCAATTCTTTCAATGAGTTGGTGTAGAGGGAAAAAAGGATGGCGCCAAATATACAGACCCCTGGCGGCCTGTACTGGGGTCTGGAGTTTAAGTGGTTAAAATTGTATTCACTGAAAAGGTTATGGATTGAAACGTTAATGCCCTATATAATATAGAGAGACAAGCCAGGACAAAGACTTCCCATGCAACATCATCATGTTAATTGATAGATTTCCTCCACATGCTCATCAAACAGATAGCATCAACCTGGCACAGATCTTTAAGCTGTTCTGCTCTCAGATAGTGTCTGATGTACCGACGGTAAGAGACGGTCCTCTTCATTGGGAGATTTCTAATGGACAACAGAGATTTATCAGCCATTCGTGCTTCTGCTTTGAGATTATGATGAGACGAGATAATTTTGCCAAGAAGATAATTTTTCCCGAGAAAAGTGGCATCTGCTTGATGAAGATATTTCTGCAGTATTGGGCAGATTACTGGCAGTTTAAAGCCTGGTTCAAATCAAAGATTGAGGGTATGTGCATGCATAAAGTGAGTGGCAAAGAGAGTTTAACATTGTTTAACGTCATTTAATCCTCAGATAGGACGTTTCTGTTCTTGCCTCTCAGTAGGCATTCCCGCATAACTCCCGGATATGATGATGATGATGATGATAATGATGTCACGAGCATATCCTCTATTTGTAAAAGCATGATATACGACAGTGTCGGACAACACAAATAGCAGATCTACAAGCTGTCGTAGTTGCAACGCGTTGTATAAGCTTTTACATGGGCCATTTTCAGTGTGCGACATCATCTTGTGAAAATTGCAGCGGCCTGCAAAAAGGCCTCTAAAAGAAAACTTTGTTATGACTTCATTTGCTGCCAGTCGCTCTATACAGGGAGATTTGTTTTCACCCACCACCAAAGGGTCTATATGGCTGGAGTAATTCATTAATGGATTGATTGGAACTCGATCAATACAAATAAAACCCTATCCCTGCCACAAAAACAGAGCGAGAAACAATAAACTACCACAGTACATAGCTCTGCTGCATTAACTCCATCAGCACCAGTGCTATAGTGGCCGCTAGCGCGCCAGTGCCAGACGTTTTTGAAAAAACTCCTAAAATGGCCGACAATCAGTTCCGGTTCAAACAATGGTAAACATCCACTAGCTATTTCACAGGTCAGGTGGAGAGGTGATCCGATCGGGGAATAATTGTATCTAAGTCAAATTAAGCTCTAATCAAGCCCCGAATATCGCATTTTGACCATATTATGATCCATAATGCACTTACTTATTTTTTCTTTTTCCTGGATTATGGAGAATAAAACAAATCTCGGGATGCCAGGCATGGCATCCATTGCAAAGGTGAATCAATCTCGTTTTCTCGGGCCCGGTGCGGAACCAGTTAAAGACAGACACCTGCACAAGGCAAATCCCTGGTCTAAAACATTATTACATTCTAAAACATTAAAGACCGACACCTGCACAAGGCAAATCCCTGGGTCTATAACATTATTACATTCTAAAACATACGCCCAGCCGTCTCATTTTTCATTATTATTAGCTTTTGTTTTGTTATATCATTAAAACAAAAAAACAACAAGATGGAGAAGGCGTTTTCTCAAAGGCTCAGCCGGTTGTATTCCCTCAGGGGTGAGAATGATCGCTGGAAAGTCTCTGACCCCAGGCTAACACATTTTCAATCTCAGCAGTCAAGTCTGACAGAACTCCCCAGAATATATATTAAAACACAGGGTTAGAGAGTGAAAGACCACAGGACTGAGACACTAAGTGCAATACCAATTTTACGACAGACAGACAGACAGACAGACAGACAGACAGACAGACAGACAAGTGCACGTGTCCCTCCAGGTGTGCAGATCTTTCTCCATCTGGCTCACAATTACTCTGTGAAATATTTAAGTGCATTCCTCTCTGATGAGAACATTAACGAACCTTTCTTCGTTTACAATGCTGCCAGCACGACAACCTTTTTTTTGCCGGAAGACTAATTGTCTCTGTATGATTAGGAGTTGAAGGTCAATGTGGCCTCGCGCAGATGGAAGACGTAGCAAGGTGAGCGAGTGAGTGATCTCAGACCAGACGATCAAGAAGAGGGGAGGCCTAAGCCTCATTACACACGTAAATGTAGCTTCCAGCATGGAGGGCCCCACTTTAAGGCCTTGCTTTTTTAATTATGCCTCTGCTCTGCAAATGTTAATTGGGTCCAACTGAGCCTCGGGCCTGTTGACTAAGTACAGCGAGTAAAATACCGTTAATGACTCTGTCCATTTCTAAAGGTGATTGGTAGGAGGAGGTATACGGCTACTAAACAATTAAACTACACATGGACTGTTCTTCAGACAGATCGATTGTTTTTGTGTTGTTTAGCGACGGCCTCTAGAGATTCCAAACCATTTTTAACTTAAGTGACCCTGTCGAGGAATTCAATTTGATTATGCATTAGGCACCATTTAATACGATTATTATCCCTGGGACCCCCCAATCTACAGTGTTATTTAAACTCTGAGAGAGTTTAAATGGTTACAATATCATCACGGTCCATTTGGTTTGTAACTATCAACCATTTAGCTGGGGACCCCCTGGAACCACCTCAAGGACCCCTAGCTGGGTGCCCATGGATCACACACTGAGAACCTCTGTTTTGACAGCCTCTACAGTTTGAACAGTGTCAGATAATCCATCCATCCATCCATCCATCCATCTTCAACCGCTTATCCGTAGTCGGGTCGCGGGGGCAACAGCTCCACCAGAGTGCTCCAGACTTCCCTCTCCAGAGCAACATTAGTGACTTCCTCCTGGGGGATTCCGAGACGTTCCAAGGCCAGTGAGTCGATGTATTTCCTCCAACTGTGCCCGGGGTCTCCTCCCAGTGGGACGTGCGTCGAGGACCTCCCTAGGGAGGCGCCTGAGAGGCATCCTAACCAGATGGCCGAAAGTTTCGGCCGCTTGTATTCGCGACCTTATTCTTTCGGTCATGACCCACACTTCATGGCCATAGGTGAGAGTAGGAACGAAGATTGCTCGGTAGAAACTCTCTTTTCGTGTGGTTCAGCGACTGCAATACCGCCCCTGCCGCTCCGATTCTCCGGCTGATCTCCTTCTCCGTCCTCCCCTCACTCGTGAACAAGACCCCGAGATACTTGAACTCCTTCACCTGGGGTAATGCCTCATTCCCTACCCGGACTGCACAATCCACCGGTTTCCTGCTGAGAACCATGGCCTCAGATTTGGAGACGTACGCAAAATTCATTCTGGAGTTTAACTTTATTAACCAAATAAACCAAACGTTATGAGTTTAGTCTTCCATGTTTCTATGGCTAATTGTGCATATTATTGCACAATTAGCATATAATATAGTCATGTATTTATAATGAACTGACTATGAAATGATTAGAATTGTGTGCATCCTTCGCAGATAGATAATGTACAATGTAGTATGTAAGAGATGAAATACTGAATGATGTGTTGCGTAGCAATCCCCTTGTGAACTAGCACGCAGCAACAGTTTTGGCAGGCATAACACTCTGACCTACGCTGGAAACCGAGATCCCCCGAAGCCTTATTTATTTAAACCAACCATATTGTTGATTTATACAGAAATCCAACATTGAAATCGGCGAAGTATTCACCCATCTCACTTTCAAATATCTGCATCTTGCATCAAGAAACGCAGAATACATCTTCCTGTTTGGGGTGAAAAACAGCAGGGAACCACTTTCTGGCACCCAGTTGTGTAAAAAGTACTTTTACTTAAGTAAAAGTATTGTGGAATCTGGAACCAATAATTCTTACAATATCTCATGTTCTTGGGCATATGCTGATCCTGTTTATTCAGTAGGTCTGACTATAGTTGGCTGACTTAATTATGCAAGCCACTAGCCAGTTCGTCTCCAAAGCCTGACTTTGTCCTTACTGATATTCAAGGCCCACCTGGGGACAGGGGTGTCGATGGTTTGTTTATACTAGAGTTCAGTTCCTGTGTAACACACCCAAAGGACATTCACACCTAGGAGGCAGTAGATCAAAAGGCCACAGTGGTCCCAATTCTACTCTCCAGGGGGGTGGTTACAGGCCAGTCTGGACCAATGTGTATTCTAACTGTTTATAAGCAAGTTGATTTCTATGTAACTTGGTCAGTTCTGTCCGAGGCCGAAAGGCTGAGGAGCCTATGCTGTATGCTGTGTGTTGCTGAATAAACCAACATGATCGGAACATCTCACTCTGTCTGCTGTCGTGCCGTCTCAAACTTTCTCTCCTGCTCTCCAGTATTTCGTATAGTAGAACTAGAGTGTTTCGTGTCTACCAGATACGACAGTATCAATACTGTAATATAGAAATACTAGCTCTGTTTCAAGTAAAAGTCCGGAATTTAAAATGTAGTAAAAAGTACAAAAGTATTGGCATCCAAATTAACCTAATAGTACCAAAAGTAAAAGTACTTATTATGCAGAATGCCGGTTTCAAGTTTTCAAATGTATACAAATACATTGTAGATTGGCTATTTTCAATTGGCCAAAATGTATATAGGTCTGGTTCAGGTTCAGGTTCAGGTTTATTTGTCATATGTATAGATACTGAGTATAAATACAATGACAATTATTTTGCTCAGAGCATTCTCAGTCTTACATACACAGGACATAAACAAACATCTATAGTGCAAAGAAAAAGACAAAAACACAACAACACAAGTGAAGTGACAATACAGTGCAATACAGTTCAAGGTCAGCTGTTCAGCTGCCTGACTGCCTGGGGGAAGAAACTGTTACTGAGACGGGTGGTGCGAGATTTGATGCTCTGGTAGCGTTTTTTGGAAGGGAGTTGTTTGAACAGGGTATTTGCGGGATGGCTGGTGTCTTTGATGATGTTGTGGGCTTTTTTCTGTGCTGCCGATGATTTTAGCTGCTGTTTTAAGTGTCTGAAGTGGCTAATGTATGTTTTGTAATAATTGGGACTGGCGACCGCAGGTCGCATTTACTATGAAATCGTACATTTTTGTCCATCAGTCAGTCAGTCAGTAATCACTCAAAATCCCCTTACATGGGAAAGCCCCCATATATGGTGCCCAGGTCTCGTGACATCACGTGACAACATGGAGATGTCATAGTAAATACGACCTGCTGTCGCAATTAAGCCCATATATGGAGATCCCTGATGTCAATATTGGCCAGCAACTATACATCTGACCTCAAACCTCAAACCCTTAGATCTCCATATATGGATATAATGTCAGAACCTGTTCTGACATTCCATACGTTGATCCTTCCCTATCCATCGTTCCTCTTCGATGTCTCCCTTTTGACTGATACATGTCCATTTCAACTCTAGACTGGCCTGCCCCAAAGTTATTAGTGCAGCCACGCCCGGCAGCCGGCGAAAACTACAGTTCTCAACAGGCCCGAAAAGTACGGCCCAGCCCTACCTGGGCCCTCATTAAACCCTGTACACTCAAGACACTCCATATATGGCCAGTACAGAATTCATTCCACATGTTGATCTGACCCCCCATACCAAAGCACCAGCGCTTGCCCAGCAGTCTGATGTCATCCAGGCGGATGCATGCATGCGACCTAGGGCGAGGTCGCTTCTCGCCGTCAGGCGTCTTACTGGTAATAATCAAAATCTATAAAGTAACTAGCAACTAAAGTTTTCAAATTAATGTAGTGGAGTAAAAGTACAATATTTGGATCCGAGATGTAGTGGAGCAGAAGTAAAAGTATTGGAAATTGGAAATTCTAAAAAAACAAACCTAAAAATGTTACTTAACTGCAGTACTGCTGGCACCAGTACACTTTGGCAAATTGTGCCTTCCTGCGCCCAGCGGCAGAGTTTCTAAATTGCCTCTGGAACAAAGTGTCAGATAGATCATGCTGTCCAATTGAAAAAAGAGCCAAACCAGCAGCATGCCATAATGAAACAGTTCAGACAAGCGAGGCGAGGCATGGTGATTGGCTGTCGTAGTAGGAAGAAAACAAAAGAAGAAGAAGGAATATAAATGACAAGGTGATTGCTCTCCAAACACCAGTACCTGGCAAGACCCTGGTGGAAGTACAGCGTCTGAAATGATTTATCAGAGGTGGATACATACCATAGACACGTTATCTTCACCAGAAACAATGATTTATCAGAGGTGGATACATACCATAGACACGTTATCTTCACCAGAAACTGATTTATCAGAGGTGGATACATACCATAGACACGTTATCTTCACCAGAAACAATGATTTATCAGAGGTGGATACATACCATAGACACGTTATCTTCACCAGAAACAATGATTTATCAGAGGTGGATACATACCATAGACACGTTATCTTCACCAGAAACAATGATTTATCAGAGGTGGATACATACCATAGACACGTTATCTTCACCAGAAACAATGATTTATCAGAGGTGGATACATACCATAGACACGTTATCTTCACCAGAAACAATGATTTATCAGAGGTGGATACATACCATAGACACGTTATTTTCACCAGAAACAGCATTTCCTATTTCTGCACAAACCGTGTATTTCCATATTTCAATGTTGTATGTTTGTCATAATAGTGTCACACGAAAGTTGCAATTTTGTTTTTTTGCGGTGCCTAACCACTCCAATGAACAGGTATGTGTGTCCGTATGTAAGTATGTATGTCTCCATGTATGTCGGCTTGAATGCGGCAATACCGCTCGGTGACCTAAAGTGGCACTGTTGAGCTGCCTAGTAATGGGGCGAGTCGGACCAACGCGCCATCGGAATAATGATGCTGACTATGATTATGTTCTGTAGTTTTACTATTGCTGCTACAAGGCAGTGCTGGGGAATCCAAATCAAACAATTTTACTCTCATTCACTTCTTGAATCTTTGACATGGAGGAACCAAAGGCTAGGACCAAGTGCTCACAAAACGATCGTGATTCTGTTTCCGGAACATTTTAAAAAGCCTACCTGACCAGGCTTGGCGTCTTCACAGATGGAAGCTTCATATGGCGTTGCCAGTTCTGGAGGATTGTCATTCACATCCAGGATACGGATACTGACCACTGAGTGGGACATCATGGTCTGGTTATCTAGAGAACACAATGAGACATCATGGTCTGGTTATCTAGAGAAGACAATGAGACATCATGGTCTGGTTATCTAGAGAAGACAATGAGACATCATGGTCTGGTTATCTAGAGAAGACAATGAGACATCATGGTCTGGTTATCTACAGAAGACAATGAGACATCATGGTCTGGTTATCTAGAGAAGACAATGAGACATCATGGTCTGGTTATCTAGAGAAGACAATGAGACATCATGGTCTGGTTATCTACAGAAGACAATGAGACATCATGGTCTGGTTATCTACAGAAGACAATGAGACATCATGGTCTGGTTATCTAGAGAAGACAATGAGACATCATGGTCTGTTTATCTAGAGAAGACAATGAGACATCATGGTCTGGTTATCTACAGAAGACAATGAGACATCATGGTCTGGTTATCTACAGAAGACAATGAGACATCATGGTCTGGTTATCTACAGAAGACAATGAGACATCATGGTCTGGTTATCTAGAGAAGACAATGAGACATCATGGTCTGGTTATCTAGAGAAGACAATGAGACGTCATGGTCTGGTTATCTAGAGAAGACAATGAGACATCATGGTCTGGTTATCTAGAGAAGACAATGAGACATCATGGTCTGGTTATCTAGAGAAGACAATGAGACATCATGGTCTGGTTATCTAGAGAAGACAATGAGACAGTGACATCAAAATGTACTTAAAGTACCAAAAGTACTCATTATGCATAATGTCCCGTTTCAAGTTTTCAAATATATAAAACAAACTTTTGAAAATAGCAGATCTAATGTGTCGCATTGGAAATTGGAAATACTCAAATAAAGAACAAATACCTCAAAATTGTGCTTAAGTAAATGTACTTTACTTAAGCACTTTACTAGTTACTTTCCACCACTGAATACACTGACTGAACACATATGGACAGCAAGCAAGTACAGGCAAGACCAACAGATACACAGCAAACAGATTATAGCGTCACACATGGTGACAGACAGATACATCAACACATTTAAAAAATGGCGAAACTGCAACAAAAACAATAGGTTGAAACATCCAACCCTTCTGGTGCTATAGAAATAGACAGACAGGCAGACAGACTAGAGGTGGTCAGTATAGAAATAGACAGACAGACAGGCAGACTAGAGGTGGTCAGTATAGAAATAGACAGACATACAGGCAGACTAGAGGTGGTCAGTATAGAAATAGACAGACAGGCAGACAGACTAGAGGTGGTCAGTATAGAAATAGACAGACAGGCAGACAGACTAGAGGTGGTCAGTATAGAAATAGACAGACAGACAGGCAGACTGACTAGAGGTGGTCAGTATAGAAATAGACAGACAGGCAGACAGACTAGAGGTGGTCAGTATAGAAATAGACAGACAGGCAGACAGACTAGAGGTGGTCAGTATAGAAATAGACAGACAGGCAGACAGACTAGAGGTGGTCAGTATAGAAATAGACAGACAGACAGGCAGACTAGAGGTGGTCAGTATAGAAATAGACAGACAGGCAGACAGACTAGAGGTGGTCAGTATAGAAATAGACAGACAGACAGGCAGACTAGAGGTGGTCAGTATAGAAATAGACAGACATACAGGCAGACTAGAGGTGGTCAGTATAGAAATAGACAGACAGGCAGACAGACTAGAGGTGGTCAGTATAGAAATAGACAGACAGGCAGACAGACTAGAGGTGGTCAGTATAGAAATAGACAGACAGACAGGCAGACTGACTAGAGGTGGTCAGTATAGAAATAGACAGACAGGCAGACAGACTAGAGGTGGTCAGTATAGAAATAGACAGACAGGCAGACAGACTAGAGGTGGTCAGTATAGAAATAGACAGACAGGCAGACAGACTAGAGGTGGTCAGTATAGAAATAGACAGACAGACAGGCAGACTAGAGGTGGTCAGTATAGAAATAGACAGACAGGCAGACAGACTAGAGGTGGTCAGTATAGAAATAGACAGACTAGAGGTGGTCAGTATAGAAATAGACAGACTAGAGGTGGTCAGTATAGAAATAGACAGACTAGAGGTGGTCAGTCAGAAAGCCGAGCAGAGCGTAGTGAGACGATGCAGTCATGCTTTAATGTATTAGCCATAAGAGATTGTTGCCAATTGACATAGCCAGACCAACATACTGTACAAATACAATGACTACCAAATGTTGCAAGATAGATAGACATGCGCGCACACACACACACACACACACACACACACACACACACACACACACACACACACACACACACACACACACACACACACACACACACACACACACACACACACACACACACACACACACACACACACACACACACACAGCAGAGCAATGAAGTAATAGTCTTTCCCTATCTAACTGTACAGAGCAGCCCAGCAGCAGCTAATGGGAATCCTGGTCTCAGCTAATAGCATAATCCTCACATCAATGCAGGGTTTTAATAGACTGTTTTGTTTTGTTTGTTTTGTTTTTTTCCCTCCCTGAGCAGCAGGAATATAAATGGACAGAAAGCTCCTCCAGTGCCAGATATCTCTTTTCTTCTTCTTCTAATTTACTCCTCATGTGTTGCAGCTGCGCGGACCCCGTCGGGACGCTACATACTAATTCCTACACGGGTTGTGCTTATAACCAGTCAATAACCAGCCACCGGGACAGAGCAACAATTGTTAGTCATCAGATGTAATCGGTGGTGGAAAAAAGTACTCATGTTGTACTAGTATTAATGTAGAAATACTCTGTTACAACTCAATGGCCAGAATTCAAAATTTACATAGTAAAAGTACAAAAGTATTGGTGCACTAAAAGTACCAAAAGTAGAAACTACTCATTATGCAGAATGTCTCATCTCAAGTTTTCAAATATCTTGAAAATGGCAGATCTACAAGCTCACAATGCGCTGCGATTTTTTTCAGCGTGCGCGCGCACACACGCACGCACACACACACGCACACTTGCACAAACACACACGCACGCACGCACTTGCACAAACACACACCACCACCCCTGTCCTCACACACTATAGGACAATAAACTATATATCCTTGGAGACAATGCTCTCTGCTCCAAGAAGCACTTTCGAACTCTGTGTTCGTTCGGATAGAGGAGTAAACGAATAAACAATTTAAACAGATTACCGTCGTGCTCGATGTCTGTTCGACACTCGCCAGATGCTGGGTATCTTAAATTGTATAGTGGATCTCTGTGGCAGTGAATTATAGTTTGATTTAACTGTATTAAAGTTAAAGTGGTGCTGTTGTGCCAGAAACAGAGAGAGAGAGATAGTGTTGCACTGTTGCCTGCTAATTACACAGAGAGAGAGAGAGAGAGAGAGAGAGAGAGAGAGAGAGAGAGAGAGAGAGAGAGAGAGAGAGAGAGAGAGAGAGAGAGAGAGAGAGAGAGAGAGAGAGCGAGAGAGAGAGAGAGATAGATAGATAGAGAGAGAGAGGGAGAGAGAGAGAGAGAGAGAGAGAGAGAGAGAGAGAGAGAGAGAGAGAGGGGAGTTGCACCACTCACACAGGTGTGATTTTTAACTATTTTCAGCAATGAGATTGGTGGGTAGATCTTGTTGAGCAGGTCATTTTGAAAGTAGCTCTCAAGTCAAAAAGTCTGAGCACCCGTAGCTGCCTTAGATCATACAATCTCCTCACTATACACGGGATAAACTCTACATCAGGTTATGGTGCTTTCAGTCACTATGGTCCTACTCTGTGGAATTATATACCAGTTGATTTAAGGTTTGTTACAACATTGTCTTCTTTCTCACAAACTTTCAGCTAGGTTTAGAATGTGTAGTTATTTTTAAAAACTCAACTTTCTTTTAATTAGTTCATTGTTCATCATGATTCATGTTAATCATATGTAATTGTGTTTTGACTTTTGCATTTTATTATTATTTCTGAGGCACATTGAGTCTGCGCTTGTCATATGAAATGTGCTAATAATGTGATAATAAAATGGCAATTCAGCTATTTCTATGTCAGTAAGTGTTTATGAATTTCCACAATGGGACCAAATGAGTGGTAAAGTCAATGAGTTGCTCTTCATATACTGCAGCTTAGAGTGCCAGGAACTTAATGGACGCGTTGCAGCGGCACTCCATGTCTCTCATTAGAAGCAATACAGCCAAATTAATCCTGGTTAACACTCAAATGTATATGTAGGCTATGTAGTACACTTAAAACACTTCAAAACTACACATGGAGGTTTGACCTCATCCTCCGCACCAGCTGAGAGCTGTTGACAACGAGCTCGATTGGCAGATTTGCCAGTCTTTATTTGGCAGATTTCTTTATCGTCCCAGTGGGGCAGTTTGGTTTGCAAACTATTAGTCCACAGGCTTTCAAAGAGGCGACTACAGCCCCCAGGGGGCAGTCAAAGGGGCCAATTAAAAAGGAGAACAAACATGAAAATAATAGTTATATAAAATCATTAAAGATATATATTTATTATTTAAAGATAATTTAATTTAAATAAATTATTAATCTAGCAAATAAAAGCTCAAACAAGTTGTGTTGTGAGGTCTTTGATATAGGCTATTGTTGATATTTTCTTCTTTTTAAAGTCATTTCACAATAGGGTGGGGGCACAGCCACAGGCTCTGGCTATTTGGGGACTTTTCCTCTGCTTTCAACTGCATGCAGCCTCACATCCTCTGCACTGTAAGCTGAAAGATCTCCAGGTTGATCCCCACACAATCCTCTGGATAATAGATATCCTCCGCAAAAAGGAGCAGTTTCTTTAAGGTCAACAACCCCCCCCCCCCTCCAATTACTCATGAACAGCCCTCGCCAAAGTCTGTAAATGCCGCCGTGACTTATTCGGTGTTTTGCATAATTAATTTGATCTCATTCTGACTATTTTCCAGGTTTTTGTTCAATTGAGCCATGCCTCATGTCCCGCTTTCCCTCCCTCCTCTCCTTTAGCATTCATTAAACGTTGATTAAAAAGAGAAAATTGTCTCCTTTTGCAACGGCTCCGCATGCAATTCATACAGAGGCAGAGCAGAGAGAGAAAGAAGGGACTCTGTGTCAAGGAATGACGGAAAAGTCTTCCGCTGTCACAGACATGCAACGGACTTTCCAACTACTAAGTTTGGTATCTTTTTGCCCTCAGGGTGACTACCTTTCTTCCGCCTACTGTACCCGTCTGGATGTGAAAGAAAAAAAGTATATAATAAGAACATGTTGCAAGGTGATATCATACTTGCTATCGGTCCGGGAAAATTATATGTCACTATGCGATAGGTTTATAGTACTGTGGCTCGGGACAGTGCAGTAAAGGAGACAACCATGCAGTACTGTGGCTCTGGACAGTTCAGTAAAGGAGACAACCATGCAGTACTGTGGCTCGTGACAGTGCAGTAAAGGAGACAACCATGCAGTACTGTGGCTCGGGACAGTGCAGTAAAGGAGACAACCATGCAGTACTGTGGCTCGTGACAGTGCAGTAAAGGAGACAACCATGCAGTACTGTGGCTCGTGACAGTGCAGTAAAAGAGACAACCATGCAGTACTGTGGCTCGGGACAGTGCAGTAAAGGAGACAACCATGCAGTACTGTGGCTCGGGACAGTGCAGTAAAGGAGACAACCATGCAGTACTGTGGCTCGTGACAGTGCAGTAAAGGAGACAACCATGCAGTACTGTGGCTCATGACAGTGCAGTAAAGACAACCAGTAAAGGAGACAACCATGCAGTACTGTGGCTCGTGACAGTGCAGTAAAGGAGACAACCATGCAGTACTGTGGCTCGTGACAGTGCAGTAAAGGAGACAACCATGCAGTACTGTGGCTCGTGGAAGCAGTGGTGGAAAACAGTGCTAAAATGTGTTACTTAAAGGGATAGTTCAGATTTTTTGAACTTAAGTTGTATGAAATACTTGCCATTAATATAGTTGTTGCAACTGTATTAATTTATTGCCCGAGTCCTGTGGTGGGAGTTCTGCTCTGGTTTTGGTGAAATATCAAGTAGTTCCGGTCATTTTGTGGGGGGCACTGGGGGCCACGCTGTAAAAGTAAATTAATCCACAAAACTAACGTCATTTGTATTGTTGACCTATTTCTAAAATATTAGTGCAACTTCCGTTCTTTTTTTACCCCTCTATCACACAGAACTATGTTTTTTGTGTCCATATCACTACGCCCAAAAAATAGTTCCATGTGATAGAGGGGTCAAAGTTGAACGAAAGTCGCGCTAATATTTTAGAAAAAGGTCAACAATACAAATTACGTTCGTTTTGTGGATTAATTTTCTTTTACTGCGTGGCCCCAGTGCCCCCCACAAAATGACCGGAACTACTTAATATTGACCAAAACCAGAGCAGAACTCCCACCATGGGACTCGGGCAATCAATTAATACAGTTGCAACCACTATATTAATGGCAAGTATTTCATACAATTTAAGTTCAAAAAATCTGAACTATCCCTTTAAGTAAAACAAATATAGAAGTACTCCATTATATATCATACTTGCTATCGGTCCGGGAAAATTATATGTCACTATGCAGACAACCATGCAGTACTGTGGCTCGTGACAGTGCAGTAAAGGAGACAACCATGCAGTACTGTGGCTCGTGACAGTTCAGTAAAGGAGACAACCATGCAGTACTGTGGCTCATGACAGTGCAGTAAAGGAGACAACCATGCAGTACTGTGGCTCATGACAGTGCAGTAAAGGAGACAACCATGCAGTACTGTGGCTCGTGACAGTGCAGTAAAGGAGACAACCATGCAGTACTGTGGCTCGTGACAGTTCAGTAAAGGAGACAACCATGCAGTACTGTGGCTCGTGACAGTGCAGTAAAGGAGACAACCATGCAGTACTGTGGCTCGTGACAGTGCAGTAAAGGAGACAACCATGCAGTACTGTGGCTCGTGACAGTGCAGTAAAGGAGACAACCATGCAGTAAAGGAGACAACCATGCAGTACTGTGGCTCGTGACAGTTCAGTAAAGGAGACAACCATGCAGTACTGTGGCTCGTGGAAGCAGTGGTGGAAAACAGTGCTAAAATGTGTTACTAATAAAACTAGTAAAACTAATATAGAAGTACTCCATTACAAGTAAAAGTCCAGAATTCAAAATGTACTTGAGTAAAAGTACAAAAGTATTAGCCTAAAAAAAGTGTTCCTCGGAGCTAAAAGATCGGACGGATCCGCCTTGATCACATGACTATAGAGATAATGTGTATCGATTGATGTGCTGATCGGAAAAAAAATCTCTCTCTCTCTGCTCATAGCACACTCTGGACTCAATGAGCAAGTTGCAGACTTGCCGATAAGCAACGTAGGCAGGATTGTAATTCTGATGGAATCAACCAATGACTCCGCTTGTCTGGAAGTTTCCTTCAAATGACAGTGTGAGATTCTTTATCTGTCAAGTACAGGCTTGTGTTTATGCTAAATATTGGAAGCGCCGCACATGTGTCTGTTTGTGTGTGTGTATGTGTGTGTGCGCGCGTGTGTGTGTGCGTGCGTGTGTGTGTGCGTGCGTGCGTGCGTGTGGGGCTGTGGCTGTGTACGTGTGTGTGTGTGTGTGTGTGTGTGTGTGTGTGTGTGTGTGCATGCATGTGTGCACCCTTGTGTTTGTGTCTCTGACGGCCAATTAACATTAAAATGTGCCTACAGTCATGACAAGCATAAAGAGGAATACAAAAGAACACAATTTGTCTTGAGAATTATGGCTCTAAATTTACGCCTCACAAAACTAATTTAAATTTCATTCGGAAATGTTTTGCTGAGGGGCTACAGTTGCATTTTACTGTTTGCATGAATCTATTGTATCCATGGCTACATGGGATGTAAAAAGGAACCAAGAGACGTAAGGAATTCAGAGGAAGAAAGACTGCTCCATTTCATCGTGCACTCTCTCTCACCTGGTGTCGAGCAGGGGAACTATTACAATGCAGAATGCAATCTCTTTTGCATTACATACAATCCCCAAATCACTACATCCACTCCTTAGAGATTGCAAAAAGGTAGATAATACAGCCATCCGTGCACACAAGCACGCACGCACACATGCACACGCACACGCACACACACACACACACACACACACACACACACACACACACACACACACACACACACACACACACACCTTCAAGTCAAGCCGTAGCAGCTATAGAGTTACTTCATTGTTCACTCTCTGTCTATCTCTTACTTATGACAAAACTATCCAGGAAGATCAAGCGAGATCACAGGATTGTTTCCACAAGTCGTGAGAAACAATAATGTTTTCTTTCTCCTCTTCCAGAAAGGCGGATGCCATAACACCAGCAGAATATTGCATTACATATTGAATTTATGCTACAATGATGTACAGTATTAACCTATTAAACCCTAGATACTTTTTCCCTCTACAAAATCTCTTGCCAAACTATAAATCCCTAGGGATGCTAGCTGGGTTCATGTGGTTATTAGACAATGATTACTGTAGGAAAGACTCAACGCCATGCCCTACACAGTAGACTACAGACATACATTGTGCTCGCATGAAGAACATCTAACCTGTACCTCACAGTGAGTCGATCGCCATTGCATTATGGAATGGTTTATTTTATTCCCGTTCCATTATACTTTCAAATCAGTGACCCTTATTTTCCAGTGGGTGTCAGCCCTGCAGGGGGCGCCCTAGGGTGACCGTCTACGTGGTCCATGTCTAGAACCGCCCCAGGGAAGCTGCTGGCTATTTTGGCAGCTCGAGTCAGAAAATGTTTGGACGCTTGATTCGACAGGTGCAATGACTTGGCAGTCAGTGAGTCTGCGTGCTTTAACTGCGTTAACAAAGCCAACTTTACTTTTTGAGATTTAAAATGTAAAATAATCCCCCTCAGAGCCATGTTTTTTCCCATAAATTGTGCGTGGGCTTTTCCGTGATTTTCTCCATCGAACAATTTAAGCCAGGAGGCAGGAGCACATTCGCCTGCCAGATTTACATTTAATAACTGTTGTTTTTCATTTTGTTTGCTAATTAGCGGATCACTTGGGCACTGACTAACTAGTTACGTTGTGCAATTGCTGTATTCTAATGTGTTACATTTGTCAAGATGCAACACGGTCACAATACTGATCACCGAAGAGGAGTTATTATTTCTAATTTCTCTGATTCAAGCTTTGAAGCTTGAATCAGACCCGTTTTAACTGTGCCTAACGCTAACCGACAATCACACAGCACTTCTACTGAGATGAACTGTCTGGAGAGAAGTGCAGAAAATGTACTGCTGTAAAAGGATGGAGTCACTATAGGGGAGGACTTTGATGGTGTCTCGAACACACTGGTTCTCACTGAGGGATACCAGGACCCCCAGGGGGTCCTTGAGGAGGTTCCAGCCTGGGAGTCTCCAGCTAAATGACTGAGAGTTACCAACCCAGTTAGTGGACTGCAAGAAGTGGTAGGAAAGGTACTCAAATGTTTTGCTTAAGTAAAACTATCAATACTGCAATACAGTGACGTAGAGTCTGTGGGGGCCGGGGGCCAGGGCCCCCATGAGGAATTGGACCCCAGGGGGTCCGATCGGTTGGGCGGGCCCCCATGACGATTATAAAAACATTTCGTCTGCAATATATAGTAATACACATGTATTGGCATCAAAATGTACTAAATACTGAAAGTAAAAGTACTCATTTTGCAGAATGTCCCATTTCAAGTTTTCAAATGTATAAACATTCTGAACATAGTAGATGTACAAGCTCACATTGTGACGAATGTTGAGTTTGGAAGTTGTTAGTGTACTACACAGTACACACACTACGTATACTATGTAATGATAATCAAAATCTGCAAAGTACGTAACTAGTATCTAATGTTTTTAAATAATTGCATTTGCCTCTTAGATGTAGTGGAGTAGAAGTAAAAGTATTGGAAATACTTGAGTAAATGTACTTATGTAGTTACTTTCCACCTGTCCACAAGTCCATGGGTCTACTCTACTTGTACATTCTCACAGTGTAAATCGAGGTCCCAGAGATTAAACCGGAAATCTATTGGTGGCCCATATTTTGCCTAAATGTGTATCAAACTAAAAAAGAAAAAGGAAGCCTTTGAGGATGAACAGGTCGGCCTGACCAGTACAGTATGATTGACATGGGACGTAATCCTACTGACTGCCTCTGTTCACTAAGCTCTACAGGACATGGAAGGTCATGCATCTGCTTCCACTGCAGTCACCGTGATGTTGTGTCAGCCTGCAGTCTCTCACCTGCTTCCACTGCAGTCACTGTGATGTTGTGCCTGCCAGCATGCAGTCTCTCACCTGCTTCCACTGCAGTCACTGTTATGTTGTGCCAGCCTGCAGTCTCTCACCTGCTTCCACTGCAGTCACTGTGATGTTGTGCCAGCCTGCAGTCTCTCACCTGCTTCCACTGCAGTCACTGTGATGTTGTGCCAGCCTGCAGTCTCTCACCTGCTTCCACTGTGATGTTGTGCCAGCCTGCAGTCTCTCACCTGCTTCCACTGCAGTCACTGTGATGTTGTGCCAGCCTGCAGTCTCTCACCTGCTTCCACTGCAGTCACTGTGATGTTGTGCCAGCCTGCAGTCTCTCGATCCAAGACCTTGCCCAGAGTGATGGCACCCGATACGGGATCAATATGGAAGATCTTCTCCTGGTCCGTGCTGTGATCAATGGAAAACCTGCAACCGGAGACAGAGACAGAGACAGAGAGACACACAGAGAGAGACAGTAAAGCATGAGGAGCACAATACTTTATCAAGTGAAATTCCAATTCCGCAACATTTAATGAATACAGTCCTTTTTCTTTTCTTCTCACTTATAATTATTTTTGGGCTCTCCTTCCGTTCGCTGTGACAAACAAAGAGGTTATCTAAGGACTGACAGAGTTGATATCAGGTTACTTTGAGCGGGAGCAACTTGTAAAAAATATTTAATGATGAGAGAGAGAGAGAGAGAGAGAGAGAGAGAGAGAGAGAGAGAGAGAGAGAGAGAGATAGAGAGAGGGGGAAAGAGAGAAAGGGGGGGGGGGGAGAAAGATAGAGAGAAGGAAAAAAAACATACCCACCAAAGAAAATGGATAAAAATAATCATCTGTTACAGTGCGTTTTTTGGAAAGCTGTCACAGTGTGTGCGACCCTGCTAGTTACTCACTGCCCACCCCGGAGCAAGAAAGCAGACATTAAAATTTCATAGTGTGCTCCAGCAAAATCAAAACACATCATCGGACATTTCTACAGAAAACCCAATGACGGTTTTCTTTTTATTTCCACTTTCCCTTCTACTACAGTATGTCATGCCCACAGAAACCCCTAAACCTAAACCAGCGAGGGCAACGGCAGCTTTTTAAATCTCTCTCCCACAAAGGCTCCTCACAGTCACACCACTGCCACAGCCAGTTATATTATTAATAAAGAGAATGTCAACGGCATCATATGTACTGTTCTCAAATACCATTCATTTGAGAGGAGTAACACTTGAAACACAGTCCACAGCGTAGCGTAGTCAACACCTGTGCAGCTCTCATATCTGTGCTTTCTCTAGTGGTGCTGTGCAAGTGTTTGCGGTGGAGTTATCCACTCTGTTTTCACTTACAATGTAGTTGTGTCCAGCAGTGGAACAAGTATGTTAAACAAGTACGTAATATAGTAAATATGTATATTAACAAGTACTGTATTTAAGTAAGTACTTTACTTGAGTATATGGATTATTATTACAAAACATACACTGACCAGTTAAGCCCAATTTTATACTTTTTATAGCTAATCTACAATCTTGCTTCCTTATCCAATTCCGTTTATCCAAGCAGAAACCAAGGTATTTGTAGCGCTCCACCCACTCGATGGGAGTTCCCTTCAGAGTGGTGATATTAACACTTTGATTGCTACAAGATCTCGGCAGGCCTATTTGGATGTTGCTACCGTTTAACATTGCACAAAGGCCTTGTTCGGGGGCCCACAGCAAAATGTTCTCTTATAGCGAGAATCACACGCATACATCAAAAGAAAGCTGAACTTGTCCACTTCAATTAAAAAAATACATTTTGATTTTACCATGTTCCATTCTGGAGATATTGACCTTTTTGCAACACCTGCATTTGCCTGGAAGTGGTTATCTTGAACAGCGAGCAGAGTTATGGATGGTTTAAAGTCAGAGACATTGACAGGCAGATATAAAATTGAACCCAATAAATATCCTATACATCCTATACACCGAATGAAAGCCCTGAATGTGTACTTTTACGAGGAAAAGAGTAAACATTGATCCCATGTAGTTAGACAGTAATTGGTTATTGAATGCAGCTTGTGCCCACCAGATAACTTCAGAGAAGACATGGACGTGAACTCCTCAATATTCACAAAATAAGGCCTATAGCGACATATAAATACTATATACCGTATGAAACAGAAGACTCTCTGCTTTCATAAGAAAAAAACTTCTACTGTAGTAATAATAAAAATCACACCCATGCGAAGTGAGTGGTGCAACTCTGTCCCATATTCTGTTCTCTGCTTATTCAATACAGCTCTCTATATACGGACTGAGGCAGAAAGTCATGTAAACCTTTTATTTACAGTTTGGTCTGTAAACTTCTACTGTAATAATAAAAATCACACCCCTGTGAAGTGAGCGTTGCAACTGTTCTGTACTTATTCACTACAGCTCGCTATATACGGACTGAGACAGAAAGTCATGTAAACCTTTTTTTTACAGTTTGGTCTGTAAACTTCTACTGTAATAATAAAAATCACACCCCTGTGAAGTGAGCGGTGCAACTGTTCTCTACAGTTGCAAGTACAGAACAGTTGCAACGCTCACTTCACAGGGGTGTGATTTGTATTATTACAGTAGAAGTTTACAGACCAAACTGTAAATAAAAGGTTTACATGACTTTCTGCCTCAGTCCGTATATAGCGAGCTGTATTGAATAAGCAGAGAACAGAATATGGGACAGAGTTGCACCACTCACTTCACATGGGTGTGATTTTTATTATTACTACAGTAGAAGTTTTTTTCTTATGAAAGCAGAGAGTCTTCTGTTTCATACGGTATATAGTATTTATATGTCGCTATAGGCCTTATTTTGTGAATATTGAGTTCGGGTCCATGTCTTCTCTGCAGTTATATCTGGTGGGCGCAATGTGCAATGTAACCAATGTATGACAAACTGTACATGGGATCAATGTTTACTCTTTTCCTCGTAAAAGTACAAATTCAGGGCTTTCATTCGGTGTATAGGATGTATAGCATATTTATTGTGTTTATTGTTATATCTGCCTGTCAATGTCTGACTATAAATCTTCATAACACTGCTTTCTTTAGATGATGATGATGATTGCCTCATTGTCTTGATCGCAAAACATTGGGGGGGGGGGGGGGGGGTTCATGGGCACATTGGGCAGCAAAAGTCTTGATCCGTACGGCTATAAAAAGTCCCATTCCACCGTTCGGTTCAGAACTATAGTATAACGGTGAGACGCGTTGTCATTGTCATCATCAGCTGATTTTGTTTTTCAAGCTAGTATAGGGAAACATGCCTGGGCATGCAGGTTGGGGGCGATGGAGAAAAAAAAAAGATTCACCCGGCTGTGATGTCGACGACAACGGATCACAACACCACGGTTTAGGACGCGGAAAAGTTCGTTATACATTACACCCGGGTCGATTACGTCCCCGATACGTTCATTGCGGTCTTATCACTACAATTATAATGAATAAAAAAGCGTTACAATCACACGTCCGAGCGATCTCCGATTATGACGGCTCTGCATGGCGATACGTGATCCCCCAACGGTAGACTGTCTGTTGTCATGGCGGCCCCTCTCGATACTGTAGTTCGTTTGTTAGTTCGTAGTATTGTAGGCTCGGGGATCGTTTGGTCGCTACAGTATGAAGAAGGAAACATGCATCTGTCCATGTGTGTTGCAGAATGCAAGGTAACCCTTTCTTTTACAGTACAGTAATAACCATGAAATTACATGGTAATTACATGGTTATTACAAGGTAGTAAGGAGTAATTACTGGGTATTTACTAGGTAATTACAGGGTAATAAACACAACAATTACTAGGTAATTATCAAGTATTTTCTTGACTACTACCCGGTAATTACCATGTAATTATGAGTATTTACCAGGTAATTACATGGTAATGTAACCAGTAATTACTATGCAAACTAATCAGTAATTACTAGGTAATTATCAAGAATTTTCTTGACTACTACCCAGTAATTACCATGTAATTATGAGTATTTACCAGGTAATTACAGGTATTTACATGGTAATTACATGGTCATGTAACCAGTAATTACTATGAAAACTAATCAGTAATTACTAGGTAATTATCAAGTATTTTCTTGACTACTACCCAGTGATTATTAGTATTTGCCAGGTAATTACATGGTCATGTAACCAGTAATTACTCAGAAAATACAAAGTTTTCCCCAGTAAGTACTAGGTAATCCTTATGTATTTTCCTGCCAACTACCAGGAAATTATAACCTATATACTAGGTAGTTACCAGTTAATTACACTGTAAATACTGGATAATGGCCATGTAGTTACCTAGTATTTACTATACAATTCACTGACGACTACCAGGTATTTACCCATGAATTATTGAGCCATGTGTTATCAATCAATTGGTGCAGTTGACCGTGAGGCTGTTAATGACGGTATTTACTTTGTAATTACCAGATATTAACCTGATAACTACCATGTATTACCCAGTCGATTACATGTTAACTACAGGGAAATATACCCAGTAAGTACTAGGTAATTATCATGTATTTTCTTAACTACTACCCGGGAATTACCATGTAATTATGAGTATTTATTATTGATTCATGCCTTATCAATCAACTGGTGCAGTGGCCGTGCAGGTGTTAATGACTATTTACATTGTAATTACCAGATATTAACCTGATAACTACCATGTTTTACCTGGTAATTATTCAGCATTTACCCAGTAACTAGACAATATTTAACCGGTAATTACCTGCTATTTACCCAGTAAGTGTGATTTGTATTTACCTAGTATATACTAAGTAATTAAAGTGGAACTGTGACTGTAAAAGAAAGCGTGGTTTGTTTCCATATTACTACCTGGTATTTACACAGTAATTACGGTAGAACTGGACTGTAAAAGAAAGCGTGGTTTGTTGCCATGATATTACTTGGTAATTACTCAGTATTTATCCAGTAACTAGACAACTATTTACCTGGTATTTACCCAGTAATTAAGGTGGAACTAGACTGTAAAAGTTTCCATGATATTACCCTGTACCTTCCCTGTAATAACCATATTTCAGTTTGTAATCAACGAGTAGCCCATGAACTCAAGAATGACACAATGATGACAGTTTAAGGGTTTTTATATAGAGATGGTTGCACAGCCACAGACAGACATGGATGGATGATTGTATGAATGTTATCTGAAATGACTAACCTTAACACACATCACTGTAAAGTTCAAATACATTAGCTGAGGCTAACTTAGCTTGTTAGAGCCCTGTTAGGCTACCATAGATGGCTGCCAATGTTAACCTAGCAACATGATTTAGCATAGCAAATACAGGCAAAACTAACTTTTTAGAGAACACATAGATTAATGAATTGTTGCAACATTAATTAATATTGCACTGTATAAACAAACAATGAGCATACTTCCTGAAGAACGCATTCTGTGATCCTGTTTGTCTGAGTCTGTGTAGCTGCATGACTGAGTGGTTGGGAGAGTGAGTGTAGAGAGTGGAAACTGACCCCAATCAAGATACAGGTTTGGGGGATTTAGCAGGTGTTGGGAATTCACCTAATCAGGTCCAGGCTGGGGTTGCCATGGCGATCAATTCTTTTCTACAGGTTAAACCAGTGGTTTTCAACTTTGGTAACCAAATGGACCCTTATAGTTCTTCAACTTTTGAGAGCATAAAATTAAACCAAGTGGACCCTTCATATTTTTATGAATAGTTAAATAATTGTTAAACATCTGCATTAATTAATTTACAAGAAGTCTACACAAGTTAGAGAATGTAGAATAATTTAATAATTAAATCTCATCAAATGGTGGCCCGTGCCGTGGCTCAAATGCAAAATAAATAATGGACCTTGATTTGAAAAGGGTTGAAAACCACTGGTTTAAACCATGAATTGTAAAAGTAACTGTGTACAAAATTCCCCATAGCATTTAGTGAAGGCTACTTCATGCACACTCTATTCATATTGAGGACCCATTTTTCTACTTTAGTTCAGGCTTCTGTTTGGGCAGTGTAGTCAGTGCAAGAGGACCCCAGTCCAGCTGCAACTCTACATGCAGCTACACAGACAGACAAACAGGATCACAGAATGCGTTCTTCAGGAAGTATGCTCATTGTTTGTTTATACAGTGCAATATTAATTAATTAATTAATGCAACAATTCATTCATCTATGTGTTCTCTAAAAAGTTCGTTTTTGCCTGTATTTGCTATGCTAAATCATGTTGCTAGGTTAATATTGGCAGCCATCTATGGTAGCCTAACAGGGCTCTAACAACCTAAGTTAGCCTCAGCTAATGTATTTGAACTTTACAGTGATAAGTGTGTTAAGGTTAGTCATTTCAGATACCATTCATACAATCATCCATCCATGTCTGTCTGTGGCTGTGCAACCATCTCTATATAAAAACCCTTAAACTGTCATCATTGTGTCATTCTTGAGTTCATGGGCTACTCGTTGATTACAAACTGAAATATGGTTATTACAGGGAAGGTACAGGGTAATATCATGGAAACAAACCACACTTTCTTTTACAGTCCAGTTCTACCTTAATTACTGGGTAAATACCAGGTAAATAGTTGTCTAGTTACTGGATAAATACTGAGTAATTACCAAGTAATATCATGGCAACAAACCACGCTTTCTTTTTCAGTCCAGTTCTACCGTAATTACTGTGTAAATACTGAAAGTACCAGGTAGTAATATGGAAACAAACCACGCTTTCTTTTACAGTCACAGTTCCACTTTAATTACTTAGTATATACTAGGTAAATACAAATCACACTTACTGGGTAAATAGCAGGTAATTACCGGTTAAATATTTTCTAGTTACTGGGTAAATGCTGAGTAATTACCAGGTAAAACATGGTAGTTATCAGGTTAATATCTGGTAATTACAATGTAAATAGTCATTAACACCCGCACGGCCACTGCACCAGTTGATTGATAAGGCATGAATCAATAATAAATACTCATAATTGCATGGTAATTCCCGGGTAGTAGTTAAGAAAATACATGATAATTACCTAGTACTTATTGGGTATATTTCCCTGTAGTTAACATGTAATGGACTGGGTAATACATGGTAGTTATCAGGTTAACATCTGGTAATTACAATGTAAATACCGTCATTAACAGCCTCACGGTCAACTGCACCAATTGATTGATAACACATGGCTCAATAATTCATGGGTAAATACCTGGTAGTCGTCAGTGAATTGTATAGTAAATACTAGGTAACTACATGGCCATTATCCAGTATTTACAGTGTAACTAACTGGTAACTACCTAGTATATAGGTTATAATTTCCTGGTAGTTGGCAGGAAAATACATAAGGATTACCTAGTACTTACTGGGGAAAACTTTGTATTTTCTGAGTAATTACTGGTTACATGACCATGTAATTACCATGTAATTACCTGGTAAATAATCACTAGGTAGTAGTCAGGAAAATACTTGATAATTACCTAGTAATTACTGATTAGTTTTCATAGTAATTACTGGTTACATGACCATGTAATTACCATGTAAATACCTGTAATTACCTGGTAAATACGCATAATTACATGGTAATTACTGGGTAGTAGTCAAGAAAATACTTGATAATTACCTAGTAATTACTGATTAGTTTTCATAGTAATTACTGGTTACATTACCATGTAATTACCTGGTAAATACTAATAATTACATGGTAATTACCGGGTAGTAGTCAAGAAAATACTTGATAATTACCTAGTAATTGTTGTGTTTATTACCCTGTAGTTACCATGTAATTACCTAGTAAATACCCAGTAATTACTCCTTACTACCTTGTAATAACCATGTAATTACCATGTAATTTCATGGTTATTACTGTACTGTAAAAGAAAGGGTTACCGAATGCAATGCCGATCGGATCCGGTGCATATGTGTTTAGGCAGCGATCCGTTCATCATGTTTTTTTCCAAGAGACAGAGCCAGGACAGAGCCCCCATCTCGCAAGGCCCTCCTCCTGCAGGAGAAACAGGAGGGGAGGGGGGAATCGAGTACTATAGTGTTGGGTAAAAGCCAATAGGTGGAGGAAAGCCTGGTGAGGCGAGGTTAGGTGAAATTTGATTCTTTTCACACACCGACTAGATCGGCATGGGCGCATCCATTTTACACTGGCTTATACACGTAAAGCGGCCCGCCCTCCTGTTTTCAGGAGGGGAGGGTTTTATTTATTTATTTATTTTTTTCTGATCACGTGAGCGGGACTAAGCAGCAATGATAGGGGGATGGTTCTTCATTGTCCGGGTGGGTAAAAAGATGAATGAAAGTATGCTATAAAAAAGTGATTAGAACGTATGGATACGTGGTTCGCACCGGACGTTTGATTAATTGATAACGTATTGATACGCGATTAGCGTCGGCTGTGTTAACAGGGGCTGGAATAGCACCTGGAGTGAACAACATAGCCTTGGTTTTATTGCTGTTTAAAAAATAATTTTAACTGTACAGAACCGTGTGATCTGCATACGATCTAGGCATATGATACCCAGACGAGGGCAGGCGTCCGCCTGTCCAAATCCATTTCTGCCTGGCCAAAATCCATACAATGAGAAAAAAATTAGACAAAAACAAGACCTGAGAACTATTAATGGACAGCTGATATATGATATATGATAATAGCAGATCTACAAGCTCATAGCGCGCCACAGAGGTGCGTTCACCACACCAGGGTCCTTGGTGTACAGTACCTGATAGGTGCGTTCACCACATCGGGGTCCTTGGCGGTGACCGTCCCGACCAGCGCTCCCACCTTGGCGTCTTCCTGCACCTCCATGACGGCGCCCTCTGCCGGACTGAAGGCGGGCGGCTCGTCCTCGTCCGACACGCTCACCCGCACGATGGTCTGGTCCCGGAAGGAGCCCAGGTCCACGAAGCGAGGGTCTGCATGCTTGTTCACCGCCTCCACCACCACGTTGTGCGTGCGCTTGCTCTCAAAGTCCAGGGCCTGGAGATGAATGAAACAAGGTGGAGACATCAAGGAGGGGGTCGCTGTGGAGGTCGCATGACGTGGACTCCCAAACCATTGGCAAAACACTTGACTCACTCACTGCCAAGGACGAGTTTTTCCTCAAAGGCGCTCCCTACCAAGGGTTCTGTGGGTCTTGAAAGATTAGTACAAAATACACTACAAATCGCTGGTGCTGTTAGCAGACTGTTCTAGAGAAACTGTAATGTTTACCCACAACCCATAAAAATGGTTCCATGATCCAAACATGCAGGTCCCAGTGTAGAAAACTACAGCATATTGTTTTGAAGACTTCCTTTGGAAGATGGCCTGCAATCCTTCTAATTAACAGTAAACTGTGGAAGAAAATTAAAAATAAAATCTGATTCAGTATCACTTTTGAGAGCTAGTGTTCTGAAAATGATATATGCTAAATAGATGTCAACACATTTCCAGAGGTCTGAATGGAACATTAACCTTGCCAGAGGCTTGCAAGCGCAGCCTAAATTCATTGACAGATGCAAGCAAGAGTAGGATCTATTATTCTACTATTCTGAAAATCCATTTGAAAATTGTACATCTCACTTCAGTGAAATGCAGTGGAAAATATTTGCTTCTTACAGTACAAGGTAAATAAACATACTTAAGTTATTATTTCCCTTCTTGGCTGAAGGTCAATCCATCTGCAGCCCTTCACATGCAGCAGAGAGCTGTGTCTAACTTGAGTGACAGGTTGGATACATCTGGGTAAGATGTAAAAATGGCCATATCTCCAGCTGCACAAACTAGGAACTGCATTCCTTTATCAATGCTGGGTAAGTTTGCTAACAAAATGGAATGGATGTGCAAAAAGCGGATATTGCTTGCACTTGTTTCACAGACCTTGTTGATGTATGTCTGCTGACCGCTTCTACCTCAAACCCAGTTGACAGCAGGTGCTGTGAATGTTTTTAATCTAGCGATGAACACAATGTGTGGCCAATAGCATTTGAGAAAAGAAAGGCAATGTAACAGCTGACTTAAAATCTATAACAAGTAATGAGTAACGACAACCTTTGTGGAAATGAAGAATATTCATGACAAATTACAATATTTGTCTTTGATATGTAGTGGAGTATTCAAGTCATAAGTTTCCAAAAAACTAAATACACAAAGAACAGAAAAATGCAGGCAGGGTGGAACAGATGGAGTAAAGTGTCAGCGTTGATTTGTGACAGAAGGGTACCAGCAAGAGTGCAGGGAAGATGTATAAGACGGTGAGACCAAGCATGCTGTACGGCTTGGAAATGGTGGCACTGACAGGATGCGTAGCTGGTGGTGGCAGAATTGAGCAATTAAAACTTCTACAATATGAATATAATAGTTAAATTCGGGTTGTGCTTTGGCATGTCGTCACTGCCATGCGCCAAAAAATGGGCCTACAAATGAACAAAACATTGCGACGTGACAGAGTTGTGCAGCATATGCACATATTAAAATAAAGAATTAAATACCATGGCTGTTTACGGCGCAATAATATGGTAATACATACCTTTATGCCTACTGACATTACGCCCTGCCCTGCCTTTGACATTGCGGTGACATCGTTGGTACCCTGGTTTTCAACCAGCCAAAATTATCTTGGGCTACAGTATGTAATTTAGATAGCATAGACATACAGTAGCACTCTAGTCTAGTGTATAGTATACTCATGGTCATTGTACAGATGTGTACAGACTGTACGGATGTTAGGTTCTTAGTTTGCTTATTGCTTGATGACAATAGTTTATATATTTGATGTATCATGTGTTGTTCTTGCTTACTGTAAATCGCTCTGGATTAAGAGCGTCTGCTAAATGCCTAAATTGTAAATTGTAATCGCTGCCACCACACTACCACGCAAGTCTCGGCTCGTGTTCCAGAAGCGCTGGCTGAACGCATCTGTGAGTCCAGCCTCAGGCATCAAGCCCTTTCCAGTGAGACACATTTCTCGCATGCCATTTTCACGCATATACAGTTGTCAAAATCATCAAGTATCAATAATATTATGGCGGCAATTACATATCTGTGCTAATTTTGTAGAAGGCTTATGGAACCTGCCAGTGGGCATGTAGTGTATGTCTGCATATCACATAGATAGACTACCACTGATAATAAGAAGCAGAGCTGCTAGCTCAAGCGTATTCAGCCTTGTATCTGTCATGTTAGCTAATGCTGTAGTAGCTTGAAGGTTTATTGCGTTAAGCATGTTAAAAAAGGTTGCTATGCTCCATATAATTGCTAAGTATCAGCTCGAATGCTTTACTTAGTGATGACAGTAGACTAAAGAGTCCACTATTGGATGTAATGAAATGGACTTCCCTACAGCTTTAGGAATGGAGCACCGCTGACCAACAGCTAACAGAACCCTTACCTTTTTGACGGAGATCACCGCCTCCTGCGTATGTGGGTCTGTGGTGACCTTGAAGAGCTCCCCTCCCTCTTGGTCTTTGATCAGGTAGCTCATGTCCGTGTTCTCTCCCATGTCGGCGTCGGTGGCGATGACGCGGCCCACCGAGGTCCCCACGGGTGCCCCCTCCGAGACCGCAAACTGGTACATCTCTGGTTGGTGACCCGGGTAAGTGTTACAGGAGGAAAAAAGGGCAGAAGGAAAATAAATAAGTGATGGAAGGTGTTACGAGGAAGAAGAGGAAAGGTGACCGGAAGAGGGTGAGGTTAGAGGGAGAGTGCATGTGGAGAAGATGAGACAGAACAGACAAAAAATGAAGCAGGCACAGGAAAAAAGAATCACGAGTCAAAGAGATGAATTGAAGAAACAAGAGGGGAGAAAGGGTGAGAGAATGCAATAAAGGAAAGAGATCAACGGGATCAGGGTGAGTTAAGCGAGGTCTGTGGTCAAAATGTTCACAGCATACCATCCAGTTCAATTAAATTCATGTTGAACATACTATAACATTATGCCATTGCTGTTAGCTGTACTGACAGCTCCTATTGAGTTCCTGTCAGGGGTTATGCACTACTATATCTCTGGCAGGTGTGAGTGTTAATAGTGCATATGCTAAACTGTCAGTCCATGTCAGTATTAAGACTTTCAGTACTGTCTGCCAGGGTTCATTCACAACACTGAACAACAACATAACAACTGGTTTATATTCAAGCACATTCTTTTGTACAGTTTGCGAGGTGTGCATGGATCTGCTTTCCAAACTGAATCTGTGGCCATACAGCAGTGAGAATTACTGAAGCTAGCCGTATTCACACAAGCAGCTACAAAAGTGACAGGCTACTATTCCAATGGAAGCCAGCAACATAAAGACGACACTCGTAACTTCTGACACGGGTCTGCTACAAAAAAGAAGAAATGGCTTCCACATTTTTAAACACTCCGTAACACAGTGACCTGTGATACAGGTAATGCTAGGGGGGCGGTCGCATTTTTTAATTTTTAATTCACTTATACATGAATTATTAATTTAAAATGTGTTAAATGGGGAAAGGGGCTTCGTTAAGACCTCCATAATATTATGGTCAATGCCTGTGTGAAAAGTGAGAGAGAGGTATGGACGGGCCGACATACAACCAATGGACCACATTACCATCCTTAGAAAGGGAATAATAATAATGTTTTATTCATAAGCGGAGGTTATTCAGTGTGGACTATACCAAGTGATGCTAATGTGTCTGCGATTGAGAAGAGCCTTGCTGTGTCACTGAAAGACAATAAACAAAGGTGCCATACTGTACATTGAGTACATCTTCTCTTTTGTGTGTGCATCATGTAATTAAACATATTCATTGGCATTATAGTGCAGAATGATATCTTTAACTGCGTGCGTGCATGCGTGCGTGCGTGCGTGCGTGCGTGCGTGCGTGTTCTGTCTCTGTATGGTAGAGGCAGAAATACTTTTTTTATAGAAAAATGTGGAGGTAGGCCTAAGCTAAGAGGTCAAAGGCTAATGATATACATTGAATGAAAATAGCATAAGGTCGATCAACAATATGTAATTAGCCTTGAGAGTAATGTTTTAGACACAGGGTGAAAGAGAGGCGGAAATAAATACAATGTATGAGTCGTAGATGTAATTAATATTATTATAGAATATTATTCCATGCCTGCCTTTTCTGATAATTGTATAATATCTTGATGTTTTTTGTCATAGTACACTTTTCTTTTGCCCTGTATGTATTGTGCTTAATTCCTATCGGGATGCACTGACGGGTCGACAGTGAATTTGGCACCTAAGATGACCTTAATTCACTAAACTAAATCTGTCTAATTACCACAAGAGCTGTGAGGATAAAACAAAACATCAGTGTCACTCTGAATATTGATTCAGACCTCTCTAGAGTCCCATGTACCGGGCCAGACATCAGTTCCCATCACTTGATGGCCAGTTATGGGTCGAGTGTTGGACCAGCACATGCATTAATATGAAATGATTTTCTCTGACAGTATTTGGGCCACCATCTGACACCATTCCCTGATTGGTATTAGTGCCCCACAAGATAAAGACACTCTCTCTCTCTCTCTCTCTCTCTCTCTCTCTCTCTCTCGGACAAATTATGTCAAAGCATGTTGGGGGATGATGTAAACAAACAGTGGCGATCCGTGGTAAAATAAATAAATCACCCCTCTATCACTGTAGTAGTGTACTGTATACAGTGTATACAGTCTAACATTCAGAACTCAGAGCCCATAAGGGCCAGCTGAGCTACAGTATACTCCTCTAATTGTCTCTCTGTTTTTTGTTGCAAATTTAGAAGCAGACTTCAGAGGCGGGTGAAAGAAGCCCCATCATCTTTACTTTTGCCAATGCAAACTATTTAATCATCTTCCAGACGGCCACGGGAGGGAGAAAGCCAAGGAGTGGTGAAGTGCAGAAGTGTTCCAATCCATTTCAAACACTGGCACTTCTGGCTGCGGTTCTGTAGGACCACAACCCGGTATTGGGAAGTCCAAGATCCACACTGGGGAATAACCATTCCCATCTGGTTCCCGAGATCCACATGATTTTAATTTATGTTGTTCTTCTTCTCCAGACTCTATATTATAGCATTCTGAGATTGTGGAATAGTTGTCTGGCTACCGGCATGTGCACTTAAGCCCCTCCAACTGATCCAAAATGCCGCAGCTCGCTTGGTCTTCAACCAGCCAAAATTCTCACAAGTCTCCCCCCTTCTCCGCTCCCTCCATTGGCTCCCGGTCGCTGCCCGCACAGAATACAAAACTGATGCTGGCATTCAAAGCAACCAAAGGAATGGCTCCCCCATATCTTGCAAGTATGATCGAACCCTACAAACCCTCCCGCGCACTCAGATCAGCCAACGCAGGGAAGATGGAAGTACCCTCACTAAAAACGCAGGGACAATGCTCCACACTTCCCAAACTCTTCTCCCTTCTGGCTCCAAAACTATGGAATGCACTTCCCATTACCATCAGAACTGCAACCTCACTCCCAATCTTCCGCCGTAGTCTGAAAACCCACCTGTAGTCATAGCACTTCATAGTACATATGTATGGTACAGTTGCATATTTTATATGTATAGTTTCATTATATAGATATTCCACTGTTACATTCTTAGCATGTGATGTATTGCCATGCTTTTGTTCTTGCTTAGTGTAAATCGCTCTGGATTAAGAGCGTCTGTGTGACCGACTAGTCACTACCCAGGGCAAGGAAGGACACAAGACAGGGCAGCTTCCTTACGTTTTAGCTTTATTCCTCCAAGTCAAGGGAATAACACATTGAAAGCATCACAATATTAGTTTACACAGGAGAGGCGATAGCTCTCCACTGTCCGGACATAGGCTCTCTTCTGAGTGTTTGTGGAGATGACTGATTTATCCTGTTGTGCCTTGATCAAGTCCATGCACAACAGGTGCGCAGCCACACCCAGCTCTGAGTCCAGTTCTAGTTTGACTCAGGCCAGGTGTGACTGCTTAAATCAGTCATCCTCCCTCTCACATACCCCCCTCGTTAAACTGAGGCTGGGGAGAATCCCCAGCCGAAACCTACTCCCCCCCCCCCCCCCACCCCATACCAAGCCAAAAAAAAATCTTAACACCAGACTCTGACACAGGGTTACCATTCCTAACATAAACAACAACAGACTCTGAAACAGGGTTGCTATACCTAAAATAACAAAACCCCTCAAACAACATTGTCCCACACACACTTCCCCAATGTCCAGCCCCACCCTCCCCCTCACTCCCGGAGACCGGAGGCATGGGCTGCTGACCAGGTTGGCAGAGGTGGTTCTGGGCTTATGCTGCTGCAGGGGCTGCTTGGACAGGCTGGGAGGAGGCTCACCAGTGGAGTCACGATGGTGGCTTGTTGGTGGGTTCTCCAGCTGCAGGCCGTTGTCCACGGTGGCTGATGCTCTGCTTCCCCACCCTCAGGTGGACAACACTGTTGCCTTCCGCTGCTGCCGAGGAGTGCTGGGGTTTGTAGCTAGGCCGATGACCAGATTGCTGGGACCTGTAGTCGGTCTCGTTGGTCCTCACCAGGACACTGGGTGGCTGGTCCTCACCAGGATGCCGTTCACACGTAGCCCGGCTCAGTGGCCCCGTCATTTCATGCAAGTCCTGTAGTCCTTGCAAAAGGCGCTGGTGATTGCGCCGGTAACTGCTGTCCATCGGCCTTTCCTTTGCTTGGGCCAACTGCTGCCGCTGTGCCTCTGCCTGTTGCAGGCACATGTCAATAGCAAGCTATGCCTGAAACTGATGCTGCTGAAGAGTGGCAGTGTTCTGCTGCACCTCTGCAGAGTCTCAGGAGTTCACTGCTGTCCCTCCATGTCCCTGTTCGGGCGCCAAATATGACCGACTAGTCACTACCCAGGGCAAGGAAGGACACAAGACAGGGCAGCTTCCTTACGTTTTAGCTTTATTCCTCCAAGTCAAGGGAATAACACATTGAAAGCATCACAATATTAGTTTACACAGGAGAGGCGATAGCTCTCCACTGTCCGGACATAGGCTCTCTTCTGAGTGTTTGTGGAGATGACTGATTTATCCTGTTGTGCCTTGATCAAGTCCATGCACAACAGGTGCGCAGCCACACCCAGCTCTGAGTCCAGTTCTAGTTTGACTCAGGCCAGGTGTGACTGCTTAAATCAGTCATCCTCCCTCTCACAGTCTGTTAAATGCCTAAATTGTAAATTGTACGCGAGACTAGTGTGCTAGGGTTAATCTCTCAAGACAGAATCTGCTTAACAGCACTGTCAGCACCACTTCCTTAAACACGTTGTTGTTAGCAGGAATAAACACAGAAGCACCAGGAGGAAGTGTAGCCTACTGTACAAAGAAAGGGGAGGAGCCAAACCATGTTTTTACACAAAAAAGGAGGCGGTGCCACCAAAGAGGCAAAAACTGAATGGGTTCCCAGATTGCAATAAGTGTTGTCGCTCATTTTGAATTATATGATGAAGTAAGTCATTAATTCACCAAAATGTAGCCTATATTAACACATTTTGTGCCCAAGACGTCCACAGACGTCCTGGGAATTGCCGCATGTAGTGCACAGGACGTCTGTGGACGTCTTGGCAAAAAATGTCAAAAAGTGGGCCTAAAAAGTGGGCACCCTGGGTCGCTATTTTGAAAGATTAAAAGGGCACATAATGTGTTAAGTTGAAATATTGAGATACAAGGTTTCTGCCCGACAGTGACAATGCATGTGTGTGTGTGTGTGTGTGTGTGTGTGTGTGTGTGTGTGTGTGTGTGTGTGTGTGTGTGTGTGTGTGTGCGTGTGCGTGTGCGTGTGCGCGTGCGTGTGCGTGTGCGCGTGCGTGCGTGCGTGTGTGTGTGCAAGAGGCTCACTCTGTGGAAAGCGTGGTGGGTTGTCGTTAACGTCGGTGATGACGATGGTCACCGTAGTGGAGCCGGAGAGACCGCCCAGTTGACCCGCCATGTCCGTGGCCTTGACCACCAGCTCGTAGCGGTCCTGGGTCTCACGGTCCAGGTCTGCCACAGCTGTCAGGATGATCCCTGATGATGGCGGCATGGAAAGGGACACATGAGAAGTTGGAGAGAGAGAGAGAGAGAGAGAGAGAGAGAGAGAGAGATGGGGGGGAGGCCGAGAGAGACAAAGGAAAAGGTCACAACAGTTGTTAGATTTCATGCAACTTCATAATATCCCCGACGCCGCCCATTTTGAATATCAACTTCAGCTGAGCACTCTATTACAGACGCACTAGTGCAGTGCATTCCAATTCACCGCTCCCTGAGCCCTCCTGATAGACGAGATTGTGTATTTTTCCCGTCTTTTTCTTCCCTTCCCTTCCCTTCCCTTCCCTTCCCTTCCCCTTTTTTTTTTTTAAAACACCGTGCTTATACCATTATAGGACTGGGCTGTATTAAAATGAATAATATATAGGCAACGGAATGAAGGACTGCCTCTGCCAGAATGAAGCTTCATGACAACTGCTCTACGGTGAAAGCAGAGCCTGTGTCAGGATGCACCTCTATAGTGCAAGCAGTGGATCTGCGGAGAGAAAGGGTTCGAGCAACAGTCACACAGAGAGAGAGAGAGAGAGAGAGAGAGAGAGGGAGGGAGAGAGAGAGAGAGAGGTAGAGAGAGGGGGGGGGTAGACAAAAAAATCACAATGGCTTCTCTTAATCTGCCTAGGGAGCACATTCAGTAGTTGCATTTCAACAGGCTCTGTGCTGAGTTGAAAACAGGCCCTCTACTGCGTTAAGCCACACCAGTCTACACTTCAAAGAGAGGAAAGAGTTCTGCAGAGTTTGAAAAGAAAGAAACAATCCAATCCTCTGCATGCTTCCAGAAATTGGATATTTGTGAAAAGATGACTGCAGTGTATTGGTCGCTGTGACTGACCCACTATGTGGACTAACTACAGTAGCAACACTCAGGTCAGGTTGCCCTGTCCAATCACAGGCAGCTGGGGATGTCATGGCTGACATTGTGACCAAGGCACAGGAGAAGAATGGGGGGAATTTCAGCTCCATATTTTTGAGGGGCGGCATTAATGTTTGTTTTTAGTTCAATTTTTGTTTTAAAAACGCCATTAACAATAAAGATAATTTAATGTTTGTTTTGTCACCGTTTGTTTTACATCATTACATCACCTAATCATAGAAACATGAGTTCGAATTCCCTCCTCGATGTTGTAAGATGATAAGAGCGCCCCTCACTTCACACATAGTTTTGCATTTTAGTGTGACAATATGATGGCATAATACTCTGTATAATTGGTCGAGTGACAAACGTATAAATGTAAAATGTAAATGTATAAGATCACAAGACATCATAATGTATATAGGCATTGTGAGCTTGTAGATTTTTTATATAAAAAAAAGTAATGTCAACTTTCATTTATGTAGGCCAGACAAGGCAGGTTTTGTATAGCAGCACATTGCAGCAAGATATGCTTCTGATCATGGGAGACCTTAATGCCAAGGTGGGAGCTGACAATTCAAACTGTGAGAGAGCTATGGGAAGGCACGGGTGTGGTGTGATGAATGACAATGGTGAGCGACTTGTTGACTTCTGCATGAACAACTGTGTCATTGGCGGCACCATCTTCCCACATCCACAAGCTTACATGGAAGTCACCTGATGGTTACACCATCAACCAGATCGATCATATCATGATCAATGGAAAGTGGCGCAGGTCACTCCAAGATGTGAGAGTTTGCCGTGGAGCCGATGCAAACAGTGACCACTACCTTCTAACAGCCATCATCAAGCTCAAACTAAGGAAAGTGGCAAAACAGAGTCAGCATAGGAAACATCTAGATGTAGATAAGCTGAAATGCATCAAAACCAACAGGGAGTTTGTATTGGAACTGAGGAAACACTCTAATGCTTTGACTAGCTCTTCAGAAGACCCAGATATTAACAGTAACTGGGAGACCATCAAAAAGCTCTACATAGAGACAGCCACCAAAGTCCTAGGCTACAGAAGGAGGAAGAACAAGGAATGGCTAACCCCAGACACATGGAAGAAAATAGAGGAACGGAAAGTACTGAAGGCCAAGATACTGTGCACCAAATCACCCAGGCTTCTAGAGCGGCTGCAAGAAGCTTATAGGGAAAAAGACAGACAGGTGAAGAAGAGTGCCAAAAGCAACAAGAGGGCCTTTGTTGAGGACATGGCAAATGAAGCAGAGCAAGCTGCAGCAAGAGGCGAGATGAGTACAATTTATAAGATCACAAAGAAGCTCAGTGGTAAACATACCAGCCAGTCAGCCTCTGTCAGAGACAAGGGCGGTAACATCCTCAGGACAGAGCAAGAGCAGACTGCTAGATGGGCACAACATTTTCGGGAGGTACTCAACTGCCCAGCGCCAGAAGACCCTGCTAAACCTTTGCCAGCAGAAGATGTCCTCAACATCGACACCAGTCCTCCAACTAATGAAGAAGTAAAGCTTGCCATCAAAGCTATGAAGTGTGGGAAAGCTGCCGGCATAGACTCAATACAAGCAGAGATGCTGAAAGCCGACCTTAATACATCTAGCATGGTGCTAGCAGACCTCTTCAGAAACATCTGGGAAAAGGAAACTATACATGGAGACTGGGACAAGGGCCTGATAGGCAAAATCCACAAGAAAGGGAACCACCAAAACTGCGACAATTGGCGGGGGATCACATTACTGTCGATACCTTCAAAGGTTTTCTGCAGGATCCTAATTGGCAGAATTGAATCCACTGTTGATCAGACACTGAGAGAAGAACAGGCAGGATTCAGAAGAAAGAGGGGGTGCACAGACCAAATCTTTGCTTTGAGAAACATCATTGAGCAGTGCATAGAATGGAACGCCCCACTGCACATCAACTTCATAGACTTCCATAAAGCATTTGACAGCCTGCACCGTGACACCCTGTGGAAGATCGCGAGATCATATGGAATTCCTCCTAAAATGGTCTCACTGATGGGGTTGTTCTATCGTCACTTTGAGTGCAGTGTCCTTGTTGATGGAAAACCATCCGAATGGTTCACCGTGGAGTCTGGTGTGCGACAGGGGTGCATCATGTCTCCCATCCTCTTTTTGATGGCCATCGACTGGGTTATGAGGAAGACAACAGCAGACAGACACAGGGGCATCCAGTGGACTTTGTTTTCCCAACTCGAAGATCTCGACTTCGCTGATGACCTTGCAGTGCTCTCCTCTAAATACACTCATCTGCAGGAGAAAACTGACAGACTTAACACATATGCTGAACAAACAGGGTTGAACATCAACCTATCTAAAACACAAGTGATGTGCATTAACTCCACCCCAGGTGCACCAATCACTGTGAATGGGCACACTCTTGAAAGTGTTGAAGAGTTCACATATCTGGGAAGTCTGATCAGCAAAGAGAATGCAGCAGAAAAGGTCATCAGAGCAAGGCTAGGGAAGGCAGTGTTTTTGTTAGGCTCCAATCTATCTGGAAGTCCAAGCAGTACACTGTAAAAACCAAGGTCAGACTTTACAACAGCAATGTGAAGTCAGTGCTGTTGTGTGGATCTGAATGCTGGCGAGTCACAACGCATGATATGAAGAAGATCGATGCCTTCCACAATCCATGCCTCAGGAAAATCTGCAGAATCTTCTGGCCTGAGAGGATATCCAACGAAGAGCTTCACCGGATGACCAAGTGCAACAGCGTAGTATCGGAGATGAAACATCGCAGACTCCGATGGCTGGGGCATGTGTTCAGGATGGCCCAGGAGCGTGTACCAAAGGTAGCTCTAGGATGGACCCCTGTAGGGAAAAGGAAGAAAGGTCGGCCTAAAACAACCTGGCGCCGAACTGTGGCAGCTGAGCTGAAGGAGATGAACCTGACATGGGGCGAGGCACAACATGCAGCACAAGACAGGTCCCGATGGAAGAAGATCGTTAAGGCCTTATGTCCCACCTGGGACGAAGAGGATTAAGTAAGTAAAGTAACATTGCAGCAACAAGGCAATGCAAAGTACTTTACGTAAAACATCAGTGCATTAAGATATAGAAGCTCTATTGTAAGCTCTAATCTTCTTTTGTGAATAAAATGTTATTTTGTCCAATAGTAGAGTATGTGAATACAATATAACCTATACAATTGGGCTGGTTGTATTTGGTCTCCCTGCTCTTCTATTGAGACATTTAGATCCTGTGTCTACAGTCTAGGTTGAACACAATCCTGCTCTTCTATTGAGACATTTAGATCCTGTGTCTACAGTCTAGGTTGAACACAATCCTGTTTCTGGTTTGACACAAGTTTTGACCCGAAGGTCAAAATAATATTTCTCCCCAGAGCAAGCACTGCTAAAAATGTCAGCACGTTTGCAGGAGTGCCTGCGTCATTCTGGTGAGAGACACTGGCGAGAGAAACTAAAACATGATTTGTTTTAGTTGTCAAAAACACTTGTTCTCTCCTCCGCGCCCATACCCTAGGTGGGGTTGGTGAAAGGCATTTCTGTGAGGAGTTTACATGTTCTCTATGTGTCCCCTAAGGTAGGTACCCTCACAAAAAACATGCAGTAATCCTGGTCTCTACTGCACCCCCCTGGTCAGCTGGGGCACCTGATGGAGGGGAAAGGAACTGGTTGTAATAACATGTTCCTTCCACAAGCTATGTCCTACCATGGAAACTCCCCCTTGTCAGGTAATGAAAAGCGGACTGCATGCTCACCCCTCATGCATTTAAGGAAGCATGAGCTTCAAAATGGGTTACAAACTCCTGGGCTGGAAAAAAAGAAAAATACTGAAATACGGACGACAGGGTTACTGTGGATTTACATGGCATGATAATATCACTGCATTAATAATAATAATACACAGTCATACACACTGCCACACTGCCACCCGCCAGCCCTACAGCACAACAGAAGCTAGCCGCTTCACTGTGTGGTAAGATAATATTTCCATTCTGCCCCTCTCCTGGGATTTTCCATGTCAAAAGCTATTGTTGCATTTCCTGGGCTTGTGCTCCTCTCCCTCCCAGAGGTTTACATTGTGTTGAATATACAACTCAGTGATTCTAGTCACATTTGGCTCCCAAGTAGCTCCGGGCCATGTTTGTATGCGAGTAGCCAAAAGTACATGCAGCAGCGGAGCTAAGGAGGGAGGCAAATGACATGGTCCTCTTTCATCCACAGGAAGCCAGAGGGGATGCATTTATGATGCATTTCCCCCCCTATCTCAACCCTAACTCCCTGCATTGAATAAGATTTTATTCAATACATTTGAATGTAAAATTCCGTTACAGGATTTATATTCATTATATGTCTCCCATGCTGACTGAAAATGAACGTAGACGGCACAGGGGGAAGCCAGGGTCAAACACGCCAAAACCCTAGCTATTAAGGAGCTCGGAAAAAGCTAGCCTACATAGGAAAGAAAAAAAGTGAGCATTAAAATGTAAATGACGATAGCTCTATATCTTCCTCAACAGAACTTGACTGGCAGTGTTTCGCTTTTGTTCAATTTATTGTACTACTGTCTCTTGAAACATAACACATGATCTGTGGAGAGTGGCATTGCCTTCATACACAATAACATCATAACAAAACAATCCCTGAGAGAATTTTCTTTACAGAGAAAGAAACAAAGAAAGACGCCTCAATACTGTCATAACAATCCAACATGTGAGAGATGTCTTTACAGAGACAGTGATTCTTAACACTTAGCCCGCTAGCATTTATTGAAAAATTAGGATCTAATTCACGCCAGCATTTTTTTAATTTGAGCTCTTATTTTGAAATTATTTCCGGTCCATGAGCAGTAGTCATAACCTTGGAATCTACACGGAGCTAGGCAGGCCTTGTTTACAATCTGAATCCAGACCGGAGCTGTGCCGTCAAAGAAACGCTGTTTTGACCAAAATGCCATCTGGGACAAGGAATAGGAGATACAGGCGATTGAAAGAAATGGATAGAATATAGATATGGATAGATATTATGGCGACGACGATCTAAGATGGGCGATCCAGTGCTGTGCTAACAACACAGCTAGCTAACCGGCTAACGTGAGTAGCATTATGGCTCGAGCAATCGAACGCGCTATAAAAGCCCAATTGCCGAAGGCCGCCGGCAATGGCGTTAAGCGTCAGTATCAAAATTAGGCTTCAATTGACTTTAATCGTCGGCAATGGCGCTGAAAGTATTAACTTTTTTTTTTTATTTCAACGACCCTCGGTTTAGATTAATTGATCCCACAAGGGAAATTCAGTTGTCGGGTACTGCACTGCAGTACCGCACTATGAAGCAGAGGACAGATCAGAAATAAATATTGTGACGTCAACCGTATATTGAGGGCAAAAAAGTGTATCCTGTGGAATTTTAGGCTGGGGGGTGTAATTGTCGTCCAATCAGAGGAGCGAAAAGAAAAGTAAATACCAATAACAATAGTGTGTATAGTGAATAGTGTGTATAGTGAATAGTGTGTATAGTGAATTGTGTGTATAGTGAATAGTGTGATTGCCTATCGGCAATTACTCAAATAATAATAATAATAATAATAATAATAATCTATCTATAAAGGCACCACGTCTCTGTACGTCTGTAATCCATGTAACTCAAGAACTCGCCCCACCGACTTCAAATTCAACACACGCGTTCCGCACCCCCACAGGGAGTGCAGTGCCCGGTGTCGATTCGGTCGTACCCACGGTTGTCCACAACCGCCACAAAAGGCCTCTGCCCGGGCTCTGTACAGGGCCCAGGGTCGGAGCTGGCCTGTTCTGACATCACAGCACTCCATATTTGGGCATGCCTGACACAGACCTCCATATGTACTGTACGTGTGTACGACTGTAATCCAAGTAAGTCGAGAACCGCTCGCCCCACCAACTTCAAATTCGACAAACATGTTCCACCCCCACCCCGCTGCCTCACACATTCTATGATAGCACGGTATAGCACCGTTGGACCCCAATGTCTGACACATTCTATGATAGCACCGTTGGACCCCAATGTCTGACACATTCTATGATAGCACCGCTGGACCCCAATGTCTGACACATTCTATGATAGCACCGTTGGACCCCAATGTCTGACACATTCTATGATAGCACCGTTGGACCCCAATGTCTGACACATTCTATGATAGCACCGTTGGACCCCAATGTCTGACACATTCTATGATAGCACCGCTGGACCCCAATGTCTGACACATTCTATGATAGCACGGTATAGCACCGTTGGACCCCGCTGCCTCACACATTCTATGATAGCACGGTATAGCACCGTTGGACCCCACTGTCTCACACATTCTATGATAGCACCGTTGGACCCCACTGTCTGACACATTCTATGATAGCACCGCTGGACCCCAATGTCTGACACATTCTATGATAGCACCGTTGGACCCCACTGTCTGACACATTCTATGATAGCACCGCTGGACCCCAATGTCTGACACATTCTATGATAGCACCGTTGGACCCCACTGTCTGACACATTCTATGATAGCACGGTATAGCACCGTTGGACCCCACTGTCTCACACATTCTATAATAGCACCGTTGGACCCCACTGTCTCACACATTCTATGATAGCACCGTTGGACCCCACTGTCTCACACATTCTATGATAGCACCGTTGGACCCCACTGTCTCACACATTCTATAATAGCACCGTTGGACCCCACTGTCTCACACATTCTATGATAGCACCGTTGGACCCCACTGTCTGACACATTCTATGATAGCACCGTTGGACCCCACTGTCTCACAAACCCTTTTGGGCAATCCAATCTGACCTCGGGCCGGAAAACACTTTAAGAAGACAGTGACTCTCTCTATAGAGTGTCATCAGAGTAACTGGAGGGGTCGCACGCACGCACTCACCACGCACTCACCACGCACTCACCACGCACTCACCACGGACTCACCACGCACACACACACACACACACACACACACACACACACACACACACACACACACACACACACACACACACACACACACACACACACACACACACACACACACACACACACACACACACACACCTGTTCTGTTTCCTCCCCTCACTCTGACCTCCTCGACTCGCACCTATTACACTGTAAAAAATATTCGGGTCTATAAATTTGTACACTTTCCTATAGTTCGATTAACATAGAGGATTTTACTGTGTAGGCTGGACTTTGCGTCTACAAAGTGTGTGTGTGTGTGTGTGTGTGTGTGTGTGTGTGTGTGTGTGTGTGTGTGTGTGTGTGTGTGTGTGTGTGTGTGTGTGTGTGTGTGAGACTGTGTGTGTGAGACTGTGTGTGAGACTGTGTGTGTGTGTGTGCGCACATGTGTGTGTGCGTGCACGCGTACATGCATGTGTTCGTGCGGGGGGTAGGGGGGCACCGGCAGGTCGTGAGACGAGGAGCTGGTCTCCCGGCTAGCCCCACCGAGGCAGAGCCATTTATCATCCCGGCACCGGGGCCGACCGAATCAAAGCGGCAGGGACCAAAAAAAAGAGGGATCATTAAAAGTTTAGCGCTTCTCCCGCGGGGCCATTTGCAGGCAACACCAACGCTGGGCTATGCCTGAGAGATCGCGGCTCAGGCCTTATCCCCGCCATCCGCCTCACCAATAGAATACCAGCAGGGAATTCAGCCATATCTGCTGACTGGGGACGCACGTCTCTACAGTGACACTATCTGCATCTTGGGGGATATTCAACGTATAACCCTCCGGAGATTTAACTGTCCCAACGTTTTTACTATGTGCCTTGGGCACATAGTAAAAGAAACTAACATTACACAAGTAATTGGACGTATTGCTTACGGCTATATAGTGCAAAAATCACCTTGAGCAAGTTGGTTAATCCTTCATCTGTATGCCTGTGAATATATGGGGAGGCTGTATCCGTGTAATGATCATTTCTGCAACTTGTTTAGCTATGCCTAACTGTTGTCCCTGCCTATGTCTAACCTCGAGTCACCAGGCTTTCCACCTCAGAGGTGGTTTAGATCGGATGATAAGAAATCCCCCCCCGTTTGTTTTTAGTCTCGCCGGTCGCTACGAGTTGGAATAAAAGATGAATATACCAAACAAACTATTCCAAGAAGCACTTGAAGAAACCTGTTGGATTCATACGCTGCATCAAGGCGTCTTATTGCCGATTTGATTTGGGTTCCGGCCTAATGACTACAAACCAGCGACTACAACATGACGTGTAAGATATTATCTGCTCCCGACCCGACCATAAACCTGAACAGGAATGCTGCCCAGGCTAGAGAGAGAGAGAGAGAGAGAGAGAGAGAGAGAGAGAGAGAGAGAGAGAGAGAGAGAGAGAGAGAGAGGTTATGTACATGGAAAATCAAGCAGCTTACCAGTGTGTTTCTCCACAGAGAAGAACTTCTCCACGTCCAGAACGCTGTACACCACCCTGGCACTGCTGCCATATGTCGGGTCATCTGCATCTGACGCTATGACCTTCATCACGGATGTTCCTATTCAGAGAGAGAGAGAGAGAGAGAGAGAGAGAGAGAGAGAGAGAGAGAGAGAATACACACAGGCTCAGATGAAGAGAAGTTCAGAGCCAGGCCACCTGGAAGCCACAGACAAACACTGACATCTAAAAGAGTCAGGGCGAGAGAGAGGATAGTTTATGTACAACAGCAAAGCAGGTGTTTGGGGACCTACTGTAGGAGTTATTATGAGAGAGAGAGAGAGAGAGAGAGAGAGAGAGAGAGAGAGAGAGAGAGAGAATGAGGTTAATGCGTTGAGGAACTGGCACGCCAGGGAAACGATTCATCTCTATGTACATAATTTTCCAAACACATTTTTTTGATATTTCAAATTACCTCTTGCCACAATACCGGCGCAGGCGGTTGCTCGGCCTCTCCCAGGCACACAAGCTGTGCTCGGAAGATGAAAGGAAACCTCAAGTTATTTAACATCTCTATCTTCAAAGTCCGATATAATATAAAATGTGCATGAAATCCACAACAACAATTATCGCCGATTGCTGACACTTATGGAAATATGGCGGTATATTTCCACAAGAACCTTTAAAATCTGGATTTGCACAGCAACAATATTCTTTAAAGTCATTTATTAACCACTTACTATTCTATATTTTTCGTCCGCTGTGTGCACACATGCGCACAAGCCTCTGGCAGCCAACAAACAAGACTAAATATTTACATTTAGTCACACGCTTTAGTTAAAGCTCAGATAAAGCCTGTAAAGCTTAATGGGCAACAGCTTCCTCTAACTGCTTTGGGAAAAGAACCAACCACTGATTATAGCCTTTTAGTGGCTGAGCTGTTTCCCTCCCTATAAATAAAAACACCTTAAATTAACAGGTTCCGTCCATCCGACGTGTCCACACGTCCATGGGAATCCAACCGACGGGTTGCAATGACGTGTGTAGTGTGTACATGTCCTATAGCGCATCTTCAATGATATCAGGCGAGAGAATAATATTCTGATTTTTTTTCCTTTTTTATTTTTGAGTGGGACTCTTAAGGCCACCGTACGCTTCGCTCTTTGTTCATGCGCGGTCCCGTTTACCACTGCAGAAAGAATGCCTCGTCTCTCCTAATCCAGGGCACTCTCCGTGGTTTTGATCTGATGGATATACTAAGCGCTTCATTTCTGACTCATCCGCCTCTCGTTCAAAATATGAACGCTTTTGAGTATTTAGCAATATAATGGAAACAACAGCAAGGTAAGCTGGGGGGGGGGGGGGGGGGGGGGGGGGGGGTCAGAGTAAAAGCGGCCATGTTTTCCCGGCACCCCAGAGCTCCTATTTTGAAGGAATCCCGGGACTGATTGTGTTAAAAGGGCGGAAGGACAAAAAAAAACGAGAAAAGAAAAGGCACAGAGAATCCTGGCACAGGCAGCCATGAGTCCTCAAGGACGAGGAGTCTGTCTCCATTCCCCTGGCAAGGTCCATAGGTAATTACTGACAGCTGGTGTTGTCCACCAAAGGTCACAGCTGTAGCCTCTCTCAGAGCCCTGTCATGCTACTGTCCAGCCACATAATGGCCGTATGCTAATGATGCTAATTAGCGGGAGGTGTCAGAGCGCTGTTTGTTTCCTGTCATCCATTGGCGCCCCCGGGGGGGGGGGGGGGGGGGGGGGGGGGGTAAGACAGAACAGTGGATTATCATTAAAGCCACAGGGCCATTACCACGGGCAGCCCAGATCACTATCCTGCTGCTGTCGCCAACAGCAGCATTCCCTCTCTTTTTGCTGGAAGCTGGAAGGCCTGCATGCAAACACGGCTAGTACCAACTATGGCAACATATGCTCATGCCATATAGAGTCTATAGGGCATAGAGACTATATGTACACATGTGATGCTATATGATAATCAGCCACAGCAGTCGTTAAGTCGCAAATATTACAGTATGAGCAACATTGTGTAGTTAAAGATGGAGTGCCGTGATTTTGTTCCACCCTAAAACATGATCATCAGGTCTTATTGTTATATAAGGAGGTATAATTTTTTCAAAAAAGTGTACAGTATTTGTTAAAATGTTGTTTTTATGTGGGCACGCCCACCAGTTCATTAAGTATGCCTGGTTTGCCTGGTGGGTGGTGATGGGTGGTGATCCACCTGAACTGAAGCCACACCCACAGCTGTAGTTGTATGATAAAGGGGGAGGGGTTAGGGGAGGGGCTGATAGTGTGATGTCACTATATTACTGTTTATTTCATTGGCCCGTTTGACTGTCAAGGGTTCAGCCTCCAGGAAGAAACCCTAAATACAAAGTTAATACACCATTGCACATAAAAACGACTCCAGGGTGTCTAATAATAATAATAATAAATAATACATTTTATTTATAAGGCGCCTTTCAGGGCACTCAAGGTCGCCGTACAGGTTAAAAACAGTTGATACAAAACACAGTTAAAAGCAAAACAAAACTAGGGCACAGCTTGCAGCAGAGGTCAGCCATATGCCTGCCTAAACAGGTGGGTTTTGAGGTGAGTTTGGAATATGGTGATAATGAAGTACTGTCACCTCATAGACACACAAAAAAATTGTGGCACTCCATCTTTAAATCCAACAGTAGCTGTGCATTTCATCTCCTGCTGTACTGTACCTAGTAATACGCAGTATGCATGTGTGTGGTTCTTAATGCATGCTCAAACAGTACAGTAACATAATTCACTCATTATTATCTCTCCAGCATATGCAATTGGCCCATGTCTGCCTGATCCTCAGATCAATGGGATACAGTCCTTTCTCATATTGAAAAGAGAAAACCATATAGAGACAAGGCAGTTTCATTACTGGCGACAGACAGAACCCCTGCCTTTGCTAATTCCGTCTACCTGGTTGTCTCTGTGCGTCCAGCAAAGCCATTTCCATCCATGGGATTATTCTCTTATCTTAATTTTCCCCGGGTATAACAATCAGCTCGACACTCAGCTGTTTCTGGGTCCTAGCTGGCAGCTTGGAGGAACTATATAAATGCAAATGCTACTTTATTGTGTTTATATTAAAAGGGAAGGGAAGCAGGGAGTTTGCTGCCTGCCTGGGTCATTATTAACGCTCTGGTTGGCTTCTGTTTCATTAGGAGAAGTCGTTACTAGTTGGCAGCTCTCAGATCAGATGCTACTGGTGAGGGATCTCTACAGCAGTGAGTCGTTACTAGTTGGCAGCTCTCAGATCCTACTGGTGAGGGATCTCTACAGCAGTGAGTCGTTACTAGTTGGCAGCTCTCAGATCCTACTGGTGAGGGATCTCTACAGCAGTGAGTCGTTACTAGTTGGCAGCTCTCAGATCCTACTGGTGAGGCTTCGTACACACCTTTCGGACACACAGATCTGTCCGACCGACCACTGATTACATTTTTATGATTTGATGCCTCCATGTCCCACAATGCTTTGCGCGATTTGGGCGGTGCTACGACACGCGGAAATAGATGCACATATGTTCAGTGTAGTTTTCTTGACTGCAGCAGCAGCTAGCGATAGTTTGTCGAGGCCGTTTTTCACACTCAAAGTTCACTTAGAAGGTCCGGATCAAGGACCAAGGACCACATATTTGCATTTTGATTTTGGTCCGTTTGGTGTTCACACTGGACTGTAAAGCGTACCAAATATGTAAACAAATGACACGTGGACACGTTAAGCGAACCAAATAGTGAAAAGAAAGAAAAGAGGTCATTTTACGAGGGAAAAATAACATGAGGGGGTGCGGGAAATCACTGTCTACATTTTTTGGGCGCAACCTTCAGTCACACAGAGAGAAGAGAACAGCAACATGAATCATGATTGCAGCAACAACTTGAAATTGCATTAATTCTTAATAATTTTATTAGCCAAATAAGACAACAGATGAACAGAGGAACAGGTGTTTGAACAATAATGTGCTTGCTGCGGCTGCATACAATTCACCGGAGACGTATAGCCTACAACAAAGTATCCCCGAATCCCGATAAAAAGGACTTTTCTTCCATGTGTGCACCTCCGCTGCAGTTGACCTATATCACGTCTTTTGCTATAGTGATGTAATTAATTAATCATTTAGGACCACCTGTGTAGCTTATTTAACATTTGCTCCATTGGCTCTTTATGCGTGCGGCCGTGCGCTAGAGCGAGACAGGATGATTTTAAATATTTCTCTGTCTGCGTCTCTCCCATAGAGCTATAAAATATATCGGGTCTCTCCCCCCACATGTGCGCGCGTCATAACTTTTCGTGGTGGCGGCGGCGCATGCTTAAAATAAACAGATCTACAAGCTTACATCGTGTACCATACCGTAAGTACCATTCGTGTCGATAACTTGTACATCTGTTATATTTGCGCATGTGAACCTCGTACGCTGCCATTACATTTCTACTCTAGGCTACTCATAGACATATATGCGTCTAGGCCTACTATTAAAATCAATAGTGATCCCCGTAAAAAATACATGCTTTTAGAACTAATTATTAATGCAGCCTCACAACTGCCGAGGCCCGACGGCTATTTTGGCTATCGTCCTGTATTTCTGGACTCACTCACTGGAGACAGCCGTGCGCAACTTGGACTCTCCAAGTTACGCACGGACGTAGCCAAAAGAAGACATACAAACAAGCGATATAATAGTCTGTGTCACGTAACTCAGAAGACTACAGCCTAAACCCCACCCAGTGCTGTCAAGAACGGAAGTTCTCTCCTATTAGTTGGCGGTTAAAAACCACCCTTCTGTCCGATCTGAAGTCCCACCCTGTTCGTTGGCTGTTTTGACTACAAGGTGTCCGATGTGTTTGTTGTGCCCTCCGCCCCCACATCGGACAGGTTTGTCCGATCAAACGACGTGACTCCCATTGAAAATGAATTGGAGCAGCAATCAAATAGCAATCAGGCATCGCACACGGACCAAACATTTGTTCTTTAGGTGTGTACGCAGCCTGAGGGATCTCTACAGCAGTGAGTCGTTACTAGTTGGCAGCTCTCAGATCCTACTGGTGACCGATCTCTATAGGAGTGGTTCCCAAACGTTTTAGCATTTTTTTTAGCAAGTATAGGGATTGAAGTTACTGACTTGACAAAATGTAACACAAACTGTACTGCAAAAAAGAAGAAAAACGAAGGGAAAAAAGTGTCTAATGAAGAACATTTCTCATTATTCATTATAAATACATATTTTTCTCTCTCTACAGTACAGTAAATAAAGATAAAGAGCATGGTAAATTGTTCTGAGATGACACAGTAGTCGCAGCAGCAATGATTTAGCTGTTTGTCGTAATGGTGTAAAGCAGCATATAAACAAACATGTTTTCCTCTGTGCCTCTTCTTGAACACACTTTTTTTCTCAGATCCTCAAATTACTTTTTTCTTTCATTCTTTGAAAATTGAGAGTAGCCATTTATTTTTGTGCTCATTATGCTAATTAATCCTCCCCACATATTTGTGTTGCTACTGCTGTTGTACACTACTGGCTCACCTACCAGTGAGGAAACCCCACTGGGACACCACTGTCTTAGTCAAGTTCACAATTTCCTGCCACTGTGCCAGTTAGCGGATTTGAGTGTTATCAACCAGTATGTTACTTATCACTACCATATAATGAAGCCAGTAGGCTCTACTGGAGCGGAGTCGTTGTTGTTGTTTTTGTCAGCCATTGTCCGACATGGCGTTGGTCGCAGTATAACCCTAACCCTAAACCTAACCTAAAAGTTGTTGTATAGTGCAGCTTCACAATGTTTTCGCTTCGGCAGCAGTAATTTCACTTTGTGTTTCCTAATCACAGCCAGTAGAGCCTGCCGGCTCCAGGGACGTAGCTGACCATTTGGTTGCCCTACTCGTAGGATATTTGTGCTGCCCCCTCCCGACGAGAGCGCTGCTATTCCTCATCCAGATCGGCTGTTTTCGCTGTTTGAGAGGAATCAGAGGATGCACACACGGCCGCTCGTTATTTTGAGGGTCAGCTTGGCACTTTTTGGCACATTTTGTTGCCCCCCACGGCGTGTTGCTCTACTCGCAGTGCGTATTGCGTGTAAAGGTAGCGACGGCACCGGCCGGCTCCATTGCAAGGTCTTGATGAGTAACCTACTGGTGATTATGTGAGGGATAATGTATGGCTGAGGGGTCATTTGTTATAGATAGAGATAAAGAATGCCAGCACTCATTGTATGTCCTTTTGCATGATTTTATTTACCTCTGACTGAGACTGACAAACGGACGCGTTTCGGCCTGTATGGCCTTCCTCAGCGTTTGTCAAAGCGTTTGAACCTGGAGTGCTGCGGGTTGTCTGCTACAGGCAGTACTATTCTTTCATTTGTTATAGATAAATTACCGACTGAAGGTGATTTATCAATGACCACTCAGCCATACATTATCCGGAGCACAGTCGGAAAACAAGGAAGTGAGTTGACCAAATAGAATCCATTTTTGGGTACTTTCGGGTACTCTTTCTCGCGTGTTTTCAAAAACATTTTTGAGAGCAATGTTTAGCTGTAAATGACATTGTGTGTGTGTTTAAATGGCTGTCATGTTGGAAACAGCAGTAAATCAGCGGAGCACAGCAGGTGCTCCAAGGGTTTGATTACTAGGCATCGGTCTGTTATAGAGCGGAGCGGTCTGTTATCCAGAAATAACAGACTGATGAATTTGACGATTGACCAATCAGAATCAAGCATTCAACCAAGCCATGTAATAAGGGTTGATAGCATTCATAGTGGGTGTGCCAGTGCTGACAGGTGCCACTCCAGGCCCGTAAGTTTAGGTGCAGCATGGTGGGCCCCCTGCTCCACCTGAGCACCCCCAATTCCTCAAATTACTAATACTAAGTATCACTACCTGACATGAAGCTACAGTATAGCATGCATTACTAATACTAAGTACCACTACCTGGCATAAAACTATAGCATGCATTACAAGTACCACTACCTGACATGAAGCTATAGCATGCATTACTAATACTAAGTACCACTACCTGACATGAAGCTATAGCATGCATTACTAATACTAAGTACCACTACCTGACATGAAGCTACAGTATAGCATGCATTACTAATACTAAGTACCACTACCTGACATGAAGTTCTAGCATGCATTACTAATACTAAGTACCACTACCTGACATGAAGCTATAGCATGCATTGTAGCGATCGGCTATCGCACGCACTCACACGCACCCACTCACACCACCGCAATTATTCTTGTCCACGTACGACCCAGTACACCCACAGACGAACGTCAGCACAGCGACACGCCCCCGACGCTCGTACGTTCCCTTCCGCTCTATGAGAAGAGACTGGAGTGGAGACTGGAGAGAGGCGATCGCGTATGCGAGTTACTGTCTGCGCGGTGTGTTTTCATGACTGAAGGTCCAGCTACAATCGGATCCATGGGGAGAAGAGGAACCTAAGAAGTCAATCCTTGGGGCGTTTCCCACTGTCCGAGGGTCCGTGTCTTGGCGTTCAGCAACGGAGCTGCAGTGCTCTCTCACTGACTGGTACCCCCCCCAATCACCCCCCCCCCCCCCCCCCCCCCCCGTGGCTCACACACACACTCAAACGACCTGGTTTAATCACCCCGGTAAAGGCAGTGGGATTTATTTTTTGTTTGTTTCTTTTTGGGTTGAATAACATTTTATTCATGTATTGAATAACGGTTCCAGTGTTGTGAATATTTGAGGAGGTTATTATTGACTGTGGACGCTAGACTGTGGTACCTGGGAAACTGTGGACTGGATTTTGGGTGTGGGCTGGAAAGTCAATACAAACAAAGCAAACAGAGTTATACTGTGTCTGTGTGAACTACTGTTTCATTGAGTGAAGGTTCATTTTTGGGTAACCTATCCCTGGCTATGGTTTACAGGTTCATGTGGTTCCTGCTATATTCCTCCTTGTTAAACCATTGTAAGGTTGGCTTCAAAAAATAAGCAGTTGTCCCAAAGTGGTCCAACTGTGTTAGGCATTTGCCTAACTGGCACCCCAAAAAGAGTAACATCAAGCCAAACCGTTGCGTTACAGCATTACTAATACTAAGTACCACTACCTGACATGAAGCTATAGCATGCATTACTAATACTAAGTACCACTACCTGACATGAAGCTACAGTATAGCATGCATTACTAATACTAAGTACCACTACCTGACATGAAGCTATAGCATGCATTACTAATACTAAGTACCACTACCTGACATGAAGCTACAGTATAGCATGCATTACTAATACTAAGTACCACTACCTGACATGAAGCTATAGCATGCATTACTAATACTAAGTACCACTACCTGACATGAAGCTACAGTATAGCATGCATTACTAATACTAAGTACCACTACCTGACATGAAGCTACAGTATAGCATGCATTACTAATACTAAGTACCACTACCTGACATGAAGCTACAGTATAGCATGCATTACTAATACTAAGTACCACTACCTGACATGAAGCTATAGCATGCATTACTAATACTAAGTACCACTACCTGACATGAAGCTACAGTATAGCATGCATTACTAATACTAAGTACCACTACCTGACATGAAGCTATAGCATGCATTACTAATACTAAGTACCACTACCTGACATGAAGCTATAGCATGCATTCCCAACTAGGTTGGTGCACGTGTATAAATAAGCCATTGATTGTACTATCTAACGTTATTAGTACTCTGGTAACGGGTACTACTACACTGGGGGTGTTCTAACTACACACTGGGTATTGCATAACCTGGTGCGGCATGCATTCCCAACTTGTATCGTTCCCAACTTTTCCAAAGGTGTTCCTGACTTGCGTGGTCAGGAAGGGCACCGGTCTAGTTTATATTAATAATTGTTTATTTTATTGTCACTACATTGAGGAAGCTCAAAGTACAAGAATGTCTGCAATGTTGCGATCAGCTCTATTGCATATGCAGGTGAAAATGAAGGCCTTGATGCATTTGTCTTGCATCCCTAAAATAAAGTGTTCCACTTGGGAATCACAGTCGTTGTCACTGTCTCTCATGACGGGGCAGCAGCAGCATGCAGGCGGGTACTGACTCAACATGATGTCTGTGTCCATCTCTATTAGGTGTCTGAAGTGGGACCCAAATTGGACATCCAGGTCCCCAATCTCACTCCCTATAGAACCAAGCTGTTCCCTGTTCAAACAGTCCAAGCTAATTATGTTCACCTGGCAATGTCATAAAAGTTACATTAAAACGCTGAAGCTCCAATTCTGTCATTAGTGTTCTCTTCTCTCACCTGCTTCAGTTAAAGTTGTCTCTTCGCTCTGCAAGTAAGTTGCATATAACCCTTGAGGCCTAGATGAGGGCTGCTGAGCTCACAGCCATCTGCATACTGCCCAACAGGCTTAATGTAGAAGTGGATATGGCTTAGCTATTTCAATAGGATTCAATAACAGGGAGAACAATGTGTTCATTACAGACCATGTTATAGTATTGTTATTGTTGGTTGTTTGCTGCCAGTTATAATGATCTATTCCTGTCATTAGAAGGCCTGACTGAGACGTGAATAAGCTACTAATGATAACACCGAAGGGGTTACAAATCATGTACTTACTGTAAGTAACCCTACACTGGTTAATGAGGTGGAATAAGGTCACTCTTTCCAAGGTATTGGTTTCTTTCCAATGTTTGGGTAATGTATAATTTCAATCGATCACACCTTAAGACAAACATAGAATACCAATGCATTGGATTAGGAGGAAATAAACAAATATGGATTTAATTAAAAACTCATTTTTGGGGGCTGTGAAATAAAGTGAGGAAGATTTTCCCTTGAGGGAGGCCAGTGATAGCTTTATATCGGCCCCTACCGACTTGTATTTATGCATGAGTTCTGTTTAATGGTATCAACACAGGCGGTTGGAATGGCTTCCCCTCACCATTTCAGCACTCTGGGGGAGACGGTTTAATTACCGATATGCAAGCCACAGGAGTGCACCACGTGTGAAGACACTAGACTGACAGCTATTTAAGAGGCAGCCTCGTAAAAGAGATTTGTGCCCAACTCGACTGGTGCGGTGGCGACACTGGCTCCGGCGGAGGGGGCATAACGGCTGAGCTGGTGACTTTCTCTCCGGCTTCCTCCCGCCTTAATCTGCAGGACTGAGTGCTCCCCGCACGCATTATGGATCATTTAGTAAAGCCATAAAAGCTGAGGTGTTTTCACATGAAAAGTTATTTCTTATTTTCTTCACTACTTCCAACGTGATTCATTCCTATAACATCCACATAAATGCACAGAAAGAGAGAGAGAGAGGGGGGGGGGGGGGGGGGGGCATGTGGCAGACAGAGAGAGGGACAGCTTAATTTAAACTCGATCGTAAGATGGTGTCGCATCGAACATAGATCTATACGTCACAATGAGCTTGTGGATCAGCTACTTTCAGTTTGGGACACCATCGAATGATGGATTACATCAGGTTGAAGAGGGTGAAAGAGTGAGAAACCTGCCATGTCATAAAAGCCAATGGTCTGCTTGCAAAGGTCCTCTCTAGGGGAGCTCTACAAGGATTTAGGCATATCTCCCACCGACCCTGACAGAGAGCACAAATTAAGTCTGTATCAGCCACTAACTTGTGTCTTTTATCGGATTCTATCGAACGCACGCACGCACGCACGCACGCACGCACGCACGCACGCAACACACATGCATCTCAGCTGTGTCAGAATCAATTATGTCCGACACCCTTGTGGAGTGCATAACGGTAGATGTTCCTGGTCACATAAATAGAGGTGGTTGGCAGCATGTATTGATTGTATGATATGATGCACCTGCCTTGTCACATTCCCCTCTCCTGTGATCCCACTGCTCCACATGTCTCACCTATGGTTAGTACTGTATGACAGGCTGTCCAAATGGTGACTTCAGCAATTTGCAACATCCTGTGCCTTCACTCTGAGGGAGAAAGCTCCGGATGCAATACTTCTCACAGGGAAACATGGCAAAATGGGAGAAACAAGTTCTCTGTGTAATAGTTTAGAGTAATAAGGGAAAAAAGAGTGCTGGGCGGGGGGGGGGGGGGGGGGGGGGGGGGAGTAGGGAGAAAGAAAGAAAGAAAGAAAGAAAGAAAGAAAGAAATATAGATAAATATATAATGATAATGATACATTTCCCAAGGCTTTTTTCTCGTCTTGATCCCTGACTTACCCTGGATTTGTATTGTCTAAATTCCATCCTGCATGATGCCGTCTCCTTTAAATCATCTTATAAAGACATGGCCCTAGTTAAACTGCCTGGTGAACTACAAGGTCTAAAGTCATGGCCCTAGTTAAACTGCCTGGTGAACTACAAGGTCTAAAGACATGGCCCTATTTAAACTGCCTGGTGAACTACAAGGTCTAAAGACATGGCCCTAGTTAAACTGACTGGTGAACTACAAGGTCTAAAGACATGGCCCTAGTTAAACTGCCTGGTGAACTACAAGGTCTAAAGACATGGCCCTAGTTAAACTGCCTGGTGAACTACAAGGTCTAAAGACATGGCCCTAGTTAAACTGCCTGGTGAACTACAAGGTCTAAAGACATGGCCCTAGTTAAACTGCCTGGTGAACTACAAGGTCTAAAGACATGGCCCTAGTTAAACTGCATGGTGAACTACAAGGTCTAAAGACATGGCCCTAGTTAAACTGCCTGGTGAACTACAAGGTCTAAAGACATGGCCCTAGTTAAACTGCCTGGTGAACTACAAGGTCTAAAGACATGGCCCTAGTTAAACTGCCTGGTGAACTACAAGGTCTAAAGACATGGCCCTAGTTAAACTGCCTGGTGAACTGCAAGGTCTAAAGACATGGCCCTAGTTAAACTGCCTGGTGAACTGCAAGGTCTAAAGCACATGGAGCAAGTGCAAATGGTCGTGTCCAACTCCAGTTATGCTAGTTTAATGGCATATAATCTGGGTGCAAAGGGGTCGTGTTTAGTTTCTAAATTAATCATGGGAGTGTCTCCCATTCCCTTTAGCCAGGTGCACCTGCACAATGCTATTTAAGCAGGTTGGAGGAGACGTGACCAGGAAATGGGTGCTGCTGCTCATGCACATGGTGAAAGCCATCTATGGGAGCAGCAGGTATCCACCAAACACGAGGTGAATCAGACGTGCGAGGAGGAAGTGGTGACTGTGTCCATCTTCTGACATCACCAGAACGGACGCTGTCCAAAGTGATATGAGATGGACAAAACACAAGCTCTTGGATTTCAGTTCAGAAGCGTTCACTAATATTAATTCCTGTAGTGTGTCTGAAATTTATGTCCAAGAAACACTAATATTAATTCCTGTAGTGTGTCTGAAATGTATGTCCAAGAAACATCTCTGATATCTTGACATTTAAACGTTAATATTTACATGCTCAGCTATACTGCATGGTAATTCATTCACACCAAGAATAAATAATTACGACGCTAACTATAATTATAATGATGATGATGATGATGATGTGAACTAACATTCTGTAACCACTGGATATTGATGACTTGTCCAATATTCATACGGTAGCTATCATTATAGTTAATGTTCTTGGTGTGGATGGCCCTTATACTGCTGTATGCTCTGTTGCGCAGAGGCAGATAAAGAAAACCAAAATCCATTTGACTATGAAATCTGTTCAAGGACCTCTCATCTTTAAAGAATTTTGTGAACATATCAAAATTCTTTAAAGATGAGAGGCCCTTGAACAGATTTCATAGTCAAATGGATTTTCCTTTGAACGTGTTTTCTATCAGCAATAAAGTGTACTTATTGAAATAAACACCCCGCCTCTCTATCTCTCCTCCTCCATGGTGCTGAAAGACACACACCAACCAGTAGATACATTTTAACTGGTATCTCATTCTCATGGTGAGTCTCACAGCAATTGCATCTGCAATGTTTAATGTGAGTAATGTGTTGAATGTTACGCCTTGTACATTTGGATGAGTTTTGATTATAATCAGAGTGCGCTGTGAGAGGTGAACATTGCACACTTTAAATTGCGGGTAATTTACTGAGAAGGGGGGCGTTAAAATGATAACTACTTGGTTGTAAACTGTTTGCGCTGCGTGCCATTTTGCGCTTGGTGTAAGATAGGATACATTCTGAATGAGGGTTAGGCTCACACACGAGTCTGCAGATGCGGCATTCTCAGGGAAACTGTTTTGAAAATGTGGGTCATGTGATAAAATCAATGCGTTTAATAGCTTTTCACGGTGCGTTCCCTTTACTGCTACATCTGCAGAGTGGATGTGGTCTGTTTTTTTCCTTCCTATACATATTCTACATGTCATTCTGACTTTCAGTCAATTACAATAACCTTGATTTGCATTGTATAGCGTTCTCCATATTTGTTTCATTTGCTAGGATCTCTGGTAGCACTTAGCGTAGCCTGCCCTATAGGCAGTTTTACAATGATATTTGAAGTCAAGTATTGATAGAAATGCACATGGGTCAAAAGTAATAAATAATCAAACAAATGTAACAGTCAGAAATGTCAAAGTGACACATTATAAAATAAGTGATAAAAGAGCAAAGGGCATGAGTGGCAGACAGTGTCAGTGCTTTCTTTCTTTCTTTCATTCTTTCTTTCTTTCTTTCTTTCTTTCTTTCTTTCTTTCACATATTTTTGGTGTCTTTTTCTGCCAGTGCAAGAACCAGGAAACAGTGACAGAGAGACAGGGAGCAAATGTCCGCCAGGCTTGGGAAGAGAACCAGGGATTTTCTGTCAGGCATAAAAGCTTACGCGATACTCGTCTAGCCTTAACCATTCGGCCATTTGTGCCCCCAATGCTGGTTAACTTAAAACAGTTCCACACTTGTCTCCCTTATGTTATGTGGGCTTTGTTACTGGTCAAGTAAAGTAATGCAACTTTCCAGTGAAGCAGGAAATAGTCAGACTAGAACAGCAATCAATAATGCTATGGCTTTAATGAAGAGAGGTCCCATCGAGACAGGCTTCAAGCACACTCTGAGTAAGGGTACATTGTAATACGTTGACAGGGCTATTACAGTACATATTAAAACTAAACAATGCCACTCGACGCCACGCTATGGAATTCTTTGTTTATTCTGTGAGTAGATCGTGATCACAGCCAGATTAAAGATCGCTAAATGGTCCATCTGCTCGCCTGAGTACGCTATGCCGTGTCAGTCAAAGTTACCTGCATCGGTTAGAGGTTGTCGCCGACACTGTCTGCCACTCATGGCATCCAAGTCCTGTCTAACAGAACGGCATCAATCACAGGACCAGCTTGGTGGAAACATTTTGCCTCGCCATGATTCTAGGCAGTCCCCTATCCATCAATCCCTCTCCTCTCTTCTTCTCTGTCTCCTGACCTATAGAGTGGCGGACAGGAAGTTCACAGTGACTGCCTGCCAAACCGTTTGAATTTGATAGCCAATTAACTAACTATGAATATTTCAGAATCATGCATCATGCAATTGGTTTGCTGTTAAATGTTAAATGCGGGTAGGGTTGCAGTTAATAGATAATTTTAACCAAGTATAATTAGAATAAATTACAATTTAATAAAATAACGAATTAATAAAAAATCCCCATTTTGGGAAGAAAATGTAAACATAAAATTAAAACCTTTCAAACAGTGAAAATAGCAGATCCGCATAACACTGTTGTGCGAGAATGTATAAAATAGGGTTTAAGTGCTTTGATAAATAATTTTATATTCAATATCCCTTCTCGATAATTCAATTCATTGACACAGTTATCGATAGAATAATCACTAAGACAATAATCAATACTTGTAGCCCTATTTAAAGGTAGGGCATCAGATAAGGGACAACTTTTGATATTATAGTTCATATATTCCTATATAAAAAACAATATTAGTTCTTTTTTTTAATAAAACGATATGGAAATGGAACTTATGACATCATGTACACTCTGTTTATTTGTTATAGGGAGTGGGGCAGAGTTAGCTGCACTTTTTTCAACATTCATACAACATAATGTAATGTTTATGAGAATGAGCCAAATTAAAAAAGTACCGTTTTTTAATGTTATGTTTTTTTTGTCCTCTGAAGGCGAGGCGAAGGCTGCGTAACGCCCGCGGACACGCAGAGAAATAGAGCAGGATACAAACGTGTATCACACCAGCGAGGAAGAGTGGGTGCTTCTTCCGGCAGCGGCAGCCGCCGCGGAGTGTCCAAGGCAGGCGGCAGTGTTTCTGGGTGGCATCAGTCTGACACCCTAACCGTAAGCACGACGCAACGCATGTCGGACCAACGCACTGCCGCTGAAGCGAGTGGAAGTGGAGTGCACCTTCCCCGGCAGATGCCGCCCCTCTCCCCGGCAGCGCCGCGGCTGTTACCGGCAGTTGCGGCGTGTGGAGCGGCGGCCATGAAACGGAGAGGCAGTCATCCCATGGCAGATGCCGATAGATATGTACATACATTGCACGCACGCAAGCACACTGACCTAAAAAAAACATCTAGCCATCACAATGAAAGCAAAGTGACATATATAATGCAGTTCTTCTTCAGGTAGTAAAGTGTTTTCTCATCTTCTGTGTACTACTTTCAAAGGTAAATCATGTTCTCACATCCCGAGCCTCACGGCAAGCATTTATCCAACCACACACAGCCCCACCCCCAGGCCTTTTAGCTGTTCCACCTCCTACTATGTTTGGCCTTTACAAACTGCACAGGTCTAAGTGGACTCCATGAATACTATTCAACCATTCAGTGGGCCACAGGGCGTCGTCAGGGCTTCACTACATTAGAGGAATTTGAAAAGTAAAAGCCCTCCTCATTTTAAATGGACAGACCTGTGCCTCTCCATCAGCAAATGGACACAGCTTTTAACATGGCAGGTGATTTACATTACGGTGGCGTCCACTTTTATTTGGAAAATAAAGAGGTTGGCGAACCATAACGAGAAACATGATGACCCCCACAGTTTTTAAGTGAGAAACCATTTATCAAAGAGGTCTATATGTACAGTACAGCCAGGCTGCAACACTTTATTTGAGAGAGATATGCATGGCGGCAATGAACCGAACAGCTGCATGCAAACCACGTGCAGCTGGGCTTTAACATTGAGCGCTCGGGTGCACTTCCGCATTTGCCAACCAAAATTTGGTTGGCAAATGCGGAAGTAGACGGTCCTTCCGTGTGCTTCAAAACGCCACTGAGCAACTTCCACTGATATGAATAGCGGGGGGCGGAGCTATCGCGCCGGTTCAGTCTCTATCCTTCTTTATACTCTATGGAAGAAGGAGAAGAAGAAGAAGGAGAAGGAGAAGAAGAAGAAGAGAGATATGCATCTCTGTTCAATTAGCAATTAGCCAAAATGTTATCACTGAATGGTATGCACCTTCATCTAGGGTGAAGGAACACAACATAATTCAGGAGGAGACAGGGTTGAAAAATAACTTTAGTTTATTGTTGTAGCTCTTTTTTTCGTTAGCAGAGACAAAGTTTACATTTTCTTGTTCTTTGATTCACAACTGTATAGTATTGGCTTCAAGGTGCAGGTTCTATGCTAAGAAAACGGCTCTAACTAAAAATCTAAAGTTTACCCCTAACTAAGGCCCTAACAGAAAGTTAAACAACAATACAATTCTAAATCCCTAACTAACCAAAAGTACAATAAATCCGGGAAAAGAAAATACCTGGCACCCCTACATGGTGATAGTAGGAACCGGGCTTCACATATGAAAATAGTAGTTTACAAAGATAATAAGAATAACAATTATATGAATAGGAATGAACTGAGGCTTTTAAGTTAAATGACAAAAGGGCTGAAGGCTTTAACTTAAACAGCTGGGAATAAACAAAACAAAATATAACTAAGGCATGACTTACTACAGAACGGAACAGAATAACTTAGAAAGAACCAAACTAAACAGAACGAAAAGGCAGGCAAACGAGCGGCGGACTAGAGGGATCGAGTCTCTGCTGCGAAATATGCTGTCGTCCCCCGGTGAAGTCCAAGTTCAACTGAGCTTTTATAGAGCGACAGGAAGAGTGCTCAGCCAACAGGAAACTGTTGTCGGGGAGAACCAATAAGGAAGAGAGGGGCAGGTCCAATCAGGGACCTGTCACTCACAGCCATGTCTGTGTCTGTATTCATTCATTTGAGTACTGCAGCCAACAGTCTCATCTTTTCCAACTCATTTATAATCAGGAAACAAAAGAAACACAACTTGTAACATGCCATATAACACAATAGATCCAACTTATAATTATTATCCCAGTTTAATAGTCACCATAAATAATAATTATACTTAAACAAATAGAATCAAATAACCAACAGGACCATGGTCCGTAACACTGAAGCAAATACGTTTTCAAATAATTATAGTGTAGTAAAAGTACAATATTTGGAGTAGAAGTAAAAGTATTGGAAATACTCAAGTAAAGTACAAATACCTCAAAATTGTATTTAAGTACGGTACTTAAATGTACTTAGTTACTATACACCACTCAAGCCTCTTCCCTATTCATCATTAATTTATTGACAGTTCACTTTGAATGTCCTCATCATTGAGTTAACCAAGGCTAAACAAAAAAGAACTTTTGAATGACATGTAAACAACTGTATAATTTTTAGTAGAATATGCCAGTCAAACAGACGGGCAGGCCCGGCAGCTACCACTGCCCAGTCTCTGTCAGTAGAGAAGAGTGGGGGGCTGGGGTGGGGGTTGAGTAAGCTATGACAGAGCCATGCACAGAGAGACATGACAGGCACTATAAGTGAAAATGAATATGCCCAAGGCAGCTTCCTGATTACTTTCTTATATTATAATGGCCACCCAGGCGGTGGGCTATACGGTTGGCCATGAAACAGAAAAGTGAGCATAGTGTGGCTATAATGCTTGAAACCTGCTGCAAGTCTAAAGCCTTGCAAAACACAGCCTCGCTTCACATCAATGGTTCTCACATTTGTCCGATTAGGTTGGCACACGATCATTATCCTTACCTCCATGGAATTGATTGGCCCAACAGGTGCGATGGCACCACTACAAAGGCAATTAGATCAATGCTTGTTCAAGTGTCAGACCAGTTGCACTAATATACGAATAGTATAATTTAACACCAGGAGACGATGGATTCGTCATTACCTCCTGCAAATACGTTATTAGACATTACTAAACAGCCCAACGGTGACAACAAATAAATAGGCACACAATAGTCACAAAAACATGATCTTTTGCTGCTATAAATGTTTTAAGTGCAATATGGGCTTGTGCAATAACAGGAAGTGCGGTTGTGTGTGTGCATTTGTTGTACTAGTTTTATAGATTTTCAGCTTTTAGTGATTCTATTCTATTCTATTCTATTCTATTCTATTCTATGCTATTCTATTCTATTCTATTCTATTCTATTCTATTCTATTCTTTCTTACAATACTGTTGAATATTACTGCGCGTGAAGATAGTGATTTCAAGTCAACCTTTGCATCCTCCTCACTGCAGACACTGCAGAGCTGCACAGAAAGCCTGTCTATATTTTGGTACTCCTGCTAATGAGTAATGACGCTCGCTCATGTATTCAGGTGCGTACCCACCTGTCGGTGCCATCAGTCCTGCAGCTGACAGGCAAGCAGGTGGGCAACGTGAAACAGCTACAAACAGCAGGTGGGCAACGTGAAGCAACTACTGGCGATAGCAGGCGAAGAGGCGATAGTCGAAAAGTGGGCGGAGGAACGTCGTTCAAAAACATGACAATATTTTATCTTTGGACGACATTGTCCGACGATAGCCAATCAAATCCATGTGTTGCTTTGTTTAGCCTCCACGGGAGGTGGACGCTTTTCAGACAGGGCATTAGTCCGACATTCATCCGCATGTCGGACTAGCGTCTGCTCCCGTGCTTGCGGTTATGGTTAGGTTAGGCGATGAGGTGGGTTGTCATTTGTCGGACCAATGACTTGTCTGAAGCCTCCACGCAGAACGGTGATATGTTTACATTACATACTGTAATGACAGCAGGAGATAATGACTAGGAGATTTGTATCGCCCAGATTCGCCGCTTTTCGCCCACAGTTAAAACATGCAGTAGGGTGAGCTACAGGATTCTAACTCCACCCACATTCACCCATTAAAACCACGCACGCACGCACGCACGCACGCACGCACGCACGCACGCACGCACGCACGCACGCACGCACGCACGCACGCACGCAATATGGAGAAAGTAAGAATGCTGGACTCAGTGCTAGCTGTTCTTTTATCCCATTAGGCCAGTGGCTCCAGTTCTATGTTTTAAACATGACCGCCACACTTAGGATGTAAATTGACTGTGAAGTGGAAGTGATTTGAACAGGGGGAGGTGCTGAAGGAGAAGTGGTTTAAACAGGCGTACTGTATGTCTATTCTAGGTCTGAGCATAAACATGGTAACGCCCCGCCTGCCTCTGATTGGCCTACCGACACTGCCCGTCTTGACTGTCCACTGAGGTGGATATAGCTATGCTGGATAGTCTGATGCGGGGTTACTCCGTGGTGGAAAATAATAATACAAGTCACTGTACGGTATGATACAAGAGAACTGTTTTATTTTTGTAGAAGAGGCAAACTAATATTGTTTATGCCGTTTGCTTTGATGGAATAATTGATTGAACATGTTGGCCGTAATATGATTTGATTTGGGTGTGTTCTAAATAAAGTGTTGTGTAATTTATTTGTATGTGAATAGATGCAAATCTTCTTCACAGCTTCGCCCTTTGCCCTATTTGAGACACTCTCTGATATTTTGAGTATTCATTTTGACCCCGATCCTGTACTAATTATTCTGGGTTTGTCAGACTCCATGCCTAGGTTGACGAGAGCACAGAAACAACTCTTCTCATATGGTCTGATTACAGCAAAAAAAATAATGTTGACGCACTGGAAAAAGGAGGAGGCTCCTGCATTTAAGCATTGGCTAAATGAAATGACTAGTACGTTTCATCTTGAGAGAATAAGGTATTTCCAGAGAAACAGGGAGAAACAATTTGATAAGGTTTGGCTGCCCCTTGTCCATTACTTGAGTAGAAACAATTCATAGACAGGATACCACTGATGTGGTTGACTGTACGACATTTTCTTTCAGATGTTTTCCATTTTTCAAATTACTATTTTATTCTATAGTATGCGGTGTCACTGAGCAGTATGGGTGGGAGGGTTGAGGGTTTTCTTTCTCTTTTTTGTCCTTGTATTTTTTCTTTCATTTTTTGTTTTCTATAAAAGAAAAATGTAATTCATATCACAATGTTTAATCTACAACAATTTATAATCTGTTCTCAATAAAAACCTATTTGACAAAAAATATATATTTGTATGTGTAAACGTGAAACATTATTGTACTGTAAAAGGTCTATTTTCCCTTGATCTTTATCATTTTTAGTATAATAGTATTAGTTTACTATAATTAGATAACATCAATCATTCAATCAATTATTCAATCACAGCAAACGGCATAAACAATATTAGTTTGCCTCTTCTACAAAAAGAAAACGTACAAGTTAGTTACAAGGCTGCATTCTGTCGCGCGTGCCAAGCTGTCATTCTCTTGTATTATTTCCCACCACGGAGTAGCCTTGCATCTCGGAGGACAGTCAAGACGGGAAGTTTCGGTAGGCCAATCAGAGGCAGGCGGGGCGTTACCATGTCTATGCTCGGACGCAAAATAGATACAAAATAGATATACGCTTTGAACAGGGGGAGGTGCTGAAGGGGAAGGGTGATGTGTATTAGCATTAGTTAATGCAGGGGTTCTCAACGTTTTTGGCCGGGGACACCCGGAAATGCTTTGGCAATGTCTCGGGACCCCCCCTCCCGACCCCCAATATAAATTGACTGCTACAATAACCTTAAACCATTTTGGGCGGGAACCCCTTTTGGTGTTTTAAGCATTGTTATAATTTAGCTATTGAAAAATAGCAGATCTACAAGCTCATAGCGCGCCACCGAGTGGCGCGCTACGAGCTTGTAGGTCTGCTATTTTTGAAAAATCGTGAAAATTTTTTTAAAAAACAAAATCTTTTTTTTTTTTTTTTTTTTTTAAATAATTTGGGGACCCCCCAAAATAATTTGGCGACCCCCAGAGGGGTCGCGACCCACGGGTTGAGAACCCCTGAGTTAATGAACATTCACTAACTTCAACAAACCCTGATCCCGACTCCCTATCACTGTGTTGTTCTCTCCCTCTCCTCTTTGTGGTTAAGATAAGTTAAAGCTTCTGCCGGTTTTGTATAGTCTTCGTCTTGTGTTCTTTCAATTTGCTTAGTCTGTTATTATATATATTATTTGTATTATTTTGGGGGGAGGGGTCAACTATTTTATTGCTTCCCATCTGTTTCACCCGCTCGTCTTTTTAAGAAAGCAGTGTAGGCAGAAACGCTCATGGTCTGGATCATGCTGAAGAAGCAGGAATTAATTCCAATTAATAGGCAGCGAAGAGCCATTCCATTTAGTCCTGCATCCGGGTGTCGCTCACGCACACGCACACACACACACACACACACACATACTCACACACACACACACACACACACACACACACACACACACACACACACACACACACACACACACACACTTTAAGCCTACGGTTTGCTTTTGCAAGACTGTGCTGTTGTTTGACAACCCTCCCAGACGAAAATTGCAGTCTGCGTCCTCTCGACTGAGGGTTGAGATCTCTAACGAGATGCTAATGACCCTCGCCACAACCCCAGAACCTCACTCACAATCTTTCTTACCTGCTTTTCTTTCCACATATTGTGCCTTTTCACAGAGATAAGATGTGCTACTCTAGCTCACAGTATAATAGCAAAAATAATCTAGATCAAAGGCTTTTGTGTGAAAACATGACATTTGCACTGTGTGAATGGTTTCTCCTCATTCAGAGTGCACTCAGCATTACATTCTGCTCTTCCTCGTGTGTCACTTTGCTCTTATCCATTCATCTTTTAACACGTTGGATCCGTATGACGAGTATACCTGTCCTATACATTAATGACGCTGGGTACAGATGACGAGCAGGCTCGTCTTAACCCATTTTGGGCGGGAACCCCTTTTGGTGTTTTAAACATTGTTATAATGTAGCTATTGAAAAATAGCATATCTACAAGCTCAAATGGTGAAAATATTTATTTCAGAAAACTGGAGGATTTAGAAGAAATGTTTTACATTTTGAGGTCAGGCCTAAATGGGTTAAGGCGTTTGATATCGCTATAGCATTGTTTATAGTTTGATATCGCTATAGCATTGTTTATAGTTTGATATCGCTATAGCATTGATATCGCTACAGCATTGATATCGCTATAGCATTGATATCGATATAGGGTGTAAAAACGTGTACGTCACCAAGAGGGGGCGGCGTCTGAAAAGCTAGCGGCGCCATTCTTGTGGGCTTTAAACTCTAGCCCACATCACTCAGAATAGAGTGACGGTGTAAATATTGAGCTCGTTCTTGGCGACAACATAGTGAACCAACACCAGGATGGATAGAAAGAACGTCGGGCACAAATACCTTACATGGACAAGGAAAATGTTGTGAACAAACACGGCTGTTCTTAGATACTTTGTTGAACGTTATGTCTCTGTGCCTGTGCGCCGTACAGCCGAGATCCAAGCCATTCTACGTCTTTTTGTAAACTCGTCAATCTGGGTTCCTTGATGCTGTCTCCATGCTGGAAAGCTGAAAATCTAATTCTGTTTTCTGGCTCATTCCCTCGACGTGACCTGCTGTGGCACTTACTGAGCAAGTCTGCACCATTGTGAGGTCAGTTTAAAAAAAGCACACCGGATAGTCGCTCAATATAAACAAACCAGACAAGCCAACAAGTATACCACGTGACACATATGTTGACGCCCCCTCAAGGACATTTTGGTACGCTCTGGGTTTCATTTTTGGAACTGCTCCGGTTGCTATGCACGGTTGCCAGGGCCCCGCCCACACTGCTTGTGTTTCTCAATAGCCATTAGCTTCTGTTTTAGGCCGTTGACCAGATCGGCGATGTTCGGATGTCTTGTCTGATTATCCTGTGGCCGGGTGGGAGCAGTGTGGGGTAGTGACGAGCAGTGTGGGCGTGTCTCTGGTGTGAACTCGAACTTCAGTGTCGCCAGAAGAGAGCTAGACCAAACACTTCCGGGAGAAGGCTGCAGCAAGCCGTGTTACTCGTAACGAGAGAGAGAGTTGCGAGCAGGGTTTCGGTAAGCGCATTAGCGTTTTCTAGAGCAAGGATTGGCTCGGTAGCATTAACGCTAATACATTAGCATCCAAGACGTTAGCCAAAACCGGACGCGAGTCATAGGGGAATAGCCTGAAAACACCCGGCACCCTGAAGCACCACCACTTATATCCACCACATGGGACTCAATGTGTTTATGATGGGTGAGGACGAGGCCACGATGCTCATCAGAGAGTAGAGCAGAACAGTGCAAACCCCCTGGTCCCAGTACAGTACAGTACAGTACAGTACAGTACAGTACAGTACAGTACAGTACAGTACAGTACAGTACAGTACAGTACAGTACAGTACAGTGCATCGCTCAGTCTATACTGGCTCCCTAATACTGTCCAACTGTACAGTACAGTACAGTACAGTACAGTACAGTACAGTACAGTACAGTACAGTACAGTACAGTACAGTACAGTACAGTACAGTACAGTACAGTACAGTACAGTACATATCTCAGTCTATACTGGCTCCTTAATACTCTAACAGTACAGTACAGTACAGTACAGTACAGTACAGTACAGTACAGTACAGTACAGTACAGTACAGTACAGTACATATCTCAGTCTATACTGGCTCCTTAATACTCTAACAGTACAGTGCAGTGCAGTGCAGTGCAGTACAGTACAGTACAGTACAGTACAGTACAGTACAGTACAGTACAGTACATCTGTCACAGTCTCTCTCCCTCAGTCTGTGACTCCACCATGGCCACTCCCACATTCATTTCCACCACACTGCAGTCCCACTTACACACCTGTGTCCAACTCCCTCATCAGCAAACCTGTGAACTCTTTGCTAATCAACCTTGCCTGTTCCTGGTTCCCTGTTCTTGACTACTTTGTCATTCTGATGATTCTGTTCCACTGCCTACTTCCTGCCAGCAATATCTGTGTAAGGTTTGCCTCAGTCTTCATTAAATACTTTAAAAGCTGCTCTGTTTCCTGTGACTCTGCATTTTGGGTTCCATTCACTTTGCATCCATGACAACATCTCTCAGTCGATATGCTCTCATCTCTCAGTTCCTTGATAGCTAGGCAACAGCTCAGACACTCTGTAACTCTGTAACTCTCTGTACCTTCCTCCTCCTATCTGAGATTGATTTCCCTGTCTGCTATCTCTCTTCAACATTATTTTGTGTTCTTTTTTTTAACCACATGAACCCTAGCATTGCTTTTCTGGGTCATAACAGGCCAACATTTGACAAAAACAGACAACTTGTAGACTTATAGGAGCCCAAGTATAAACCCCTGGGTTGTTCATCAACAAATATAGGGTTTAAGTGGTTAATATGGGGGAGAATCCTACCATGACACTCTCCTTTGCCTCTTCTCTGTGACAACCTTTCAGCACGTCCAGGACAAAGGAAACAGGAGAACATGAAGACAAATCATCGTACTTACCTATCGGCGATAGTTCAGGCACGCTGCCGATGTACGGTCCTTCCAGGAACTTGGGCTCGCTGTCGTTGATGTCCTGGACCTTGATGACGAACTCGGACTCGGGTTCCAGCGGGTCGTCAGAGAGCCGGTCTCGGGCCTGCGCGCGCAGAGTGTAGAAGGCCTTCTCCTCGCGGTCCAGCCGCTCCGTGGCGTGGATGTCTCCCGTCAGCTCGTCGATGATGAAGATGGTGCCCGCTCCCTCCCCGGAGACGGTGTACTTAATGTTCCCCTCGCCCTCATCCGAGTCTGTGTGGATCTGAAAATGGATGCAAATATTATTTAAAACTTTGCTTTTCTTTGTTTGTTTTGTTTTCAATTCATTTTTCTTTTTACATTATCTGGCTTCAGCTTATAAAAGTAATTATTTTATATTTCCTGGAGGGATTCTTCAAAAGGTTGAAATCCCTGTACATTTCTAACAGCACTGGCCCATATCAATGGAGTGAAGCTCCAATGTAACGAACTACCACTGTGGATAGCTGTGCTTTATGTGAATGATTATTTCCACATAATGACATCTGGAGATTGAAACATGACCACAATGCGTATGACTCAGCGTGTTCTCCTCCACCTCCATTTTCTCATCTATTTCCCAGCAGCCAATGCAGCTTAAGGTCCATTCTCAACTCCCCCTGGGCCAGCCATCATCACACTGCCGTGAAAAAAAATGAAAAAAGACAGCAGTTCCTATGATGATTTACACCGTCTCCACACGGCATGCCCTTCACAGGATATGATGCCCAAATTAGGAGATCAAAGTCATTTCAGAGATTGTTAAAGGTGGGGAAGTGTAGTGTAGCTGCCGAGGTTGAAAAGTGAACTTAAAGAGCTCATATAAATCAGATCTTCTCCCCTAATGTGATTAGAAGACATTCTGGAAGCTGCGACGAACGAGAGCCCCAACCTCCCCTTTGGGTCTTTACAAAGATCATGGGGTCTGCAGGCTCTCTCTCTCCATGTCCCTCATACTCTCTCTCTCATGGGGTCTGCAGGCACTCTCTCTCCATGTCCCTCATACTCTCTCTCTCTCTCTCTCTCTCTCTCTCTCTCTCTCTCTCTCTCTCTCTCTCTCTCTCTCTCTCTCTCTCTCTCTCTCTCTCTCTCTCTCTCTCTCTCTCTCTCTCCATGTCCCTCATACTCTCTCTCTCCATGTCCATCTTTCACTCTCATTTATCTGTATTCACAATACGCACGCACGCACGCACGCACGCACGCACACACACACACAATTGCCTTCTACCTGAAATTATAATTCCGAGCCCTCTCTGCAGTATAACCGTGTTTCAATCTACCGAACAGGCCCAGGGAGAGGAGAGAGGGGAAGTGGGGAAGGGGGGGTATGGTAGAGATCACCCCAGCCTCCCTGGTTAATACTTTATAAAGGCTTAATTAAATACAGGCTTCTATCACCCTCACAGGGGTTTTCATTAAGTATTTGTCGTAAAACCGCAGGATAATGCAAGCACGTGCCTCCATATTGCTTCGCTCATCCTTTTGCCCCAACCTTTTTCTTCTTCTTTATATCGGCCTTTCTTTGCCCTTTCTCTTCATTCTGAATCATCCCCAAGTCAAATAAATGAACAGAGAAAATATACACTTTTGGCGCCATTAATATTTCAGTGATAATAAAATAAGCTTGAGTTTCTAGAGCTGAGAAATACGGAGAGAGAGAGAGAGAGAGAGAGAGAGTTATCCAATGAAAGTGTGACTGGAGATGTATCACTGTTTACGTACTGTATCGTTCTGGCTCACTGTCTTTGATTCTCAATATAAAAACATGAATTTACTTGCATCACATTAATTCAATCAAACATACCCAACCGCCCACACAAACAAAAATACTACATTTAAGAATTGTGTAGCGCGCACACACACACTCACACACACTAAGACACACACTCACACACTCACGCACGCACGCACAGAGTTGATGATTCTGTTGTGATGCATGCTTCTGTTTCTCTCCCCTCAGGGTAGATGTGTCCATCCATCTGTCAGTCCGTCCTCACTGGAGTGATTCACACACACACACACACACACACACACACACACACACACACACACACACACACACACACACACACACACACACACACACACACACACACACACACACACACACACACACACACACACACACACACACACACTCTAAAGGTCATTGCCAGGATTTACGTCAGCTTTAAAGCAAACAGAACCATTAGCGGTAAAGACGTAGTCAAATGTGGATTGGTAAAAACAGAACATGCAGGAAATTGGTCACCAGGGGAAAGAAGTACAGAGGAGAAAAGAATCAGGATTTCTTGCTGTAATAATGTCTCACAAGAACAGAGTCTGAGGCTGCTTTCACATGCTGTGATACATTAGTATTGTTTAATAGTTAATAGTTATTATAGCCCTCCCCCGCTGGTCTCATTTCACATAGATACCTAATATCGGCGGTGGCTCAGGGGTAGAGTGGCTGGATGGTAACCGCAAGGTTGACTGTTCGATCCCGGGCTCCCCTAGAGTTAGTGTCGAAGTGTCCTTGAGCAAGACACTGAACCCCAATTGCTCCTGATGTGCTGGTTGGTGCCTTGCATGGTTGCCGGTGTATGAATGTGTGTGTGAATGGGTGAATTGATGCACAATCCTGCCACACTAATAGCCAGTGCAAAACCCCCTCCTTTGTCCGCCTTCTCCTACCAAACCACACCGTTTGCACACATCTCACCATGCACAACACCAACAGCATGCCTGTCCAGACATCACGCACTATCACGTCATATTTACAGTACAATACCCATTTATATGAACACCACCAGCCTGTTTGCTGTGACGTCAAAATCGTCACCACTTTGCCGAGTTACGCCAACTCTGTTCACTTCATGGGGCCAGTCCAATGTCGCATTGTAGTCTACGGCCTTCACAGTGACACACGCGTTACATGAACCACGCGACCGGGATGATTTCCAACCCCTCAATGTCCAACCTCGCTGCCTCTGCCCCACACCAGCTCATCCTACCTCAGCCCCCTCCCCCTCTGGCTGCTGTGCCGGACAGGCGAACACTCCACCTCAGTAACAGTACGCGTCGACAAACACCACGTCATGTTGACTACACTACACTAACAAGGACCCATGACACGCCACACAACTACGCTTGGTGAACGCAGCTAAAGCAGCTGCCGTACAACATGGACCTTGCATCAGTGCCACGGGTTCACAACTTCACAGTACACTGTGGAGGATATTTGTATCGCAAGGCCGGGGGGGACTTGAATTGACAAGTGCGCGGGTGAGTGTGTGTGTGTGTGTGTGTGTGTGTGTGTGTGTGTGTGTGTGTGTGTGTGTGTGTGTGTGTGTGTGTGTGTGTGTGTGTGTGTGTGTGTGTGTGTGCGTGCAACAACACATCATACTATAATTCAGTCAATGTCTGTCTGTCTGAATGAATGTGTGTCAGAAACACCGCCGTATCTCCTCACCACCTGCACCAATCGCTCCCACTTTTCACACAGGCATTGACCATAATTCAGTCAATGTCTGTCTGTCTGAATGAATGTGTGTCAGAAACACCGCCGTATCTCCTCACCACCTGCACCAATCGCTCCCACACACACAGGCATTGATTAATGATTAATAATGAATTTATTAGTGAATTAAAAACGCACCCAGGGTGCAGTAACCCCGGCGGCCACAAGGGGGGGGGGGGGGTATCTCACAACGGGTAAGGGCTAGTAATAATAATTAATAACCCATCCGTTACTACATGTGCAGGGCACAATACTGGGTTTCAAAACACAGCTGAAACATGAAGAGGAGTCTGTCAACTCCCGCAATTTCCTTCTTCCCATATTGCGCTGCAACGTAACTCTAGGATGAGCCGGCCAAAGGGCGGCAAAATTCTAGTCTATGTAAAGCGCCTTGGATAAAGGCGCTATATAAATGCACCATTTACCATTTATCTAGTTGGGAGTTCATCATTTATTCTGACTTCATTTCTTCAGCAGGCCAGAGAGATCATTTGACTGTACAGCATGTAAATCATGGAAAATCACACTTGTGTGAAATGAGGGGCACCAATTATGATGTTTAACTCTTTTATTGTGGCTAGCTGTTAGCATAAATCCCAGTTCCAGGTGCCACCATACGCGTTCACTTTAAGAGTCAGAGTTTGCCCGCCCCCCACACATACTCACTACACACACGTTAGGATCATTGGCACAAGCACACACAGACACCGTTTACCTTTCGTCAGAAGCTTTTACATGGCAGGAGCGTCGCGGTACAAAGGCACAAATTCAATCAGAAATTTGGATGGTAGAAGATCCACCAAGGACAGCTCTCCTGGATTACGATTTATGGACGTTTGAAAATCCTCCTTTCAACTGCTTTACACAGTGATTATAATTTCAATCCCATAGCTGGAGCGGTGGGGCGTTGCCATAGCAACCGGACCAATGTTAAAAGCTGCCGTGGGACTCAACCATTATATAGACGGAATATACATTGGGGCTGGGATATGACGTCCCCTAGCGGCGGGGTCCGTATATATACGGACATGGGATATGACGTCCCCTAGCGGCGGGGTCCGTATATATACGGACATGGGAAAGAAAGAATGAAGGTGCTGTAAGAAAAAATAAAAGTCCATAGACTTGGCTCCAACAGACCATCTCTGTGTCGCTTCACGTCTCCAGTAAAAGTTGAACTAACACACAATGTAAAGACTACAGTCTTAAATATAACTCTCCAGTACCAGGAGGTGGAAATATAATATATATAGCATTTAGCAGAGCCAAGCTCTAAAGCAGAGATGTTAGAGATGGGCCGATTCATACACCTATTTTGTACCGCTGTTTCGGCGCTGTAGTGCCGAAATGATTTCGGCTCGTCAGAAATTTTCAGTAGCATCGAAGAGCCGACTTTAGGACGGTACCCGCCCCCCCCCCGAACCTCAAATGACGTCACATTGTAGGCTCTACAGAGCTGAACCGACTTTTATTCGGCTCTAAAATAGGAGTATGAATCGGCAAGGGCCGTTTTTTTAACGCAAACAATGGACTGATGCAGAAGAATATTAAAAAAATGCCCAAAATAGGGACTGCTAATTCATTGATATTATGAATTGACCATTTTGTTTTCCCATGGGTTTTTTTTTCTTCCTGCACTAAGCAATGTAGCAGAGCCTGAATGCCAAGGTCAAATATAATATTCACATATTGTTTTCCAATACGGGAGTAAATCTGACTGAACTACATTTGAATTGGCTCACATAATATAACATGTCTCAGGGTGATTATGTAAATGACCATCATTATAGTAACACATTCAATTATTGAAGTCAATGCAAACCAACTGGTTCTGAAGGTTAGTAGTATGACATGGGACCAGCCTGAACTTGGATGCATTAGACATGGCCTTTCTCCGAGTTGTGGTAAGAAGCTGTTTGAAAGCTAATTTGATGTTTTGAATAGCAGCAATCAAACCTTGCAGAGGTGGGAGTCTTAAAGGCAGAGTATCACGCTGGCATCTACTTTGTCTGAGTTTAATTATGACAAAGTTGTGATAATAATCGAAAATGCAACTATAAGGCTCTATACAGCCTGTTCAATGCTGTGTGAAGTCGGGGCGGGCTAGTGGCCACTACTCTGAAAAATCCCTCCCACCGCGTCGGAGAGGGCCGAGCCAAAACAGAGTGTCATCGATAGTATCTCCCCTACGTCATCCCATTGGATCCCATGTTAAAAGCCCCTTGGGATTGCACTATTTTAGCGTCTTCATAATGAAATAAATAAATAAGTTGTGATTACCATGACCAATGACATGTCTGCTATACACTCGAGATTTTTTGTAAATAATGCGCCGGCCATTTTTTTCCCGTATCGATACGGAAACAAAGCTTGTACTGGCTTGGGGGCGTGTCCATCGCAACCAGGCTGTTCCAGCCAGCGGACTCACGGCGGATCAGCTTGCCCACGATGAGTGCTGTTCTCTGGGTGTAACTAGTGAAATGACTCAGTGTCTTATGGAGGTTTTTTTTCTCCGTATCTCACCTGTCTATTCTGTGTTTGTGTGTGGCTGGAACAACAGTGACACAACATTCGATTAATAGTGGACAGGACAGGTAGAGGTAGACTATTAGCCTATATATATGTTTTTAATTACATTTTTAATGGAATGAGAGTTAGCGAAAGAAAAACGTTACGCCGTGGAGCACGTAGACTGCAGTGACCTGATTCGCGACGGTCGGACAGCAGCACAATGTGTGACAAGGATGACATGACGTTTGTTTTATGTCTGCTGCTCGACGAAAAGCAGAATAAAATACAGAACTGTATCGCAGACTGTTACTGTTTTATTGACGTGACATCATGATCCAAGCGGGGAGGATTGTCTGAAGTGGGCTACCGTCACCCCAGCGGCCGGTTGTGTGTTGAAGGATGATCAACGAACGCTGATCATCAGCGCGGCCAAAGTGAATCGATCATTGTGGAAGAGGCAGAAGAGGGTGTGGGTCAAGAATGAAAGTGACCAACTTTTATTTAGGGAAACAGCAACGTTTCGGCCTATGCGGCCTTCATCAGGCTATCTTTATCATCTTTATCTGTTTTGTTTGCATACAGTTGGAGGCCATCGATATTGTCCTTTTCTTTTTGCTGAGGTTTGCGTGATCTGCGCAAAAGGACAGTTAACCCATTTTGGGCGGGAACCCCTTTTGGTGTTTTAAACATTGGTATAATTTAGCTATTGAAATCAGCGAGTGGCGCGCTACGAGCTTGTAGGTCTGCTATTTTTGAAAAATCGTGAAAATATTTATTTCAGAAAACTGGAGGATTTAGAAGGATTTTTTAAAATGTTGAGGTCAGGCCTAAATGGGTCAAATGATAAGGGACAATATCGGTGGCACCCAACTGTACTGT